>NC_137461.1:284772059-285479802 GCF_964235325.1 Thermobia domestica | reverse complement strand
GGATGCGCACTAAGTGACACGACCACATGCATCTCCAAGCGTCAATTTGTTTCTAGTTTTGAAAACACTATAGATTGGGTGCAACTAGTACAGAGAAGGTAGGTCAATTTACCACCTGTCTATCATTACCTACCTACACTGTTATTTCTCCGATGATAAACTGTAAATTTTCGTAAGTGATACAATAAATGAACTCTACATATAAGTGGATATACTCTTTATTCATCCCAGTCCTTGGTTCGATCCCAGCTCACGCCAAGTGAGCTTTGTGATAGACAAACACAGTGTACATGGGTTTCCTCGAGGTTCTCCCTTTCCTCCCACTTTCTTCATTCCACCATTTCATGAATTTCTTATCATGATCATTACATTTAGCATATTCGGCATAGTCGTGAGACGCAAAACTCAAAGATTTCATTTTATTTTTTCTTTATTCAGTTAATATCAAATTTTCATCGTTGAAATTAATTGAAATTCTGACATTTTGTGACATAAATGTGGTAATTTATATACATAACTCTTTTTCTTAGTTTTCTCACTATACCTATTTTCGTAAAGATTAAAACAATGAAAATTAATGAATGTAAGTATAATAACTTTTACATATTTTGAGACTATGTAATATGCGTATTTAATAAAAAAAAAAGAAAAAGAAGAAAAATGCATCGTCACTAGTCAGGGTAAAATAACACCAAACCCAGTTTTAATCAAAGGGAGTAACATGCTAAGAGTAAATTAAAAAAAAAAAAAAAAAAAAAACTTTTCAGGCGTATTTAATAGATTAATTTCTCAAATTATAATATGTAGCTGCTCCTATACTGAAAAATAATTACGACAGGCATATATATAATTATATGTATGGAATATTAAATTTTCAAATAATAGACGATTTCTCCAACTATGTAGTTACGAGGTTGAGTGACAACCAGCATTTAATGGAAATCAGGAAATTATTATTCACAATTAAATAATGAACACAAAATCATGTAGGTGGCTTAATGGTAGAACATTCATCTCTGGTGCATGGGGTCCCTGGTTCGATCCCAGCTCGCGTCAAGTGGGCTTTGTGATGGACAAACACCGTGTTTGTGTTTTCTCGCGGTTCTCCCGTTTCCTTCCACTATTCATTCCACCATTGCATTCATTTCTCATCATCACCGTCTCGTTTAGCCTACACGGCATAACCATGGGACGTAAAATTGAAAGATTTAATTTCATTTCTTTTACAAAAAACATTTACATGTTATATTCAACAACTCGTTCAAATCCAATTACAATATAGAACTACTCCAAACGTCAAAGACTCCATTAATTTAAGAAAATTTAACTCAAATATTGAATACTACAACTGAAAGGAATATAATATCGGTATATCAACCAGTTATATTAATTGTAACAATGTTCGGCATTAAAACACTCCTAATATCATGATAAATCTCGCAGGAACGACTTGACAGTTTATATTGAACGCCGAGCATATTCAGATATTTAGTCAACAGTGTATAAATATATTTAACATAGAACAGACTCGCCAGATATAATGACTTATATCTCCGTAATATCACAACTAATCATTTAATTACTACACTCTCGGTGGAACCTTAAAAATATAATAATAATAATAATAATAATTTACAACACTGGGTCAACAAGGGTTCGACCAGCTCCAATTTTCCCTTAAATCTGACTAATTTTGCCCGACAGAATTCCAAGCAGAAATTTATAAATTTGGCTGCAGGATGGCACTGGTTCCACCATTCAGTGTTATCGACCCAAGACCTACTTCATACCGACATGTCAGTGATTTATTTATTTATTTATTTTATAAATTAAAACTAGAAGAACTTTACTAATGAATTGTAAGTCACACCAACCCATTTTATAAGTCCTGGTATGTCACAACAGTAAACCATTGATCCATGTTCAACAAAAAAGAAATAATCTCATGTTTTCTTTGCCTATACCAAGAGAAAGTAGTCCGTGATGAAAGTCAAGACATCGTAGGACTCGCAAATAGCAAAATTAATGTCAATCGTCTAGCAGTTACTAGAATATATTCATGTTTTCTACTAGTTTTTTCCCATGGACATAAGTAATTTTTCCACTAAACCTTGATTTCTGAATATGTTGAATTCTCAAAAACCTGACGTGATAGAAATAAAGTAATTACATATTTGAAATCAGTGTAAAAGTCCATTTCAGAAAATGTCATTCGTTTGAAAACATGAGAATGCATGCAGAGCAGTGTTATTATTAATAAATTATTGTTTTTATTTATTGTTCAGGAAATAACATCTCTGAAGAAGCAGTACCGACAGAAACAAGAAGAATTAGAAGACCAAAGGACTTTCCATAATAACCAAGTGAATAATAACGTAGAAACTCAAAGAAAAATAGATGCGAATGATAGATTAACTGGAAAACTTCGGAAAGAGTATCAAGATGAACTTCGAAAGCTGGAAGAATTAAAAGAACATGTGAGTATGGTTTATTAATATGTACTTGGAGTTTGAAACAATTTATTGATTGAGTTTATGTTCATCATCTTGTGTTTCGCGATCATTGACTGTGCAAATTTAAAAACTTCTATGCATTACAATCCTCAACTAACTCTTTGTCTCGACTTAGCTATTATCTGCTTTATATGTCCATTGTTTATTTTATCTTTCTCTGTTTGTGTATCCTTCCACTTCTGCTAGCATCACCTGAGTTCCATTTTTACTGCTGAATTCAGTGCTGTCCAACTTGCCCTTGATCACGCTTTCCTTACGTCGAGTGCTGGTTTGCATCAATTTCCAGAACGTCATTATGAGCATTCAGAATGTCTTCAGTTAAAACGCCCTTTTTCAAGACATTCTTATGAATTGCCATCAACTACAGCCATAGGGCTGGGTCATCATTGTCTGCTGGGTGCCAGGTCATGTTGGCATTCGAAGAAACGAGAGTACTGACACAGCTGCCAAGAACGCCACCTTGACCGAAGTTGTATTGGAGCATATTCTTCTTCGCTCCGATCTTTGTAGCTATTTTTCCATTTTGATGCGGTCTCATTGGCAAATAGATTGAGACCAGGCAAATAACAATAACCTTCACGCAGTCAAGTCGATCCTTGCTGAGTGGTAGACTTCCTGTCGTTTGAGTCGTCGAGATGAAGTGCTTTTGACGCGTTTACGTATGGGACACTCTCATATAACGCATAATTATTTGATGCGTGATTTGAATCGCCCGTATTGTGAAGAATGCATTGTCCCTCTGAGTATTCAGCACATTCTTGTCAAAATGTCCTGAATACTCAGATCTCAGAGAACGACGGACTGCCGCTTACACTTGATCGTGTATTGAGTAATGGTGTTGATATTGTTTGGCGTGTCCTATCTTTTATACACGCTTGTAACTTTGCTCACGTTCTCTGAATATTTTTAATCTTTTGCTGTTGTTTGGTTGTGCTAGACTTTTACCTTTTATTCTGACTTCTTGTTTTTTTTCGCTATTTATTGTATTGGGTTGAGGAATATATTCGTATCGTTTTATATTTTCTTTGCTGTTTGACGGAGTGCTGATATTAGAAGAATACTCCTTCTGTTCTACAAAACTGCGCTAATCGTTGTTTAATCTCTTTGGGAGGCTGGGTACGCCACGAGGTGATCGAGAACAACAAAGAGAACTGCCTTCAAATTGCTTCTCAATATCTTACCTGCCACCGAGCAACACTTGGATACAAGGAACGTTTTTTGTACCGAATCGTAACGGGAGATGAGAAATGGCGCCTACTGAAACAAAGAAAAGAATGAGTGGCTCCAGGCGATACGCCGAACCGGAGAGTCAAGCAAAACCTTCACCCCAAAAAAGACTATGATCTGCGTTTGGTGGGACTGGCAGGGTATGATGTATTGGGAGATGCTCGAGAAGAACAGTACCGTCAACGAGGAACTTTATATTGCTCAACTGCGCCGCGTAAATGAGCTGAAGAGATCGGATCGACAAGGCCAAGCCATTCTCCTTCACGACAACGGCAAGCCCCATATTGCACAAGTCATCAAAACCGTACTCCAAGAGCTCGAGTGGGAGGTTCTTCAGCATCCGCCATGCTCTACGGATCTGATGCCAATCGATTACCACCTGTTCCGTTCAATGTCGAACCAAATAAGGGGCGTTACCTTCAACGACGAAGAGGAACTCAAAAATTGACTGAACAACTTCTTCGACACCAGACCGGGCGATTTTTGGCAGAACGGAATGAACAAATTGGTCAAGAGATAGGAGTAGGTCGTAAACAGCAACGGCGAATACATTCTTGATTAATGAATTGTTACAATTATTGGGTTTTGTTCCAATAAAACTTTTTAATAAAAACGCTACTGACTTATTCCTCAACCCAATATTATATATATATATATATATATATATATCCTCTATTATTTATTGTTACGGTTATCTCTTTATTATTACTGTTCAATATTTATTATTTATTGTTCTTGTTCACTATTTATTGTTATTGTTGTACGTTTATTATTTGTTAGGTTTCAATATTTATTTTTCTTTTATTCTTTATTATTGTATCTTTTTCTATTGTGCAACAGTTTTTTTTTTTTCGATTTGTTTGTTTACCGTGTTTTTATGGCAGTCTGTTATTGGAACAGTCAAAGTTGATCGTGACGAAACAAATAGCCTCTATGCTGACGTCTCCATTAAACCTTACTCAATTAACATATTCTTTCACTAAACCTTTTTCATCCCTCTCAAGAAGTTTAGTGTTTTTCTCTCTCCCTCTTTATTCTTCCATTAATTCTTTTTTATTCTTCTCAGTAGTTTATGTTTTTCTCTCTTCTTTATTGTTCCATTAAGCCTGTTTCATTTTTCTCTGCTGATTTAATGTTTTCCCCTCTCTCTCTCTCTTTCTCTTTATCTCCCACCACTAAGCCTTTTTCGGCTCACGGTGGCTCAGTGGTAAAGCTCACCTCTAGTGTGTGGGATACTTGTTTCGATCCCAGCTACCGCCAAGTGAGCTTTATGGTGGACAATGTATGCGTGGATTTTCTCGGGGTTCTCCCGTGTGCTCTTACTTTCCTCATTCCACCATTATTACTGATCTCATCATCACCAACAGCCTCCGTGCACAATCGTGGACGTTAAAAGAAAACTCAGCGTTCCTAATTTTTCTAAACAGTTTTAGTGTTTTCTTGTCTTTTTGGATCAAAAGATCCAATATATTCCAATCAATAATTTTCTTGTAGGCTTTATATCTGGAGAACTACATATAGTGTAGCCGAACCCAGTGGCGGCGATTGGCCGTTAAAAGTGGGGGGGCAAGGCATGATTTGAATATTTGTATATCAGTGTTAGTTTACCTGGTTGATGCTAACACTTTGTTTGTCGAAAGGTTGTATAACTAATAGGATACTATATTTTTCATTGTATAATTAATAGGATACTATATTTTTCAGTTAAAAAACTATATATTCTATTTCATATTTTATTAAGGAAATTGACAAGAGCAAGGGAAGTAGGTACTAGTTCTTTGTATTCTTAAACAACGAAAGTGTAAGAAGAGATTTGATTTCTTGCTCATGAACATCTTAAAATCCTGTCTGGAAAATTGTGTGATCAGATTATTTAATAACAAACTTGCAAAACAAACAAATAGAAAGGATAATACAGGGTTAACCTAAAAGAAATAGACAAGTTATACTATGTATAAATTTTTTTGAGCAAAAAGATTTTACCGGTGGTACATGCATACATACTTAAAGTTTTGCGGCTGACAGTTTTTCTTTTGTTTCAATGACGGGTGTGTGACGTAAGCAGCCCTGCCTTCGAACTTGACATTGACGTGGCTTGGAGGAATATGGCGAGTCAAGTTGAGAAGGCTGTGTTCTGGAATATGGCAAGACAAATTCAGTTACTGTAGTGCAACGTCATTTTAGGACAAAGTATGGGAAAGAACCACTCACACGACAGTCCATTTATGACTGGGTGCATAAATTTGAAAAAAACAGGTTGTCTGTATAAGAAGAAATCCACGGGAAGACCACCAGTGTCAAATGAAATAGTTGAACGCGTTCGTGCGAGCTACGCTCGTAGCCCGAAGAAATCAATGACATGTGCAGAAAAAGAACTTGATATCCCTCAAAAGACTATCTGGAACATTCTATGCAAACGTCTCAAGTTCTATCCATAGCGACTGCAATTACTGCAAAGTCTCAATGAAAGTGACAAACAGCAACGTTCAGTTTTGCGTGTTTATACAAAATCTTTGTGAAGAAAAAAATGACCTCATTCAGCTGCTTACATTTGAGGACGAATCAACCTTTCACACTAGTGATATCGTAAACAGAGCAGATTAGGGACTCAGAAAGGTTAACGTGTTTTGTGCTGTATCGCCCAAAAAGGTGTATGGACCGTTCTTTTTCAAGAAGAAACTGTTAGTGGAAGAACGTACCTTGACATGTTGCAACTTTGGTTGATGCCACAACTTGAAGAAGATAGTGACAATTTCATTTTTGTGCAGGATGGAATCCCACCTCACTGGCATACCGATGTAAGGGGCTATTTTGACGAAGTTCTTCCTAGGCGGTGGATTGGCCGTTCAACTGATGAGAACATAGCTATGACTCAATGGCCACCATGAAGTCCAGAACTCATACCGTGTGATTACTTTCTGTGGGGTTTCAGAAAAGATAATGTGTATGTTCCCTCCTCTCCCTCAGTCTGACGGAACTGAAAGAATGAATCAGAGATGCTGTTGCATTGGTGGACAGTCAGACTTTGATGCCTGTTTGGGAAGAATTGGACTACAGACTAGATGTTTCCCGTGTAACCAAAGGATCACACATAGAACATCTGTAGTTGTATCACAACCACTTCCAAATGTACCCTAACAACTCATGTAAGTTACGTTACCATGTAATTAAAACTCTTCATTTGGGGGACCACTAAAGTTGTCTATTTCTTTTAGGCTAATCCTGTTTTACTCAGTAATGAATAATGAGGCTTGTTTTGCAAAAGTTACATAGAAACTTTAATGAATTAGGGATTAATGAACAACTTACATTTTTAATTCCACACAAAGTATTAAATGTATGTTATTACTCTAGAAAGACAGTAAGCTTCCCGAAACATTTTCGTTGCCATTAGGTGCAGTTTTCACTTTCTTGGAATACATCTAAACTCAACAATACTTAGAATCAATCCACACTCCAGTTATACAAAATAATCCTGAAACCTAGAATTATGTTGAATTCAGTAAATTTAATTGTATATATCCTCGTACACCCCTAAACACACACTTCACTCGTATATTACACTGTAAAACAATGAAAAAGGAAGTAATTCTTGTTGCTCTGTTTTTAATCAATATTTCTTGCTGTTAGAAAAAAGAAAATACATTTTAGACAATTTTTATGCAATTAAAGAATAACTTGTTAAAGAATAAGTTTTTTTTAAAGTGTTATCTCGATTAGTTTCAAAGCGTCTGACTAACAATGTAAGAAGAAATAAAGTACGCTGGAATGATTGTGCTCGAATACGTTAAATTTTGGACCATTTTCAGTGGCAATTAAAACGCAATTCCTGTAGCTTTCTTAACACAACGGGAAGAGAACTAACCAATACGTACTCACGCAACAGCAAATATATGGCATCATTATTTTCTATGAACCAGTAATATATATGCAATAACTTTACATTTCCAAATGAAAATATATACATCAAGGGGTCACTTCAAAAAAGTGGGGGGGGGGCAACTGCCCCCCTTTGCCCCCCCTAATCGCCGCCCATGGCCGAACCCAAACTATTACTTAACTCAGTATGATGTGCTTATTCCGTAAAAAATACGAAAACTCGGTTTAGGGGCCGTTCAAAACTTTTGTAGCCCCTGATCCAAAAACCAATCACAATCTTTTGAAACTTTTTTGATCATTCCTAAAATTCTTGTTTTATCCTTTCATTAAAACTTTTTCATTCTTCTCCCCAGTTTTAGTATTTTTCTCTCTCTTCCTCTTTATCTTTCCATTAAAGTTTATCATTTTTCTAAGCTATTTTAGTGCTTTTCTCTCCCTCTTCAGCCTTCCACTAAAGCATTGTAATTTTTCTCTGCAATTCTAGTGTGTTTTTCTCTCTCTTTCTTTAAATTTTCCACTATATCTTTTTCATTTTTCTTTCTCCTTCTTTATCGTTCCACTAAATGTCTTTTTCTCAGCAGTTTTAGTGTTTTTTCTTTCCCTCTTTATCTTTTCACTATACCTTTCTTTTTTCTCAGTAGTTTTAGTGTTTTTCTTTTACTCTTTATATTTCCACTAAACATTTTTTAAAATTTTCTCAGCAGTTTGTGTTTTTCTCCTCATTCTTTATCCATCCACTAAACCTTTTTAACTTTCTCAATACTTGATGTTATCTCTCTCTCCCTCTTTATTCTTTCACTAAATCTTTCTCATTTTCTCAGGTATTTTCTTTCCTTCTTTATCATTTAATTAAACCGTTTTTTAATTGAATATTCTGCCATTATTGGCAGGTCATTTAATGCATCTGAGAATTTTCCATCCTCCACGGTCTTCTGGTAACCTCTTCCATCTTTACGTACAATTTTTCTATTTGGATATCGTCCCTCAGTTGTAGTCTTCTTTGCCCTCTTCCTCTCTTTCATGCCACCATACTCATTTTCACGTCCTGTATGATACAATTCCTTCTTAGGCCAAGGTCCTATCCAGTTTCTTTTCCGTTTCCTAATCTATATTATAAAATTGAAAGTGACTATGTTTGTGATTCTTAATCTCTTGAAACACCCGACCTCTTCCCATCGACCTTATATATGCACGTACAATATGCCATTTGAGATATCCAATGTACACTCATGTCCAAAACGATTGTCGCATATCTATAACTGTCTTCTTGCAAGAATATAATTTGATAACGATTTTGCAGGGTACTTTTAATACTGATACTATATGTATAATCGAGAAATGTATATTTGTTGTAAATTTCAAAGAAAAAGAATTATAAATACGAAAATTAGAATAAGTAAAACAAAATGTTGCTAAATGGACAAGAAAGTTTTATTTTCGTTTTATTGCTCATATTTACTGCTCTTCTCACATGAAATTTGCCACATACATGTCTTTGCTGATTATACACATACTAACATTATAAGAAATAGCGGGTGAATTCATTATCAAATTATATTCCTACAACATATTTATGGACATGCGACAATCATTTTGGACATGAGTGTACATCGATGATTTTAGAATATGAAAGATAGAACAAACTTGTTATGCTGAGGCCAAGTACCAAGATACACAGATGGCAAACTTATAGATTAGTGTAAGTAATATTTAAGTTATGGGACTTTGCCGATTCCACGGAAATAAAACCAAATTAGGCAAGTGTCTAACTGACAGAGGTGGCCATGGTAAGATGTTTTATTGTAGTTAAATCACTAAGTAAGTTTAATGTAGAAAATAGAAATAGGGTAGGTTTTAAATGTAAATATAAACTTGATGAGCCTATTTTAATTAAAGCATTTATGTTTTTTTTATTTTAGGTGGTTGGCCTGAAGACAATTTTGTCGAATTTGGGCACTAAACTCGATTATCAGCGATCGAAAAATAAGCAAATGGCGGAAGATCTAATAAAAATGCAAGATAAATGTGAAGCCATGAGGGCTACAAACGCTGAAATAAAGAAGAAACATGCAGATATTATCAACAAAACGATGTCTGTTACTGAGAGGGTAAAAAAGATGGAAGAAATGGTCGAGGTAATATGATACACTATTATATATTTAACTAAATAATAATAGGTACTTACTTGATTTGTAATACTATAGATCTTACCAAATAAGAACATAAACACAGGGCTCATAGCGAGTCACTTTTTTTTTTAACTAAAAATTACTTTTTATTTTCAAATTGGTCACTAAAAGTTACTTTTTTTCAGATTTGTCACTAAAAGTTACTTTTTGGGGAGGGGAGGGAGGAAAGATGATCAAAAAGTAACTTTCTCGTGTGATTTATGTTCTGCATTGGCAGTTTTCTAAGAAAAATATAAAAATAAATGAAAAAAGGGAAAAACTTGTTACTCATTACTCTTCTGAAAGCTTCAGTATTTGCTGCCACATGTGAAACAGTCAGCTTTATTCTCACTTCAGCTTTTATTCTTTCTAAAGCACAATGGATGGTTGGTGGATGCTTAAGCTCTCAAGGTGACGTTGAGAACCTTCTGTGTCTATTCTTTCTTCTATCATAATAATCTTTTAGTTTTCTCTCGTAATAGTTAACGCTCCGTTCAACGTTGTGTGTGTGTGTCTGTGTGGTTCATAATGTTCGTCTTGTGTTATGCTTCTTGTATGTTCGTCTTAAGAGTAGGTGATGAATTTGAATATTTCATGGCTTTGAGAACTCTCAATGCTAAGTTAAATATAATATCTGGAATGAAGAAATTCGGAAATAGGCTAAAACTGGTTCCACTTACTCAGAAGCTTCTTACATCTGCCAAGTCTGCTTACCGTAACTACAAAACATACTTAGAAAACCTGAAAAAGGAGGAAGCTCAAGAAGAAGAAGTAAAGAAGATGAAACAAAACAACAAACAAAGAGAGAGAGAGGTGATGGAGAAATTGACAAAGGAAAAAAGAGCCATGATGAGATTTTGGTCACTTTTTCGTGTACCTTTGGTCACTTTTCAACTATTTACAAGAGATCAGACCACTATGAGCCATGTAAACACAAACAAATCCTTCACTTAGGTGAAGAAAATATAAACTGGACTTGAAACGAAGTATATAAACAAATATAATTGACTACATGGAGACTATGTGTATCAAAAAATTACCAAATTATTTTCATACATACTAAACAGTCACTTTTGGTATGATTGAACTTCTTTGATTGCAAGTATTTTATTTTATTTTTTACTTATTTATTTATTTTTCACTTTAATGTCACATTGTTATGGCTTTTAGGTTGAAGGAGACAGATGATTAATTAAAGTGAATGGTTGTGAAATTAGCTTTTTGTGTTCTCTTGCCGGGAATCGAACCTGGGACCACGTGCACCAAAGGCACGCGCAAACCAGTAGACCAGTGGCTATTGCTCCTAAATATTTGGTGTGGGAAAATGAAGTAAGCATTAGTTTTTCAAGCAGTTTTTCCTTCTGGTATGTGAGATCCCTAGTTCGATCCCACCTCTTGCCAATTAGATTTTGTGGTGAAAAACACCATGTTGGTGGGTTTTCTCGGGCTTCTATCGTTTTCTGCCATGTTCTGTATTCCATTATTTCCCATTTCATCATATCCGTCTCCTTTAGCCTCAGCACGTTAAGCATTTTTTTTTTTTTTTGACAGTTTTTACTTGTTAACCGTGTACTTTATTAGTTCACAAACTTATTTCCGTATTTTGACGATTTTAATACAGGATTTTGATTAATTAGCACAGGATTTCTCAACCTGGGGGTTGCGAAGTTAAGCGGAAGAGATAGATATAATTAGAATCTAATACCGGAAATTTTTTTAAGTATTATTTTGAATTTTGTTCTGATAGGCATATTTTTATTTTTATACATACTGTTAAGAATAACAAAAAAAAAAAAAAAAAAAAAAAAAGGGTCCATTAAACATTTTCAACAGGTGCAGAGCTGCTTAAAAATCAGTTTACATGAAAGAATTATAATATGAAACTAATGAGAACTGCATATTGTAATACCAGAAAAATACAAATGCAACAAAACCTGCATATTGAATACAACTAAAATTGAAAGCTAATGTGAGATATGTATGTATGTGAGCGAGTACTCTTTTTTTCAGGAAGATGACCACAATGAAGATACATTTTTGGTGTGGAATTTTATTTGTTTAATAAATTTTAAATCTAAACAAGTTGCTTTTAGTAGTTTTTGGTGATACTGACAATGTACCAAAAACTCAACAATGTACCAAATTCACAAGAATATGAGGTAAATCAAAGTGGTGGCCTCTCGAAAATTAAAATACTCAATAACTTTTTAAACAACTGTCCAAGTTTTTTTAAACCAAAATTAGAAATCACTTTATTTTTTTATCATGTGACCCAAAATTAAAGGAATTATGAAGTTTTAAAATTTAAATTTTTAAACGGCCTCCATTTTGAAACAGTATGACGGAGCGGGTTTGATATTTGTAATATAAATGAACTGACCAAATTTGGTTTTAATCCATTCACTTTTAGGGGAGTTACTGTATCCACTATAGATATATACAAGAAATGGATTCTACTATTACAGAAATAGATAGATATCGTGAGATCTCCGCAATAGGTGTATTAAAAATCCCACACAAGCTTATTACAAACAGAAATTATGAGGGGTCACTGGCAAGAGGATGTGATAAAATGGGGTCATCATAGGAATTAGGTTGAGAACCACTGAAGTGGAGCAACTTTGTGTCATATGTATAGTTTTTTTTCTCTTTCTTTTCAATGAAATAATAATATTTTTATGAGATAAGAAAATAATAATATAACAAATTTAAAATAATTGTTAGTAGTTAAAAAAGTCCTTGTTGTAGTAACTTTTTTTTATATTTTGGGCGTCTTTTTGCAGAACGAAGAGAAGTGCTGTGCAGTTCGAGCAGAAGATAATTCCAAACTCTCCGACGTACTGTTTCGCAAGGGCTATGACTTAACTCGGCTGAAGGAACAGGAGACTTTGCTAATATCAGAAATCACTGGATGCAAGTCTTCCAAACTAGCGATTCAAAGGGATATTACCAACATCGAAGGCGAAGTGAACAAACAAAGGGACATACTGTATAATTTGGTAAGTTTCTCTCCTATTTTGTTATATTCCTACATTGCTCTTTCTGTAACATCAGCTTAGTACAATTTAAAACATTTTTTTTTTTTTACAAAAGGAAGCAGTGGATTATATTGAAAGTACTGTGGAATCTGAGAATTCTTAGCATTTGCTTCGTTTATATTCAGTAATTTGTATAGAAGTTTGTGTTAATGGAATTCAAACGAGTTGAATATTAGTAATATGAATCATTATACAATACATTATATTCATATCTACAGCAATAGTCTTGATGTCCCCAATTTTGTTAACTTCGTTATTGTGTTTATTCCTCGATAAAGTAAAATATGAAATGATGTATACATTAACGTATGTATATTTACTCACTGGGTTATATAAAAGTAACCAAGAAAGTTCTGTCGCTTTTTCACCTACCACTTTCGAACATCGATACGTCACCTAAGACGCACCTCGAAGATCAAAAATAGTTCGCATCAGCATCGATGACCTTCTGGCAACCTTCTGGAAGGCTATGGATTCCATCACGGTAGAACTTGGTGAGCTGTAAAGCGACGAAGGTATCAAAGCGACAGGGCTGTAAAGCGACGATGACTGAATCACTCTTTCTTCAAGTTATACAAGCTCATTCTAAAGAGCGTTGTCTCTTGTAAATTTCCTAATTGATTGTTTAGTACACACGATTCTAAGTGTGCAGAGTTTTCTTGCAGATAGTTGTTGTTGTTTTAAAGATGCTTATTCCTTAGAGCTTTGTAAACTTAGGAAATATATATGCATTTATTCCTTAGAAATGGCAAAAGTATGACCTAAAATATGACACATTGAGCTACGAAATATAATTAATATTTGACAAAAAAAAAATTCCTAAGAATAGAAGTTTATTAAGAAGCTTATAAAGTTATTTTGTCCTGAATAAATATCTTTAAATTCGGAAGCATCCGATCGCAGCGTATTTCTCACCTCAAAGAGAAAAGGGTGAATAAAGATTGCCAATACTGGCAAATAGGTTTCTGAGCAAGAAATTAAACTTGTCTAAAATTTGACCAAAAATATATGTGTATACCTATTACTTCGGGCTCAAATATGACATACAGCTAGTATAATACATACATTTATGTGGTCGATAAAAACATATTTTCTTGTTCACAAGAATGAGAAATGTATTTATATTGAATTAGCCATATGGAAAAATGACAGAATAAAAATATTGTGAGTGCCATCTCATTTAATTAAAAATATCATAAAATAACATCCTAAACTAAATGATCCGGGGACCAATAAACCCCTCACAACAAGTGAAAATTTCATCCGATGTCTGCCAAAGTAGCAAGCAGCAGGAATGCGCTTCCTCGTAACTTGCCTCAGAAGCATAGATCAACCACCTACAAGGACAGCTAACAGCATGTTAGAATAAAAATAAGTGGATGGCTCAAAACGATTGAATTTAAAAGTACAATCTTTATTTTGCCTGGGTTTTATACGTATTTACACAATGCTTGGAATAGTACAATATAAGGATTAATTGGATATTCGTCCACTGTACATTCAGAATAAAGATGCTTGTAGAT
The DNA here is from genome assembly GCF_964235325.1 of Thermobia domestica. NCBI lineage: Eukaryota > Metazoa > Arthropoda > Insecta > Zygentoma > Lepismatidae > Thermobia > Thermobia domestica. The sequence continues at coordinate 285,465,454 of NC_137461.1, read as the reverse complement.
ATATTAATCACTATAGCACATGTTCTTCCTTCGTCTTTCTTCACATTCGTTGGGAGCTCATCATTCTGATGAGTGAGCGAGTGAGTTCAAAGTAGACGAATCGCCTCTGCTGCTTGTAGGTTATAGGTGCTTGGCAGGCTCGTCGACTGGATAGCAGCGTTGCCAGTTTGTAGAGTGACGTCACTCGGGTGGCTGTATGTACACTCATATCCAAAATGATTGTCGCATATCTATAACTATCTTGTAAGAATATAATTTGGTAATGATTTTGCAAGGTACTTTTAATACTGATACTATGTGTATAATCGGGAAATGTATATTTGTGGTAAATTTCATAGGAAAAGAATTATAAATATGAAAATTAGAATGAGTAAAATTAAATGTTGCCAAATGGACAAGAAAGTTTTATTTTCGTTTTATTGTTCTTATTTACTGCTCGTTTGACATGAAATTTACCACATACATGTCTTTGCCGATTATACACATACTAACATTATAAGAAATACCGGGCGAATTTGTTATCAAATCATATTCCTACACCATATATACAGACATGCGACAATAATTTTGGACATGGGTGTACTTCACCTAGAGAGTTCTGTGGGGAAGATTACCACAATATGACATGTCATAGAAGTCCGAACCTTAGTGATTACTCAGATCGATTTCTTCCAATATCCAGATATCGATAATTGTGACATCAAACTCGGGGAAAAGAGTTCTTATAGTAAGACATCTTGTTGTGGTGTTCATTGCATGATTATATGTCATCTCATTATGTTTTTCTTTGTTTTATTCAGGAGGTGAAAATTCAAGCCATGGAATCTCGGGTAGATATGGTGACTGGTGCACAACAGAGGGATGAACAATCAGAATTGGAAAGAGCCATAATAGAACTAGAGGATACTCTTACGAAGAAAAACGCTACGCGAACCCTGCTGACCCAGCAAGTAAAAAAGCTAAATGTAAGTGTATACGAGTATTTTTTTCGTATATTCATTTCATCCGTAGAGGTCCAGTGTATGTAGAAAAAAGCATGTATGTAGGAAAGAGTAAACATTATGATGAGATTTTTTTTTATACCGGACTTTGTGAACTAGGGTTGCCATATCTTACCGTAAGTTTTACCTTTTTCTGATACATTTTGCATCATACATTTTTATTTTCTCTCTAAAACGATTTATTGCGCTTTTCCTTTTAAATAAATAAAAGAAGTTATAGTCCTGGATATATTTAAGCGCAACCCAACGATGTAAGGAGTATTCAGAGAGAAAATTTTAGCAGGTATAACGATATCGGTATATACTCTCTGTACAACCCTCATACATACGGCCCATTTTTCTGGAATCAGCGCTTGACCAGTAAAAATTCGTAGAAGAGAGAAACTACGGAATTTTTCTACCCAGAAGGTGCCTCTTCTCTCAAAACATTTCAGCATCCCTCGTCGAATCATATTTGGGAAGGCATTTGTTCGTTCCCTCTCTAACCCCTACACAATTCACTATCCAAGGAATCGATGTGTTCAATTATTTGTTATTGATTGATATTTAGTGAATTATCCAGTGTCTATTAATACGTATTAGTCATTCAATTTATAGACCTTCAATTTTTTAATGGTGTTTAAATGGCTGTAATGTTTAGTAATAACTCGTAGTTTTATGGAAACTATATTCCAATAACATTCGTATTAATCCGCTCTCTTTTGTCTGCAAAAAACATTGAGGTGAGAGAGGCGGACACTGTGCATCCGGAATTTAGAGCAAGAGCAACACTGTGTCATTCGTATGAAGAATGAATAAGACTGCACAGCCATAATAATGATATTCGTACCTTCATTTCACATAGTGCTGAAAAATATTGTGTTCTAAGTCCAACAGTGGTGTTTCTCATGTGAAAGACGAAGCTATTAATAGTGTTTGTTCTAGTTTTCGTACTATTTGTCCAGTGAAAAAGGAGACGACAACACAGGGCCGTGTCGGAGGGGAAGGGGGGCGAGTGGGGCGACGGCCCCGGGCACCGAAGTAAGGAGGGCATAAAATCCGGGAGAAAAAAAGGAAAAAAAGATAGGAAAAATTGCTTGGAATATATGTAGGGGGCGCCGTCGTACACTCTCGCCCCTGGCTCTGATTTTCCACTGCACGGCCCTGCAACAACATAAAGTTCTACACCTACCATGAATAATCTTAAGTATGGTGCTTACAAATACATATTATCCACCGGATGAAAAAAATGGAACAGTGAACAACGTAAAATTTGCAATTCTCATAAAATGGAATTATAAACTTCGAGTGATTTCAACATAATCGCGTCGCATCCGTATTTTATTTCCGTTCGAGTCGCGTAGTAAATTCAAGCGTAAAGCGTAAATGGGCCATATTAATTTTTAAAATTTCTATCCCATGTGAAAATAATTAGTGTGTTTTCAAAATTGATATTGTGAGTGCTTTTTACCCCAATAAATTTGATCATTATTTAAGTGAATTAATTTTTGATTTTGTGATTTATATAAAATATCTGATTTAGTGTAACGAGTGATAGATTTATGAGTTTTGGTTACGATTTTTATTTTGCCATGTAGTCACCTACAGCGTAGCCCGAGAGATTATTGTCAATTGGACACAAATTTCAGATGTTAAATGTAATTGTCTATGAAATTTTCTAGAAGGAAAGCATAGGTACACTTAAGAATCTTTTCTACATACTCCTGCCCGGATGGTGGGTACCTATTGGAGAGAGCCATCTAAATTTACAAGTCATTAGACGGAAGGATATATCATGAACACGATATAAATAGAAGGTTATCCATTAGTAGTTCGGATCCCTATTTTTGTACTTGGGATATTCCTGCGCAAATCTAGTCAGTTTTGTCGTTAATGGGATCTACCCTTGCACTCAACCCGTCATCTTTTGGCTGCCCTTTTACTGGAGTACGAGAACCGATCCCCGAACCTTGTACCTCATACGGGTTACGCTTTTATCTCCTATCTAACCGGGATCTTAATCTTATACAGGGTAAATCAAAAGATGGACCCGATTTCAGAAATGTATTCTGTGAAATCTAATAAACGTATGTTATTATGAGACATGTGTTTAGAAAGGTAAATTGTTGAAGTTTTCTTCAAATAAATCACAAGTGTTCTGTGTGCGCCCTTCACCTAACACGGGACACATCAAGTCGATAGTCTATCTCCTGCCAAACCTATATTTCCTAGTTGACGGACGGCAATTGTTTAATGTGATCACTTCAGTAAAAGTACTGATAAGCATGTAAATTATCCCACGCTAACATTAAAAAGAACTACGGTATTCTCACTACTCTTGAGACAATGTGTAATATATATTCAGTTTAGTTCACCATTTATTACCAACACGGTGTGACTCATTGCTGTTTTGTTAAAAACAGCCTGACCAGAGTCTCAAACTGAAAAACTGGTACACTTTTCTCAGCATCTAACTTGAGTTCCGGTGTTTATGTTACTGTGTTTTTAAAATACTACGATACTTTGCTGCTGAAAGTCGAGGCTGCAAGCAAATGCAACTTCGTACTTCTTTGTGGCCACGTAGTCAGTGATGTCCGAACGATCTCCGTGTGCAATAGAAAACACTGGATGGCAAATCATGCATTCCACTTTTTTTCTTTCAGATCACTTCCTTGTACAAGAAGAAAATCTGAACGTAGAGCGTCACTGATTGTAAAAACACAACTTTTTTTTTAATGTTCACTGTGTACGTAAAACAAAACAAAACAAAAAAAATAAATATTTTAGTTTAACGTCTCACTACTACGCTCGTTAGGCTAAAAGAGACGATGATTAAGGCAAGTGAATGATGATGGATGAATTGATGGAATGCGAAAGTGGGAGGAAACGGGAGTACACCGAGAAAACCCATGGACACGATGTTGTCCCCCACGAACTTAACTTGGTCGAGGATCGTTTCAGGGACCTCACGCACCAGAGGTAAGCGCTCTAGTACTGAGCTATCGTGCCGTTCTAACCAAATCAAAGAATACTAACAAGGAATGGACATGAACGTGTCATCTGGACATCCAAATCAAACCTAGTCCATTCGATAAACATAACAAAGATATGTTCATGCACAAAAGATTAGGTGCCATAGGCAATGGAATAAGTCCCTGGGGCTCACCAATCCTGTTAGTGTAAAGAAAATCGTAGCATCGCAGTGAAATAGCTATTGCATCAACACTGTTCATTGGAAAGTCATGGTTTATAGTTCATTCTCTTCAGCATCAAACAAGCTTTTCAGAGGGGCTATGTATTGGGGTACCTAACGTACTTGAATAGAGGAAACTGGGAGAATTTCGGGAAAATTCCCTCCAGAAATCCCTCCAATCAACTTTGAACCTTTCTGGAGTGTCCCCGGGTGAAAGCATATAATCCAAATGTATCTAGCCGGAATAAACTGAAACTGAAAGATTCGTAGTTTCTTATTTTTTGTTTTACTTTTGTCTCGTGCAAGGTGTCAGTGAAAGGTGAGCGTAGCTGAATCTCTTTCGCTTTAATTTCGATATTTCAGCAGTTCCTTTTCAATTTAGGTCTAGGATAAGAGGATGTATTCACCCATGACTTTAAGGAAATAAGGGAGCGCAGTGGCTCAGTGGTAAAGCGTTCACCTCCGGTGCTTGGGGTCCCTGGTTCGATCCCAGCTCGCACCGTGTGGACTTTGTGGTGGACAAACACCGTGCTCGTGGGTTTTCTCGGGGTTCTCCCGTTTCCTCCCACTTGATTCATTCCACCATTTCACTCATCTCATCATCACCGTCTCCTTTAGCCTACCCGGCAAAACCGTGGAACGTAAAACTTAAAAGATTTCATTTCATTTAAGGAAATGAAACTTCCATTTCAAAGAAATATTTTATTATTATTATTATTATTATTATTATTATTATTATTATTATTATTATTATTATTATTATTATCATTATCATTATTATTATTATCATCATCATCATCATCATCATCATCATCATCATCATCATCATCATCATCATCATCATCATCATCATCATCATCATCATCATCATCATCATCATCATCATCATCATCATCATCATCATCATCATCATCATCATCATCATCATCATCATCATCATCATCATCATCATCATCATCATCATCATCATCATCATCATCATCATCATCATCATCATCATCATCATCATCATCATCATCATCATCATCATCATCATCATCATCATCATCATCATCATCATCATCATCATCATCATCATCATCATCATCATCATCATCATCATCATCATCATCATCATCATCATCATCATCATCATCATCATCGTCGTCGTCGTCGTCGTCCTCCTCCTCGTCCTCCTCCTCCTCCTCCTCTTTTCTTTACTGCGTCTAATTAGTAATGTATTAACTCTTTCGGTGTTTCCTAACATTTTCTTCAGCAGATCTGAACAACGCATCTTACTTCTTAGAATTTTATCTTGCTGTATTTCGTGTGCATGGTGAACAATAATGATGTAACTTCCTTGCATTGAATTCTTTTGTTTTGAAAATATTATTCCTGTAAGAATTTTTGCAGAAGAGCTTTATGAGAATCTAGTTTATAGAAATCCTGATCACCTCTAAGAGGCATTTCGTGAAGAAGCTGTTATTATAAATGGAAATCTACTTTAATTGTTAATTGTACTATTAAACTTTGTTATGCACTTCTTGTTTAGAAATTTTTCAAAACATATAAATGTATACATTATGTAATACATAAATACTTAGGAAACGTAATACGAAGTAGCTTTATAACTGTGTTGTTCTTGAGTGTTTCTTCTCCTGTTCGGTTGGTCGACGGAAGTCACTTTTCAGTTGTTTGTATTGCCTGATGTCCTTGTGATTTGTTGCTTTGGGTTATAACTAAGTCTTGACAATTGTGATTTATGTTCCTTAACCTCTGGATTCTGAGGAGTGTGTTCGGCATATAAAATGACTAACATAGATAATGTTTCTTCTGTTTTACCCCTGTGTAATTTTCATGTGGTATATTGAGTTAATTAATATTCTTATTTGAATATTAAAAATCATTGATAATGACATCCTATTGCCTGTATCCTATAACTTACTGTAAGTGTACTATTAAAGTAGAAGTTACATTGCAACAAAAGAAAGTAAGTTCCATTGGTCGCTTCTGTCAGCATAACATCACGAGTGTTGTGAGTGGAATATTTATTGAGAACTTTTATCTCTTTCAGGAGGACATCCGCCGTCTGCGATTAGCTTTATTGAACGATGCAAGCGAAGAAAAGAGCCTCCGAGACAGAGTTCATAATGAAGTGCTCGTTTGCGAAGGCGGCGAAAAGGAATTGAAACGTGTTATACATCGGAAACACGAAAAACTTGTGGAAGAAAATCTATTACGTTTACGTCTGTCCCAAGCTGAGAAGGCCATTTCGAAAGTTGGAGGGCGCTTGTATACGCTAGAGAAACAGCGGCTGGAGCTGGAAGCGGTAAGCTTTGTGCTGAACTCTTGTAAAAGCTCAAAGTTCTTTAAGTAGTTTGTAGATAATTCTGTTTCCCTGAAGTTGGTGTAGAGTTTGGATTGCGTCCATACATTGGGTGTCCATGGTCCCAAGTGTCATTCCAGGTGGATACAAACCCGATTAGTGGTCCGGATCCTACTTTAAACAGTAGATTCCGTCGGTGCTTAAAAAGGAACGGTAAATCAATCGAGTCTACTGATGTAAAGATTGGATTATGAAGAACCACTTAGGTATTTGGTTTTTTAACTAGATAATATCGCTTTATTTTTTGTATGATTCTCAGTTTTTGTGTCCAAAAACAATAATAAAACAATAAAAAGATAGCAACCAGGGCCTAGAGTTGAACGGCATTCACCAGGTTATGGCATATGCTGATGATGTAAATTTGATAGGGGATGATAGGAGAACAGTAGAAATAAATGCAGAGATATTATTAAACGCTTGCAGGGACATGGGTTTAGAAGTAAATGCAGAGAAAACTAAATACATGGAAGTGCGTCGGGACCGTAATACGGCAAATTGTGGAGGCGTTAAAATATTAAATAATACTTTTGATAAAGTGGATACTTTCAAATATTTAGGATCAATATTAACAGACGAAAATCATATCCACGAAGAAATTAAATGTCGACTAAAAGCAGGGAATTCGTGTTACTATTCGGTTCAAAATCTCTTGTCGTCGCGAATTCTGTCGAGGAATTTGAAGCTTAAAATATATAAAACGATAATCATGCCTGTTGTTCTGTATGGTTGCGAAACATGGTCGCTTACTCTGAGGGAAGAACATAGACTGAAAGTATTTGAGAACAGGATCCTGAGAAGAATATTCGGACCCAAGAGGAACGAGAATGGGGAATGGCGGAAGCTTCATAACGAGGAACTACATAGTTTATACGGTTTACCCAACATTGTTAGGGTCGTCAAGTCTAGGAGGCTTAGGTGGGCAGGTCATGTAGCTAGAATGGAAGAAAGTAGAAACGCTTTCAAAGTCTTGACTGGTAGACCCATAGGAAAACGACCATTAGGAAGACCTAGGCGCAGATGGCAGGATAATATTAAGATGGATCTCGCAGAGATAGGAATACAAAGTAGAAACTGGATCCAATTAGCTAAGGATAGAAGTCAGTGGAGAGCTTTTGTGAACGCGGCACTGAACCTCCGGGTTCCATAGGCCATAGAGTTAGTTAGTTAGTTAGTTAGTTATGGAACAATGTTGGAGTACCAGTAACACAACAAATCGGATGGACTGGCGGGATTCGAACTTTGATCTCCCGCTAAAGTAATTATACATGTTTAAAGCATGTTTAATCAAAAATGGATTGCATCCGCAAATAATTGCGAATAGATAGCTGAATAGTTAGTGTTTAATGAATAAAGTCTGAGAAACAAACTCACGTACACACACACACACACACAAACGGTTGGTCCACTTTTTAGCTTAAACAATTTGGCTTTCACTCAGCAAGCTGGAAAACGTATGGTTCTAATCCTTATCAGTTCAATAATATTGTTTTCGTCGTTATTTCAATCCCGTTATTGTTTTCTTACGTTCTTTGTTCATTAATTTAAGAAGGTCCCAGATACAGGAATGAGATTTAACAGTAGGGAGTGTGGATGAAAGTTTGGAAGAAATCAATTACCTATATTTAAAAATGCCATCTGAGAATTTACCTGGTTGTACTAAGATAAAATCTGTTAATGCGAATCGTTCTTTGTAATGCGTGTAGATAGGTTAGCTGTGGCTTATATTGTTACTGTGATTTTATAAGGTTAAGTCTGAGTTAGTTGAGTTTTAAGGTTATTTGGATTTTGCCTTTTTAGTGTGTATTTTAAAGTTCATTTTATTAACGGTTTTTGGCCTTTGCCTTTCAATATGCTTACTTAACATACAGGGTGTTTCAAAAGTCCCCTGACATAGGGTAACTGTTATTGTCAGAGTTACAACAAAATATAAGAGATAAAATCATCTCTAAATACGATGTTTTCAATCTAAAATGAAAGAACCTTTTAAATCGGATGAATCGTTTAGGCTGTTCACTGTTTATGTGCCCAATATTAAATGAAAATGCAACGTTGCCATTTACCTGGACCCACAACATAAATGAATGAAGTCACTGTTTGAAAGGAGGGCTGGCCATCGACATGTTAGAGTAAATGACAATAACTTAATTCACTTACGTTGTGAGTCCAGGTAAATGGCAACGTTGCACTTTCATTTAACATTGGGCACATAAAGAGTGTACAGCCCAAACGGCTCGTCCGATTTTAAAAAATTCCTTCACTTTAGATTGAAAACATCATATTTGGACACGGTTTTCCCTCTTACATTTTGTTGTAACTCGGATAATAGCAGAGTTAACCTATGTCAGGAAACTTTTGAGGCACCCTGTATATTAGTTGCATTATTCTGTTATATTATTTTGTTGGTTTTGTATTATGGATTTTTGTTAATAAAGTTTTATAAGGCAAGGCATAGTTAGCTAGATTAGCTATCTTTCGTTAATTTTGGTTAAGTTACGTTAGCCGTTTTTTATTTATTTATCTTATTTATTTTTGTATTTTATTTTATCTTATTTATTTATTTATTTATTTATTTTTTGTATTATCGTAATTTGAGACACCCTGTGTTCATGGAAGTTCATGGAAGTTCGTCGTGACCACTAAATACATGGAAGTTGGTCGGGACCGTAATACGGCAAATTATGGATGCGTTAAAATATTAAATAGTACTTTTGATAAAGTGGATAGTTCCAAATATCTAGGATCAATATTACCAGACAAAAATCATATTCACGAAGAAATTAAATGTCGACTAAAAGCAGGAAATTCGTGTTACTATTCGGTTCAAAATCTCCTGTTGTCGCCAATTCTGTCAAGGAATTTGAAGCTTAAAATATATAAAACGATAATCATGCCTGTTGTTCTGTATGGTTGCGAAACATGGTCGCTTACTCTGAGGGAAGAACATAGACTGAAGGTATTTGAGAACAAGATCCTGAGACGAATATTCGGACCCAAGAGGAAGGGGAATGGAGAATGGAGGAAACTTCATAACGAGGAACTACATAATTTATACGGTTTACCCACCCTTGTTAGGGTCGTCAAGTCTAGGAGGCTTAGGTGGGCGGGTCATGTAGCTAGAATGGAAGAAAGTAGAAACGCTTTCAGTCTTGACTGGACGACCAATCGGAAAACGACCATTAGGAAGACCTAGGCGCAGATGGGAGGACAATATTAAGATGGATCTCGCAGAGTTAGAAATACAAAGTAGAAACTGGATCCAATTAGCTAAGGATAGAAGTCAGTGGAGAGCTTTTGTGATCTCGGCATTGAACCTCTGGGTTCCATAGGCCATAGAGTTAGTTACCGTAATTTGAATTTTGATGTGTTTCTTAATTTCAGGTCAGCTAGTTAAGAGTGCCCTACTGTTAGGTTTCAACTTTCAGGTTTTAAAGGTTCTTTAACTATTGTTAATTGTTTGATTAGTTTAGATTTTAGACATACTGTATAGTTTGTATTGTATATTGTTTATATAATTTTTATACTATTTAAGGTAGAAATATATAGGAGAGTATTACCTGTCATTAGCTTATGATAGGTAAGAGTAGGGCTAGCCAAGGCAGCACAGCATTCAAATTCGTGAATAAAGCAATATTGTTATTTTTATTATCAGTATTAGCTGGTACTGTTTCCTTTTAATCAAATTTGTCTACAAGTATAAAATGTCAGTCGAAAATATCAAGTAGACCCTATTTCTTTAATGAGGCATAAATATTACTATCTATTCGCTATTTTGTAGGCAATGAGGGAACGTCGAGTGGAAATAGATGCACATAAGGAAATTCTGGAGACGCAGAAGAGAATTATCAGTGAACAAAGAAACATGATTCGAATGGATATAACAGCACGAGAATCAAGAATTGAAAAACTCAAAAATAGGTTAGTTTTTATGTTTCTACTAGTGCTACTACTAATGTAGAAATGGAAGTATAAGTCTGGTTTGAGTGATTGGCAGACGTCGCCGCGTACTAGTCGAACAGATGGAGACCTTTTGGTTCGTTTATATATTAAATGCTTTCATCTTGCTAACTTCTACTTAGTACGTGACGTTGACCCTCCGTGACGTGTGAAAAACATATTGTTTCTACAGAGTATCGGGCATAGTCTTGTGTCGGAATGCTCTGAATACTCAGAGAACGTCTAGGATTGTCTAGTGATCTTGGTTATATTTGGAAAAATAACGGTGTTGTTACTAATTGCATTTCTCTTTTATTCGTACTAGTAAATTTACCAAGTTGTCTGAGTCATTTTATTTCTGTTTTGTTGTATTATTTATTGATAATAATACAGACCAAAATTATCAAGCTAAAAATTTTCAAACTAAAAATTTTTAAAGTAAAATTTTCAAACTGACAATTAAAAAAATATAACGAACAGTGATCGGAAAAATCTTAAGCATATCTATTGAAACTATTTTTTAAGTATTATCCCATTGCGTACCAGTGACATCCATGTTGATGTTATGAAAACATATCCTTTATTAAGGATCGTATTAATCGTGGAGATGATGAAATTTTTTAGTGGTTGAAAGGTACTAGTTAGTTCTACTGTTTTCCTTAGGTGACAACACTTTACTGACATTAAAGACAAACAAAATGTTGTTAGTAAATGGTAGTCCTAAGGAAGCATTCAATTACAGCACACATGTGTTTGTTTTGACGATAAACAATGAGTAACTTCGAGATTTATTTCGAGATCGGAAAAGAAAAGCATTTGTCGTTGAACTCTGGTCAGTGTTGCCAACTGGAAGCAGCATAAACATGGTGTCCACATTCTGGAAAGTCAGGGAAAATCAGGGATAGTCAGGGAAATGGATTTTAGTCAGGGAAAGTCAGGGAAATCACAAGAAAAGCTTGCCAAGTCAGGGAAAATGCACAAGAAATTGTACGATCAATTACAAACATTACAATTAGAAAGATTTCTTGTATGTTTTGCAGTTGATTCCTGGAGGGACAAACACCATATGTTGATGGAAATGTACAAGTATTTTTGTATTCACCTTCTGATGCTTATCAGAAGGTACTTTCCCGCCTTCCTAGCGGCTCATTTTTTTCTTCCGTTTTTTTTTTTTGTTTGTTTTGTTTTGTTTGTTTGCTTTTTACTTGACAGTAGAGTATTTTGAATCTCTTCTTGGTTTCATACATACTTTATTTTCATCTTTTTCTAACACCTGTACTATAGGAATACCAAGTCAATATTTCAGGCTCTTTGGTAGGCTAAGCGAAAAAAATTCAGTTGTTAATATCAGTTGAAATGTTTCGCACGACCTGAGCCCAATAATGAAACGTACCAAAACTGAGGGCTTGTCTAGATACTTAATAGATTGTTTCGCATGGCCTGTACCCAATGATGAAAAGCAACAGGATGATTCAAAAGACTTGCACCATAAACTACATCCGTGAACATGTGATTGTGAGTCAATGATGCAGGCATAATGGGCTTGCTTATTCCGTGAGCGCTTGCTTCCCGTAAACAAACTTGGCCTAGCTGTCAGTCCAAAGTCCTTATCAGTTAACTATTCCTTTGAACACAGTGTTTTTTATATAAACAGGGCTCCCACTTGTCCTGTTTTCCTATATTTTGGAAATTTGTGACAATTATTATAGGACAAATATATATGTCCTTTATTTCCTTTATTTTTCAAGTGCAGTCCCAATGATGATTTAAATTGCTACATATTAGCAATATGCTAATTGTGTCTTAGGATTTTTTTCTGAGGGACTAGAATATGCATATGCCTTTATGAGCTATACATATTTGCTAATTTAATTGTATTTAAATTTTTCTTGTATAGATCATTAGTTTACAATGCCAAGAAAAAGTCGATTTTGCGATCAGTGGGTAAGTGATCAGTCCATATTTATTTTATTATTATTTTTTTAAGGATACAGCAGGTCTACTAAGTTTAAAAAGTAAAAAGATACTCTTATTTTGTATTAATCTAAATCTTGTTTCCGGTTGCCCTTGGAGGTGAAGGGTGACCTTTTCTTATAATACATTTATATTTTTTTCTGTGCTTCAGAGCATAATATTCTATTGTATCTACCTATCTACATAATTTCTAAACAGCAAAAGTTGGACCGCTTTGTAGTTACTAACATTGATATACTTACGAGATAACAGGTGCTGATAGTAAACTGTTACCCCAATTTGATTACCATCACTAATATATGTACGAACTTTCGAGAACTAACTCACTGTTCTCATCATCAGGCTTAGATGGGAGAATAGGATGGGTGAGGGCAGCACGGACGATGATGTGAACAGTGAGTTAGTTCTTGAAAGCTCGTACATATATTAGTGATGGTAATCAAATTGTGGTAACAGTTTACTATCAGTACCTTTTGTCTGGTAAGTATATCATTGTACGTAATTTCTAATTTCACTTCCAAAAATATTTTAGATGCCTTTCTTTGCATTGCTTCAGAAATTAATATCACTTTCTCTTTTTGCAGGTTTAAGTGGGATGTCAACTCAATAATCTGACCTTATGAGTCATCATAATGGCTAATAAGTCAACTTCTTTTAATGATCAATGGCTTGATGAAAAGTTGTACCCGGAATTTTCATGTTAGATTGGAGTGTACATGGCAATAGTGGATGTGCGTTTTGCAAAGTGTGTTCAAAATCATTCAAGCTTAGTAACATGGGACGAAGAGCAGTGTCCTCTCATGCTAAAGGACCTCAACATCTTAAGAACTTGAAAGCTAAACTCATGCAACCTGCTGTCAGTGTGTTTGTGCCTTCCAGTTCAACAGGTCAGTCATCAGGTACAAGTGACTGTAGCCAGGAATCTGATCAAACTGTGTGTAAGCATAAAGATGATCAGCCAGAATCAAGTGAAGGAAGTGGTGAAATCAATAGCAAAAATAAAGAGCGTGGTTTACATTCATACATACAGACCGAAGAAGTTATGAAGGCAGAAATAATATGGACTTTGGAGTTGGTTGCAAAGAAAATATCCTTGAATGCTTGCCAGAACATTAGCCAAACTTTCCAGTTGATGTTTCCTGACAGCTCTATTGCTTCCAAATTTACCCTTGGGAAGACAAAAGCCTCTTATCTAGTAAATCATGGCTTGGCTCCATATTTTAAAGATTGTGTTATGGATAGAGTTAAACAGGCTTCAGATTATGTCATATATTTCGACGAATCTCTGAATAAAGTAGTTCAGAGAGGCCAGATGGACCTAGTCGTAAGATTCTGGGATGTAAATCAACAAAAAGTTTCTACATCATATCTAAATAGTGTATTTTTGGGACGGGCAAGAGCCGATGATCTTTTGGAGAGATTCAGAGAGGGAATAGGTCTTTCATTAGACAATTTACTGCAGGTTTCCATGGATGGACCAAACGTAAATCTCCTCTTCAGGGAAAAACTAAAGAGTGAAATGTGCCAACGAAATCCCGATGGAAAAAGTTTGATAGACACTGGTGTTTGTGGACTACATGTTTTGCATGGTAGCATGAAAAATGGGCTAAAGGCATCACAGTGGCATTTAGATGAGACTCTTAGGGATATGTATTACCTTTTTAATAACAGCCCAGCTCGCCGGGCGGAATATACTACCATTACAGGATCCACCGATTTCCCAAAAAAGTTCTGTTCTATCAGATGGCTTGAGAATGTGGATTGCTTGGAAAGGGCTGTGAAAATTTATCACAATGTGAAGAAATTCATACAAGATTCTACACTACCTAGTTGTCGGCAACAATCTTCTTTAAAGGAACAGATGAAAGACCCTCTGTTGAAGAGTAAGTTGGCTGGTTATAGAGTTGTTTCAGCAGAATGTGAAACTTTTCTTCGAAGATTTCAGTCTCCAAAGCCACTAATGCCTTTCTTGCACACAGCACTTTTGGACTTAATGCATAGTTTATTGGCTCGATGTGTGAAACCAGAAATATTGCAGCAAGCTGACTCTGCTCAAAAACTGATGTCTTTGGAACTTTCAAATGAGAACCTTCTTCCTTCAGCAATGACTGACATTGGTTTTGCTACGAGGAAAGTATTAAGAGAAACCGTATGTACAGACAAGGAAAAAGCAGAATTCAAACTTGAGTTTCGCAAATTAATCACAGGTTTAGTTCAGAAGTTGCGTGAAAGAAGCCCGCTGAAGTACAGGTTTGTGCGTGGTGTCACTTGTTTTGCCCCAAGTATTATTTTGGAGCAGCCATCTCTAGCAAGAAAGAGAGCGCAGATTGTTCTTGAAGACCTTCACAGTGCAAACAGGATTTCGTCAGATGTGGCTGAACAGGCAAAGAAACAGTTCAGTGTATTGTGTGTTGAAGCACAAGGTTCCTTGAAATCATACTTTTGCGAGTTTACTGCAAGACACGACGATTCTGTAGGATTAGATGAGTTTTACTACAAGATGCTAAAGGATGATGTCAAGTTTGCTAGCCTTTTGAATGTAGTGAAAATTTGATTTATAATGTCACATGGCAATTCACCGGTTGAAAGTGGTTTCTCCATCAACAAATCACTACTTGTAGAAAATCTTGTAGAACACTCTCTGGTGTCTCAAAGACTTGTGCATGATGCTATCAGCAGTGCTGGGGGTGTAGGTAATATATCCATCACCAGGAGCTTACTACAGTCTGTAAAATGTTCCAGACGAAGGTACCAAGAATATCTGGACAAACAGAAAAGTGTACAGCGCGAAGAAGAAAAGAAAGTTGTAGAAAAGAGAAGGATTAATCAAGAGCTAAAAGTTTTAAATGACAAAAGACAAAAGTTGCAGAATAACTTGAAATCAGAAGAAAGTGCTCTTCAAGCAAGAATCGATGAGCTGGAAAAGAAGAAAGGCAGTTTGTAATATGGAACACTTATTAAAAATATAAACTCTTTTATTCCCCACTTTTATGGATAGTTGTGCAATCATAAGTGAGAAATTTTCATGTGAAAACATTCTCCATATTGTACAGAAGACGCTTTATTATTATTATTATCATTATTATTTTTTATTTTAAACCATGATATTTTTCAGTTTTATGTCAACATGTGCTAATATAATACATTTTGTAAACTTGTAAATGTACGTTAAAAAATCTTTTTGTATCTTTGTAATCTTGTGTTTTGTATCTTTAAACAACATAAAACTGAGTATGATTAATTTTAAAAAATACAAACCAAATGGAAAGCTATTCGCTATGTCGTTCTGTGCTGAGAGGCACATTATAAAACTGGGTGTTTACTGATACTGCAAGTACTTGAATTATACTGGAATTTAATTTTGATACTGGAAATACTGGAATTTTGATGTACATACTGGAAAAATCATGAAACTGGTAATTTGTCAACAATACTTTTTTGTAATTGTTTTAATAAGGAATTTTGCTGATAGCTATGCTGAATATACTGGAAATATACTGAAATTTTGAAAACGAAACTCGGTAGACACCCTGTAAAAGTGTTTTTTCGCGTAGTTTAAATTCTGATTCCTGAAAGTTAGTTTAAATTCTTATTCCAGAAAGTTCCGTGCACTCCCAATGTTTCGGCTCTTCCTAAATAAGTAAAAGTAATAAAATAAAAATAAATAAAAAACAAGAAAGTATAAAAGAATCGATTCACGAAGCAGAGCAGTGCAGAAACGCCATGTCGAGTATGTGAACAGATTGTGAAAATTCCTGAGCGTGTTAGCATATTGTATGAAAAAAATAGTGTTGTCAATTTATGTGAAATGTTGTGCCATGTCTCCCGAATATATATAGGACATAAAAGGTTTTCCCTCTCGGAAGTGAATGTTCTAGTTATTAAGCATTAGTATGCAGTTTTTCTTGTGATAGTATGTTAAATTATTTTCTTTCTGAACAGGTTTGAAATTATCATGAAAACAATTGGAAAAGATGAAGAAGGAAGGGAGTTATCAGTGACGGATGTCAAGATAAAGGTAAGGTGAGGATCGACAGTTACATCCTGTGAATTATCCATACTTTCCTTTTCTACTGTGAACCTATTTTCTTTACGTTCTGTTAGGGATGGTCAATCTCGGTCATTCTAGTATCACGAGCGGATTTTCTGAGATTAAATGGAGTAATACCATGTCAATTAACACAAAATTAACATAAGTTCGAGCAAAATTGACACCTTGAATCAGAGCCTTGACGAAGTGCAAGCGGAGCGCGAGAGAAGGTTGTTATTGCTTGTTTCACAGTCAAAGTGAGAAAACACGTTCGTAACGTGTATGGGCTGGAGATGGCGGAAACGAACGACAGTTTAGGTTACACTTTATCAAACGCTATCAGGAAATGGTACAGATGAACAAATTAACGGAACAGCAGGTTAGGTTACATGCTATCAACCATTATCTGGATGTGGTACAGAGGGACAAATTAACGGAAAACAGTTTAGGTTACATGTTATCAAGCATTATCAGGAATTTGTACAAAGGGACAAATTAACGGAACAGCAGTTTAGGTTACATGTTATCAAGCATTACTTGGAATTGGTACAAAGGGATAAATTAACGTAACACAGGTTAGGCTACATGTTATCAAGCATTATCAGGAAGTGATGCAAAGGGACAAATTAATGGAACAATAGTTTAGGTTACATGTCATCAAGAGTTATCTAGAAGTGGTACAGAGAGAGAAATTAACGAAAAAACATTTTAGGTTACATGTTATCAAACATTACCTGGAATTGGTACAGAGGGATAAATTAACAGAACAACAGTTTAGGTTACATGTTATCAATCATTATCTGGATGTGGTATAGAGGGATAAATTAATTTAAGAACAGTTTAGGTTACATGTTATCAAGCATTACTTGCAATTAGTACAGAGGGATAAATTAACGGAACAACAGTTTAGGTTATATGTTATCAAATACTATAAGGAAGTGGTACAGAGGGACAAATTAATGGAACAATAGTTTAGGTTACATGTCATCAAGCGTTATCTGGAAGTGGTACAGAGAGAAAAAATAACGAAAAAACAGTTTAGGTCATATGCTATCAAGCATTATCTGGAATTCGTTCAGAGGGATAAATTAACGGAACAACAGTTCAGGTTACAGTTATCAAGCATTATCTGGATGTGGTACAGAGGAATAAATTAACGGAATAACATTTTATGTTACATGTTATCAAGCATTACTTGCAATTAATACACAGGGATAAATTAACGGAACAACAGTTTAGGTTATATGTTATCAAATACTATAAGGAAGTGGTACAGAGGGACAAATTAATGGAACAATAGTTTAGGTTACATATTATCTGGATGTGGTACTGAGGGATAAATTATTATCAAGCATTATTAGGAAGTGGTGCAAAGGGACAAATTAATGGATCCATAGTTTAGGTTACATATTATCAAGCGTTATTTGGAAGTGATACAGAGAGAGAAATTAACGGAATAACATTTTATGTTACATGTTATCAAGCATTATCAGGAAGTGGCGCAAAGGGACAAATTAATTAAACAATAGTTAGGTTACATGTTACCAAGCATTATCTGGAAATAGCACAGAGGAATAAATTAACTTAACAACAGTTTACGTTACATGATATCAAGCATTATCTGGAAGTAGTGGAGAGAAAGAAGTTAGCGACTGCCTAGCGTTTTGTGGCCGAAGGGAAACGCACACGCATATACATTTTAAAAAAAAAGAGTGTATAGAATAATTATAGGGTATGAAGATACAGGAAGCACCAAAGGAGAGGTCGGAAGTGGAGAGCAGAATACTTTGTTCAAGAGAAGGAAGTTGACGTCACTTACGAAATTCGTGGACCACAAAAGTGATGTATCTTTAAGAAATGCTGGAGCAAAGTAAAGTTTAACTGCGTAGCCTCCACTGTCCATGAAATTTCACTCACAAAGAACAATATTAAAGAACATCGGAAGAAAAATGTTCTAAAATACACTAAGGAGCAAGAACAGGTGGTGCAAAAACAGTGCTTCGCGTTAAGTCGACATTTCCAAGAAAAAGTATCGTTCTGAATGACGAAGTCTATTTCACTGTCAATAAGAGTAATCATAAGGACTTGTACACTTCAGATATTAGCAAGACGCCCTATATAACCTGCTGTTTTTGCAAGCAAACCACGAAGAAAACAATTACATATTTTGGCCTGACAAATAAAGTTCCCAAAGACAACTGTGTGAACCCGACCGATCTTCCCCAGTGTCATCCGGTGAAAGATTGCTTGTGCAGAGGATCAAACGGTACTTAAGGAACATGGATGCAACTCTTGCCAAATTCAACGTAGCCAGAAAAAAAAAAAAAAAAAAGCTAGATGTACCATTTGTTATGATACATTAACTTCTTTTATCTCACTAGAATATTATTCTGTGTCCTCGTGTAACTGGGTTTTAAATAAACTCTCTCTTGCTGTACAATTTACGTGTTTTCTTTGAGAGTCAATTTTGGTCGAACATGCGTTACAACAATTAAAAAAGTATTTTCACTTAATCTACTGTGTGTTTCTTAAAATTCAGGCAGTTTCAAAAATCATAAATCTTAATGTAATAGATCTGATATAGAAGGTGGTTCCAGATACATGCAAATAAGTTTGATATTGTAGTTATTTTAAGAAATGGCATGTCACTACCAATAGTAGTATGTAATTAAACAACCATCACTTCAACATTGTAAACAATCGCTCGATATTATAGTTTGTACTATTGGAGAGTGCACTAGAGAGAATGGATCTGGCATTCTTTCCCGAGTCTCTCGATATGCTTTCCAGAACCTACAAATACAAGCACTGGACAAAGTACTATAAACACCTAGCTGTAAACAGGCCTGTAGTCGCTCTCGTGGCAAATCTATAGCACCCAGCACACGTCTGCTACCTAGTAATGAGAAAGGCGAAGATATCAGTCTATCATCGGCTGCTGTATGGGTTGAATGTGATCATTTTGCTGTCCGTCAAATACGGTTATGCCAGGCCTTCCGGGCTTCGACAGAGGCATGATAATAGAAGCTTGCCTCGCTAGAGCCTCTGTAAGAGAAGCAGCCACACTTGTTTATGTAGCAAGGAGCAGAGTGTCAACTGTTATGACAGCCTATAGACAATATGGGAAGTCACCATCGGCTACGCAGAACAGTGGGCGAATAGTGACCTGAAAGCACGAGACAACAATGTTGTAGATAACAGCCGAGATGAACAACCACCTTCAGGACCTTGTATCAACCAAAACCATTCAAAGGGAATCGCACATTGCAAACATTCATGGGAGGGTTGTCATCTCCAAACCGTTGGTGACTCCACGTAATGCAATAAAACGAAGAGAGTGCCAAGGGTACAAAAATTGGACACAGCAACAGTGGGAACGTATGATATGGTCAGACAAATCTTCTTTATGGCTGCGTATTCCCGTGCAAACTATACAGGCCCTCCTATGTATTTGTCCATTCCACGTAGAATACAAGATTTAATTCGGACCGGGGTGGGGTGGGAGGGCTACCCCTTACTATGATTTTTTTTTTTTAAAGATTTCACAGTCTTTTTTTGTCCAATGCTTGTAGTTCGGATATGGCGATATTTTAGACATCGTTGCAGAGTTAAAAAGGCACAAAAGTCCGTCCAACTGGCAATAAGATTCTTCAACCGAATGTCAGCAAACAGTCAGAAATAACATCGATATCTATTTCCTGCTTCACTTGGTGGTAAAAGCTGAGGTGCGGCAATATTGCTAGATGTTAGGGTGGAGCGAAAAAATCAAAATTTCGAGTATCGAATTCTAATGGGGCTCAAAAGGTGCACATTTGTCATGCATAAATGATAAGATAGTTTCTGTTGTCAAGCTTTCGAGCACCGGAGGGGGCGACAGCTTACATTTTCAACAATCTATCAGTTCACTACAGTCCGTGGCATCAAAATTTATTGAAGATGAAATAAACACATTGGGCCGCGGAGAACTTTGCATCTGAATCAATTTTATACGAATCCGAGAGGACACTTGACGAATGCACCTTGTAAGTATTTCTTATCCCTCGTGAGCTTCAACAAGAAACTTTCTTTATGTAACTAAACACTAACTAATTGCTTGTTTTTGCAGGCATTAAATATCGTATTTGCTTTCACATCCTTTTGGTAATTATCTGTATCTTTTGATATTTTGTGTTTGTAGGCAGCCCAAGAGAAATACGCACTTCAAGAGAAAGGCGATGATCTCGATGCAAAGATAAAGAAAACAGAGAAAGAGATCCAAGCAATGGAGAACACACTTAAGCTTATTAATACCACCAACGACACCTACAAGAGGAATTTGGCAGTGGTTGATGAAAACAGTGAGTGTTTACGGTATTGGTAGATCTATGAAATCAATAATTTGCATAACAATTAAACTAGGTTGGGTTGTCCTAGTTAAGGAGATCAACTGAAACCCGTTTGGCACTCCTGGAAGGTAAAGTTGACGACGTAGGATTACACCCAGTGTTTCAAAATGAATATCGAAGTTTTAAGGCTTCGTATATTTATTACATTTAATGTACAATATAAATAATGCATCAGATGAAAGAGGAACTCAGACATTTTTCGCTACAAGTGTTCGCACAATTCGTCACATGGCACACACCTAATCGATAGGCGAGAAGGACCCATAAACTTTTCGCCGAGATATGGCACAAAACATTCAATTTAGGAGAGTCTCGTGGGGATTCGCTGACCCCAGATGCGAACATTATGAGCGTTCACTTTGCTACTTAGGTTGAAATTCGATTCATCATTGAAGACGACACAATTCAGGAAATCTTCAGTGTCATGGAGCAACATTTCATTCGCAAAGTTGACTTGTAAACCGTAGTCTGTAGGCTTTAGGGTTTGTAGCAACTGCAAACGATAAGGACGTAGTTGTTAGCGTTTCGTTAAAATTCTCCACACAGGCAGTTGTACTATAACTACAAATTCAGTCTTTGCAAAGTATAAAACACAAAAAGCTTTCTGCTCACTAGTCGCCATCTTTGCTACTAGCGCTTTCTAACGGCAGACAGAGGGAACTGCATGCGCATGCGTGGTACAAAACTGAGTTGCTCTTCCATTTGTATTATTTATAATTGTAAGTTAGTTGTAATAAATATTACACAGCCTTGAAACCTCCATAATAATTTTGAAACACGCTAGATTCTTGTACTGGTATGTATACTTATGGTATTAGTATAGTTGTCATTGTGAAACGTTTCCTGTCTTTGCAGGAATAATGTTTGAAAAATGGCATCAGGTCTGCCAACTAAGTAGCTGGGAATTATTGTGCACGATTATTAAAATTATGGTATTTTTTTAGGGTATTATGGTACGCTCCAAAAATCAAGCGTGATATACAAATTATTACTGCCTTCCTGTTTATTTCTCAGTTTTAAAAGCTACTTATCTCGAGCGATATATATATTTGTGCGTGTGACAATAGTACGAACGTTGTTTCTTTTACGTATTGGTGAAGCAGGAGCGTACCCATGGGGGGTTCCTCAGGTCCGGACCCCCGAAATTTCTAACTCGACTAACATTTGTAAACTTTCTTGACAGAACTATACTTGTTTAACAGAGAAATGACTGATGTGGGCTAGATCTTTGATTGTCCGCTTCTCTGGAATCTTTCTTGTATCATAAAAATAATCTAGTTGTATATCTAGTTTCTAAAAATATATAGATGACGACAATTAACAATTATTTATCATCTTTTCGGGTGCAGAATAAGACAGGTTCAATATTGCATAGAAATATTAGACCCCTCCCAGCAAACATTTTTGTGTGCACGTCTGTATTGTTATAATAACATCTGAACGAAATAAATTATTTTCATTCTTATGATGCACTAGGCTACATTGTGCAGCAAATAATATAATAATTAGAATAACTAAAATACTCACTAATAGAACTCGAGATATACTTCAAATCACCTTATTCGAAGTACAAATGCAAGATAGAAAATTATAATCTTTTCAATTAGCTAATATTTTTTGCAGGTTCATTACATACAAGATTGTATCAGTTTCATCATACTGGGTTATGGAAAAGTAAAAAGAACACGCTAAAATGTACACAAAATTTTTGCGGATTCACTAAAATGTTAACTTCCGCATAAAAATTAAATGTTGTACAATTTCATTTGTGATGCAGGGCCGCGGTGGCTCAGTGGTAGAGCGTTCACCTCTGGTACATGGGGCCCCGGATTCAAACCCTGCTCCTGCCAAGTGAACTTTGTGGTGGACAAACACCGTGTGCATGGGTTTCCTCGGGTTCTCCCGTTTCCTCCCACTTTTTCATTCCACCATTTCATTCATTTCTTATTATCACCGTCTCCTTTAGCCTAACCGACATAAGCGTGCGACGTAAAACTAAAAAAAATCATTTCATTTTCATTTGTGATCCATTTAACCGCATCAAATTCTATTTTCATGCACAGAATAACAAATAGGGATTTTTATATAACTAACCTCTCTTATTTAAGATTGTTCTTTTATTTATTATTTATTTATTAACAAGATTTCAGAGACAACAACTGAAGGGCCATTTTACACTGAAACACTATCAATAAATAGGGAAGGAAATTTTGGAAGTAAGTGGGACAGGGTCAATATATTGAAAGGTACCATTTCAATATTCACCTGGTGAGACTGAGTAAGCCATGGAAAAACCTCAGTTAAGATAGTTGGCCTCACGATTTGAACCCAGACTCTCCCGAATGCAAAGCCCATGCTTACCATTCACCTACGCTCGCTCGGTAATACGTATATGCAGTGTTTTAAGAGGATCCCTGTTACTATTTCTGGTGTTTGAAACCTCAGTATGATTTCCGATGAGATTCCCGATTAACTTCATTCTCTCTAGTATTACCCATGAGACAAGGCAAGAAAGAATTTTCGTGAGGAATTACGAGATGAACAGCCTTCTTCTCGTAAAAACATACATTCTTTTTTCCAGACGAAACAGCCTTTTTAATACATCCTTTAGAGACGAAGCAAAATCGCTTCAGATTCAACATTACATCTTTCTGTGCTGTAATGAATGTTAAATTCTTAAATTCCAGTCAAACACATACTATAATTTGAAAAAAAAAAAAAAAAAAAATACAAACATTGATGGGTAACATAAACACGAACAAAATTGAATGGTTCTATATGCCCTACATTGCCTCGTGTAGCGTCGCCGCTAATGACATCGTCTTTGGTGCCATCAGTCCGAGTTCGATTGCTGGTGGGGACATTCGGTCGAAAAGATGCAACAACTGTTTCAGTCCAGTCATCCTGAGTGAGGTTTTTCCTGGTTTCTCCTCATTCACACCACGCGAATGCCAGTATGGAACCTATCATATAGATCGCAGGCCGCTTCCTTCCTTTCCCCTTACCTCAATAATGTAATCGCTGACAGTGGTCATCATGGCAGGCATAAGGCCATAGATGCTAATAATGGACAGAAACATGTATACATAAATAAAATAAATCTATATTCACTACAAAAATTACAGCCTAAAAAAGGTTGCCTAAAAACCATAGATTTTCCCACCCCCTCTACACCCTCCCAACACCCCTCCAGATTACGAGGAACATCCCCCTAGATAATTACAGTTAACATCCTCCTAACACACCTCAAAACTATCACGACAGTACTGTCAAAGATAAGTCACCGTCCTAGTCACTTGTACTGTATAGAATTTGTATTACTAAGGAAAAGCGTAAGGTACATATCAACACAGCGAGTGGCTTCTTCTAGGTGCGCCGTTGAGCAAGGGAGGAGGTTACCTGAAGCAACATCTGCTTCTTTCTAACTCACATTGCCTTGCCTTCCTTCCTCAACCACTCCAAGAAGGACCCTAAGCACGGCAAGCTGCTTTGTTCTGCCGATGCACAGTTTTATGGTTAAGCCCGTCTCACGAACCTGAACTAAGGCTTCAACTCAACTTACAACTTGACAGTGTTGTTTAACTCAAACTTCCATGCAATTTCTTTTATCCTGAAGTGATGTAGGGGTCTCAGACGCTCCTTAAAATTAGGTAGGTTTTACCACCAGAGCCCCTCGTGGCCGCTGTATTAAACAAACAAACAAACAAACAAACAAACAAACAAACAAAAAAAAAACTTGAAGAATGTGTTACGTACAGGGCAATGAGCTGCTGTAATCGTAGATTTTTTTTATATTTCGCAATATGAGTTCATCCGAAGAGGATGAAATAGCCATAGCAGCAATATCTGCTCTTTTATTGAAAAAAAAAAAAAAAAAAAAAAAAAAAAAAAAAAAAAAAAAAAAAAGATCTGCTGGGCTACGGAATGGATTCTTCGCCGCAATAATCCACAGGAACGTCCGAATTTTCAATGGTGGATAATGAACTACTTGCAGAAGATCCTCCTTCCTACAAAAAATTCTACACAATAGACTATTCAGAATTCCATACGCTACTGGAATTAGTAACTCCGCAAATTCGGAAGCAAGATACGAACATGAGGGAGTCTGTATCAGCTGAAAAAGGTTGGTAGATCTTTGCATTAATCAGATTGTAGAACTGAAAATCAAATGACAATGACTTGTCCAAATATGTAAATGAGGGCAGTTATCAAGTGCAGAAAGCTAAAATAAAGGAGGAAGAGAAGTTTTCTAGTATAAGTACTAAGTGTATCCACTCAGCTCACTACCTACAAAAGATACCTACATACCCCATAAAGTAAACTTATACCACGCCGCTCTCATGCACTACAACCGGACTGTTGGTATTGCGCCCCAATATTCTAGAACTGTTCCCTAAAAATGCATGAAGGCCACACAACACTAATGACAATTAACTCTCCTTGTTTCTTTATTTAATATATTACATTACCTTTTGTTATACAAATTGCACAATTTTTTAATCTTTTAAAAGATGTAATGACATTTGTTCGGGCGGACACTCCTTCTTTCACTGCATACCTTCTCTAAGGTCTCTATTCGTGCAGTTTTTTAATAACATAAATCGTGCTTCACGTTATACAAAAAGGCATATTTTTCGTATGATTCTATTAATACCATTAATGCTACTCTTGTTTTCAGGCAGCATTGTTTTGAAATGACAGTGAGAAATAAAGTTGAATGTCGTCAGGCATTACTGTTTTCTGATTGGTAGTTGTATGCAAGTCCAGGAGAAAATAGAAACTGCTTCTATTTCTTCCAAGTCAGGATCCAAATAAGGACAGCAGAAAATTTCAACCTGGAGTAAGGACAAGTCACTTCTCATACGATCGTTAAGTAAGGTCGTGAGTTTTAGATCGTGAATCGCATCCTTACTTCAGTCCCATCTGAGACAGGCTTTACAGAATTAGCGACATTTACAAGATATTTCCGCTCCTTTTACTGTCCTTATTTCTGTTTCTATTCTATAGATATATTCTAATTTAGCGTAGCTTCATCATGTAAAGAGGCCGTAAATGCTGCTGAGACTGCCTGTAAGCGGAAACACACGAAATATTCCAAATTAAAAGAAGATCATATGTTTATTGCCTTTGCTATAGAAACCATGGGAGCTTTTAGCAAGGAAGCTAGGGAATTCCTAAAGGAAATCGGATTGAAATTAAATCTGAAGACAGGAGATCCAAGAAGTGCACAATTTTTATTTCAACGCATTAGTCTAGCAATTCAGCGAGGTAATGCAGTTAGCATTTTAAGTTCCTTCCCTTCTTCTAAAATGGAAGAAATTTTTTATTTGAAATGAACCAGAAACTATGAACATTTTGGACTGAAAATTTTGTAAACTATTTAAGTTTTGTTAGCTGCATGATATTTTTCATGCTACTTCCAAAGATGAGGAAGATGTACTTATTCGCTCTTCTCAATTATGAATAGCCTAGTTTCTAGATTTTACATTTCAAACAAAAGAATTAGTGTAATGTATCTTCTGTCCATAATTGTCTATGACAACCATTTTTTTTCTGTGGCAATGAATTTTCAATATTCTTAAGTTTATTATTTTACATTGATGTTCATTATTCAGATGTTTCACTGTATATTTCTTGTAACTATATATACGTGTATATAGTATAATAAATAATTTTAAATTTATATTAGATATAAAAATAGAATAGATTGCTGTAACTTGAAAGCAAATCTACTGGAAAATTGAGCAAAATTACTATAAAAATTCAATAAATCTACTGAAAATTTCTATCAAAAAAAAAAAAAAATAAATAAATAAATAAATAAATAAAAATAAAAAAATCTTACATTATTATTTTATATTTGAATATTTAACAAAGAAATATGGTTAGATATTACAGTTTGATTCAGATTTATAAATTAACAGTTTTCTTCAATGTTATTAATATTGCTTTCGTTTTCTCCTTTTTTATAATAATAAAATATTCCAAATTTCACTTAGTTTCAAACCATCCCCTATTCAATTCCCCATCATTCAAGTTAATTTCTATTGTTTCTCTTAATAACCTTTTATATCCATGAGTGGATCTGCATATAACTGCGCATTTTCAAATATTGTCTCTTCTAATGCATGTAACAATTAAAATTATATAACGATAATTATATAACAATTCCCTGAATTAGTACAACTCTGATGATGAACGTAGTAAGTGCGTTTGAATCATAAGTCGAACAAAATAATCACGGATGGAATATCAAAAGTCTTATTTATTGAATTACGAATATCTCCATGAAAATTATTTGAAGTATGTAATGTGTAGATTTAGTTTGTTTGACAAATAAAAAATTTAGCGTAGATAATGGAGAGTATTCTTTTGTCTGTGTTATTTAGCAAGGAACATTATTAAAACTTATTTAACATTTGCGTGTTTTGACTGGCAACACTTTATATCGTAATTCGGTGCTGATGTTGCCGATCTTGGCAACAAGTCGCTAAATTTAGCGGATTCCGAAAGGCAGATAGCGACAAAATTTTTAGAAAAGCGACTAACGACTTTTAAAATGACGGCGACAAAACTGGCGCTTTATATATATATAATTGTCGATACTACTGAGCGATTGTCAAAAGATCGATAAATGAAACGAACGCGAATCATTATGTGAATGTCACTTTGCATAATTCGGGTATAATCTGTGTTGTTCATGGCGTCATCACTTGAACGTACCATATGAGGCGAACTCGGGCTTCCCTTGTGGTGCGGGTGATTATTACACGTTCGTTTCCCAAACAGAAGAACGAACTAGGATAGTGACGGGTGAACTTTCTTAGAGAGAACCAAAGAAAAAGGGAAAAGAATCTTAATCGGCCCAATATAATTTTCTAAAATAAGAATGGCACATTTGAGAATTCTTATAATACTAAGCCCTATTACCAAATGAAGTTTTTGTAATCTGGTTCGTACTGGGATGCAGTGATTCTGTGAAGTGAAGTAAAATATTCATGTATCGTTCTGTTCTAATGCAGTGTTATCGAAGAAACCCCATTCTTATTTTTATTCGTAAGATTAGGCATCATGTTGTGGAACGAAGGGAACCGTTTAGGAGGCCTCATCTCGCCCGGATGCCTAGGTTATCCATCTCTGAATTAGAGCATTTCGAATTTTCACTATGTCTAAAAGTAAATGATATTTTCGATCTGTCAGCAAAAATGATCGAGTCTGAGCAAGAAGTTGTTGTTGTTTCCGTCAGTGATGTTGACAAAGCTGAAATGCTGCGTGTTTCTGAGAAATACAGAAAGACAGTTGTGGAAAATGTTAGACTCAGCTTTAACGACGATTCTTAGGTTTTGGGGATGTTTCAGAAAAGTTTGAAAGAGAAGAAGAAGGGAAGCCAGACTTCAAGAAAATGTCTTTTCTATTGAAAGTGTCGGAAGAACTTTTTTTTTTTGAGTATACTAGGTAGAATGTAAAACGGGTTGTCAGAGAATATTTCTAGTGGCGATTTTTGTGTAGTTTAACTTATACGTATTGACTCAACTGTTGCGAGGAAGATACTTTTTCTGCCCATTGGAACAGCTTCTGTGGAGAGATCGTTCTCGACAACGAACAGAATGTTCTGCTCTGAAAAAGCTAGACTCTCTCCTGAACACGTGTGTGCTCTTATGAAAGTGTCCATCGAGGGTCCTAAGATTCTAGATGGATGGGAAGATGATGAAGAAAGTGTTCGCCTATTCCACGATTTCATTGAGAGATCTTACAACCGCTGGCTTAAGAAACAAAGAAGAAAACATTAGATATGCATGGTGACACATACTGCAAGTGTGCTAACTTATGTGAAATGAAAAGTCGCGTATTTCAACCTTAAGTTACGTATGATTAAACTGCAAGCGAACAAGGTGATTAGTGTTTGGATTGCTAGCTGCCTTTTCCAAATAAAGTGAAGTTCCTGTATATTTGGTATTAATATGTGTTTTATAGACTTATGCGTTTTTATCAATATGTGTGCATACGAGAAATGGTTTAAAATAATTCTGCTTCCAGAAGTCGTGAGTGCTACTTTTTTCTTAATAGTTGCAATAGTTTAACGATGAGTAAACATATTATTAATATTACTCGAGAAGTAGGCTACGCAGGTAGCGAGCTATGATTACATTCATTTAACTTGGTATATTAGCTCTTTAATACATTTTAACATTAAATACGTATAAACATTAAGTGTACGTATGTGGTAAAAGATATACAGCGTGAGCATAAAGTCCTGCCCTGATTATAAAAATTTAATACGGAATAACCGTTGGACAGAATATTGTAAATTCTGGTTCGTTACATAGGTTAGTATTACAAGTTTTTTTAAAGACCAATGGATGGCACTAGTGCTACCCAAGAGTGACGCAGTACGTTACTTGGTGCGCGCGGGTTAGTTGGCGAAATGGCATCGAAGCAGGAGAAAGCGCAATGCGTGCTGTGGTACCACGAAATCAAATCGCCCATCAGTAACATAAGTAACGTAAGTGGTCTTAAAAGAATTTGTAATACTAACCTATGTAACTGACCAGTATTTACATTAGTATGTCAAACGGTTCTTCTGTAATAAATTTTTGTAATCAGAGCAAGACTTTATGCTCACGCTGTATAGTAGAAACTTAATATACAGAAGTCGGGAGACTCCCTGAAATCAAAATCCTGGGAATATCTCTGCCTAAAACCCCTTTCGTATTATTATTGAAGCGTACAATATACGAAAAAAGTTCTTTTTAAAAATTGTAATACAATACAATGGTCTCCTTGCATCGTTCTTCCCTTTTCAATTTCTTTCGCGGCCCAAACGCAAGTAGTAAAGAATAGAGAAAATCCCCATATGGCTTTAACTGCTCTCTGAAAAGAAAAAACACCCCAGTCACTTTCTTCTAAAGTGCAACAAAGTTGTCGGGCAATAAAAACATTCAAAGATAGTATAGTATATCTTTATGGTACCGTACTTCAGAAATTGGAGACAGAGAACACGTGGGACCAGGTAAGTGAAACCAGTATCATATTTATAGTTTTCTATTCTATGTGGAAAACAAAACAAAACAAAACAAAAATCCATATTTGTCCAGTTTTCGATATTTAAGAGGAGCAAAAAGACAGTCGCATCTCCTGGATTTTAGTACTTTTGCGTACTAAATGAAAGTAGTATGGTACATGGTACAGGACTTGAAATTATGGTATACGTACACCCCTGATTATGGTACGGTTGACAGGCAGTGGCGAAGCATAATCCCACAAGTAGGGTAGGCCCAACAAACTAATAACACAAATAACATTTAATGTATCATAAAATGTTTAAAATTATAGTCAGAATTATATTTTCCTTATTGAGTTAAAAAAAAAAAACTACCAACCTATTTATTTTAAAGAACTTACTTAGCTGTATTTCTAACACTGTTTAGAGTTGAATTTATGTGCATGTATACATAGTACTGTTTTTGTTCTTTAACAAGAAAGAATGAATATATAAGCAAAAGTATATAAGGAAAAGTAGACGTAAAGTAGTCTATATTATTATTATTATTATTATTATTATTATTATTATTATTATTATTATTATTATTATTATTATTATTATTATTATTATTATTATTATTATTACTACTACTACTACTACTACTACTACTACTACTACTACTACTACTCCTCCTCCTCCTCAACAAAACACTCAATATGTATTAGTTGAATATTTCCATTTAGCTCCACTACAAATATTTTGAAATGCAGTTCATATTTTCTTCTAATATTAGGCAAATTTCCTCCTCACTTGCTGTTTTCATTTCCTGAATATTTGAAAATGGAAGGAGAGAAAAAGAAAGTACTTTCTTACAGTTACCTGCCAAATTTCTTGGATAAGCGTTTATTACTTGCATCCCGCACTTTAAAGTAAGTACAATACTGCATTTAATTAAAGCATCACGTGGTAATAGCTTGACATAGAAATGCTCATGCTCAGAAGGAACTTGATTTGAATCAGCGCAAGATATTTAATATTGTAATTCTGTGCAGTGTCATATTTGAGAGTGTGGCTTCCGGGCTTAAGCACTCACTGAAATTTTATCACAACTTCCTATTGTTTTATACGTATTACAGAATTTTCACCTTTCCAGGAATAAAGTTAA
Organism: Thermobia domestica; assembly: GCF_964235325.1. Lineage (NCBI taxonomy): Eukaryota > Metazoa > Arthropoda > Insecta > Zygentoma > Lepismatidae > Thermobia > Thermobia domestica. The sequence goes on along the minus strand of NC_137461.1, from coordinate 285,434,446 downwards.
CAAAGCCTCTCCGGAAACAAGCAAAGCCGCCCGAAACAAAATCGTAAATATTCCACTGATTCTACGAAATGAAAAACTCAAGTAAAAATTATTGGCGCCGCGGTGGCTCAGTGGTAGAGCGTTCACCTCTGGTGCTTGGGGTTCTGGGTTCAAACCCTGCTCCCGCCAAGTGAACTTTGTGGTGGACAAACACCGTGTGCGTGGGTTTTCTCGGGGTTCTCCCGTTTCCTCCCACTTTCTTCATTCCACCATTTCATTCATTTCTCATAATCACCGTCTCCTTTAGCCTAACCGGCATAACTGTGGGACGTAAAACTCAAAGATTTCATTTCATTTCATTTTCAAGTAAAATTATACATAAACATAATTATTTTATCCTTTAGCGATTATAAATTTATACACTTGTTCAATGTATCAGAGTTATATTCTATATACTATTATGGACCAGGTTTCACGTAGAAAAAAAAAACAGCTACTCTAACATAGATATTTTTATAAAATTGCCTTGTGTCCATCTTAAACATAAATTAAACATAACTTTCTTACAAGGCTGTCTGTATTCTTTATTATAAATTAACGAGAAATGTAACAGTTTCGGAAGTATATCACTTCCTTTTTCAGACTGTCTGAAGAAGGAAGTGATATACTTCCGAAACTGTTACATTTCTCGTTAATTTATAATAAAGAATTAGACAGCCTTGTAAGAAAGTTATGTTTAATTTAAGCTACTCTAAATAACTCCTGGGAGTACATACCTAAATTAAACAAGTTATCACTAACAGAAATACATAATTCTACACAGAAACTTCGTACTATGTGTTAAGGAAATCATTTTATAACATATTAGCATTGAAAGATTCTTTCAACGTTAAAACTAAACTCCCAGAGGCTAACCTTCGCACCTTTCCAATGATGCATGCAATCCCAAGCGAAAATAGCTTCGCTCCCTGAGCAGCACAGCCCGTAAACCTGTCTAGCGAGCTGGCGAGGCTCAGACGGAAGGGATTTCGAGTGTGTCCAGCCTACTATTTTGTTACCGAAAAATCCGAAATGTTGAAGTATTGACTTTATTTTATAAGAAACCAAAGATAAAGAAAATATACGGTAGAAAACAGGGTAGAACCGGCCTCAGAACCTCATAGTGCGCTTCGCCATTTTTGGCAGCCCTGGATGGCATTTACCATCTCAAATCCGTCCAAGTTGGATCAGCGAGCAGGCATCTACTGTGCACATACTTTGTGGTACTCCAGGTCCTTAGCTATTGTTTATGCTGTTTCGTAGCTCGTATTCGGTTCCTTGGCTACTTAATACTCACACATTTATTGTTCAAACACACTCATCCACCGCAATATGATCGTAATCTGTGGTAACAGCACGCGCCCGGCCGGAACGAGCAAGATCGCTTATTTTGTTCGACCTGTGCGAAACTTTCGTGCGCAATCCACAACAATTGTCTTCGATACTCATGCATCATCATAGACGTTCTTCATCCGATGGAACATCTCAGCCGGTTGACATCCCTCTGCTCTCAGAAACTGGATGACTCCTCACTGATCTGACTTGGATGGATTTGGGTTGGTAAATCTCATGGATCGAACCTTATTCGTGCAAAGGCGGGAAACGTTTTACAATGATTAATACACTAATGGCTCAAGTATACACGCCACTATGTACCGCAATAACAATACAATTTTATGTCATCACTCATCAACTATTCCTACCAGGGATGCAGAACGGGTTTCATTTCATCTCCCCTTATGTATAACTCTATAACTATTGATTTATAATAATTGTAATGCGTTTCCAAAAATATAAGGTATTGTTGAGTAGAGATTTGTACTAATTCTAGTTTCTAGTGGTGTGGGGGTATTTTGCGAGAGGAACTCCTTTACATATTTACCCTTCTGTCTGTGAGCGACTACCAAACTCCTTTGCATATTTACTCTTCTGTCTGTGTGCGTCTTCCAAAACTCCTTTGCATATTGACCCTTCTATCTGTGTGCGCGACTACCAAAACTTCTTTACATATTTACCCTTCCGTCAGTGTGCGCGACTACCAAACTCCTTTGCATATTTACTCTTCTGTCTGTGTGCGTCTTCCAAAACTCCTTTGCATATTGACCCTTCTATCTGTGTGCGCGACTACCAAAACTTCTTTACATATTTACCCTTCCGTCAGTGTGCGCGACTACCAAACTCCTTTGCATATTTACTCTTCTGTCTGTGCGCGTGTTCCAAAACTCCTTTGCATATTGACCCTTCTATCTGTGTGCGCGACTACCAAAACTTCTTTACATATTTACCCTTCCGTCAGTGTGCGCGACTACCAAACTTCTTTACATATTTACTCTTCTGTCTGTGCGCGTGTCGGTCCGGAAGACGAAAAAATCTCAATTCGTACTTAATGGGATACCATCAATTTTAGCCAGTATGTAGACGGTCTAAAGTTAGATATCGAGTTCGTTGATGGAGGTGATATTCAAACCGGAAGTGGTAAATATCAACCATTTCCGATTTTAGCATTGATCACTATAGAGTGAAAACGGTAATAAATAGTGAGAAGCGGTTTTCTGCAATCGAATAAACGTCCAAGAATATATTTCATCTCCATCCTTAACTCACTAATGAAACCGGAAGTGATAGAAATCCACTACAATTTCCGGTTTCAATACTCATCAGAAACGATTAGAGATAACGAGAATCGTTTCTTTTTTTTGGGAATTGATTTAGCGTTCTAAGAATAAGTATTATCTTCCCTCTATTCAGACCGGAAGTGGTGGGAATCAACTATTTCCGGTTTTAACGTTGGCCGCTATAGAATAAAGATGCAGTAATGATTATCAAGAGGCCGTTTTCTGCAATCATTTAAGCACTCCAAGAATATATTTCATCACTTTAATCTCTCTACTAAAACTGTAAATATTAGAAATCTACTGTCATTTCCTCTTTGAATATTGAGTAAATGTTACACCGTACAAACCAAATTCCTTTACGTAGTGTACACGTGACACTGTAACTTGTTAAACAATCTGTAAAAATGTTGTAAAAGGGAGTATCGTCTTTCTTATTGATATTTATGAGGATCGTAATTAAACATTATGAATTGTCTATAGGTTATGATGCTACTAATTTAAATGAAGTAAAGTTCGAAGGAAATACAGTGTGTCTCAAAAGTCCCCTGACATAAGGGTAATTCTGATATGAGAATTACAACAAAATGTAAGAGGGGGAAACCGTCCCCAAATGTGATGTTTTCAATCTAAAGTGAAGGATATTTTTTTCTTTAAATCGGACGAGTCGTTTGGGCTGGAGTATACTTCTTATGGCCCCAATGTTAAATGAAAATGCAACGTTGCTATTTACATTGAGCTACAACATAAGTGAATGAAGTTACTGTCTTTTACGCACTAACGTGTCGATGGCCAGCCCCCATTTCAAACATGCCCACATTCACCATACTCTTAAAGAACTTATCCAGCTCCCGGTAAATGGCAACGTTGCATTTTCATTTAACATTGGACGCATAAAGAGTGTACAGCCCAAACGGCTCCTCCGACTTAAAAAAAAAAAAAATCCTTCACTTTATATTGAAAACATCATATTTGGAGACGGTTTCCTCCCTTACATTTTGTTGTAACTCTGATAATAACAGAGTTACCTATGTCAGGAGACTTTTGAGACACCCTATATATATAGTTCATCAAGAAACAGTTATATGTGTGTGCATGTTACTTTAGTTTTCCTTTTCTGTATGAAACATTTCAGGTCCTGAATTTCAGGAGAAATTGTACTTAGAATCTCAGTATGGTGTTGCAGTCGATAAGCTGAGGCTTCGAAAATCGCAGGTGAAAGAAATGGAACAAGATATTGAGGTAAATCCTTTAAAAAATGTTAATCAGTATTTTTAAAGTTACTTTCTAATCAGATTTTTAGAACCTCCTTATCCTTACCCGAATATTATAGAGCAGCATTTCCCAAGTTGTGGTTCGCGGATCACAAGTGTACTCTGTAGGTACAACGTAATAATAACGTAACTGAGACGGACGGACAATGCACATTTAAAGTGCCTTAGTGCCGAATACTATAACGGGTATGGTTTTACCTACTGTGTGTCCCGGGATTTAACACAATTACCGTAAGGTAAATCATTCTATTATCCAAGATTCGGTACACCAACTAAATCAGAGAAATAAAATATACACACTTACCAGAAAACTTAAACCATAGAACTATTAGCAAATTACAAGAGAGAAATAAAACATTACTAGTAAGTGCCGGGTTCGACTCCTCCTTTTGTCTCTAAATAGCCTCGGGATAGAAAAAGAACTACATTACATTTCGGACTAGGAATTAAGATGCATCAATGTTGGGCAGCAAACAACAATAATTACTGCATTTCAATTTAAAACTGCAAAAGAAACATTAAAAAATTAATGCTTCACACTTACCAATGGAAACGTAAGACTAACATCGCTTCATTAGCACTAAATTACAGTCACAAAACAACACGAACGTAAAGTACAGAAATATATATAAAATATAGTATATAGTAAATTTTCCAAATCATATACGATTTATTGTTATCATTATTATTATTATTTTCTTTGAGTGTAACAAATGATTAATATTACATTTTAGCACTCAAGGTATTTTACCCTATTTTGTGGGGTTCTAGGTCAAAACCGCGCAAATAATAACAGCGATGGGCGAAAAGAGCGCGTGTAAATACAGCGTAGACAAAAATAGCGCATGCAAATACCGCCAGGACAAAAACGGCGCATGAATGAAAACCGCGCAAGGACAAAAACATCGCATGCAAATACCGCGTGAGCGAAAACAGCCCATTGACAAAAACCATAGATGAGCATTTTGCACTAGGCTCGCTCGCGCTCGAGCTCACCTACCTCAATTGGGCTCGTGCTTCCGACCATTTCCCTCAACTGTTCTCGAAATCACTTGCACTCGCGGTCACTTAGGCTCGCACTCACCTCTCTCGACTGGGCTCGTAGTCACTCGGGCTTGCAGTCACACGAACGGGTCAAGATATGAATTAGGTTGAGAACCACTGCTATAGGCTGTTTACAGTTTTTATAGACATCCTTAGGGAAGATGAGTCAGGAACAATTACAGCAGAAGTCCCTTAAGTTTGACAATTCAAATGTGTTTACTGTGTTTCGGGTTGCAAAGTTGACAAGCACTCTTTCTAGTTAAATAGATATAAGGACAAAAACTGCGCAAGGACAAAAACAGCGCATGGACAGAAACCGCCCAAGGACAAAAACAGCGCATGCAAATACCGCTTGGACAAAAACAGCGCATGAACAAAAATCGCGCAAGGACAAAAACAGCGCATTCAAATACCGTGTGAGCGAAAACAGCCCATGGACAAAAGCCATAGATGAACATTTTGCACTCGTTCGAGCTCACTTCATTCAACTAGGCTCGCGCTCACTTACCTCAATTGGGCTAGCGCTTCCGACCACTTCCCTCGACTGTTCTCGCAATTACTCGCGCTCGCGGTCACGTGGGCTCGCACTCACCTCTCTCGACTGGGCTCGTACTCACTCGGGCTTGCACACACGAGTGAGTCAAGATATGAATTAGCTTAAGAACCACTTCCACAGACTTAAAATTTTTATAGACATCCTTAGGAAAGATGAGTCAGGAACAATTACAGCAGAAGTTTCTTAAGTTTGACAACGCAAATGTCTTTACTGTGTTTCAGGTTGCATAGTTGGCAGGCACTCTTCCTAGTTAAATAGATATAAGGACAAAAGCAGCACAAGGACAAAAACAGCGTATGCAAATACCGCGTGGACAAAAACCGCGCATGAACAAAAACCGCCCAAGGACAAAAACAGCGCATAAACAAAAACCGCGCAAGGACAAAAAAGCAGTGCATGCAAATACCGCGTAAGCGAAAACAGCCCATGGACATTTTGCCATGGACCATAGATGAACATTTTGCACTAAACTCGCTCGCGCTCGAGCTCACTTCTTTCAACTGGGCTCGCGATCACTTACCTCAATGGGGCTCGCGCTCACCTCTCGACTGGGCTTGAACTCACACGAGCTTGCACTTACTAATCTTAACTGGGTTCGCGCTCAATCGGACTCGAGTTCACTTCTCTCAACTGAGCTAGCACACTCGAGCTCGCGTTCATTTCCATCAACATGGCTTGAGCTCGCGATCACTTCTCTCAGCTGGGCTCGCGATCACATGAGCTCGCACTCAATTCTCTCAATTGGGCTCGCGTTCAATAAGCGTGAGCTCGCGTTCACTTGGACTCGCGCTCCTTTCAACTGAGGTTGCGCTCGCTTAAGCTCACGCTAACTTCCCTCAACTGGGCTCGCGCTCGGGATCACTTCTCAACTTAGTTTGCACTCACTCGGGCTCGCGATCACTTCCAGAAACTGGGCTGGCACTCAATTGTCTCGAATGGCTCACTCTCACTAATCCTAAGTGGGATCGCTTTCACTCGGTCTCGAGCTTACTTCTTTCAACTGAGCTTGCGCTCACTCAAGCTCACGCTAACTTCCCTCAACTGGGCTTGCGCTTGGGATCACTTCTCAACTTAGCTTGCACTCACTCGGGCCCGCGTTCACTCGGACTCGCACTCACTTCTATCAACTGAACTTGCGCTCACTGAGGCTCGCGATAGACGCTCAGTCGGACTCGCGCTAATTTCATTGAGGTTCGGGCTCACTCAGGCTTGTACTCAATTATTCAGCCAGAGCCCGGCTGAGCGCGAATGCCGAGCTCACGAGTGTGGCTCGCTAGTTTGGACACCTATGACAAAAGCAGCGCATACATGGCCCGCAGTGCACATCCTTTCCCAAAGCAAACAATATATTGGCATCTATAACGTATTTGAGAATGTTAAATTGGAAAAAATTCCATCCAAAAATACCTCGTATCAAATTTGACCCCCTCTGGAGTTGCCCCAAATAAAAGCACACAATCCAAATGTATCTTGAAAAATACTACAGGGTTAAAAATGAGAGTACCAAGTTTCGTTTTGATAGACGGAATAGACATGAACGGAAAGGTATACCAATACGCTGTGTATTTAGAAAACCGAACCGATGACTTGACCTATAAAGAGAAAACAATATAAAAAGTATAAACGCCATACTATTTAATGAGATATCAAGAACTGTACAACGTTTGCTTTGGGAAAGGATGTGCATTGCGGGCCATGCATGCGCTGTTTTTGTCATAGGTATCCAAACTCACGAGCCCGACACACGCGAACTTGGCACTCGTGCTCAGATGAACTCGGGCTCAATAATTGAGTGCTAGCCCAAGCCTCAATTATATATGAGCGCGAGTCCGAGTGAGGGTAAGGCCAGTACGAGCGCGACTCCAGTTTGGGGAAGTGATCACGAGCCCCAATGAGCACCAGTCCTGTTGTGAGAAGTGATCACTAGCGCAAGCTCAGTCGAGAGAAGTGAGCGCGAGTTCGAGTGAACGCGAGCACACTTAGAATTAGTGAGCGCGAGCCCATTCGAGGAAATAGAGTGCGAGCCTGTGTGATCGCAAGCGCAGTTTTGAGGAAGTGATCGCGAGTCCAGTTCAGAGAAGTGAGCGCGAGTCCGAGTGAGCGAGTTCAGTTGAGAGAAGTGAGCGTTAGCTCAGTCGAGAAAAGTGAGCGCGAGCTCATTCGAGAGAATTAAGTGCAAGCCCGTATGAGAGCGAGTCTAGTATGGAGAAGAGATCGCGAGCCCCGTTGAGGGAAGTGTGCAAGCCCGAGTGAGTGCGAGACCAATTGAGGTAAGTGAGCGCGAGTCCAGTTGAAAGTAGTGTGCTCGAGCGCGAGCGAGCCTAGTGAAAATGTTTATCTATTATTTTGTCCACGCGCTATTTTTGTCCTTGCGCGTTTTTTGTCCACGTGTATTTGCATGCGTTGTTTTTATCCACGCGGTATTTGTATGCGCTGTTCTTGTCCACGCCTGGTTTTTGTACATGCGTTGCTTTTGTCCTTATATCTATTTAACCTGGAAGAGTGTCAATTATGCAACCTGAAAAACAATCAAGACATTTGGGTTGTCAAACTTAAGGGACTTCTACTGTAATTGTTCCTGACTCATCTCTCCTAAGGATGTTTATAAAAACTGAAAACAGTCTGTGGCAGTGGTTCTCAAGTTAATTCTTGACCCGCTCGTATGAGTGCAAGCCCGAGTGACTACGAGCCCAGTCGAGAGAGGGGAGTGCGAGCCCACGTGACCGCGAGCGTGAGTAATTGTGAGAACAATTGAGAGAAGTGGTCGGAAAAGCAAGCCCAGTTGAAACAAGTGAGCTCGAACGTGAGCGAGCCTAGTGCAAAATGTTCATCTATGGTTTTTGTCCATGGTCTGTTTTCGCTTACATGGTATCTGAATGCGTTGTTTTTGTCCTTGGGCGGTTTTTGTTCATGCGCTGTTTATGTCCACGCAGTATTTGCATGCGCTGTTTTTGTCCTTGTGCGGTTTTTGCCCTTTTATCTATTTAACTAGGAAGAATGCCTGTCAATTATGCAACACAGTAAAGACATTTGGGTTATCAAACTTAAGGGACTTCTGATGTACTTTTCCTGACTCATCTTTCCTAAGGATGTCTATAAAAATTATAAACAGAGTGTCAGTGGTTCTCAACCTAATTCATATCTTGACCCGTTCGTGTGACTCCAAGCCCGAGTGACTACGAGCCCAGTCGAGAGAGGTGAGTGCGAGCCCAAGTGACTGCGAGCGCGAGTGATTGCGAGAACAGTTGAAGGAAGTGGTCGGAAGCGCGAGCCCAATTGAGGTAAGTGATCGCGAGCCCAGTTGAAAGAAGTGAGCTCGAGCGCGAGCGAGCCTAGTACAAAATGTTCTTCTATGGTTTTTGTCCATGGGCTGTTTTCGCTCACGCGGCATTTGCATGCGCTGTTTTGTCCTTGCGCGGTTTTTGTTCATGCGCTGTTTTTGTCCACGCGGTATTTGCATGCGCTGTTTATATCGTTGCGCGGTTTTTGCTCATGCGCTGTTTTTGTCCATGCGGTATTTTTGTGCACGCGCTGTTTTTGTCCTTGCGCGGTTTTTGTCCGTGCGCTTTTTTGTGCACGCGGTATTTGTATGCGCTGTTTTTGACCGGATACCATTTTGTGGTTAACACGAATCGATTGCGACGGTACAATAGATATTCGAAAAAGACATGCGACGAAGGGATACGTTTACTATCACACAGGAAGACAGTTCATGTCATCATGGAATATTACTATACTAGTGTTGTAAAGAAAATTAGAAGTGTTCAAAAACTAATCACATTCTTATTTTCAGGAGTAAACGAAAGCTGTTCCTTTGTTTATCCTAATTTACGAAGACATGATCATTAAACATTTTTCTTCTGCAAGCGGCACTGGTTAAGAGACACCTTATTTTCTGCGTTGTTCCTGAGGCTAGCTGGAGGAGGCGGAATGATACAATTACACCACTGAATCTAGTTCGATTAGAATGTTGTTAAAATATCATATTACCGATGATAGTTTTCCACTTTGCACAAACTATTTTTATTCGTCCCGATTTCACAAGTGTACCATTTTGAAAGCATTAATTTTCCACCAATATTTGATTTTGCGATAATACGGAAATTTTACACCGTCACAGGAAGGTGATGTGTCCATGCGATGTGTGGGTGACTAGTAATGATCGCACGGAGGAACTTCGGCTGGTTTTGTGAGCAGACAAAATACCAAGAAATAAGAGGCTTCGTTTGGGGTGGATATTCAGTGAGACAAAATAAAGTCTCTCATAAAAGTTAAAACAAGGTTCCTACTGGTCAGAGAAAACTCAGGGGAAATGGTGCAGGTCAGGGAAACTCAGGGAAAAAGATTGCAAATCTGGTGAAGTCAGAGTGATTTTATAAAATATATTTTTTCTAACATTAATTGTACACCAATTTCAGCTTAGCCAGCCATTAATGATCACAGTATGGAACGTTGCTTAGATTTTTATGGGTGGTAAGTGAAATGTACGTATGAGCATTGATTATTATTTGTCTCTATAGAATAAATGTTCTCATATATAAATATTCACCGTTACTTATTCCTTATTTATATGTTAACCTTATCAGACACCTGTCATGAAAGTCAGGGAATTTCCTGCCAAAGGTCAGGGAAATAGATTTCTCCAGATCAGTAGGAACCGTGTAAAAATGATTAATAACTGATTTATACAGTTAAAATACTTATACTATGATAATGGTACGACGTACTTCGAATGAGTACAGAGTTACAAGGAACTGAAAAATTGACTTTGTTTTTGAAAAGTTTAATTTTGAAAAACACTTTAGGTATATATATATATATATTAATTTTTTAGTCTAATATCTCACATCTATGCTCCAAGACTAATGGTAAAGGTGCTGATGATAATAAACGAACTGGTGGAATGATAGAAATATATGGAAATAGGAGAATCCTGAGGAAACTGACTCACATGATGTTTGTCCACCATAAAGCCCACTTGAAGCGAGCTGATATCGAACCTCCACGCACTAGAAGTGAGCCCTCTACCATTGAGCCACCCCTTCTACTTAAACAAGTATCAAATCCAATCTTCTAGATGGGTTTTCAATAGAGGTAAAGACCAAAACCTTAATGATATAATAGGTTGTTTATCAAGTAATCAGAACAGACAATCAGCAAAGCACCCGATTAGCAAATGGATACAAACGTTCTAAGAAGTTGTTACCATCCTCAGTGCGTATCCTCTGAAAAATTTACGTTGTTTGAAGAACTATTTATTTTGGTAAGTTTACTTCATTGTAAAAATAATGTTTATGGTTGTTGAATTTTTGCTGAAAAGGGTAAAGGACGTAACAGTTCGAAAGTTCTTGAGTGTCACATTCAAGAATTGCACGTAAAAAGTTGCTTGAGCTGGTCGCCTCTGGACTAAAACTCCATGTATGCGGAAAGATCAATAAAAATAAACGTCACGTAATGAAGGCCGAAAAACGTATTCTCCGGAAATCCCTAAGCAGTCATATCGCGTATAATACGACGGAGTGCTGAAAAGTTCGTGGCTTTGCCAAGAAGAACAAGTGTCAGAGGTCCGAGATTACATATTTAATTCAACGTATTCCCCAGTTGAAGCTTTTCTAGCCCATGCAAAAAAGAATTCTTCTGATTGTCCCTCAAACCAGCTCTCAGCAGTCTGTGTGACGTCAGAAATGTCCTCAAAACGGTGACCCTTCAGGTGTATTTTCAGGTTGAGAAATAGAAAATAGAAGGAGCCAAGTCTGGGGAGTAAGGTGGGTGGTGGACCAGTTGGAATCCCAGGGTGGGCAATTTGACAGCAACAATGTTGGACTTGTGTACGAGTACATTATCGTTCAACACCATGATCCTTTTTGTGAGCTTTCCACGGCGTTTCCTCTTAATTGCCTCTTTCAGCTGCTCTAGAAGATTAGCATAATTCTCTCCGGTGATAGATGCGCCATTCAGTAGGTAGTCCACCATTATAATGCTATCTTTGCCCCAGAAAACGGACACCAAGACTTTTTGGCCGATTTCTGGGAACGGAACTTTTGGACGGGGAAAACCACTATGGCACCTTTCCTTTGACTTCCTTGGTTTCGGGATCATAAATATGGAGCCAGGTTTCATTCTCTGTTACTAGTGTAGCCAAGAAGTCATTCGTCTTTTCAAAATGGGTCAAGGTGGCTTTGAATGCTTCGACACTTTCCTTCGTTTGATTCGAACACAAAAGTTTCGGCACCTATTTTGCTGCAAGCTTGCGCATGTTTAGAACTGTGGTGATAATATAACCAACTCGCTCCCTGGAGATGTCCATTAGCTGGGCGATCTTTTCTTTGCTGATATTCGACGGTCGTCAAGAATCAGTGCATGGACAGCATTGCGTGTTTGCTGGTCTATTGAGGTTGACGGGTGTCTGCTGCGGGGTTAATCTTCCACCGTGAAGTGGTCAGTCTTAAAACGCGACATGCAGGTGTTTACACAGTTGTATGAAGGACACTTCTTCCCCAGTGTTTGGCACATCTCTATATGAATTTCCTTTGCAGACTTTTCCTGGAACCATAAGAATTTCTTAACGGTCCTTAGCTCCGACGACGTCAAACTTCCTCGTGTCTCGTCCATCTCACCTTCTACCTACAATGACAGATATTGTACACTTAGGATTCAATTGATGTTAATGGAGTTTCATATTAAGATATGAGGCTTCCATATACCAACAATTTTAGGGGGCCGCGGTGGCTCAGTGGTAGAGCGTTCACCTCTGGTGCTTGGGGTAACGGGCTGGGGCCGCGGTGGCTCAGTGGTAGAGCGTTCACCTCTGGCGCTTGGGGTCCCGGGTTCGATCCCAGCCCCCGCCAAGTGAACTTTGTGGTGGACAAACACCGTGTGTGTGGGTTTTGTCGGGGTTCTCCCGTTTCCTCCCACTTTCTTCATTGCAGATTTTCATTCATTACTCATCATCACCGTTTTCTTTAGCCTAACCGGCATAAACGTGGGACATAAAACTCGAAGATTTCATTTAATTTTTACCAACAATTTTATTTGTCTGCTTCAATTGCAAGGAAACAAAGAAGCCAGAAAATTTTCAAGCCCCTCTTACTTTCAAAATAATAATAATAATTAGATGATGATGATGATCATCATCATCATCAATTGCCATAGTTGCTATACATGTGTACTTTTAATTAGCCATGTAGCAGGACTTCAAAAAATAACTTATTATAGGTATAGTTTCTTAATTCTGTGAATGTACTCATTGTTTTTAAATGTATTCTGCTACTCTTTGTATATATTAAACAATTGTGTATCTCCTGACAGGTAATGGAAGGAACACTACACGAGTTAAATTGCGCCCAAGAAGAATTGCAGAATACATTGAAGGATAGGGAGCAAGAGGCGTTGAACCTGGAGCAACAATTGAAGGAACAGGAGGCCAAACTGGAGAGAGCCGAAAAAATTATGAAGAAGGCCATAAAAGACTATCAACGTGGTAGTGAATTGTCTTTGAGAAGCATAAAAGAGGTAGGTGTTACAAATATAATTGCAAATCTTGTGCACTCACACTTAGCGGACGTACACTCATCTCCAAAATTATTGTCGCATGTCTATAAATATGTTGTTGTAGGAATATAATTTGATAACAAATTCGCCCGATATTTGTTATAGTGTTAGTATGTGTATAATTGACAAAGACATGTATGTGGCAAATTTCATGTCAAAAGAGCAGTAAATAAGAACAATAAAACTTTCTTGTCTATTTAGCAACATTTTGTTTTACTTATTCTAATTGTCTTATTTATAATTCTTTTCCAATGAAATTTACCACAAATTGTTTTGTTATTCAGCGTAAGCATTTACTGATGGTTTTATTAAGACTTGAATTTATTGTGTTGATAAGTTTTTTTTTACTGTTGTCTTATACATTTCCCGATTATACACATAGTATCAGTATTAAAATTACCCTGGAAAATCACTATCAAATTATATTCTTACAAGAAGACAGTTATAGATATGCGACAATCATTTTAGAAATGAGTGTACATAAACAGGTAAAATCTGAAGATCCTAGGTTCGAATCGAGCACCGGTCTTTCATTGAACTTTACTATTTAAAAAAATCTTCAATCTTCTAAACAAATGGTAGGATGGTGCTTTTAATGTATAGCCTATGAGTTACTTCCTTCCAAAAAATTCCTTCATATCTCTCGTTGTTGCTCTATCGAGTCTAAAATGGCTTTCTGGCTTATGTAGAACACTGAAAATAAATAAAATATTGTAATCCTCATTTAAATGTTGAAAAGAATGGATTTTAATCCTTTGTGCAGAACTACATGATACAAGGATAATTTTTGGTAGTCTCCAAATATTTGTTTTAGCATTTAAAAGGTGTAAGTTCTCAGTCTACATATAACAAGGAATGTCCTTAGTGTTCCAGCCTAGAACCATAATGAAACTTCCATAACACAAAGATACATAAGAGGGTAGATTATTTGAGAAATACTGTGTTTTGCAGCCTTCCCATACGCGTGTGCGCGTAAGTCCAATTTGATCTCGACTCTTTAAGGTAGTCCACCATGTGACCGAAATAATAACAACTGTAGATTTCCTATCGAAACTATTGTATTCACTTGTGACAATCAACAGAAATAAAACTGTAGTTATCATCAGGCATGTATTCAAGTAACCGTTCCAATGGACACGAAGTTTATCGCGTTAATTCTTATTCTTATAATGAAATGCTTTAGTTGAGAACATCTGATGCATAGTAGAATGTACTATAAATAGGATAACTTGTCATCGAACGATATTCTGTTTAATTCTCAGAAATATATAAATACTTTTTTCAACGACTAAAATAAAATCAGGGTTGAAAGGGTTAGATAAATCAAATAAATGGAATTCTTATATCTATCTATCTATCTATCTATCTATCTATATATATATATATATATATATATATATTGATATTGTTCGGTAGAATCTAAATGGTGTCTGGGATTTGAACCCTACACCTTTTATTATAAAATAAAGTCTTAATATAAAAATTTATAAAGTTTTTGTAAGTATTTTAAAGTCTATATATTTCCAGTGTGCGAAAGATCTTGCCACACAAGGTGGCCTCTAATTTGAAGATTATATGTCTTAGCCAAGAGCGGGGTCAGACGGTAATTAAAACATATTTCATTTCCTCATGGCAGTCTCCGGAGATAGTGTAGCTAAGGATTACCCCTTTTGCTCATCGCATCCTCAGGGATAGATTGATTAAAGGAATACTCCCTTGTTCATCACAGCCTCAGGAGTAAGGATTAAAGGAAATTTCCGTAATCCATAGTGGTCTCGGGAGAAAGTTTAGGTAGGTTAGCTATCAGCACTGGTACTGATGCCTCTGTCGTCTTGAGATCCTCTTTTATAGGTATCATCTTGATAGGGGGGGACCTTGAGGGGTGATCGACCGTCTTCGCTTTTCTTCTGAAAATTCTTTGTGTCTTCCTGGTAGCCTTCTTGCATCGTCTGCTGCTGTTTATCTTTGAACACAATAACACATGTTCGTAGTAGGAGCATATGTTTATAATAAACACACGCATTTGCTTATGCGTCAGGGTATGTAACCTTATAATATATATATGTTGTAGTAAGACTGACCGAAATCGCCCATGAGGGACACAGTGGCTTAGTATAAGTCGCTCATGTCTGGTAGGACAGGTTCCTTATTCGATCCCAGCCCATGTGAAGTTGTGGTGGGCAACATCGTGCCCGCGAGGTTCTCCCGTTTGTTCCCACTTGCTCGTTGCACCAGTTCTATTCGTAATCATTCATTTTCATTGATCACCCGTCTCGTTTAGCCTGAAAGGCATTTCCGTGGGACGTAGAACAAAAGAATTTATTTTTTTTTTTTCAAATGCTCCAAATAAAATCCTGTATTAATTGCTGTCCTTGGGTGTGTACACTAAAACAATAAAAGTAAAAGTTTCTTGAATTATACCTCATCGATTTTAGATGTACTTGGTGAGCACTTCAGATTATATGCCTGTAGCCGAACTCCCTTTATAAAAATTGTTGCGTGAGTCTAGGTTGGTCTATACTTTTTATCTTTTTTGGTGTCAGGAATCACCTCCCAAACATTGTCGATGTTGTTTTGAAACACCCTGTACATATACATCTTTTTGTTAGGTAAATTTCATCACGATTCTGGGCAGGAACTCCAATACATTGTTTTTAACTTTTACATATATAGTCCAAATTCAAGAAGACCAAGGCAAAATCTGGTTAAGTCACCCTAATTATTCGGAATCACTAACAAAAATACAGACTAGCCCTCCTTGTTGTTCTAGTGTATAACGCGCGTGGTTTTCATACACACAGTCTCGGATTCGATGCCCGGTAAGAGGACCAAAGGACCTACAGTGATTCACATCCCAGTTTAAATTGTAGGTTTCGAGCTATATAAGCCTTGACGTTGACAAAGGACAAAATTTAAGTCAATCAACTAAAGAAGGAATATAGAGTAGCGAAATTGCAAAACATCGGGATAATATCATTTTGTATGAAGACGAATTTTTAAATATTATTAATTACATCATACATTATTAATTACATTAATTACCTTTTATTAATTACATCATAGCGTTCGTAATATTGACTTAAAAAGAAATTATTTTTCTTTCAGAAAGATTTCGATGTCCGTGATATTCAAGATCGAAACCAGATGGCGCTGAATCAGCTGAGTGATTTAGCAGATAAAAACCCTGAGGCGAGCCCTATAATTGTTTGCTATTTACAAGATAAGAATTTAGAATTCCCTCCAAGGCATCCTGCGTCTGGCTCTCGTTTCAGGCTTTCAGCTAGCTCAAGAGCAAGTACTTCAGGGGATTTGCTGTCGCCCTTCAGCACAGGAGGCTCTGCAAGAGACACAATTTCCTCGCGCTCAGGATCTCAGACTACAATGATTAGTTCCAGAAGTCCGAGTGTTGTTACATTAGATGCTAGTCAATTTGAAGGTAAGTTCAAGAATCCTGTGAAATAATTTTGAAATAGAAAAGCAGACATTTAACTGCAAATGAAAGCTTGATAGGCAAGCAAGCAGGAAAAAGAAATGTGTTGTGTGGGCAGTACTGTACTGTCTTGTTCAAAAAGACTTGGTCACCCACCTCTCTTTAAAAGATCGTGGATTCACAACTGTACGTAAATAAATTTATTTATTGTATTTGCTTGAAGTAAAGATTTTTTAATAGCTAAAGGGAATTCACAAGTATTTAATTTACTTCCGCGTGTGGGTAAGAATACATGCCTTTCTGATTAGAGGTGGGTGGTCGGAACGTTTTGAACAATACTCTACAGGGGTAAGGGAGGTTCAGGAGTTCCATACAATTATTCGGACATCATTTTTTGTATTGCTATACATATAAGATCGCACAGCAGTTCTCAAGTTAACAATTCACAAAGTGTTTATTATATACGAGAATAACGAAACATATGTGCATTTGTACAGGGAAGCAGATTTCAAACTTATGAATCAAATTAACACGAAAATGGCAAAGCATAATATGCTACGTTTTGACCATTTACTGACTTTTCGCTTCGGTAATTGGTCACATTGAGACCTATGCTGGAAAAAGTTGATAATGACTTAATTAAACATTCTCTATTTAGCAGTATATATACAGGGTGTAACAAAAAGGTACGGCAAAATTTCAGGGGTGGATTCCTTACGGGTAGACAAGCAAAAAAGTTCATATGACCATATGTCGGAAAATGCATCGTTACAGAGTTACGGCCATTGAGCCGCCTAATGGTGTGAAATAGTCACATTCTGGTTGCTCCTTAATATGACTCAATTTAAACCTCAATAACTCAAACCCTAATTAAGCTGGAAAGATAGTTTTAGTAGCAATGTGTTCCTGAAGGATGAAGCTTTCCGCCGATATGCATTTTATGAGTGTAACTCCCAGGGGGAAGGAATGTCATCCCCAAAATCTTGATGCGAAAAAACAAAAAACACGTAATTACCCTTCCCTGTCCGCCGTGGAACCCCCACATATATAAAATACATATCGGCGGAAAGCGTCGTCCTCCAGAAATACATAGATACCAAAATTATCTTCCTAGCTTGAATAGGGGCAAAGGTATTGAGGTTTAAATTGAGTCATATTAAGGAGCAACCAGAATGTGACTATTTCACACCATTAGGCGGCTCAATTTGTGAGGCGATTCTACGTGTGAAAATAAACCGAAAAAGTCCTATGAACATGTGTCCGATTTTCGATCATTACGGAACTGGAGCGGGTTGAAGACTACACACATCCATGAATGATTATGAAGACAAATGTGAATATTACTTACCAAAATGCTGTGTAGGCTCTGTGGTGGACAGAATAATGGTGGAACAGATGACTGATCCATCCTACAAGAGGTATGGGGGTTCTCCAACAGATGGCAGCACTGTGTTTTCGCACCGAGGCAACAGCTGCAAGCGTACCCAGTATGCAATCGTGGGTTGGATCAGTAAAAAGTCGGGTGGTTGTGTACTTGTCGTGCTAGAGTGTTGCACCGATTCACTGTACCAAATGAGTGTCCCAATATGCGAATAACGCATTCCCTCAACGGTCTTTTGGCTGTGGCGGACCCTTAACTGGCCTCCCAGATCACCCGACCTAACCCCATTAGACTTCTGTTTATGGGGTTGGTTAAAGGGGAATGTGTACGCGACGAAGGTGGATACACGTGAAGAACTTGTCGCTCGCATCACCGATGCTGTTACCTGCATTAAAGCCCGCCGAGATTATGTTCGATGTGCAACACAACACACCCTCCAACGCATTAACAAGTGTATTGAGACGGGTAGGGGACACTTTGGACACCTCTTGTAGGACGGATCTGTGCACCACAGCGCCTACACAGCATTTTGGTAAGTAATATTCACACTTGTCTTCATAATCATTCATAGATGTGTGTAGTCTTAAACCTGCTCTAGCTCCGTAACGATCGAAAATCGGACACATTTTCATAAGACTTTTTCGGTTTATTTTCACATGTAAAATCACCTCACAAATTATGAGACATTCCTCCTGAATCATCCTGTATATCATTGTCACTAGTAAACTGAAAGTATTTTAAATTGAATTCATAAGATTGAAATTTCCTTACCTGTACAAATGTGCATATCACGTTTTACCATCCTCGAATAAAATTGATTCCCGAATTCCTCCCTTCGTGCACCCTTGGATACACGCCTAATGTTCTAAGGCACCATTATACATACTACATATTCAGTTCTAAATGAGCTAAGAATTTGAATCTAATTGTTGTAACGGACTATACATCTGAAATAATACGTCTCAGAGCAATTTGAGACTGTTCTTCCTGTTTTCAAATGACTTCAAGCACACAGTTATTTGACCATAATGTACGAGATGTGATAAATCCTGGAATCTTGCTGTAAAAAGGAGACATTTTCTTATCTGTACATTTGCGGCTATGGCCTCCTTTAAACTTGTCTTGTGAAGCGACATGTTTTAGTAGATGACTATATATTATCGGGAAAATTCCCCTGAAACTCGTTTTGCGAGATTCTGAGTTGTATGTATGACTGGAAAGTCGTTATATGTGTGTCCTTTTGAAGCAGTTATTAATTTTGGAAACAACCAAAAATGACATATTTCGTTAATCGTGTTAATGATATCTGCATTCTTCAAAAGATCGAATGAAATTTGAGGAGGACGCGACGTTTCTTTCATATCTTCCGTTAGTTATCTTTCTCTTCCTCAGCTCCTCTGTTAAAGTAATCCGAACATTATTTGCACTCTCTTTGTACAAATCTTTCTGATCCTCAAGTCCAAGGGCGCCGATCCTGGCGGGGGGGGGGGCGGTCCCCCTAGTATATTTATAATATTTGGCATAATTTGAATGCAATTTGTCTTAAGATCCTCATATATATACCTTCTGCGTCTGAGTGGCCTTCCCCCTAAATGTACAGAGCAATCGGCGCCCTTGCTCAATTCCTCCATTAATTCAATCCTAGAGCTCCTTCATGGCTAAGCGGTTAGCATACGCGCTTTTGGGAGATCTGGGTACGATTCCCGGTGGGGGCTCATGTGGTTCGGATTCCACGTTAATCAATTGGATTCCACGTCTCATGTAGCCTCGCTGCTGAACGGGACGTTAAACTCAAAATGAGCTCAGCTCAACTAATTCAATCCTGCCATTATTTACACACTTTTTGGGGAAATCTTTCTTCTCCTCAGGTCCTCCATTATTCAATCTTCCCATTATTCGCACACTCTTTATGGAAACTGTTCTCATCCTCATGGCCTTCGTTGATTCATTCTTGTACTCATTCGCACTCAAATCTTCGATCAGAGTGTATTACGATTCGTACTGAGTCCACATTTGCGTACATCCTTTGCTTGACTTGAGATTCCAAAACACTTGATTTCTTAATACCGTGTTCACCATTCGCTTTTAGTGACAGACTAAAGTTTCACTCGTACTTTGGTTCCCTCACTAAATTTGATGTTAATCTATACCTAGGTACTGTAGATTCCTGTAACTCATTTTGCGCCGGGGGCTCAGTGGTAGAGCATTTACCTCCGGTGCTTAGGGTTCCTGGTTCCATCCCAGCTCGCGCCGTGTGGACTTTTTGGTGGACAAACACGGTGTTCGTGAGTTTTCTCGGGGTTCTCCCGTTTCCTCCCACTTCATTCATTCCATCATTTCACTCATCTCTCATCATCACCGTCTCCTTCAGCCTCATCGACATAATCGTGGGACGTAAAACTTCATTTCATTTTGCGCCAACGTATGAATTATCATGCAGATTAACGAAGGCATTACACTCTTACTTTACATTTACGGTAACTACTTGCATTACAGTTTTCTAAGGACCACTAGCGTAATTTTAATAATATTAGAATATTTGACAACAACAGAATGTTCAACATTCGACTACCGGCAACAGTGTGGCCAGTGACCATGGCAACAGTGTGAAAGACCACTGCAGTAATTGGCGAAGAGCCTTACTGTTCTTTTCGCTTACAGTATATACACCTATCTGTTAAACGCTAGCTTTCTTTAACGACTCAGTACGTATCGCCAATGATTTTATCTATATTTTTGTTTTAATCCTCAGGTGAAGGTGCTGCAAGTGTTCGTCGTAGTTCTTCAGAAAGTGTTAGAAGTTCTCAGAAGAGAAAAAGCGGCGGTAAATCATGATTCCATAATTTCATAAGGGGTTTAGGAGGGAGGGATTGCCCAGACTTGAATTGTAGGAGAATTAATGTAGTACGAGGTAGAGCATAAGTATTATTTATGAAGTAAAGACGTAGTTTGTATATAAATTATTTTTTTAGGGCTGTGAAAATGCATAATGCTCTAGTTAGACAGGTCATCTGTAAGAATTGTTGAGATTCATTTGTAATCCGTCCACTTTTCTCAGGAAAGGTACTGTGTGTTGTATATTGATGTATTTTTTTTTTTTTTAATGTTAATTTATGAAAACCTTTAGACTTCGATTTAGTTGGCTAAAATTTGATTATTCGATGATCTCAGCAATCAAGACAGTTCTTTCGTTACAGATATCTGTTAGATAGACGTAGCCTAAAACAACAGATGTGACCGAAAAAGGCTAATACTGTTATCTTTTCATTATTATTTGTGATATTGTATCTGTGATTGGAGTTTTAATTTTATCAACGATCTAGTCTTTTAATTTGTAATATGTTATATCCAATGCTTTTTTTTTTTTTTTTTTTTTTTTTTTTTTTTTTTTTTTTTTTTTTACAGATACAAATTTTATGTATTTTTGTAACAGAGACAGTATTGATTGTATTCAAGAAATATTTTATGATTGTGTGTTCGGTGTAAGATCTATGAAATCTTATGCATGTTAAAAATTAAACATCGCTGATTCATGTACAAATAAAATTTTACAATAAGAGAGGAATTTTTATTTAAACTAGCTGAACGTGCTCTGTCTACACAGCGTATCATTCACATATAGCATGAATCTCCTTGTCATTCCCCACAACACCTGTACACATCCCTTTACAGACACAAGTGAAGGACGTCTTGATAAAAATCGGCAAAGGGTATCATAAAGGGAAATTTTTTCGATTACTTTTTTCAATATCTAGCACTGTTTGCAAGATTTGAGCCTTCTTCCGGTTGGAGTTTCCAATTCATGTATAATCACTGTTTTCTTCCTTCTTGCATGCAGTATGTAATAAGCAAATACATCACATACATAATTAATTATAATGTCAATGATATATGGTGTTCATTGGGCAAAATACTCCAAACAATAAAGATTCATCTTAGACTGGAGATGTTGGTTATCCTTCGTTTTTCATTATCTTTAGGCCATGAAACAAACGTCCGAGAGATACACAACCCCTGTATACAATTATGTTGTGTTGGAATGTATAAGTCATAGGATAGTGCACTTTTTAAAATTTCAATGCTTCTATTGTATCCCTAAAGAAATGTAATAAAGAAATAACGGCCATATTTTTTTTTAAAAAAATACTTATTTGGAACTGAACAATCTACTCAAAATTTGCAATCGATCAGTGAAAACGATATCTTTCTAGAGCATATGGTTTCCGAGATATCCTTTTCAAAAGAACTGGCAATGAACACACAGTTTTCTTGACCACAAACATATAAATCTAGGATTTTAATATATAGATAGATACTTCAAATTAATACAGCATGATCCCTAAAGTTAATGCAATTTCAGATTAATCTCACATGCCTTTTGAATCCATTTTTCAATACATTTTAATATTATTTAAGTAAATTTTATTTCAATATTAATCAAGGAAACAATCGTGCACGTTAACGCTCAATATAAAATGAAACTGGTTGAAGTGTTGTAATGAGGAACGAAATGAAATACCTGTCATAATTCCCAGCATAAATAAGCAGTATGCGTCGCTTTCTATTGAATTGGCGAAAAACTGAGTTTTGTACAGAGTGATTCTTTTAAAACTCACGGATTTCATTTGGGTCTAGAATTTCTAACATAAGTCCGATTTTCATGCGGTTTGTGGCAAATGATCAAGGAAGGATGGGAGATTTATGGGACTATGTTTACTGGTTTAAATTCATCCAGGGTAATATCGGCCACGCCTCAAGAAAAAACAGCAAATATTCACCAGTATACCTTGCAATTGAAATGAGGTTTTGGATTTTTGAAGCGAAATTGCAGAATACAAATTAAGTGTTAGTGAGAATACAAATTAAGTGTTAGCGGTAACACCCAAAAATCCCATGTTGAGAAGCTACAGCCGGAGAGCTTTCTTGGGTGACCTAAGGAGTCAATAAATGACACTTTGCACAAGAGCTAACTATAGGATCTGATTTTTCCCTGTCTCACTCAGAAGTGATCCTGTTTCTTGCAATTTATTCACTAGCGACCATAGGTATATTATGTTACTATCTGGGGCAGAACGTGAGGCAAATTTGTCTCTAAATGACCTTCGCGAAGCAACAACAGATTCCGTTTACCAAACACTTTTAACAATAAACTCATGTTGCTCCAAAGAGTACACTATTCTCAGTGTGTCCTGATTATACTCACACAGTATTGTATAGCGCAATTCCCAATACAACGGCCCACTTTCCTATTTCTTATTCTTATTGACCTTGGCGAGGATTTCATGTACGAAGAAAACTCAAATCTTCACACCGCACCGCTTTTGATTCCAATTGTAAGGTACACTAGCGAATATTTGCGGTTTTCCTTGAAGTGTGGCCGATATTACCTCGGATAAATTTAAACCATTAAACATGGTGCTGCCATAAATCTCCCACCCTTCCTTGATCATTTGCCACAAACCGCATGAAAATCAGACTTCTGTTAGAAAGTCTAGACCCAAATGAAATCCGTGAATATTATAAAAAAAAAAAAAAAAAAAAAAAACACCCTGTATAATGTTCGCAGTTTCAGACCAGTTGAGAATGCTCCAAGAGCATTGCCAGAACGAACTTAAAAAAGAATCAATTTTTCTTATTAATTTCTAGAGGCTATTACTAATTGTTCTATGTACTTTATTATTATACTCATTAAACAATTCTTGTAATATATCTACCCATTTATAATTTCCTTGAGCACTAAAGTTTTTCCACATATTTTGTTTAAGAGTTGTGTTAAAACGTTGTTGTTTCACGGAGACACATGCTCAAAATGTGTGTGTGTGTGTGTGGGGGGGGATCAAAATTGAAAAATTCGCAAAATATAGTCTCTCTATGACTTCCGGTTCCCGAGATATGGCTCTCTTAAATATCCCGAAATCAAAACTTTTTGGTTAATATCTGGGGAACGGTGGCCAGTGGCCACTAGTTACTATTTGGTACCAAAATGCTCACCATCCTCTTAGGTATTGATCAACACCAATGTCATCTTTCTATGACTTATGGTTCTCGAAGTATGGCTCCTGAAGTCTCTCGAAATCGGAACTTTTTTGGCCAATATCTCGGGAACGGTAAGAGTGACGCGAAAAATTCCATCCTTCTTTTAGATAGTTTTTGATACTCTATCGAATGGAGGGCTCAAAATTGAAAAATTCGCAAATAACGCACACACACACACATACAGACAGACAGAGAGGGACATAGAGAATTCAGTAACTAACTTTTTAAGTTCGTTGTAAATATTAACGACATACTCGTAAAATGCATATTTATTTAATTACTTCAGCTGCATTGTAACAGAAGTTGATCAATTTTTAGGGCAACTTTTTACACAACATATTAAGCGCGTGACCTTGTGATCAGGAGAACGTGGAATTCACTTCTAACATTTATTCTGAAGCAAATATCTGCTGCGTTTCTCCGAACAGGTCAGTTGCTTTTTTTACAAATTTCAACTTCTTGTTTTCTTTTTGAAATCACATGCACCTCGTACTGCAGTATGGCAAAAATAATGATCCCAGGAGCCAAGTAATTTAAAAGCACACATATTACGACTTTGCCATGAATATTCCGTAAACTGTCAATAATGCATAAACCTGCCGTTTGCCAATTCGATAAACAGCATTGTATTCAATCACACTGGGAATCATGCTGTTCCTCATTGACGATTTCTCTCATTTCAGTTTATTTTAAATCCACAATTCAATCATTTCGTACAATATCGAGCGTTGACGTCAAGAACTATTTCCATATCAACATCTAAATAATACCTACATACACAGCATTGAAATATGTTGAAATAATAAAGTATTTATTTATCTTTGGGTTTAAGAGATAAGTATAATTATCATTAAAATTTGAACTGGATAAGTTCACGGATATTCTATTTAAATAACATACTGTAGTGGTTCACATAATTTGCGCAATTTTTAATCTATTTTGAACCAGTGAAAAATCGAGAAACGTAAGAAGTATTAATCTGAATTGTATTCTAGTATGAAGGCTGGTAAGACAATACACTGGAAAACTGAGGAAATTATAGTAGATATGAAATTAAGGAAAACATGTGTAATGAATATTGCTCGAAAGAGACACCGTTTTCACATGAGAGGCATTGAAAAATCGACAGTGCTCCTGATATAATTTCGAATATTTCATGAACACGAAACGAAATCGCTGTCGGGTCAAAAGATTACACAGAAAGTCGCTTCCAAGAAACGCAATGAGCACACATTGGAGCGGAGCGGTTGCCGCGATACAGAGATCTCTAGAGACGATGCTTCTTCAGAATTCTTCTCCGTCCGGAAAAACTGGTGATTCCATTTGCTCATGCAAGCAGCAGTAGATTGTTAAGTAAATCAGCAAAGTAACGTCAGTGTTTCCACTTTGATATTTGTGACACCATATCGATTAGTATGAGTGGAGCAGACTTTTTATGTAAAACGCAAGTCACCAGTTTCAAGTTCATTCAACTGCACTTGCGAGGATTTGTATCTTTTCCGTACAAGACAGGAATATTATTAGATGTTTACCATGTCCAAAAATCTTACGACTAGCTCAAAGAAGTTCAACGTAAAGCGACATTATTCAACTTATTATGCCAATTTGTATGATAAATTTGAAGAAGAAGAGAGATATCCCAGTTAGCTGCAGAAACGATTTAAAAAAATGAATGTGAAGAAGAAGAGAGAGATCCCAGTTAGCTGCAGAAACGATTTAAAAAATGAATGTAACTAATAAAAGTACTATTATAAATCATAACGATTTTTACATTTTCAGCAAATATAATTACAAACTTTAATATTATAAAGTACAATCATTATTGAACAGTTTTTCCGTATGTTGTGCAGACATACTTTGTAATTTGGCGTGTTTCTCTTTCGATAGTTAGCAACTCCTTGGCACGTGATCGAACTATTTTGCATGCATTTCATTCTTCTCGCCCAAAGCACCGGTAAAACAATCTCTAACACACGAAACGACTCAAATTGATGGCAACTCTTATAGACACTAGAATTCATACATGTACTCCCCGTCTGTGGGGATCGCAACGACCGTTCCCCTTTCATCTGTACGTCACTGCATTTGTCGGGTAGCTCTCTGTGTAACTTTCTGAGTCGACAGCGATATACAAGGGGCAATCAAAAAGTTTCGTTGTAATTATTTATTACCATAATATAGGTACGTAATTATTTATTACCATAATATAGGTACACGTTCATTAAATCTTCAAAATAGGTTCCTTAAAAACACACATACTTGTTCCACCGTTTCTGCCATTGCTGGAAACAATGTTCCGAAGTTCAGCCGTCGAGTTGGTTTGGATGTCATCTACAGTGGCAAAAACGTAACGGTTACCTTTGAGGGCCTTTTTGATCTAGGTGAAGAAAAATTTGCTGATTTAGCACCAGCGGAACCTATATTGTAGTAATAGTTACAATGAAATTCCGGGAACATTTTGACTGCCCCTTAGGGATACGTACGAGACGAAATGAGACAGAACTTTCCTGCCAAAATTCGAGTCGAGACACAACTCTTCCAATAGAAAAACATACATTTTTCGAGTCGAGACATAACTTTTACAGCACATTTTCGAGTCGAGACAGCCTCAAATCTTGTCTCGTGCGCATCCCTACTGCCCCTCGTATTTCCGCGTTCATTAGATATTCGGCATTATATCAACATCTCTTACGTGAAAACGGCGCCATTTTCTACCATGTTCAGTATACTTTCTCTGTTTTCCTAATCTCATGTCTACTATCGCCTCTTCCAGTTTGTCCGTGTCTTATCTTACCACCCTATACAGTAATGAAGAACACACGACTTCCGTCACTATTTAGTTGTAATTTTGTAACATAGGACTAATCTTGAATTATCAATGACGAACTTTATGACAATCATAATGAATGGAATAGAGTTAACATTCTCTGTTAGTACCGGCAGTCTTCATTAATGAGAAGATTATAAAGATAATTGGAAATAAGTTTAAACTATGCGTAATATACACGGAGCAAAAATAGAGTTCAAAATAATTCTGAAAATAAATTAGGGTACACAAATACGCGATGGCACAAATTATGTAAGAAAATACGGTATTACTATGTGCAAAGTGTGAAGTGCTGTACTACAGGGACGTACGCAGGGGGTGGGTCCTGGAGGTCCGGACCCCCTGAAATTTTCACTTTTGTGTAAATTCAGCTTAATTTTAGGAATTTTAATATAAAACACCCTCATATTAAGTTTGGACCCAACGAAATAAATTCCTACGTACGCTACTGGCTGTACATATTTAAGACAACGAAAATAAGCAAATAAAAGGAAAAAAGTGAAAGCGCTTTAGGCTAAAGGAGATGATTAATGAGAGTAAACGGTTGTGAAAGAAAAATGAAATTTTTAAATTTTACGTCCCACGGTTATGTCGGCTAGGCTAAAGGAGACGGTGATGATGAGAAATGAATGAAATACTGGAATGAAGAAAGTTTGGGGAAACGGGAGAGCCCCGAGAAAACCCCGCACACGCTGTTTGTCCACCACAAAGCTCACTTGGCGCGAACTACAATCGGATCAGGGACTCCATGCACGAAAGGTGAACGCTCTACCACTGAGCCACCGCGGCCCCATAAAGAGTTATTGGAATAATAATGTGGGAAGAAACGGAAGAACCTCGAGAAATTCATGAACACAATGTTGTCCATCACGAATTCCCATGTCCGATCGAACCAGAGATGAGTGCTTTACCATTGTGCTCTCAACTGAGGTCATGAATGATAAGTAATTAAATTACGCTGCATTAAACAACACCACAAAAACAATTTTTTTTTTTTTAATTCTTTCTAAGTACAAGGTCTACTCAATAAATAACCGGAAAAGCTGTATAAAAAACACAAAACTTCGACAAAAGTTTGTTATTTTTTTGCTAGTGACCTAGGACTATTATTAGATGGGCTTGGTACCTTGTCACGTGAACGGGATGCTGGAAATCAGTGAAACAAGAAGATGGCACCCTTGCAGGTTTGCACTAACGCAGAGCAGCGGTGTCATTAGATTTCTGTTAGCTGAAAAATTGAAACCAATCGAAATTCACCTTCGGATAGCAGTGCATTATGGTGAAAGTTGTTTAAGACGAACACAAGTGTATGAGTGGGATGATAAGTTCAAATGAGGTATAACAGGTATTGAAGATTCTTCATCTTCATTCTCATCTTCAAAACCCAAGAAGATGCGAACTGAAGGAAATGCTGGTAAGGCCATGTTGACTTTCTTTTGGGACCACAAGGGAGCAATTCTTGAGCATTACATGCCGAGAGGTCAAAATATAAACAGTGCGACGTACGCAAACCTTATGCGTGAAACTTTGAAAACAGTAATTTTGAGGTGGTAGCGTGAACTGGTGTCAAATGGCGTACTGTTACTGCAGACAACGCAAGGCCACACACTGCTACAGTTACATTAGATACTATCAAAGACCTGAAGTTCGTCTCCTTGCTCCTCCGTATTCCACGGATTTAGCACCTTCAGATTATTAGATTTTTAACCCACTGAAAGAAGCTCTTAGTGGCTCAAAATTCGCTGACCATAAGGAAGTTCAGGCAGCAGTGCATAACTGGTTACGCATACGCACCCAAGAATTCTTCGCAAGTGGAATTGAGAAGCTTGTCCAGCGCTGGCAGAAGTGCATAGAACTTGAGGGGAATTACGTTGAAAAATAAATAAGTGTTGTATTCCATTCTCGTAATAGATTATTTTTTAAAATTCCGTTTTTTTTAGTGAATGGCCCTTGTAGATCGTTACAAAGCCCAAATTTTGACCTTACAGTTACTTACTATTAGTAACTTAAAAATTAAATTAATGGAAAAAGATTACGCCACAAGTCTTTTAAGAATGGATCCTGAAATTTCTTTGTTCTAATTATATCCAAAAATGCAAAAGTACTGATCAATTACATCGTCAAATGTGATGTCACTCTTACCCAATGAAAGTATTACACTTACTTTCTTCTTTTTATTATAAAACACGAAATATTTACACATACATATATTTTTGGTGCTGAAAAAACATACGTTTACGAGAAGAAATGTTTTAAAGAAATTTCTGAACTCCTGATGAAAACCTGTCGTTTAAGAGTCGAGCCTTCTTTATAACTGCTTGTTTCTGGGCTTCGTCAAATCGATTCACTTGCAGATCGACATACATATATTTTTGGTGCTGAAAAAACATACGTTTACGAGAAGAAATGTTTTAAAGAAATTTCTGAACTCCTGATGAAAACCTGTCGTTTAAGAGTCGAGCCTTCTTTATAACTGCTTGTTTCTGGGCTTCGTCAAATCGATTCACTTGCAGATCGACATCACGGTCAAATGGACGGCGCTCTTTCGGCTTATTTTCTTCCTTTTTCTGAAATAAACATGAGTTAACTGCTATAAAAATCGGAGTTACTACGTAACAATAAGTAAAATAGTACTGGACCCTTAGTCAAGATGCATGTGGTATGTGCAAAATACAAGGTTTGTCAACAAAGTTCCAGGACTGATACTGGCACTCTGTAACTGCTAATAACCGAAACTATTATGTGATTTTCATCCTATCATATTCTTTTGCAAATTGTATGAAGATTTGGTAAAGAAAGCATTTATCTCAATCTAAACATCGGTCATCAAAGACACTTTCAGTCCCATTGTAATGGATTCTTACATGGAATATATCACTTGGCATAACGGCCCGATTTGTGGACCTCAGCCGCTCCACGCCATCTGTTAGCGAATGGTGAAACTATCCAACCTAGCGATGAACGTGTCGCCCTATCGCTAACCGTCGTATCGGAAGCTTTCTAGACCGAGTGGGCGTCACGTCTTTTATTCACGCGACTCCCCAATTTGCCTCACAACACTGGGTGGATGTCGAAAATTGGGGAGGCACCGGCCGGAAATCGAACCCGGGACCACGCGGACATGAGTACAGCTCTCTAACCACTAGATTACGGGGTTTCCTTTACATGGAACACAGAGCGAACATTAAGATGATAACGGGTTGACAGTCCACATCTAGGGTAATCAGAAAGGTCTTTAGAGACACCAAAATTCGGGTGTACCATTCAAACACACGCAGGGTGTCTACTGAGTTTCATTTTCAAAATCCCAGTATATTCAGTATAACTATCAGCAAAATTCCTGTACCTAATACAATGATTTTTTTAAAGTTCTTTAGGAATAATCACACTCTTGAAGATTTCAGGTTTGTAATTGTTTTACCATCAAAAGAATATTTTATTTTTAATAAAACTTGACTTTTTAAAATAAAATGATTTCTTAACATTTTTAAAAGGTTTCACAGCTCTCCACTCCACCCATTGCTTTAAATGTCTAATTACAAAATGTATACAACTCTTGCTTTGGAAAAATTTACAATCTCAATGGATACAAATTTGTTTCTAAGACTATTAAAACAAGTACAAAAAGTATTGCTGACAAATTACTAGTTTCATGATTTTTCCAGTATGTGGATCAAAATTCCAGTATCAAAATTAAATTCCAGTATAATTCAAGTATTTCCAGTATCAGTAGACACCCTGACACGACCACAAGAATAGGGCCTTCTCACGGTAAACAATTCTGATCATTTCGTAAGTTTCTGTTACTGATTTCCATAACTTCCAGCAAAACTTAATGTTCGCCCTTTGCTCCTTGTAAGAATTCATGATGTTACGAATCAGGGTGTGTTAGACGACCGATGTTTACGACACAACGTTCTTTTTACCAAATCTTCACATATTCTGCAGAAGATGAGGATCATAGTGTTAATTTTACATAATAAATATTTTTCTGTCATTACCAGCATCAGTCCTGGAATTTTATTGAGAAACCTTGTATACCAGCGTTTCCCAATCTTCCTAATGATGCGGACCCTTTGGCAACTGTTAATTCTCCGCAGCCTCCAAGAAATGAAAAATGATTTAAAAAAAAAATTAGATATCATAAAAATGAAGTTACAAATTACGAAATACAATCCTACCAGTTGGACCTAATATTATGAATTCTACACTCACTAAATGAGCTGTTTTTCAGACGTCAACTTCCGTATGTTTGGGTCAGAACTGAATAACTTCAGACGTAGATCTGGCTCCACGTTAATATGATCCTGTATTTATTTTTCATTTGCACGGGATGAGAAAATGTTGTCTCGCACAGATATATAGTGGTAAATGGTGGCAAATATCTTGTAGTCCTTTTCGGAATTTCCGGATAAATAACCCTAGTCTGGAACCGAAACTCCAGGCAACAAAGAAAAACTGAAACATTTTAAGTTTAACGTCCAACAATTATGCCCGTTAGGCTAAGAGAGACAATAATTAAAGTGAATGATGATGGAGGAATTGATGGAATGAGAAAGCGGGAGGAAGCGGGTCCTCCAGTAAACCTACGGACACGATGATGTGCACCACAAACTTACCTGGCCGGAGATCGAACCAGGGACAGCACGCACCAGAGGTAAGCCCTCTACCACTGAACCACTGTGCTCTGGTAACAAATGAAACAGCATTTTAAACTTCGAATCACAACACAGCTTTACAAGTTATTTTTCTTTGACAGAAACAAGCCCATATTCCGAATCTAGAAAAGCGTTTTGATCCAATCATATTGTTTCTTCGGAGGAAAATACAGGCGTAGCTGAGACGCCAGTGATCTCAAATATTTTTAATCATGCTCTCAGCAACATCACCAGAAAGAGATTGTTCGCTGAAATCAATGAAATTATTCAGTACGTGAGAGGAATCGTACACATTTCTTTTCTCCAAATAGGTGCAACACAAATGGTTGTCTGTATCTTGCCTTGCACAGAGAACACTGTGACAAAAGTGTCTTAGAGACCACGGGCGTCTCTGGTGGAAGGCGCGTCCCCCCCAAATATTTTGAGTACGAGATAAATGGATCAATGCTGAAAGTATTTAGATCTATATGGAAGAAGTAAAAACATAGGCAGAACAAATTAAATTTGTCTGTTCTTAAACATTAGTTAATGTGATTAGAATGTCCGCTGATGATCCTTTAAATTGAATGTTAAATGAAATTAGAATTAATGAGGAACAATCCTACTTCGTCACGAAGCTCAAACAACCGCGTCAGAACTTTACTTCGAGACAGCAAACAAATTTCTGAGTAGTAATAAGTGTTCCTGATCACTTCCCACTTCATTACACAGAGCAGAACATAACAGATTGTTAAAGAGTACTGACCCAATAAAATCATCTATTTTTACTCCCTCGTCAAGAACGGTTTTCATTTTGGACGGCATACTGCTTGCACCTATTCGCTTTTTCACGAAGCTTTGCAGCCCTTGTAAACAATGCAGACGACAGTGTGTAAATGTTGCCAACTAACAGACTAAAAAGTTTATAGCAAACCTCGAGCTAACAAGTTAAGAAACGAATCGAAGAGCGGGAGATTGAAAATGAAATGGCATGGACTTCTGATATATTACCAAGATGCACTTTCTCTCTCCTGAATCTTTGAAGTAGCATATAAATATAGACACAGAACACTAGGAAGCATGGCTACCCGCAATGGGGAAGGGGGAAAGGGGATGTTGCCTCCCTTTGTTTTAAAAGGTTTTTGGAAGTGCATGTCAAGACATACTAATTTGCTTACTTAAATGTTGTAACACTTAATATATTCATATTAAATATTATAGTATCTGGTATTATGGATTATTTACTTTAGTTAAAAGGCATACGCGCGTAAATAACTGTTGTTTTACTTGATGTATTATGTGCCCTCGTGTATCAAAATATTGTGTATTCGCGACTGAGTTTGTGTGTCGGTCTTTTGTCCTCCCCTGGAATCGGTATTTTACCCCCTTGAAAAAGTCCTGCGGATGTTCATGCCTGGAAGCCGGGCTGAACAATCTCTTAAATTTTCCCTGTAACTGCAAATCATGGCTAATCGTGGTTGACGATAAATCCTTGTCCTTTGATATCAGGGAGTTCGCATTAATGGTTCAAAATATTCAATTTATCACAACTAAATTTTATTTAGCCTGCCCATAGCGTCAAGGGATAACATGGAAAATTAGAATCAGAGCTATTGGATCTTACTATGTTCTCTAGTCTCTGTTGTCTTACTATGTTTATTAGCTTGACTAGCAGATCTACTAAAACATATGCTCTTTACTCCTGTCTATTTCAAGACTGTTTCGGATCACTACGCAACTCTCAAGTAGAGGCAAGAGAACAAGTAGATAATTGTTCATTAAAAAAAAAAAAAAAAAAAAAAGCGAAAGAGTTTATTTATTGAATGGATTACAATTTTAGTATCCCTTGAAGATTTTTTCAGATATTTTGTTACTCCTGAGAACGGACAATCATTCTTGCGACTCTTAAATGTTCATTTAAACCTTACCGTACCAAGCCTAACTCGTCAACGTTGTTTACAAAGCTGGGGTCTTCTGGCGACCCCAAGTATTATTTTAATTTCTCAACATAGTATTGCAACTCAAATTATTATTATTATTATTATTATGTCTAAAAGCTTACCTAATTTAAATGAGCATTGTTGACATCAAATATTATATTTACTTGAGCAATATTCAGTTTTACGTACAATTTCATACTTTTGTGTTCGTAAATCTGAAATACAAGTTTAACAATGGACCTTTTACATTTTCAAGTATGTTTTTATTTTTTGGATTTTT
This sequence comes from Thermobia domestica, assembly GCF_964235325.1. Taxonomy (NCBI): domain Eukaryota; kingdom Metazoa; phylum Arthropoda; class Insecta; order Zygentoma; family Lepismatidae; genus Thermobia; species Thermobia domestica. The sequence continues at coordinate 285,400,860 of NC_137461.1, read as the reverse complement.
TTTAACGAACGCATCGTTGATCTAATTATGTAATAGATAGTATATCCCAAACGGATGCAGGACACACATAAAAATCGAGAATAAATAGATTCTTATAGTTGCAGCAGTATCACCAAATATCACTCTCTGGGGTCCCTAGATGGTATGTTATGGGTTAAACCCGATCGTTTCTTTTAATCGATATGCAAATTATAACCAGGGGTAAAAGTGTGGGGGAACGCGGAAGAACGCCATCCCCCGACCTTGGAAAAATATGTACGGCGTCCCCCAGTTCCTAAAAAATTAAAATGGGCAAGGATAGGCGGGGGGACGGCGTGACGTCATGCCGCTTGCTAGTGTCCCCCTATCTTTTCAGATCCACTTTTACCCCTAATTATAACATACAGAATTAACATCAGACGTTACGCTACTTCGAATCGGTGAAATAGCTTTTATCTTTCTTTCTTACTTATCTTTAAAATAATAGGCCTACAACTTTTTATATCCAATTATCCGAAGTATAATGCATTTAATATATTAAATAGACATTTAGTACAAGGGCTGTTTTTTTTTTTTTTTTTTTTTTGGGTAGCATAATGGACATTTGCAGTCGAATTAACTAAAACTGACTAAACAGTGTGACTACGATTAAAAAAAAAAAACGAAATATAATCAGAAGTGAGCAACACTGACAATGAGCCAAATGACCATTATTCTTCCATAAGAAAATAGTCCCCAAGAAATTCCACTTGTTCAATCTAGGTAGCAATTATTGTATTTTTAAATCACACTAAGAACATTGTAGTTTCAATTAAAAGCACATCCCTACATGTGGATTGATATCTTACACAAAAATATTAAATTTAACAAGAAAACAGCCACAACCACTGACAAATACGCAGAGCGCGCGCTATAGTTGATGATGGTCATGCAGGCAGGAAGGTTACCAGTGAAGGATTACATGCACGTGCAGAAGCAGAAATATTGCGGGAAACAGACGAAGCATTTTCTCCTGCACCAATCACTGAATACTCGTGCGCGGAGTGATACAAATTGAGTTACGCGGTTTGTTTTTGAAAGGTGCAAAGGTACGTGAAAAAGCGAGTAGTTTAATTTATTAATCCGAATGAATAGGTTGGACCAGGTTTTACTTTCGAATTAATAGTTAAAATTCTTCGTGTTGAAACGTGTTTTACGTACATATATCACTCAGTTTTGGCTGATAATTTTGTTATTTCTTCTTTTGTCTTTTTGTATTATATTGTTCTCAATTGACTAAAATTTAAGTAATGTACTTTACAATTATCCCAAGTGTGAGCAACATGAATAAGATGAAGTTTAATGAAAATAATCCACGGACCATAGATTGGGAAACACTGTTGCACACTACTAAACAGAAATAGAAATGAGTAAACTTTTAGCATGGACAGGAGTTACTTTTATAACAATTACACAAAGAACCTTTCTACAAAATCCTAAAAAATGCATGTACAGTTATGACCAAAATGATTGTTACATATCTATAACTGTTTTATTGTCGGAATATAATTTAATAATGATTTTGGAGGGTACTTTTAATACTATGTGTATAATCGAGAAATGTATATTTGTGGTAAATTTCATAGGAAAAGAATTATAAATACGAAAATTAGAATGAATAAAACAAAATGTTGCTAAATGAACAAGAAAGTTTTATTTTCGTTTTATTGTTTTTATTACTGCTCTTTTGACATGAAATTTACCACATACATGTCTTTGCCGATTATACACATACTAACATTATAAGAAATACCGGGCAAATTCGTTATCGAATTATATTCCTACATCATCATCGTATTTCTAGATATGCGATAATCATTTTGGACATGACTGTACATATTCTCAAAAGCTTACCTTGTACCCCAACTGCCGCTCGTGTTTAAGACGTTATTCTACAGAATATTTCAATCGTCTCTGAAATCTTTATCAAAGCAGGCGTGATGCTATCCGGAATCTATTTTTATTACATTATTATAACACTCCAAAACTTACAAACAGAAAAATAGGGCTGCGAGTATTTCACGGTGCAGACCTGTCAATTCTATCCAAACTTCTAAGTTTTTGTGCAAACAAACCTGTCTGAAAGCCTGCACTTCAAGATTATTCGAGAGAGGATTGAAATTTTGTGTAGAATAATGTTTTAAACGCGTGCGATAGTTGAATCTAACTTTTCAGTTTTGGACTATGTACCCGAGAGCACAATTTAGTAACATAGACATATTTAACGTATCTATCAAACAATAACATAAGTAATGTATTATTTTACATAGTTCTCTTTACGCTTTGCTATATAGATATATAAAAGAACTTAGCAAAACAGAAAAAAAAATCGAGAAAACAATGTACAATATGTAACATTACCGGAGGGCAAACTTGTATGTTCCGGAATAAAGTTCCTGGGTTTGAATTCTAGCCTTCAGAAGTTGCTTTCCCATCTATCCTAATACGAAGAGGGCACACAGAAGAGTTTTGGGTTCAGTTCTTTGTATCGCAGTTCGCTAACAGAAGCTTTTAATTAGAAGGGCGCAAGTTACAATAATTGTAGACTTAATTACAATGCTTCCCGGGATTTGAACCAAATACTGAAGGTGAATCAAACTATGGTTTGGGGTTCGGTGCACCAAATCAATGCATAACATCATTACTTCCCACTCAGCGAGAAAGGAAAGAAGACAAAATATTATCGGTGAGAACCGGGTTCCATTTTTAAAATCGTTAAAGTATAACCTTGGGCCTACTGGAACTGATAGTCAAATTATCATCGACCAACAAATTTACAGCGCACTAATGTTGAGCAGAAAAATAAAGTGATTACTACATTGTACTAAAATAATACGTGTAAAAGAACATCGTAGAAAGTAAAATATACAACTTACCCAAATACAATGCAGAAAATAATTTCACTTAAAAAAAAAAAAAAAAAAAAGAATATAACTTATGATAGTTAACTAACATTTCATCTTAAATAAAAAATATATATATATATTAAACTTATTCCAAAATTATTTTCTTCACGTTAGTGTTTTTTCTTTAAATAAAAGTTGAAAATACTTTATAAAACACAAGTTATATATTGGTTCTTAAAATTTTTTTTTTAAAAAAATGGCCCCAATAAAGGCACCGGAAACGCAATAATTAACGTGAAAAGTCGGACTTTTCTTGACACTGACTCAATGCAGTTCCAATATATATATCCACCTAAAGAGAAATCAGTATTATATATATATAAATCGGTTGTTTCCTCTACATGATATACAATTCATCATCAGAGATATTCTATAATGTAGACACTGGTTTATCCACGACAAAATAAATTATAGTAGAGTTCATATGGTCTGAATGACTGAACACCGATTTCAAAAACGATAGAATGTGCGGCTGTACTGGGAACTGGATGACGTAATGCATTGACACAGTAAGCCGGAGACCCGGGTTCGAACTCCCAACGAGTCGCGCATTTTGTCACTTTTTCTGTATTACCTTAAGGTTCTTTCACTGAATGATGAAAATAGACTTGAGAAGGTTGTCTGTATTCATCAATAGTTACAATTACGTACGCTATCCCCCCCCCCCCAAAAAAAAAAGTTCGTGCGCATTTGAAAAATATAAATAAAAGACGTTGAAAGAACGTGGATTTATTCACTGGAGGTCATTGCATGCGCATTTGTTCTACAGTTTTCCAACTAAACAAGCATTTCAATGCCCTTCCGATGTAATGAAGTGTTTTTGTAGGCGAAGAGAGTAGGCACTTTGTTCTCCTGGTCATTCACCTTTTTGAATCCTCCGTTTCTCGCAATGAAGAGGAAAACGTGGTGATATCTAGAGAATATACAGAGGATGGGATAATAGTTTCCAGCTATTATTTATTTATTGATCTGCACCGTCTGAGAGCAAGAATTGTACTGAACATAGAAAATATTTCTTCCGTTGATCAGAGCAAGCTGCCCTTGCTAGAATGTAGATGGATACAGTACACATCCGCATTGATTGTTCGATCATTAAATAGCAGCTCATAGTGGACAACTTCACGTTTTGGGAGCAATAGGTAGGGCAGAGAGAATGCACCGTTTTCGTTGGAACCAACCTCTGATACAACCCTTAAAAACTGTGCAACATCAGTTTCTTATCATAATTATATTAAAAGTCTATGCAAGGAAAAGTGGGTACGTTGTAATGGGTTAGAACGCGAGTAAATGCTAACACGTTGAAGTTTGTTGTGTATTGTTAGTGTATGGAGTGCCCTTTGGGCAGCTTTCACAATTTACCAGTTTGGTGTAAATTCAACCGAATAATTTGTCGTTTATCTGAAACCTTTTTGCAAGTTCCTACCAAGTCCAGCTTGGATCAGTTTCAATCGCTGTTTTCAATGAATCATCGTTGATGGTTAGTGGTCATTGTGCACGATTAATCTTCCAAGGATTCCTGCTCCGATGAAATTTTCTGAATCATTTTTGGGCTGTTCTTGCACTTATTTCCTTTTCCCCAAATGCCCTACGTATGTTTCAAGCTGCTATATCTACCTTTGTGGCCCACTTGTACTCAAAGTAGGTATACCCGAATACATATTTTTACATTAATATTATGGGATTATTTGAGTGTTGCAGACTAGCTAACAGTCACCAGATTCACTTAGATCGCCCTTTTCAAGTCACGTACCCACAGCTGTGTTACCTGTTATACCGAGTCATTGCGGATGCACCATGACACATTGAAAAGCATATTTTTTTAGGGGGTGGGGTAACATATAGTTTTAAATAGACTAAAACATATCAAAACTAATCCCTTAGTACTTCTAGTCTGGGCCGTTGATTTATAGTGGCAAGTTTAAAAGAAGAACAAAGAATCTGTATACTTCATTCACAAAACAAAGGAAATTAACAGTACAACACATACAAACAGCAACAAATTAGTAATTTTACCAGTTGTTTCTTCCTTTCCCGTTGATGCATTTCAAGCAATGACTCCTGTCGATTCCCACTGTGTTTCTTAGCTATTTGCTCCATCTCCTGGTCACGTTTCTGTACAGCTCGGTTCTCCAAAATATCAGGCTTCCTTTTTTCACCCTGCATCTGTACGAACGAACAAACATATTTGATTAGATTGCTCACATACGAATATAATATACCATTTAATTTATGTTCATTAGTCAGGGTTCGTACGGGTCCTCGAATACCAAGAACTTTATACTCTTTTTTTTTCAAAGCTAGAACTCTCAGATTTTGTTAGAAGTTCTCCCTAGAATTTGTCGGAATGTCTTGGAAATTTCATATACAGGGTTTCCATAAAAATGTGCCCATTCTTTATGAAGCCATCACTCACACACAGATCAAAATGTTATTCAAGAATGCCAAACTCACGATTAGCGTTTGAGGAAAGAAAATCCTATTAGACCTGTAAATATGTCAATAAATACCTTAATCAAAGACAAATATATATACAAGGTGAACCTGAAAGATAAGTATAAACTCCGGGAGGTAATTCGTGACATCAAAACTCGTTTAATGTGGCTATGAACATCAGCGAAATGGTACATTAGGCAGTTGCACAGACAGAGATAGTTTATGCACATCTTTCTGTTCTGTTCCAATTGCCAGGATTAGACTGTGCATTCCAAGTTGGCATCCCTGCCACTCGCACCCGACGCGGAATTCGACAACATGCAAGAGGACTTTTTTTTACCTTCTTTTGATGTCACGAATCATATCCTGAAGTATGTGGACATCTTTCTGTTCTGTTTCAATTGTTACGATTCTATTTTCGATTCCATGTTGGTAACCCTGTTACTCTAACACGACGTAGAATTCGACAATATGCAAGAGGACTTTTTGTCTCACGTTTGTTTTGATGTCACGAATCACCTCCTGGAGTTTTTGCACATCTTTCAGGTTCACTCTGTACATATATTTGTCTTTGATTAAGGTATTTATTGACATATTTATAACTCTAATAGGTTTGCTTCGGAAAAGCTAGGCCTTCCTTCCTCCCGCTTAGCTTGCTCGAAGTTCTGTCGGGATTCCCAACCTCAGTCACTTAGTTTGCTTGGAGCTCTGTGATTCTTAACCCCCTTTCTACTTGCTTCGGAGCATTGAGGATTCCTAATGCATTCCACCTAGCTTGCTCGAAGCCCTGCGGGATTCCCAATCTCAGTCATTTAGCTTGCTTGGAGCTCTGTGATTCTTAACCCCCTTTCTACTTGCTTCGGAGCATTGAGGATTCCTAATGCATTCCACCTAGCTTGCTCGAAGCCCTGCGGGATTCCCAATCTCAGTCATTTAGCTTGCTTGGAGCTCTGTGATTCTTAACCCCCTTTCTACTTGCTTCGGAGCATTGAGGATTCCTAATCCATTCCACCTTACTTGCTCGAAGCTCTGTGGATATTCTGCCTTAGGCTACTCAGTCCTTGGGTCACCTTTCTCTACCTTATATTTAAAAAGTTACATCATTATAGTATTTATGTGAAATACTGTTTATAAAAATTTTTTATAATAAAAACCGGTTGTAAAAGACAATTTCAGACTATAATTTACTGTACCAAGCTCTACCTACCCTTACACAGGGAGAACTTTACAATATGTATTATTACGGGATAGAACCCTTGTCTATATTAGCCTATATATTTACAACTAAGTGTTTACTCTAACTGCATGTGCTGTAAGGAACCTAATTTGTGTAAGCCCTCTCATTTTACGGACAAGTAATCATATTTCATCGATGTCTGTTATTCACAAGTTTTACAGTATAACTATTATGAAGTATATTTGTTTTAAAAATACATTATTTTTATAAATCATATATGTACCTTTTATTTATGTATTTTGTTAATTAAAAAAATATATATTACCTTGGCTTTTCTCTCTTTGTCTGCAGGCGTATCTGTCCACACAGAGCGATCTTTATTCTCTGGTGCAGGTTTCATTTGAAACGATCGAGGCCCCAGTCCTATATGTCGTGCTCTGCTGTCTGGAAGCTCAATCATCCAACTCTCACGTTTCGGCGCGCAATCTTCAGACCCCTAGAAAATAATACCAATAAAATGTGTATTTATATATTTTTCCCACGTGGCTAATTTCATTTTTATACACACAATGATATTTCAAACACAGCCCACTCAAACACTTGGAAACCTACCTCTCTCTCTGAAAAACTCTATATATATAAAGTTTATAGAAGGATTTGACATTAACAAACAGAAAAAAAAACAAGCATTGTAAAAAAAAAAAAAAACAGCTGTGAAGCGTCCAATTGGTGTCATATTGGAGCCTTGACAAATGAAGATAAAACTGGGTTTGTCGGGAAAATGCAGGCACGAAAAGAAATAAATGAACAGACAATTATATATGTATAATTACGAGAGGGTGGTGATATGTTCTTAGCCCCTCCCATTCCTCGTTCTGTAAAGTTAGTGTCTGCACGAAAGGTGCTTGCTAGTGTTTTGGGACAAAAATAAATGTGCTACTAATTGACCACCTGCACATGAGCCAGACAATTACTGCAGATTCCTATTGCAGCCTTTTGTACAAAATGCATACCGTTCTGAAGGAGAAAAGGCGAGGCAAGCTTCGAAAATTTGTGCTTTCTTCACGACCATGCTCCCGCCCACAAAATTCTTAAATGTTCTGAGGGATCTACAGTTTCAATGTATTGACCATGCACCCTACTCACCAGATTTAGTTCCTAGTGACTATGGACTATTCCCAAACCTTAAAAAAAAAAAAAAAAAAAAAAATCTGAAAAGAGAGTTTTTTTCTGGTGACGAAGAGGTAATACACCCCGCTTAACAGCTTTTCTTTTTCAGACCAATCTTAAGAGTTTTATTTGCAGTTATTTAATGAAATTACAGAAACGTTGTCAGAAGTGCATATGTGGAATAAATTGTAATTTTCCTCCGCTGTCGTACATTTCCTTTCTGATTGGGCTAAGGACTTCTCAGCATTCCGTCATATATAAGATAATATAAAAGAATAAAAGCACAACAAATAATAAAAAAAAAATATTAAAAAGAAATTATGAAGAATAAGAAATAAGTAAACACGAAACTTTTTCGCAACAATTTTCATATTTTGTAGCATTAATTATCACAATTTTCGCACTTATTTTTTCAAATGTAGCACTTTTTTTTTCTAAATTATGGAACATGTAAACAGCATATTTTTGGTGGTAAGGTGTATATCTAATACAAAAATGAGGATATACCTTGATTAGGTGCACATTCTAGCTAATGTATTCACTGAAATATAGAAATTAATGCAAAAATTTAAACACTTCTTCTAACCTCATCCTTAGTTAAAGGATAACATGCAGCAAGACATTAGCAATTCTTCTTTTAAGTTTGTTCTCCTGTCAGTAAGAATTATATTTGGAAAAGAATCTTTCGGGCATTAACACTTGAGACTGGAAACCATATTGAACGTAACGAGCTAACAGCAAAAGACCTGTGGACAACTTTTAAACTGTTTGACAATGCTAAAATGTAAACTTTCTTATCCTCACTTTAGAGAACTTCAATAACCTTACTTTTAAATTCACGGTAAGAAACTAACAGATCATGAACATTTTCACTACAAAACACAGTCAACGATTTAAACAACAGTTCAGTTTTGCTGATGTCTACACCTTTATGAAATGAAACATTTTTTGGATCAAATAACTTGCAGAGCTTTTTCGTAAATGCAACGTTTTTTAAGTCAAATAATATTTGAAATAAGCATTTTAGTTATTATTAGCAATATTTAACAAAAAATCCACTTTTTCGTTTTAATTCGCATTTATCATAAGTAATGCCGAATTTTGCAAAAATTCACGATAATATAGACGTGATTTATGGCTCTGAAATGAAAAGTTTGAGGCTTCCTGAAACATATACGCATTCTTTTTAACGTTCCGTACATATCGCATTAACGAAAAAGTTTCATCTCTAGAAATAATGTCAATAATGGGGGAGAAAACAAAACTCGAATCATGAAATAAATAGAATAGTAAGAAAGAGCAAACGTAACGTACCCGGTATTCAGAGATGACAGGACTTCGGACTTCCAGAAGTCATGTCTATCTTCCGGTGTCGGGCAGATTAATTCAATGCACTTATTTCTATATTGCGAATTTTTTGTATTTCTTATTCAAATAATAAAGAAAAGATAGAAAATGGATGATAGAAGATAGATGTACAGGATAAGCATTATTACAGACGGTTAAGACAAGGGGAGTTGTTCGAGGACAGGGTGGTGATACAAGAATCCTTCCATCTCTCCTCCTGTTCACGTTAAGAGCATACCTTACTAAAAATAATACGAATTTACCATTTTCTTTTGCTTGATTATTCATCAGTGAAAGAAGATAATGAAATGCAAGTTACTACAATCATAGATAACGCTATTCTACAACAGAAAATATGAACCTGAAGAATTTTCAGTGTTGCAATCATAAAAAATACAGTGTTGCCAGAAAAACAATTTCCCTAAAATCTAAGTTAAGACAGCGAGTAGAGGAATGAACTCAACTGCATTTGGTTACGTATCATGTTGTTTTGGTTTCTTGTGAACAACTTTTTAAATAATAGTTGTATTTAGTTTTTAATAACTGTATGTTAAAACTATTTTGTTTATTACAAACTAAATACAACTATTATTTAAAAAGTTGTTCACAGGAAACCAAAACAACATGATACGTAATCAAATGCAGTTGAGTTTGTTCCTCTACTCGCTGCCTTAAATTAGATTTTAGGAAAATTGTTTTTCTGGCAACACTGTAATTTCTATTGATGGTAACACTCAAAATTCTTCAGGTTCATATTTTCTGTTGTAGAATAGCATTATCTATGATTGTGGTGACTTGCATTTGATTATCTCCTTTCACTTATGAATAAACAAGCAAAAGAAAAATAGAAATTTTGTATTATTTTTAGTCAGGCAGGCTCTTAAGGACAATGTTTTGTATTTACCTTTTTTGTAAGTCGATCTTTCATACTGTTGGATCTTGCTTCCACCTGGTGTCGCAGATAAGCTTCGTAATCTGTCTCTCCTGTAAAAGGCATTGGTCCTATAACTTCACCTTCGTCAAAGTCTGAATCTGAATCTTTGGAGTTCGTCGAAGTTGTTGCACTCTCACAAGCACTTCCGCTATCACGGCATTTTTGTCTTAAACTATCCGGGATAGATGGTCCTATCACTGCACTACTCTCACTTTCAGCTTTTCTCAGTTTAAATCCCGGAGGAAGTGCTGGGCCATAAGCTCCGTCGTCTTCTGATTCTGGCTCCTCTTTTCCACTCTCATTCGAGTGTGTGCTTCCTGTTGGTCTCTCTTCCTCTGAACCACTGTCACCCAGTTTCTTCTGTAATGAGGATGGGAAATTAGGACCAATCATGTCTTCTTGATGCCTTTTGTCTTGTGTTTCTTCATCACTGCTGTTGGCGTTCAACTGTTTCCGTAAATGAGGTGGCAACGCGGGTCCAATAAACGAGTCCATATTAAGAGAAAACCTGCACATAAAAAAAGAAAAAAATTGTTAGATACACAAAGCTCATAGATCATGAAAAAAGCAGAAGTTCATCTTTCAAGATCAATGAAGCTGAACTTGTTTGATTGGAATGGAAATGAAATCTTTAAGTTTTGCGTCCCACGGTTATGCCGGCTAGGTTAAAAGGAGGCGGTGATGATAAGAAATGAATGAAATGGTGGAATGAAGAAAGTGAGAGGAAACAGGAAAACACGAGAAAACCCCCACACACGGTGTTTGTCCACCATAAAGTTCACTTGGCGCGAGCTGGGATTGATCCAAGGACCCCACGCACCACAGATGAACGCTCTATCACTGAGCCATTGCGCCCCCTGTTTGACTGGAGTATTAGGATCAAGGCTATGTGAGAACTGACCCTGCGAGCTCTCTCGTGGCTAAGTAGTTAGTATACGCGCCTCTGACGTGGGAGACCGGGTTCGATTCCCGGCGGGAGCTCGTGTGATTCGGATTTCACATTAAGTTGTAGGTGTTCGTGTCATATAGCCTCGTTTCTGAAAGGGACACTAAAATCGAATTAAATTAAAAAGTGGCCCTGCAACTTTTAATGTTAAGTTTCGAATTATACCAAACACCATCAAGAACAAAACCTGCATCATCCATATGAAAGAAGAGTTTGTGAATCATTTAGTAACAAGGTAATGCCCACCAATTCAAATGTCAGCTTTACAAGAAAAGTTTCAAACTTCACGCTATCCTTCTTAATGGGCGCTGACAAAATGTACACGATCGAATCCTACGTTAGTTACCTCAATAATCCCTTTCTACACATGATAAAAGAGTAGATAAATCTACATATTCCTGTAACAGATTTTAGATTCAACCCTCAAATTTCGATAAATTAATAATGAAACAGACGTAAAGACTAAATAAAAGATTTTATCAGAAGAAGAAAATTTTGTTCTTTGTATTTTGCCAATGCGAAAAGAAAGACAAAAATCTGGATTACATTGCTAATATTTATTTTTCATTTTTTTTAAAGTCCCAAACAAAAATGACAATTTCTTTATAAAATTTCAAGTACAGAACTCGAGAATTTTACTGATTTAACTCCTGTTTTCATGTTGTATGGAGATGTTTTAGGAAAGATGAAATACTGATTTTGACAGCTAGGACTGTTTATATCACTAACATTTTCTCTCTTTACATGTGGAGATGATTTTTACAAAGGTGATAGGATTCATGCTCGCGAAGTTAATGGAACAAAATATATGTACATTCAAGACTATAATTTTATTTTTTAAAGTTTTATATTTATGCCCTACAAATATTTCAATAACATCCAACGTAACATGTACGGTATCATACATTTAGGCGTATGACAAAGACATCTTTCATAGTATTTTCCTGAGAAATAACCACATAATGCTTACAGAAAAATCACCAAAATTGAACAATGTTCCAGATATTAAGAAATAGTCTATTTCCAGTCATGGAATACCGTTCTTTCTATACAATGTCATCTATTTACATGGAATACAGATAATTATTTCATCGTTATGGGTACGTCGTGTAATTTAAAATTTACGACCAATGATCGTTTCGATGATCTTGCTGTCAGCTTCTGGCTTGGTCAAATTATATTAAATGGAGAATAATTTTACCTAAGTTTGGTTTATGTTGAAATTTTATTTATTTTTTCATAATTTTACTTTAATTCGTAGTATTACTGCAGTTTGTGCACTTTATTTTCTGTACGGATTATTTACTTATATTTCACAACAGTTACTATGAATAACTGTCCTAATGCCAACACTCTAGCCGCACGGAATACCATTTCTCGTGAGGTCAGCAAAGTCAAGCAGTCCCGGGTTTGGTCTAAGGAAAGATGGGTGACCGTTCGCACTCACCAGATCGTATTGACGGTCCGTTGTCCAACCAGCGTCGTGGGAGCAACTGAGGATCTACTTGAAAGAAAGCAGCAGCTAACTCCTTAAACCCGGTCTAAAAATCCAGCGTTAACATCGAGTGGAGCAGATCTGCTGACCACACATCACTCAAAAGGAATGAAAGACCAAAGCACTGGCAGGCCCTGGTCCCTAAGCACCATGTCCTAAATAACCATATATATCCGATCATATACTGATTTTGGATGTTATAGCATTGATTTTGAGCAATCTATTTTTTTAAAATAAAATTATGTTGCTCAGAGTTCTATTTTTTAAAAATTCCATTAAGTTTGTATTCACGGATCCTATTATCTTTACACATAAAAAGATACAGTGGATTTAGTAGAATTTCATTATTTAAACCAAGAAAAGTATATGTCTCTCAAGCGAGACTTTGTAACTTTTCAAACGCCCTATAAAATAAGAGATAATCAATAGTATCAATGTAATACGGTAGAGTCCCGAAAACTCAGCCTAATGTTGATCGAAGGGTGGCCGAGTTTGTGAAAATGCCAGGTTACCGGAAATGGGGTTAGAAAAGAATACGTACGAGTGTTTCCTCAGAAAATACAGTACTGTAATGTCCCCTTCAGAGAAGAATACAAGTGCGGGGTGAGGAAGCGAGGAACAGAGGATGTAGTTGTTGCCGTCTGAAAACTTCTACGATAGTTTATACTCTCCAAACGCAAACATTTCTTCAGAGTTGCCAGGAATATGGCGAATGCCATGTTCGTGTGGAAATCCAAAGAAATGTTTCCTTCTGATCATTTGGAGGAAGGAGATGCTGTAAATCAAGCTTCAGTGACACCTAGCCAGCAGTTAAAGAGCAGAGAAATTCCACTTAGTCTTTAAAATGAAGAGAGAAAAAATGCACACATGGCTTTCCTCTATTTTAACGAAATTAGCTTATCGAGGTTAAACATGTAAATAGAAACTGAAGAGTGAAAACTGTAGGGTATTAAGGATTAGCTAGTCCATATAATGGATTCAGTTTAATGTAATTGAAAGTAGGCCTACTTTTTACCTTTGTTAAATTATGTAATTACGTCATTATATTCTAACCATTTAATATTTATTCCATCACTTGCATCTTTTTTGTTTCCTTGAATTGTGATTTCTAGAAGGAAATTTAGATATAAGACTGGCCACCCTGTAAAAATTCTTCACAGCCGGGAATGGGTGGAGAAACTCAACTAGAAGGGTCGTAAGACCGAATTCCGTAGCCTTGCAACCTTCTCAGATGCGGGTTATACTTGTATGTATTGGTTGCTTGAGAATACAACAGAGAATAAACTGCAGAATATATTTTTACCCTTGAACAAAGGAAAAGTCCATACTTTATGAATGCATAGAGCCTTTACTATACATGCAAATTAAAATTAATGAATACACACTGTACTGTAATTTACCTCAGAAAAATACTTTGTGAAGGCATAAAGCTGTCTATAATAAATGATAACTAGCCCACGCGGGCAATGACCTTGAACGGGTCTGCACGCGCATTTTTTCGCCCTGCCAGGGTGTAGCGGAGTTATCGAAATGAAATCTTTGAGTCTTAGGTCCCACAATTATGCCGGCTAGGCTAAAGGAGACGGTGAAGATGAAATAATTAATGAAATGGTGGAATGAAGAAAGTGGGAAGAAACGGGAGAATCTCGAGAAAACCCACTTGGCGTGAGCTAGGATCGAACCAGGGACCCAAACACGAGGTGAACGCTCTACCACTGTGCCACCGCGGCCGTTGCCGAGTTATCTAGTGCCGAGTTTTAGGGACTAATGTACTACTCAAGCTTGACTCATGTAAGCACCCCACCGATAGATAATGTAATCTTGACCGTAAACGTTTCAATGTCTATTTGTAACCTTCGTCAATCAACTTTTTATCTCATTGTGCCGAAGTAACATTTTTATTTTTAAAATGTCTCAATTAAGGTTGACAGTGATCTGAATATCACAACAAACACAAATTTGAGGATTTTGAATAAAATATTATTCTAAACGTAAATATAATATGGGGCCATTCCATATGAAATCAACAAATCAAGGTGGCTCAAGAGTTTTAGATTTTCTTCAAATTTTGTACAAATGTTGTGGTATCCAAACATAGCACACCTGTAAAATTTTACTGCTCTACCTCAAAGGGGACTGCTGTAGGAGCCATTCAAAATTTGGGGGTTTGTGCAAAAACACCTAAGTTCGCCCTCGACTGAAAGTACTGAAACCGCTAGATCTCTGGAGATATTGAAGATATTTAAAAATGGTTTTCACTAAAACAATCTTAGAATTTGTAGAAATTAAAACATTGTACTAATAAACTTCTCAAGTGGGGTTAAGCAAATGAATTTTGTCATCAAAGAGAAAAGATAATGTCAAAATTTGGCAATTAGTTCTGAAAAAGCCCACCTAACACCAACCTTAAATTTTCAAAATAAATAGCTTAGATGTTCCTCTTTAACATATAAAAAAAATTAGGAGGGTGTTTTTTGGTATGTTCAAGAAAACCAAATTATGACATAATGTAAGTTGAGGGCGGATTTAGGCACTTTTTGCACAAAACCTCAAAATTTCCAATGGCTGTTTCCAGTTGTCCACGCTGAAAATGTTTATAATTGTCAAGAGTGAGGTGATTTAATAAATGAACTGTGCCAGAAATTTGAAACTTCAAGTACCATTGCTGAAAGGACTCAGATTCTGTCATTGATTCAAAAATCATGGACTAATATGAAAACTTGAAACATTTCAAACAACCGAATATCTCGTTCGTAAAGTCCAGAAGAAATTGGAATACAGTTAAATATTATGCTTTCCAAGTTATTGTTTTGAAGTACGTTAGCGATGTTCTTTCTCAGATTAAACACGTTATCTACTTTAGAGATGTATCAGCAGCCGGACACAAAAACTATAAAGAAAACTTGCCTTCATGAGTGATTTTGGACTCACTTGTGAGTGGAACTATTTTACCACAAGCCACGACAAAAGTGTTTGCGATGGCATATGTGGGACGCTGAAATGTCTAGCTAGACATCCTAGTTTACAAAATCCATTGGATAACAGGATTGTTACTGTTGCCGATTTTTTTGTCAAACTATAACAATGTCAAACTTTGTGTGTGTGTGTGTGTGTGTTAAAAACGTTCGTCCAATGCTTCAAAAGAGACTGGAAAAGTCACCACGTGAAAGTCATTATTATAAACACATCAACCTGTCAAAACTTGAAGTCAGTCGTGTATCTTCTTCAAAGTCAACATTCACTCTAAATTCTCGAGCAGAATCGAAAGACATTAGCTTTTCATGTGAGCATTTTTTTGCGTGTATTTATGAAAAGAAATGGTGGATTGGAAAAATAGTTGAGAATTCACAAGAACATCGTGACATCGGAACATGGGTCCTTCGTCCCTATGGACCCAAGAATATGTTTTTTCTGGTCAAAAGCACCTGACACATGCTGGATTCCATACAAAAACTGCACCATTAATATTAGATTACCCAGTATTTCAACTGGTACTGGCACAAATTACAGCATTTCTGAAGAAATTCAAGCTATTGAGAAGAGCTTTTCTGAAATTGGTGGTAAGAGATCTTAGACTCAATATTTCAAATTGCTTAAAATCAACCAAAGATGTAAATGTTATCTGTGTATTATATGACCATAGTTCACTACTGTTCAGTGTTTCTTTTGTTAAATCAAACAGCACTATATAGGCTGCATAATAAGCACATATTGTTTTAAAATAACTTTATAAATTACATTTAAGGTAATAGTTTCCACTTTTTTTCATAGGTATCATCAGCCATTGTAAAGGAACATACTTAGCCATGTCATATTACCAGAAAATTAAATAATGAGACTTGACTTGATATTTTACCTTCAACATACTAGAAAATATCATCCTAATTTTTTATATCATAAACAGGAATACCAGAGCTACTTATTTAAAAAAAAAAATTGAGGTTGATGTTAGGTGGGCCTTTTTCAGAATAAAAAAATGCCAAATTTTGATATTTTTTTCTCTCTCTTTGATGGTAAAATTCATATACTTGCTGACACTGATACTGAATCCAGCATTTCAGGGCACTTTATCCCTGTTGTAAAATTATGTGACTAAATTAAAGTTGTTTGCAGGAATACTATTGTCTTTAAAGAACCAGGTTTGGCTAAAATAACATGTTCCTTTCTGATCATCTGGGTATACCAACGAGATACTCGGTTGTTTGAAAATGTTTCAAGTTTTCATATTATAGAGCATGATTTTGGAACTAACGACAAAATCTGAGTAGTTTTAGCAATGGTACTTGAAGTTTCAAATTTCTGATACAATTCATATATTAAATCACTTCTGTCTTGACAATTATAAACATTTTCAGCATGGAAAGCTGGAAACAGCCATTGGAAATTTGGAGGTTTTGTGCAAAAAGTGCCTAAATCCGCCCTCAACTTACATTATGTCATAATTTGGTTTTCTTGAGCATACCAAAAAACCCTCTCCTAATTTTTTTTATATGTTAAAGAGGAACATCTAAGCTACTTATTTTGAAAATTTGAGGTTGGTGTTAGGTGGGTCTTTTTCAGAAATAATTCCCAAATTTTGACATTATGTTTTCTCCTTTTTTTCCTCTTTGATGGTGAAATTCATATGCTTAACCCCACTTGGGAAGTTCATTATTACAATGTTTTAATTGCTACAAATTCTAAGATTGTTTTAGTGAAAACCATTTTCAAATAGCTCAATATCTCCAGAGATCTAGCGGTTTCAGTACCTTAAGTCGAGGTGTTTTTGCACAAAACCGCTAAATTTCGAATGGCCCCTACAGGAATCCCCTTTGAAGTAGAGCTGTAAAATTTTACAGGTGTGTTATGTTTGAGTATCATAACACACACACAAATTTTGAGGAAAATTTAAAACATATGAGCCACATTTCAGCTTCAAATTTGGTGATTTCATTTGGAATGACCCATATACAAACATAAGGACAATAATTTCAGCAACTGTAAGAATTCCTGGTAACTTTTTCAAGTTCATTTTACCTTGAAGAACGAAGAACCAAGTTGATTACCTACATGTTGAGTTGTTCTTTCACATACTCTGAATTCTTCAATATCCTTTCACAGTGCAATATCTTTTAAACTAAATTGTTAATGAATTGTATACTGGTTCAAGTTTTGTACCAAACAGCGTGTAATCAAATTCCCATCACATTCATTGCATCAGACTTGGTAAATCCTGTGTTGGTGTTATCCTTTTCGCGTAAACAAACACACAAGAATATCATAACACCATCAAAACAGGAATACAGCATAAGATGAAGACCTGAAGGATGTCCTCCCGTAAGTCTGCAGGTTTGAAATTTATATTCTTCTTCGAAATATTAGTTTTTCTGGAGAATATAGCTCTACAGTTGCCAAGCATTCTGGACTGCAATATCAATCATGAACATCACAAGCCAGCTGTACGTTTTTTAAAACGTATAGTGATCCTATAGTGGCTAATATCTTGATCCATTCTACCTGCCCTAGAAGGTACGTATCAAAAGTACGTATTGTTTTGTTATAGTTTAAAAACTCAAAAGAGTATATTAATATAATTACACACGAATCAAAGGCTTAACTTAAAAAAAAAAAAAAAAAAGTTTCTATGTTTGATTTTAATATATTAGTTTGTGAAAGAAAGCTCTCTCTGACACTGATCTGAAATAATAGATTTCACCATAGAGGTGCCTCATAAATATTTCCTCTATATGTTGTGAAACTGGTATAAATATTCATCGCCAGTTAAAGGATGCTTCTGCATACACTGCTCTTGCTGACTGTATTGTGCGGAAGGGGATGCGTGAACTTACGGTGGAGCGGAGATCAATCGGACATTTGAAAAGGTCCAGAAGCCGAATTTGTACAACTACCTCAGAAAATAAGGCTCTTGTTCAGGCCCTGGTCATGGAGAACAAAAAGTTAAAAAGTTAACCATTGTGGATATATATATATATATATATATATATATATATATATATATATATATATATATATATATATATATATATATATATATATATATATAAACTACCTGAATCATGCACTGACAAAATAACGGGCACTTCCGCTTGACATGGAAAGTTGAAGTTCGGCATGATTGTAACTTTTCAGGACTAACCCACAGGAAAATTACTGAAAGTAAATATTTTAGTTTTTAGTGGATCTAATAGGAAGAAATCAATTCTTGTGTTATTTAAATGGGCATATTTTGAACTTAACTTCGGCAGTATAATAGGAACCTGCGCAGACACAAATACTCCTGAAGTTCTAGTTGGTAGTATACAACAGACATAACCAAGCAAAAGCCGCATTAAAAGAGGCCTATGCCTATAGCAGGATATCCTAGGGGTGGTAAGCAAATACTACAAAGTTATAAGAAAAAGAATCAAACTTTGCGTTTGCAGTATGCAAGAGGTGTGGTCGAACATAAACCCCGGATTTCTTTTTGAAAACTAGAAATAACAAATAAATAACCTCTGAAAATGAAAATCCACATCATCATCATACAATAAATCGATACATTGTGAATGACAAAACAAAGGCTACTGTAAAAATAAATTGCGAGTGATTAAGAGAGTATTAAGAAGCAAAGGCTGTTATATGCTACACATGTACGGCACGAGATGCGAGGTCTGGCTGACCAAGTCAGCTTACATTAGGTCCCTCGACACCTGGGTGAAGAGATGGTCTTCCGATAAGGAGGCGGGTTTTTACAGTGAAAGAAGATCGAAGTGCCCGCTCATCGATTCTGCTTCTAAGAACTATCTCCCCGTGACTTCTGTCCGTTTACAAAACTGCAGAATTCACTCCAAAGGCAGACGTGTTTCGTCCAGAAGCGCCCTTGGAAGTGGCATTTCTTAGTGTCTAAAACAACCTCCCTCCCCCCACATGACTTCGCAGATGCTTCTAAAAAGGTGAAAACACAACTTATGGTGTGTGGAGGTGCAAGGAGATTACGCTGAACAGTGACGGAAAGGTCTTACCCAAATATTATCTAAACGGATTTACTTTTGTTACGCACCTCGTATAATTCTGACTATATGCAATTGACTAATTTATTGCTTTCGTCCGTTACGAAGCATATCATATTCCGTTCAACACATATATAAGAATACTTGCTTGTGTTCTCGAGACAGTACGCATACCTAACGTCCTACATGTAGAACGCCAAACTTTTAACGTCTATTCTGAGAGAATAAAGGAAGCACTTTATAAGAAGAAATATATCGTAAGGTTATATATATATACGATTTTTATAAATACCAGAAAATGCTCAAAAAAAACTAAAGTTCTAGACGACGATATGTCACTCTCTAATGTGACTTGAGTTTTGCGTCCCTTTCAGCAGTGAGGCTATATGGAACGTGGACATACAGCTTAACGTGGGATCGGAACCCGGATCTCCCACGCCAAAGACGCGTACACTAACCGCTTAGCCATGATGAAGCATATGTCACTCTTCACTCTTTTGAAACTGCTAATTTGCTGATGGCTTTACTCTCTAAGATGCGATTTGATACGTGGACGGTAATACAACTAACTTTGATAAATCAAAGCACAAAAACATTAAAATTTGTAATATATCGAAAAACACAACTAAACCTATACGAGCTCTACATATTGGAACGCTAGACACAATTGACTTAAGAAATCAACGTTGCTTGGAAGAGTTACATTCTCGGTAACTTATCTGCGCTGTAGAAATAATTTGAAGCTGAAATATTTTGATTAACAAGAAACGTACTTATTTACTATAGGAAAAAAATGATGGATTCAAGAAGCATTGATTTCTTAAGTAGCTGCATTGATGAAGGCGATAAATCATCGCTCAAACGTTTATAGTGAAGATTGGTCGGATAGTGAAAACTTCAAGGGGTGGTCCAGGAAAGGACAGAAATTTTTCCCCGAACGTCATATCTCTGATCGTGCTTAATGTAGATTAGAAGTATTTTTTTCAGTAATACTTCACACACCCTGTGCATTGGAAGTTCCCTTCGGAGGAAATTTTCTGCAAGTCTTCACATTACATAAGCATCCCCTGAATTCATCAAGTATCAACGTAACTTTCTAATTTAACATTCTAAATTTTATTACTTTTAATAATGTAAATAATAAAAATGTTGCCAATTATTATTTTGAAACACTAAACTACAATGGCTTTCCATATCTTGATTCAACAGTAACAGAGGTTAGGAAAGAAGGAATGTATGCTTTACCTCTTTTATAAATTTATTTGAAATCAATTTAGATAACAGCTATAGTATATTGAACAACAGTGTTATTGCTCTTAACAATATTTAACTGCAATTATCGACAGTGAAAATTATTTTTAGAAGTAGTCTGAAGTATAATAAAACACTTAGCTACGGGCATAAGATGCATTCTTTCAAGCTTTATTGAAAGTTAACATCTAGGAATATCAAAGATTGTGGTCACAATTATAGTAAAATCAACATATAAATATATCAAATTTGTAACACTTTTAATTTTAATGTAATAGAGTACAATAGACACATTACCAACAAACATTATAACTATGAAATTGCCTGAAGAATCAAAGATGTTCAATCTCGAGAATCTCTTATGACACTTGCCAAATGGACTCTTACTACTTCATAACAAATGTGTGTCTAGCATATAGTATTTTCTGCACAAAATTCGTTCTAGGAATTGCTCGAGGCCATATTTTTTCCCTAGGTAAATCTCTATCAATGAATTGTAAATTGGAGACCCACGCGCATTCTTCTGGGTAGTATTTGAACTACTTCTACAGTTAATACTAGATAGTTTGATTTTAACTAAGCAGTGTTAGGCACATAACCCACATCTTGAAATTAAACCGAACTTTTCTACTGTTGGTACTTAGCATGGATTTCATTTTCAGTCTACAATTCTAAGCCTGAACATCTGAGCATTAACCATTAACCCTGTCGGCAAAAACAGACTTCAACAGAGCACTTCATATAACGGTTTTGAAATTGAGCATATACAGAATTATTTGTTAGTGGAACGTTTTCCAAGATGTAAGAATCCATTTTGCTCCTCATCTACGAGGGTATTTCTAGAAGTTTCCGGCCTGACACTGAAATGTGCCGCCACTCGTAATAACCCGTTCCTGGCACATAGTACTATTTATGAAAGAAGAAATGCATCAATTTCAACAATGCCTGTTCACGGCATACAGTACCATCTATGGAAGAAGTAATGTATCAATTTCAACCGCAACTGTTAACAGCATATAGTATCATCTATGGAAGAAATGCATAAATTTCAACCGTACCCGTTCATGGCATATAGTACCATCTATGGAAAAAGTAATTTCAACAGTTTAGACTGCGTTAGTGCGCTGAGGTCACATACTGCATAACAATTCTCCAGTTCACATGGCTGTTGTTGCCAAGGCTACAATTCTAAATCTGGGCTGTAAGGTGGGTGCTGAATCTTATCGACCTAGCTAGATGGTTGAAATTGATGCATTACTTCTTCCATAGATGGTACTATATGACATGAACGGGTATCGTTTAAACTCATGCATTACTTCTTCCATAGATGGTACTACATGCTAGGAATGGATACGGTAGAAACTGATGCATTACTTCTTCCATAGATGGCACTATACGCTAGGAATGGGTACGGTAGAAACTGATGCATTACTTTTTCTATAGATGGTATTATATGCCATGAACGGGTACGGTTGAAACTGATGCATTACTACTTCCGTAGATGGTACTATATACCATGAACGGGTACGGTTAAAATTTATGCATTGGAAGAGGAATCAGACAAAGATGTATTTTGTCGCCCCAATTATTTAACATTTACAGTGAATGTTTAATGAAGGAAGCATTAACGGGAATTGGTGATTTCAAGATTGGAGGACAGATCATTAACAAGATCGGGTATGCAGGTGATACGGTTCACAAGAAGGAGATGATTCACAAAATGGCTGACAATGGAAAACTGTATGGAATGGAAATTAACATCGAAAAGTCGAAAGTCATGAGAATATCCCATGGAAACCCGTCCTTACGGATCAGAGTAGAACAAAGAGAACTTGAAGAGGTCGATAATATTTCAAGTATCTGGGAAGTATTTTGACAAGAGACGCTTACTGCACCAAAGAGATCCGGTCAAGAATTGCTATAGCTAAAGAAGCATTCAACAAGAAAAGATCACTCTTAACCAGCAGGCTCAATACTGGACTTAAGAAGAAGTTGGTCAAGTGCTACATATGGAGCATTGAACTGTATGGTTCAGAGACTTGGACATTACGGAAGTTAGAAAAGAAATATTTAGAGAGCTTCCAAATGTGGTGTTGGAGGAAGATGGAGAAGATAAAATGGACAGAGAGAACAACAACAGAAGATGTTTTTAAACGGATAGAAGAGGACACTTTTAACCACCACCCTTTGTAGAAAGGCCAATTGGATTGGACACATCTTGCGAAGAAATTGTCTTCTTCACACCGCCATAGAAAGAAAAATGGAAGGGGAGCGAGGAATAGGAAGAAGAACACAACTGATGGATGATTTGAAAGATGGGAGAAAATATTGGAAGTTAAATGGGAAAGCTGAAGATCGAGAAAAGTGGAAGAAACATTTGCAGGCCCAAATCTAAAAATTGAAAATAAAAATAAAAAAATCCTTATTAGTCCCAGGACCTGCCGAAAGACAGAATACATAATAATAATAATAACTTCTTTCGTAGATGGTATTATATGATGGCCATGAAGGGTTACGGTTGAAATTGATGCATTACCTCTTCCACAGATGTTACTATATGCCATGAACGGGTTATTACGTGTGGCGCGATATTTCAGTGTCAAGCCGAAATTTTTGGAAAAACCCTCGTAGAAACTATTACGAACCGACCGAGAGAATACGACTTTTTTACATAAATGATTTAATGATTTACATAAAAAGGTATTTACAACTGTACAAGTTGAATTAAACATTTCATGATAAATTTAGAGAAAATATATTTTAAAGAAAGCGAGAAACATATATTTGCATTACGGTAATTCTGTAAGACTAAACATTATACCAAAAACAATAACAACAATAAAACGGTTATTAGTGACTTTGCAACCCGAACTGTTGCATTATAGAACTATACGTAAAAGGCGAATTAACAATGAAATAAAACGAGCTTTTTAAAAATACAGAGTTTCAAACTTTACATTTAGAATACTATTTCAAGGCATATAGTGTATTTACTTTCCTTAATTTTACCTTTCACAATTATACATTAAAGGGCTATTGGAGAGTACAGTTATATGCAGGGAATACAAATTTTTACTGTTTTGAAAGCCCATGAAACATGGCTTGTTTAGAACTTATGCTCGAAAGGTTTTCCTAATAAAAACGACACAGGAAATGAAGCAAAAAAGTGAATACTTAAGTGTTCTCGATTCGAAATCAGGACATTCTGAGGCCTGAATCCCTCAACCGGCAAATGTTTTAGGCTTGGATGGTAGTCTCCAGTAAAATCGATATAGAAAATCTATATGTTCCTTTGTCAATGACTTTAGAACAAATTCGCCAATCTTAATTGTTTTCTTTGATGTAGAGAGAATATACTTTTATGTATAATATTGGAACGAAATCACAAATGAAATGAACGAAATTTCTACTTTAATATCCACGATTGTACCCTTTACGCTAAGGAAAACGGATGGTTAATGAAATGAAATATTTCAGTTTAAAGTCTCACGATTAATTATGCCCTTTAGGCTGAGAGAGGGAGTAATTAAGGCAAGTGAATGATGATGGAAGAATTGCTGGAATGAAAAAGGGGAAGGAAACGAGAGTACTGATGATGGAAGAATTGCTGGAATGAAAAAGGGGAAGGAAACGAGAGTACCCGAGAAAAGCCACGGACACGATGACGTCCACCACAAACTTACTTGGTCGGGATCGAACCAGGGACTCCGTGACCAGAGGCAAGCACTCTATCCCCCAAAACTATTACGACTAATTAACTTATTTGATTTTATTGATTTAAAAAATGTAGAATAGTAATAGGCAACTGAATACTCTGTAACGTTAATTTGCTGCCCATATTCTCAACAAACCGCACAGTGAAAACAAGGAGTACACATCAACATTGAAAACTACAGTGGTGACAGGCGAACTCGAGCAATGATAGCGTAGTCGATAGTTTTGCAGCTACGTTACTTTTGTGGATCCATGATTACTTGCACACTGCTAACACTTGTTTTACTTCACTCCCCCTATCTCGACTCCTTGCATCTGTTGCTTCACCTATTTCTCGGACCCTCCTTCGATTACAAAAACCGTTTTATATATCGGCCAGACGAAAACGACTGTATAATAAGTATACTCATGTCCAAAATGATTGTCGCATATCTATAACTGTCTTCTTGTAAGAATATAATTTGATAATGATTTTGCAGAGTACTTTTAATACTGATACTACGTGTATAATCGGGAAATGTATATTTGTGTTAAATTTCATAAGAAAAGAATTATAAATACGAAAATTAGAATGAGGAAAAAAAAATGTTGCTAAATGGACAAGAAAGTTTTACTGTTCTTATTTACTGCTCTTTTGACATGAAATGTGTCACATACATGTCTTTGCCGATTATACACATACTAACAAGAAATACCGGGCGAATTCGTTATCAAATTATATTCCTCCAACGACATATTTATAGATATGCGACAATAATTTTGGACATGAGTGTACACCGAATTTTACTGGCTCCCTACGTACACTAATAATTTAAAAACTCTGACGCAAACTAATTAATATTCCTTCTGGGCTTTGATTTTGACTTCCAGTGGAACAGGTGCATCACCTGTACTTGAAATAAACACCAACGTCAGCTGTCCGATGTAATGACATAGGAGTATGCTTTATACAATCGGTGAAATGACAGCGAGAAACAGGTAGAGCAAACGAGATTGAAAAAGAATATACGTGTACTAATACTAATAGATCCACGAATAGCGTACCTGTAAAACCTTCGGCTATACCATCCATTATTCATCTCCTTATTTGCTTCTCGCCACTGTACTTCCACGGAGCATCCAGTTTAAAATGCATACCCTACACACACTACGAATTTACAACAAAACTGTCTTGTGATATATTGGACTCATTTTCTTGATTTATTAGCATGCGTTAATTGCTTACTATACTTCAATTCATCTTATATATAGAAATAGAAAATTCTACCATTTTTATTTCTTTAAACGCGCTGACAATAACAGTTTAAATATTACATAATAATAATAAAACACTACTTTAATCCTAAAATAACACAATAATATTATTTTATTACTACTATTGGGCCACAGTGATTCAGTGGTAGAGTGTCCATCTTTGGTGCGTAGGGTCGTCCCAACTGAGCACTGTGATGGACAAACATCATGTGTGTGTGTGTGTGTTTTCTCTGAGTTCTCCCGTTTCCTCCCACTTTTTTCATTCCACTGTTTCATTCGTTATCATCCTCATCGCCCCCGTTAGTCTTGGCGCATTATCGTGATACGCTTAAATAAATCACACGCTATAGTCAAAAACATAAATAAAAACTTATTACAAAGAAAAAACAATATACTTATGAAACAAAATAATGTCCTTGTATCTGAGCGCTTGTGTCATTTTTAGAACCATCTATTGCGTACACTTATTAGAATTAAAAACTTTCATAATAACACGAACATAATACATTAACAAAGAGTTAAACATTTGAAATAAACACTGCACTTTCACACATCTGATATTCTTCATAATGAAATTTATCATCAAATAAGTAATACCTTAACTTTGGAAATAAATAGACTATATTGAATAAAACTACGCAGACACCAAATTACACTTAGGCTAAGCATCTTTCCGCTGTAGTTTATACACAGTAACTTAAAGCTTCTCAACATTAGCATTGAACTAAATACAAGTAGTTAAGCTTTAAAACTCAATACGCTTCTTTATTATTTTTTAAAAAAAGAAATTATTATAATTACTTTCAAAATGCTGTAAAAAAAATGGTCAGAAAGGGGCAAACTGAATGGCGTAAGAAAGGACTTCCAAAGTGTATCAATAGATTCGCTGTAAGTGGCATAACGAAAGTGGATTCAGTTACAAGCAGGGGTAAAAGTGCAAGGAACGCGGGGGTCGCCGTCCCCCCACCTCGAAGAAATATGTACGGCGTCCCCTCAGTTCTTAAAAAAATTACAATGGGTAAAGATAGGCAGGGGGGATGACGTGGCGTCATGCCGCTACCTACCTTCCCTCCACCTTTTCAGATCCACTTTTACCCCTGGCTACAAGTGACATTTTGAATCGAAATACGACAGCTTTGTTGCGGTCTTGTGACGTAAAAACATTACTTCCAAGTTATTCAACAGTTATGGCACTGTTAGTGAAAAGCCCATCCACCACGGTAAAGTCGTCATGTTAAAGACTTGAAAGTCATATTTTCCGTTCCAAAACCGCAGCAATCGGGAACATTGAACAGTACAGTTGGTTTAATGTGCAACTCATGCGTATTTCCATTTAAAATGTCACTTGTAGCCGAATCCACTTTCATTATGCCACTTACAGCACCATCTATTGATACACTTTTGAACTTTTTTCTTATGCCATACCGTTTCCCCTTCCTCAAGTATATTCCGTTCAAATTTGAAGTCATTGGGACTTTTTTTTTTTTTTTTTTACAGCCTTTAGAAAGTGGGACTTTAATTATAATCACCCTGTATAATAGTAGAATAATTTATAAACGTACTTTTATTCACTACATCTAACATTCAATGCACTTTTAACTGTACTGTTTCAGTGTTTCTGACATCATCCTCAACAAATCCAAGCAACTCACGCACAACGCGGAAATCTTACACCTGAGAATTTCCTCTTGCACTATTTCCTTAATATGATAAGGTACATGTGTTACGGGTTGAGATGCCCGGATCTCCTGAGAGAGTTGACAAGGAAGTGCAGTTAATGGTACGTAAATAAGAGAATACGTTTACAAATTATTATAAACATGCATTAATAGCTCTCTCGTGGCAATATGGTTATAGTATGCGTCTCCGACGCAAGAAACCCGGATTCGATTCCCGGCGGGAGCTCATGTGGTTCGGATCCCATGTTTGAGCTCTACATCCACGTTTCATACGGCCTCGCTGCTGAAAGGCAAGCTAAACTCTAATCCAATTAAAAACAAGTATCCATCAATTCATATCCTTAAATAAATATAAAAGTATATTTAAATCAATTAAGTACTCTGACTATAGTATTTAAATCAGTTGAATACTCCGTCTTTATACAGTATAATTAAATCGACTGTACACTGACTTTAAACAGTATAATCAAATCAGACGAATACTCTGATTTTAAACAGTATAATTAAATCAGTTGGGTATTCTATCTTTAAACATAACAATAATAATGCAGGAGTGTTAACAACTGTTTTCTTATAAAGAAAATATGTATATATGTCGGTAACAAAGAATATAATTTCTTCATATTGTGCGCTCCAATCATTTTCAGCTCTACCTCATGCTTGTGTCTAATTTACTCTCCCTTTGTCAATCCGTCAAATAAAACTGTACATTATTAGGGTACATAAAATAACAACTAAAAAAAAAAACAAATGCAATACCTACTCAATGCAATAAAAAGTTCATTTTACAGAGATGCTGCTTCCAGAAGTACTATTTGCAGCGAACTGTGTCTGAAAAACAACACGACTACTTACAAGACTAATTTAAAGCCTTAAAAAGAAACATGATTTACCTTGTTCTTTGACTTTCTTCCTTTAACTGAAATTTTTAATTTACACGGAGATGTTCTTCATCAACGGTTCATGCTGCGCCACCGGATCACTTCCTTTACATCTCCAAAATTGTGAAATTCCATAAATAACCGTCAATTGGGAAAACTAGGTCTTTCATATAATATCGACTGGACTGTTAATATTACCGTGACAGTTAATTGAAGAAAATTTAAAAACATTAAAAAAGTTGGCAGAATACTCTTGTGTAAAATTGTATTTTATAGGAAAGCTAAAATCCACGATTTAGATATTTGGGCTTTCGGCATTTATGGCCGTGCTAGCCCGTCACAAATGAAGAATGGCGTCCCTCAGAAATCACATTACCTACGGAATTGGGGAAGGAAGGAAGCGGTCCGGGACAGTTACGTTAGATACTCTCCCAGGATTTCCCTTGTGTGACTGAGGAAAACCCAGGAAAAATCATTCAGCATGACTGACCTGAAAAAGGTTTACACTTTCGACCGTGTATTTACCGAGAATCGAACTCGGGGCCAAAGGCGAGAGCATTCACCATTATGCTATACGGGACTACTTAAGAAATGGAAACGTAAAGGTAACGGTCCAGTGACGGAGCACCTTTCCGTAGACTGATAATTTGAATTAAAGGAAGAAAATCGAAATATAAGTCTAGTTTCTTATGAATACATACTCTATAACTTTAATGAGTCAATTTAAATCCTTGTTTTTTAACACCTACATTTCTTTCGATTGATCTCTATTCACCTCATATGCCAACATGTTTTGATAGACAAACAAGCAACGAGGAAACGATATCTATAGTTGAACGTTCCATTGGCATGCTATTCAGGCTTTTAAAAAAAGTAGACGTAACTATATAATAAGGAAAAACGGTAGATTGAGAATGAAAATAAAACAGAGATCCGAAAAAAAAGTCGTAGACACAATAGTAGGTTATGATTCGCACTGAATGAATGAAAATTATAAATTGCTTATCTCTATACGTAGACCAGCTAAACGTTGCAGCAGGACTGGCGAAATATTGTCTGAAAAATCAATTTAAGCGCATTTAATTAAGCAATTTATTATTTCATCCATACACGCGATGCTATCTACAAACTTAATTAGTACAGTCAAACCAGGTACTCCTTGCGCTGTATCATTAGGCCGCCGTTCTTCTGGGTCCAACAAGGCTTTCAAAGTTGCTGTTGCATTACTAAAGCATACTGTAATGGTATTCATCTTTTGATAGACATTAAAGCTGTGGTGCGGTACCACAGATTCTGACAAAAGTATACCCCAAAGACAAGTTCTGTATCTTGAGCAATATAGTGTATACATATCTACTAGTATTAATTTCTACTGCAAAAAAATTCAAAAGGCAAAGAAATTCATTTTGAAAACATCTCATTGGCATACTTGGCAACAGGAAGTCATAGGAAAGCGTCAAGGATTCGAAATCAATTACATCTTCAAATAAGAATCTGGCTTCTACAATTGTTGTTACTTCACGTATAATTAACTATTTTCATCAAAAGCTGAAACGCCACTATCGTCTTAATTTTTCTTTCCCACAAAGAAC
Organism: Thermobia domestica; assembly: GCF_964235325.1. NCBI lineage: Eukaryota > Metazoa > Arthropoda > Insecta > Zygentoma > Lepismatidae > Thermobia > Thermobia domestica. The sequence continues at coordinate 285,371,074 of NC_137461.1, read as the reverse complement.
AAGCGAGATCCCCTACAATTAGCTACAGCATTAACCCGAGGTTTCCAGGTCGCACGGCAGGGAAGTAAACATGATGTATTCTGTCTGAAATGATATTACTGACTCCCAAAACACACACCACCTGCATATACGAAATCTACTGCCATTCTCTAGTGACAACTTCAGAAGTACACAAAACTAAACGGTCAGCTTCATTCCAGTGTTCTAAAACAATTGTTTTAAATATATACCTAGCCTTTCAAGCCACCAAACTTAATATCATGTGAATACTGCTCTCGTGAATGAACAGATTGTAAGGAAAGAAACAACCTGAGATTCACATTATAACTTGTTGGATTTTGAGTTTAAAGCACGAGACGGACGATAATGGTAGAATGATGGAAGTGGGGGAACCCGAGAAAAACTCATGCACACGGTGTTTGTCCACCATACAATCCATTCGGCCCAAGCTCGAATCGAACTAGGAACTCCACGCACCCTACCAGTGAGTCACCGCCGCTCCTATGACTCACTGAAATTTAACTCCTCATTCAACAATGAGAATGTCAAATATTATAATCTTATTTGCCTACAGAGGTGCCGAGTAAATTTACCAGAACTATTGTCTACTGGGGTTAACTGCTGTATCGCCGGATCAATTTTGGAAAATTTACCAGATGAATTGGAGAACTTATTTTCGCTTCTCAGGAAGAATGAGTGAAAGTCAGGAGGGGGAAATAATTGAAGTTAAGAAACTACTTGTTGTTAGTCGTTTTTGATGTTGTAAGCGGCAGTATATGTGAAGGCGGAAGGGACTATTTAGCAAAGAGGTACACATGTTATGATTTATGGGAAAGGTAGTGTGGAAATGGTGCGTAAATGACAAGACTGTCACATAACGTGTTTGAGTTTTATCGACTTATACAAAAATAAGGAATGTTAGTTGGTTGAAACTGTGTGAAAGACATGATTTACTAAACAGGCGAACAGTTTGCCGTAAGTGTAGAAACGAATGAAAACTACAGAAAAGAGGACGAACATCTAACCAAACCTAATCTAATTTAGAACAGTTTGGATGCCATTTAGTATCTCCCCCAAAGCTGTGCAACACATAAACCATGAATTTTATGACATATAAAGTGATTTTCCACTATCCCCGGTTATATGTAAAACTACCGCCGCTGACGCACCTGCTCCCTACCGCTCTGCCCTGACTCGGTTAGATATCATGCTGCTTTTATTGGTTATCTAGTTGGTTCGTAATTTATGCCACTACCAAATGTTGCAGGGCCATAATCTAATATTTTGGAGGAGAAACTATATATATAGTTTCTCCTCCAAAATACTAGATTATGGCCCTGCCACATTTGGTATATATATTCGATATTCGTGTGGTCCGGCGATACAGCAGTAATGCCTTTGGTTTTCTTGGAGAGTTTCAGGAAAAGTGCCTGTTCTCAACGAGGGGATCTTATATGTTGGTCCACCAATTCATATGAAATTGTGTCCCAGCGAGATTCGCAGCCAACGTAAACTGTAGATCTTATTTTACATAGCGTTCATGGCAGAGGAACCTAAAATAACTCAATCTCCACCGTTCGGCTGTTAAATTCTATTAATCAATTGGGTTTTACATGATATTACATAACCTGAGTTTCGCCTTTTTTAATTTTTTTATTATGTGTGTGTGAGTGTTATGGCAAAAGGCCTAAAACTAGCAACATCGAACAGTTCTCCTAGATAATTGTACTTATTAAAAGAAAAATCAATATTATACACGAAATAAATTTCTATAATGAGACTGCGCTTAATTTGTTGATACCGGTAAACGCAAAAAGTGCATTCCAAACCGTTTCTGCAGACTTCTGTTCTTGATAGCCACGCAATACTATGTTGCCGCAAAAATTCTTGACGCTTAGCCCATTTACAAGCAACTACACCGAGCTCTTCTCACAGTCAGCTAGGTTTAACTACATTAGGCATTTACTAATGTTTAAGCCACACATATATCATCTTAGGTTCAACATCTTCAGAACTTTTCTACCGCTATACCGTATGGACTTCATTAGACCTGCTGTCAGTATTCCTTTCAAACTCTGGAAAACACTCGATGACCACACTATGCGCTTAATACATTTCTGTAATTCTTCTCCACACTCTATATCGTTAGATAAAGCCCTCATGGTATCTTCAACGTCCTCAGATGAATCAAATTTTCTCCAACTTCCTACTAACAGGAGTTGAGGTTTCTTTGGAAGCTGACTGAGATGGTAAAAGCGTGCAGTTGGGCTCGTATCTTGATTTATAACTCCTGTGTCATCAATACTAAGCCAATCGTGTTGTGACTTCAAAAAGGAAGAGTACAGATTCCTGAAGGCCTCCAACTGAGGGACAACAATATTCCTTACTTTATTCTTGTTTTCTCCAAATATCATCCGAAAATCTCCACTATATGAAAGTCCTGCTATGCATTTGTAAAGCTCCAACTCGGAAAACTTCTCGGGTAACATTATCAAGGAAGCGTGAACCGCACTATGTAGATTCAACTGTAAGGCACTTCGCAAGTCTACGCTCGTTGCTGGGAGTAACACCTTTACTGGTTTATGAAGTCTTCCAGCTAAATATAATGTATTCCAGTCTAGAAGGTCAGTAACAAGTGCTTTTTGTGATACAACTCCATATTTTATCATACCATCTTCAAATGGAACTAAGGTATTGAAGTAAACCATTGCACTCAATTTCTCTTGTACTTGTTGAATACAATTGGTTCCACACCACCTTAGGGCAGAATAATGACTGGAATTTCGTTTTAGATTTTCATCATGCCACTTCTTAGAGTCTTTCACTGCAAAAATTAAGTCTATCATATTCTTATCCATATTAGAATCAAGCTGCTTAAATACAGCGGATCCATACGCGAAACAAAATTCTATATCTTGTGGAAATATGGACAAAATTCTGGTGTATACTGTTGAAACCGCTGATTTAGTTACTGCCATGATATAACTTTTAGTCCATGTATTATATTGATGTCACTTGTTTAAAGAAAAGTATAGCTTCCACGATCACGCCGTTTCGAAACTTGCTGTAACACCATCCCACACCACAGTGTATACTCACCTATTCGAATCTACAATCTCCGTATCACATCTTCGTAAAATGCACTCTCATAACCTAACGCCATGATATACAAATTGTATATTAAATATTATCAACTATTAACGATACACATGAAACTTCCTTACCTTTCCTGTAAAATCTATGTAATTTCCTCTCTACTTTTCAGTCGCGTAACATCCTTTTCTTCCCAATAAACAAACATTTTAACACTGTTAGTATCGTTTTTCTTCAGCGTCTCAGATCAAGTACTAAATGAGCATATGTTCACGTTTTAAATGGTAATTCTTTATACTTTAATGTTAAGTATAATTCTTTATACTTTAATGACACAGTTAATGTTAATATATAGATGTATGTGTACTCAAATTTTTAATTTGGGATTTTTCAACGAATATTAATTGTTTTTTTTTTTATTATTTATTTGGATGTATATGATCTCAATAATGATTCTGCGTATTTTGGTTTGGAAGACAGTGGTTTGCAATGTTAAGGATTGAGAAATATGTTATTATTTCTGATCAACTATAACGCATCGCACCGCGTTGCTCGGGCTCTTTGCCTTGCCCTATTTCAATATTTCTCTGAACGTAAGTGCAAGTATATACATGTATAATAGGCTTTAAACTGCTTAAAGCTGACAGGTACTGTTTGAATCAGTGGTCGAAGTGACGGTATTTGCTGGTATGCCATACCGCCTCTAGTTTTAAGTAATGAGGACATACCGTCTCTGATTTTTCAGTGATCAAGACAATATTTAAATAACCGGTATGTTGAGTCAAAATCATAAAACAACACCTATGCTTTTTTTCCACTTCGAACTCTGGTTTGAATCTAATTTTTGGCGTAGGAAATGCAGTTATATAGTTATTCTGTTACTCATCGCAATTAATGAAACTCACGTTTATATTAGCCGTTCACATGCCGGATTACAAAACTTGCGAGCTGAAAAAATTGTCACATATATAATATGACTAAGTCTAGTTCCATGATGCTTTGCATTATAGCAGTTCACATTTGTAGAGTAACCACTGCACAGATCAGGATTAGGTGTGCACAGGAATAATTGCAAAAGATATCTTGTTTAAAGTATAGATTTAGAATAGCGCAGCATGTAAATGGAAATCATACAGATGTACACTCATGTCCAAAATTATTGTCACGTCTATAAATATAAATTCGCCCGGTATTTCTTATAATGTTAGTATGTGTATAATCGGCAAAGACATGTATCTGGCAAATTTTATGACAAAAGAACAATAAATAAAAACAATAAAAGGAAAAAAAAAAAAACTTTCTTGTCCATTTAGTAAGATTTTGTTTTACTCATTCTAATTTTCGTATTTATAATTCTTTTCCTATAAAATTTCCCACAAATATCCATTTCCCGATTATATACATAGTATCAATATTAAAAGTACCCTGCAAAATCATTACCAAATTATTTTCTTACAAAAAGACAGTTACCGGTATAGATATGTGACAGTCATTTTGGACATGAGTGTACATTTGGCACACTACTTGAAATAATTGTTGAAACCCTAATTCTTTCATTGCGGTAATTTCCTTTGGGTCAAGTGCTATATCACTGGACCAATTTTAGGAAATTTACCCGGTGAATTGGAGAATTTATTAAAGTTTGTGAGAAAGAATAAGTGAATGTTAGGTAAGGGTAATAGTAAAAGTTAAGAAAGTGGTTGTTTTTGATGTTGTAAGCGGTACTGTATGTGGGTACGGGGTGGACTATTGCGCGAAGAGGTATACATGTTATGATATAGTGGTGCGAAACTGCAGGAGGTACGTTTATATCAATGGTCACTTATCATGTGTGAGTTATATAGAACTATTAAAAAAAATAACGATCGACAATTAAGAAACTGTTGTACAAGATTTTCTTCTTGAAATTGCCAAAGTTTACAAGCTTCAATTTTGAAGGTAAGTAACTTCTAATCAAACGGCAATGTATTTCTGCACAGTGTGCAGAAGTTGTATTTAATGTTTACAAGTGAAACGTTACTAGTATGAAACCATGACAAGTGGTATTGAAATTTGTATAATTGCCAAAACCCACATGTTTTCGATACTCCTCGTTTCCGCGTACTCACCGTCGCTGACGCGCCTACCTCCTGACTCACCTCTGTAAGGAACCACCAGCTTCACCCAATTCTGGCTCAATTAGGTAGCATTCGTGCTTTTTTAATGGTCACTTAGCACAAGTTGGTTTGGGGGTTTTTTGCACTGTAGTTTTTATGCCCCAAACCTAATATAGGCGTAACTTAATCGGATCCAACCAAATTTTACCGAATGCAGTACATTTTAGTACTTCTTTTCGATTTTCAAATTGGTCCGGCGATACAGCACTAATGTCTTTCCTTCTTATTGTTTCCTAAATTTTTACGCTGGGCGACATGAAAATATTTCATGTGGCATACATGAAATTCAAAGGAGTCATGCTAAAGAAGTTGTTGAAAAATTAAAATCTTTTATTATTTGCGTATAAATAGGGCGTCTAAATGTGTGGCATAAAACCTACAGCGCAAAAAAACAGAGACGAACCTATGGTAGATAGCTACTAAAAAACACAAATGCTGTCTAATGTAGTCAGGTAGGACAAAGCTGGGGAAGGGGCAAGCGGTAGCGAGAGGGTGCGTCAGTGACGGTGGTGAAAACAGGTAGGTTTTGGCAATGATATGAGTTCCAATAGTACTTAACATGGTTCCATACTAGTAACGCTCCACTTACAAAACCTAAAATACATCTTCTGCACACCGTGCGGAGATACACCGCCTGTGGGAGATGGTATCTAATACAATCATCTTTCATATAAGCGACAAATCTGTTAACTGTAGCAATAAGGTTAAAATAATGTACAGGGTAAGAATTCAAGTGCAAGTGTATAGTAACGAATGCGTTTAGATCTCTATTTTATTAGCACCTTCTCACAAAGTGCGTAGCTACATATTTATAATGTGTATGCAAACATGAATTGACAATAAAACCCCTAAAACGATTCCAGTGTGTACTGTTCACTTTTATTAGGTGAAAGAGGGAGTGTTGTTGCACAAAAGGATTTATTTCGTAACGCACCGTCAAATACTGGGAACGGAGTTTGTGCAGCAGACGAAAGGATGAAAAAATCCTGTACAAATTAGGAGATCTAATCTGTGTTCGTATGCACCTTCGTGCTCCCAGCTTATTGTTTGCGAGCAACGATTTTCTTCGTATGCATTTTTTTTAATGGTTCAGTTATGTTTTCCTCAATACCAAACTGCCCCATCCATAGTAGTTCTTCTTATTTGTGTCATGTAATCATCGTGTATACTCGTTGCGTACTTACGATACATACAGCTGCATGGTAATGAATTACATTTCTTAATGTCAATCGCTATAAAGAAATTAAAGAAACACAAATCTCCGGCTGTAGACGAAATTCCGTTGAGTTAATTTTAGTTGGAAAGGAAAAATGGTGGAACAAGATACACAAATTAATTCTCCTTGTCTGGAACAAGGAGGAATTGCCACAAGAGTGGAAAGAATCAATCATTGTTCTAATTCACAAGAAAGACGATAAAATTGATTGTAATAATTATTGAAGCATTTCTCTTCTATCAACATCCTATAAAATCTTCTCAAATATTCTGTAGTAAGATTGATTCCATACGCAGATTGAATTATTAGAGATTATGAGTGCGGATTTAGACGGAATCGATAAACTCGTGACCAAATAATTACGATTCAACAAATACTCGAAAAGAAGTGGGAATACAATAGTCTGGTACATCCACTATTTATTGATCCAGCTGGCTTCAGTAGTAAATGCTCTAAAGTATATGTTTATTACATAAAACAATTCATTTTGCACTTGCTGCTATTGCGCTTCATTTAAGAAATGTCTTCAATGTTTCAGCCTTCTCGCGAGATTTGAGCCACGATTAATACGTCAGTAAACCAGAAAGCACTAATTAAACTTAAAAAAAAAAAGTCCTGTATCAAAATTTAAAACCACGTATTCTGTAAGGAACTAATGTTGTTTCAACACGTGAAGGCTGGAGTAAGGTCTATTAACTCTGAAGAAATTGAGGTAATCTCGCCAGGATGATTTATTTTTGTTTATACCAAAGTTATTGCCACTAACACTTCACACTGCATGTAACTTTGTAACGTAGATTTATTTAATTTTTTCTGTTCTTATTATGTACGAAAAAGCTTATGTGATTAATTAAACTAATATTTCCTGTATTTCGTGTATAGAAACTGTCATTTAAGAGAACTGCAGATGTACAATACATGTTTCTGGCAACACTCGCGGGACACTAAATTAATTAATTATATACTTGCATTAATTACCCGCTTCGCTGGGTTAAATTAAGAAAAAAAAATAGTAATATGTTCCGTTAGTGAGTCACTTTATTTTATTACTAACAGGGTTGCTTTTCTTTTTAACCAAAAAACGAATAATGTTCGTAAAAGTGTAAGTGTTCGTAAAATCTTGATGAACACATTTGTGGGTTATCACGTTTCACTCCTGTATATTATTCGTATTATATTCAGCCCTAAATTCCCCATTCATTACTCAAAGAGATTATACTACAAAAGCAACTTTTGTTCTTTTTATAAGTTTATGAATGTTTCTTTTGTGATTTATTTTATAGTTATTATTGTTATGCAATTGCAATCAGAGAAAAATTCTAAATATTGTTTCGTTTTAATAATGTTTACTGTTGGTGAAATACATCGAAGTGTCGTTCTTTTTTTTGGGGGGGGGGGGCACCACGTCAGGCATTTAATCTGAAGTATCTTTGGTATCTATTTATGTATAAGTGGGTCAGAACCAAAGTGGACTAAAATAATCCGTATCTTGATTCACTTTTCTTACTGATATGCAAATTAAGTCGTCGTATTTCTTTAACTTGGACTAATAAAAGTCGTAGTAAATTATCTTGGACTAAATTAGTTCTTCTATACTCTGCAATATTTTGAAATTGTCCATATATAATTCTGTATAATGGTTTCACTTGTATAACTGTTTATTTCTTTGTTCTTCTGAAATGGCTCTTGACAATTATATTAACAAGTATGTAAAGATCAGTACAATGTGTTTTTATCAGGAGTCGTTCGTGAGTGAGTCGGCATACGTATCGCCAGTTAATCCCAGTTTCGAGTTCAAATAGAGGATAATTTCTCTCGGATGTAACCCGAGAAGGAGTTTGGATTCCGCTTTAAGTTTATGTGACCCCTTCCAGCATAACCTGGTTGTTGTATAATACTACCAAGGCGAAACAAACTTATTTCTGTCCATATGTGATATAAATACATAAAGCAAATTATTTAAACAAAAAAATAAAGGTTTAAACCAAAAAACTGTTTTTTTTTTTTGTTTGTTTGTTTTTTAACAAAAAAACGTGTTTTATGCCAACCCTGATTACTAAAGCGCTCTTTCATATCAGCCATTTTCGATTATTTTTATATATAGGCCTACCCCTCCCCTTACCATGTTGCGGGGCAATACATCGGAAGTTTCTTTATTCATCTCAGCGACCCCGAAAACCATGAATTCGACACTGATATTAGACATGTCGATCATTTATATATATATATATTCATCTCTCCCAAGATGGGCTGAATTTGGATTTAAACGACATCAGAAGTGTCACTGTTCATCTCAGCGACCCCGAAAACTATTTATCAACACTAATAACGGTCATTTTCGATCATTTTTAAATGTCTCTTCCCTCCAACACCTTTAAGTTACATCATCAAAGTGATATGACAGAAAACATCTCCGGTTTAAACTTCATCTAGGTTGTAAATTTGATCGAGATGGGTCCGGTGGTTCAGGAATTATTAAGTTTTAGTTATTCTAACTCCTCCCTCCCCCTCCCCTAAGTTCTATCGTCAAAGTGAATAGATAAATACCATCCCAGGCCTGAACCTCGTCTATGTTGAAAAGTTGATCAACATCGGTTGGGTGGTTCAAGAGTGATGAAGTCACAAACAGTCCCTTTATTTTTATTTTTTACATATATATCTCCCCCTCCCCTGCGTTGCACTGTCAAAGTTAATTAATAAAAATTATTGCATGCCCGAACATCATCTATAACGAAAATTTGATCGATATCGGTTGAGTGGTTCAAGAGTTAAGTTTTATTTATTTTTATATATAAAAATCTTCCTCTCCCCTCCCCTCCCCAGGTTCTACCGTCAAAGTAAAAATATAAAAAAAAAAAAAAATCCAGGCCCGAACCTCATTTGTAGTGAAAATTTGATCGAGATCGGTCGGGTGGTTCAAGAGTTATTAAGTTTTATTTATTTTTATTGATCTCTTCCCTCTCCTAAGTTCTACCGTAAAATTGATATGATAAAAACCACCTCAGGTCCGAACCTCATCTATGTTGAAAATTTCTTTAAGATCGAGCGTGTGGTTTAAGCGCGATGACGTCACAAAGACAATCACTTTTATTTATTTTTTTACATATATATATATATATATATATATATATATATATATATCCCTCTTCCCCTTCCCCTACGTTGCACCGTGGAAGTGAAATGACCAAAACTTCCCAGACCCGAACCTTATCTATGTTGAAAGTTTGATCGAGATCGGTTGAGTGGTTCAAGAGTTATTTTTATTCATTTTCGTATATTTCTTCCTTTTCCCCTCCCCCTTCCCGAAGATCTATCGTCAAAGTGAAATGATAGAAAACTTCCCAGGTTCGAACCTCATCTATGTTGAAAATTTGATAGATATTGGTCGTTTGATTCTAGAGTTAAGTTTTACGTATATTTTTGTAACTCCCCACCTCCTCTTCCCCTTAGTTCTGCCAATAACTAAAATTACTCCCAGCCCAGAACCGCATCTACGTCAAAGATTTGATCGAGATCGATCGGACGGTTCAAGAGATTAAGATTCACAAACATAGTCACTTTCAATTTTATAATATAGATATACACACACAGGTACACTCGTCCAAAATTATATTCGTATGTCTATAAATATGTTGTTGTAGGAATACAATTTGATAACGAATTTGCCCGGTATTTTTTATAATGTTACTATGTGTATAATCGGCAAAGACATGTATGTGATAAATTTCTTGTCAGAAAAGCAGTAAATAAGAACAATAAAACGAAAATAAAACTTTCTTGTCCATTTGGCAACATTTTGTTTTACTCATTCTAATTTTTGTATTTATAATTTGTTCCTATGAAATTTACCACGAATATACCTTTCCCGATTATACATACTGTATCAGTATTAAAAATACGTACCCTGCAAAATCATTATCAAATTATATTCTTACAAGAAGACGATTATAGATATGCGACAATAATTTTGGACATGAGTGTACATTAACTTCATCCATTCTTAGTCCTAGGCGTAATCCCCTGTGCTACTCTTCTATGTATGCTGAGTTGTTTTCATTGTATTATTAAAAGTGTCCTTGTATTTGACTAACATAATTCTTGTTGTAGTCTTAATTGAACTTCATTCGTTTACTTGATGTAGATATATACTTTCCTCTCTTTTTTCTTGTTAGAAGTGAGTTGCAAGTTTTCTAGTTCTTATTTTATCAGTCAGTACTGTAACGTTTGTCCTCTGAAAGACAATTATAGCTACACTTCCACTGTTGTTCACCCGTAGTTAGAAAAGTTAAGAATGTATGCATTCAATTCAATATGAGTACGAGACATCGTCAATCACCCAAACATATGTAAATATATAAAACATTACCTGGACAGCGAAGATTTATTGGTAATTTGAATCGTTAATAATATTAATAATAATAATAAAACACAAAAATTTCCACAAAACTTGAAGAAATTATTTCTTCCGATAATAATTAAAAATACATACGAATATCTATGAAATGCCCTTTTGATCGTGGTTCACTTATAAAGTTTCACATTTTCATCGTTACGCTTTTCTACACTATTTGCACTATTTGAAGAAGGAAAAAGGGAGAGTAGCAGCTCCAGCCAATTACTTCCTCGCGAGGATGTTATTGTAGATGTGGATTCTTGATGATCTATAATATAGCCTTCAATCCATTTTAATGTGCAGTTTTCGGTGTACACAAGATTCTACAGAAGAAGATAACTTGTTGATGTTCCTTGTTCTTAATGTAAATACAGACTGTTCTTTAAGAACGTAGTTTCTTAGGGTGGCTGATGCATTGTTCTTTCAACAGAGAAAATCCCGAAGTGTTGACGGTAGTTTGTTCAAATATTCAGGATGAGCAAACGCAATTGTACATATAAAGCGTATAGAAATTATGCTTTAAGAGAAATATTTACTTCCAGCAAGATTGATTCTTTTATCGGAGCACTACGTTTCGTGAGAGAATTGCTGATTTCAATTTCTCAGACATGTAAATATTGCTAACTAACTAAATGAAAATATCCGAAAACTCATTAAATATTTGGGGGCCGCGGTGGCTCAGTGGTAGAGCGTTCACCTCTGAGGTCAAACCCTGGGGTCTCGGGTTCAAACCCTGCTCCCGCCAAGTGAACTTTGTGGTGGACAAACACCGTGTGCGTGGGTTTTCTCGGGGTTCTCCCGTTTCCTCCCACTTTCTTCATTCCGCCATTTCATTCATTACTCATTATCACCGTCTCCTTTAGCCTAACCGGAATAACCGTGGGACGTAAAACTCAAAATTTCATTTCATTTCATTTCACTAAATATTTATCAACACCACCCTACATATAAAAGTGCTTTAGTTCAAATAAACTGTGATTAACAATAGTGTCTGTGATTTAACTGTGATTAACCCGATTGTGGACTGGTACCTGTCTGTCTTGGTAACATCTGATGATATGAAAATAGAATTGAAATGAAAGACTGCTTTGTTCTCTTGGTTACAATGATTGAAGGAAATTGGTTTCTCATCAATGTTCACCAACATAAAGAAAGTTTTCTTTTTCTAGAACATGAAAATATATTAAACTGTTTTTTTCCTTAAGTTTCCTTGTATAGTCAGGGACAAAAATAGTATATATAACCTAGAAGCGGTTATAATACTTTTAAATGAGTATTTGTTAAGATTGTTATCTAATACAAGTACGTTCATACTATTAGATTATTATCCTGCAAGTGTTACAGATGTTTGATAAGTTGTAGATTTCTTGGTGCCAAAATGACTTCGATGCATCATGGTGTAGCTTTCATGTGTTTTATAAGTATTTGAGTAAATTCCAGTCATCTGTTGTTACATAGTTGGCATTGAAATATAAGATAATTCTACGTTCCAGTTTCTTTATTACATCAACAATAAATACTCTTCTTTAGATAAAGTTTTAATTTAATGAATGTGTTAATACAACTCTGGCAATAATTGACTAATTATTGTTGTTCCATTGTAGGTCGGCTAACAACTAAAACGCCATGGAAAGAGTTTATGTGAAATGACATTTGAAAGAATTAAAAGCTACAAACCGCTGTAAACTCTGAAAAAAAGTAATTCAGAATGACGTTAATGGAGTACCTGTCATCGCTGTCCGACAACCCTTATTTTGGAGCCGGTTTCGGTTTGTTTGGTGTAGGAGCTGGTGCAGCTTTATTAAGGAAAGGTTACCAGTTTTCGATGGTTTTGTTTCGTCGTCATTACATGATGACATTGGAAGTGCCATGTAAGGATAAGAGCTACTATTGGTTACTGTATTGGCTAACTACAGTAGGGGCGAGGCAAACTCAACATCTCAGTGTAGAGACTGTGTACCAGCAACATGACACAGGGAGCGTCTCTACCAAATACAGCTTTATTCCTAGTCTAGGAACCCATTTTTTCAGGTTAGTCCTAGTATCACATCTCATACACTTGTTTAGTATTAGTGCTTTTATCAAGAACTTTTTTTTTTTTTTTTGGGGTTATAAATACAGTAGAGTACCGAAAACTCGCCCTAATGTAGACCGAAGGGTGGCCGACTTTGTGAAAATGCCAGGTTATCTTGAATAGAGTTAAAAAATAACAAGTACAAGTGTTTCCTCAGAAAATACAATGCTGTATTTGTATGTGTTGGTTGCTTGAGAATACAATAGAGAATAAACTGCCCAATTACCCTTAAACAAAAGAAAAGTACGTATTTTATGTAGGCATAGAGCCTTTACTATACATGAAAATGAAAATTAATGAATACACACTGTACTGGAATTTATCTTATAAGACAGACCTCAGAAAAATACCCAGTAATGACCTTGAATGGGTCCCAGCGGTTTTTTTTTTTTTTTTTTCAGTCAGGGTGTGGCCTAGTTATCAGGACTACTGGGTTATCGAGGGCCGAGTTAAAGAACTCTACTGTACACAAAGGACTGCTGAGCTCTGAGCTTTTAAAATCTGTTGAAATATTTCAGACTTTCACGATTCCGTTCGTCAAAAAGACAGTTATCGATAAATTCAGATATTCAATTTCAATCATTGTTTTATTTATGTACTGAGAGTTTTTCGGTGAATTTATACATGTGTAAATAATGTTCAGTGTTTATAACAAGTTTTCTGAGTAATATATATTTTCTTTAAAAACGTTTGTAAGAACTAGTGTTGTGTTCTGAAGTGTTCTTTGTTATATCCAATAAGTAGGCTTAGAAAATAGAATTTCCTTAGATAATGAATTATAGCAAATTAGATTGTGCGTAGACAAATATTGATCATAAGTTAGTTATTGCGTATTAACTTTCAGCTGACATGTATAGAATTTAGGAGTTCAGGACGGTGTGGGAAAAAATTGATACCGTAACTTGAAGTTTATTATTTACTAACAAAATACCCGTTCTTCGCACGGGGAGAATACGTTTCATTTTGGACATAAAGAGGTGAATTTATATTTAAACGGCATTGTAAGTATCACTGTTCGTCTCAACAACCCCGAAAACTATCGATTCAACACTAATATCCGTCATTTTTGATCATTTTTAAATATCACCTCTTCTTTTAAATTGTACCGTCAAAGTAACATGATAAAAACCACCCTAGACCCGAACTTATGTTGAAAATTTGATCGAGATCGGTCAGTTTGTTCAAGAGTTATTAAGTCACAAAGATAAAACTTTCATTTATATATAAAGAGAGAGATCAGTTCACAAGTAGCCATTTTCGTATTCAACGAAGCAGTTCATGTATCATATATCCTATTCCATTATCATAAAATTATTCTGATTTCCACATATCATTGTAAGTATTTCATTATTTTTGTAGAAATATACTGAGTATCACAAAAATAAGAATGTTGGTATCTAATCCCTAGCAAAATAATTTTCTTGCCAGCATTAGCGAACCTTCTGCTCTTTGGCTCGCTTGGCGTTTGTATGTCTGTCCCACTCTCCGTCCATTTGTTCCGCGATAATTGTTATAAAACGTATCCGATTTCGATGGAACTTAATGTGTGCTCTTTTTTCCATTTGCAGAAATAACCCTATTATTTGAGGTTGCAATCAATCAAGTATATGAGGGGGCGGGGTTAAAATCCACCCCATATTGTTAATTTACACATGTACAGTCAGCGACAAAAGTTCTTACCGGTTCGTAAAATTTATTTTGGAAATAACGGTGATATGGCTGGAACGTACAGAAAATTACATCCTTTTTAATTTACTGAAAGCTATACTCAAATTGTCCTTCCATTCTGAAATTATTTACAAAGCTAATTTCATCGTTCTTTACGGAAAGAACTTTTGTCGCTGACTGCACATGTAAGACAATTTTCTGTTATAAACCACGTAAAAAATTTTCGATTTAGACAAAATGTAATGTATATTTGAAAAATATGTTCCACGATAATTTTTCGTTAAAAAAAAAAAGTTCAATTTTGCCGTAATATGTTTTTTTTTTTTTTTTTTAATTTTTTTTAAGGGTTCCGATCGTTACTTCTGCAGGAAGTTAAAATCAATTTAAAAAAAAAAAGTAAAGTAGTGGATTTATCCTGGTAGCCCTCTCCGCACCCGATTTTCTAAAATTAATTTGGTTTTGATACAATATAATGTACATTTTCTTAAACATTTTTCCGCAATCTCCAGCGACTGGAATAAAGTCAGTCACGAATGAACGGTGAATTCAGTCGCTCATGTGAGATGAATACAGGATACAAATCCTCCTTCCGCCATTTAAAAAAAATAAAAAAAGTTTTATGATCATTCCCGTTACAGCTGTTCAGTTTTGGTGTAATATGCCGCACATTTCCTGTAAGGTTTTTGAATCATTCACTCAGCACTCAGCCGCGGTGGCTCAGTGGTAGAGTGTTCACCTCTGGTGCTTGGGGTCCCAGGTTCGGTCCCAGCCCCCGCCAAGTGAACTTTGTGGTGGACAAACACCGTGTGCGTGGGTTTTCTCGGGGTTCTCCCGTTTCCTCCCACTTTCTTCATTCCACCATTTCATTCATTACTCATCATCACCGTCTCCTTTAGCCTAACCGGCATAAACGTGGGACGTAAAACTCAAAGATTTCATTTCATTTCATTTTTCACTCAGCAGAGTAAAATAGTATTACCCCATCCCTTCTCCCGCGATTTTTTGGGTTCCTTGACAACTGGCATAAACCTATTCGGTTTTGATATAATATTAGCTATATTTTTCTCGACTTTTTCCATAAACTTGTGTACTTGAGATTAAAATGAGTCAAGAATGATCAGTGTATTTAGCCGGCAAATTTGGTATGGCCCCTCGCCCCGAAAATGCGCGCTCTCATATTTTCCGTTCTCCTCCAATCGTTTGTGATTTATTAGTATTGTACGTTTTATTTGAAATAGCCGATGTTAGAGAGGATATGCCATCATGCAATCCCGTTAAAATTTGTTATTTTCTTTTCTTTTATTTTATTTTCTGTTGCAACTAGGGAAATGTGATAGGTGATATACTAAACCAAAGTCAACACATACTACCACTTCAAATTACATACATTTTGATCAAGAAACTTGAGAGAACCGCCAACCGCATAGGAGACACTTCCTTTGCAAAATGTAATTTCCCGATAGCACTGTATTGCATCTGTGGGGGGCGCGGTGGCTCAGTGGTAGAGCGTTCACCTCTGGTGCTTGGGGTCCCGGGTTCGATCCCAGCCCCCGCCAAGTGAACTTTGTGGTGGACAAACACCGTGCTCGTGGGTTTTCTCGGGGTTCTCCCGTTTCCTCCCACTTTCTTCATTCCACCATTTCACTCATCTCTCATCATCACCGTCTCCTTTAGCCTAACCGGCATAAGCGTGGGACGTAAAACTTAAAGATTTCATTTTCATTTTTGTATTGCATCTGTATATTAATGAGCAATACATACAAATGCGTGGTATGTTTATGTGCCCTTTTTATGCAGAACACTTGTGTAGTACAAAGTGGATAATTGAAAGCCATATTGAAGTTCTTTATTTCTAAAAATGTATTGAAACTGAAACTTATGGAGATTGTGAAATCATATGTTCGATAAAGTCAATATCGCCCTGCTATTAAAAATGATAACACAATTGACTTTTAATTGATTCACTTCGGGATAAGGACAGCTTTTAGTTTTAACGTTGTGAAAATCTCCAATCTCCTGAATAGGTCGCCAATGAGTAAACACATTATAATGTCCAAGATAAGTTTTAGGACACAGCAACTTATGCATTGCATTGTGTAATGATTTGATTACATATTTCATTAAAGTAAAGGGAACCTTCATTTTTCAGACAGGTTTTTATCAAAAAAGAAACTTCAAAAGGTGATGGATTTTCCCTCCACAATACCAATGCAGTGAGACAGGGCTTTGAATTACTAATCATCTCCTTTTGTAAAATTTTCTTCCTCATCAGACCAAAGTGCCATCACACTGAGAAAAACTAAGCCCTCTGACCGGATAAAGTTGAAGCACATAAACTCTTACAAACGAAAGAGTAAACTTAGTCATCAGAAAATTTCTATTTTGCCCATCTGTGGCATCAGAAAGCATATGACATCAACTTCAAACAGGTGTACCAGCCTCATTTTTTGAGGTATTGACATGAAACTGGTACCACTGAACTTTTAGGAGATCAAGAATATGCAATCTGGGTAAAAAGGACACATAAGCTTATGTGCCCTTTTCACGTAGATCCCCTCAATTGTTTTCCAAATTCTTTTGACAATTCAGTTATTACCAATGAAATTCTAAAGTTGTTCCACATTGTTAGTGCACGTGGTCTAGGGTTTGATCCTGATGTGGCTCATGGATTTCATTTTAGTAGAATGTTCGTTCTCATATACCCTTAGTGCTAAAAAAAAAAAAAAAACATTTAATTGTCATGGAAACATACTCATTAACTTTCTTAAGCTCATAACTGTTAATAGCAGTTCCAAAGCACGAAAGTTTTGATGATCTATATATTAAAATGCTAAGTTTATATGCTTGTGGACGTTTATATTTGTGGTCAGTTCTTTTAACAATGACATTTCGGAAACCACAAGCTCTAGAAAGATGCCGTTTTCACTGATCGATTGAAAATTTTGTGTAGATTGTTCAGTTCTAATTGAATAGTTAAGAAACATGGCCGTTATTTTTTATTGCATTTTTTTAGGGATACACTGGAAGTGTTGAAATTTTTAAAAAGTAAAGCATCATATCCTACGAATTATACATTCCAACACCACAACGTTGTATACGGGGATAGTATATCTCTCAGGCATTTGTTTCATGGCCAAATGATAATGAAAAACGTAGAGTAACCATTTCTCCAGTCTGATGAATTTTTTTTTTTTTTTTTTTTTTTTTTTGAGTGTTTTGTCCAATGAATACCATATATCACTGACATTATAATTAATTGTATGTGTAATATATTTGCTTATTACATACTGCATGCAAGAAGAAAGAAAACATCGATCGTACATGAATTAGAAACTCCAACCGGAAGTAGGCTCAAATCTTGCAAACCGTGCGAGATATTGAAAAAAATCCCCGCTTTATGATACGCTTGCCGATTTTTATCAAGACACTTGTGTATGTAAAGGGACAGTACATATGTTGTGAGGAATGATAAGGAGATTCATGCTCATACGTGAATGATGCGCTGTGTAGAGAGCGAAGGTTCAACTAGTTTAATAGATAATTTAGAGTATAGTAGATGGTTAAGTAATTCTTATGTATTAAGACGTAAACGCCTGCATTACATATTAATTTGTGAATGAATGTGTTTTATTAGTTACCGTGGCTCGTGGATCAGAGTTGAAAGGTCGAGAGAACAACATACCCTTGATCTTAGCACTGGAGTACCGTGGGAAACTGTAACGCTAACAGCGTTTGGAAAAAATAAGGAACTGTACTTCAATATACTTGAGGAAGGTAAGTCCATTCTACTAAATAGCTATAGAAAATAAAAACAATTTCTATCAGTTGATATCAATCTTAAATATTAGACACAAAATGTATGTATCTGGATTATGCCGAAAATTTTGCACACATTAAGTTTTCTTTATACAATAGTAATAATAATCTTATATGGGGACTCGTCAATGGGAGGGGGGGGGTAACACCGCGTGCTTCGGTTTTGGGGACTCGTCAGTGGGTGGCCAACACCGTGTGCTTGGGTTTTCTCGGGGTTCTCCTATCTCCTTCCACTTTCTTCATTACACAATTTTCTTAATTTCTTACCATCATCGTCTCCGTTAGCCTAGCCGGCATATGCGTGAGACGTAAAACTTGAAGATTTCATTTCATTTTTCAATGGGTGGCCACTGGGGAAAATCAACAGATGTTGGCAGAAGAGATACATAGAAGTTTGCCTTGATCGTGCCGTGCAAACATCAGATAATACATTCAACACAATGAGCAACTTCAAATATCTAGGATCAACATTAATAGACCAAAGACATTTCCACGAAGAAATTAAATGTCGATTGAAAGCAAAAAAATTTATGTTATTATTCAGTTCATACTCTTTTGTCTTCGCGAATTCTGCCGAAGAATTTGAAACTCAAAATATGTCATATAAAATCATAGTTGTGCTGTATGGTTGCGAAACATGGTCTCTTAACTCGAGGGAAAAACGCAGAGTGAAAGTTTTTGACTATAAAATCCTTAGGCGAATATCTGGACTCAAGAGGAACGAGATTGGGGAATGCTGATACTTCATAACGAAGAAATGTATAATTTATACCATTTACCAAGCTTTTTTTTTTATGATCTTTAAGTCTAGGAGGCACAGGTGCTCAGGTTATGTAAGCAGGATGGAAGAAAGTAGAAATGTTTTCAAAATTTTAGCTGGAAACCCAATCGGAACAAGACCATTAGGAAGACCTAGGCACAAACCTAAACACAATATTTTAGATTCAGATCCTGCTTCAGAAATGATGCGACAGTTGTGCTGACTGCATTATCCTGCAGTTCGCACATGTGAAATATTTAAGACTTTTGAAGTAACTGTCGTGACTACTGTTGTAACACACAAAAAGAGTGAAAAAATGAATGATTGGACCGTGACTCGAATCCGGGATCTCTGGCATACCATGCTGATGCGTTAATCACCACGCTACCCAGTCCGCCTCCCAGAACAGCTACACACTCTGAGTGGAAAGCACCGACTTCAGGAGTGGAAAAGTGTGTGTCTGTTGTGGGAGGCGGACTGGGTAGCGTGGTGATTAACGCATCGGCACGGTACGCCGAAGATGCTGGGTTCGAATCCCAATCCAGTCATTTACTTTTCCAGTCTTTGTGTTGTTGAATTCGCACCAACAGAGGATCAGGTTTGTAAAAATAAGTTTAAATCAGTTGTTTCCTCCTTCCGTTAATGTACCGTTGTCAGTGTTTAAAAGTAATCATTGGTTTTTAAATGTTTAGATGTATAAAATGTAAAAAACTGAGTAACAGCTAAGAATTATTATTTTTTTTTAAGAAAAATGAAAAGAGTTTTTGTAATTAATGCTATTCACTTACGACTGTTTTATGTAACTTCTTTTAGTGACGTGAATATGATATTTTGAGTTTATATTGTACTAATTCTACCATATTGACTGTTATGTCACCAACTCCTGGTCAATAGTGATGTGAGTTTTAAGCTCATCTCGAGTACGGTGGTACTTGAACAGCATTCACAATATTACACAGAGTGAAAAAGTGGGTGACGACCGGTACTCGAAGCCGAGATCCTCGACGTACCGTGTCGATTCGTTAACCACTACGCTATCCACTTCGCTTCCCAGAAGAGCTATAAGCTCTCTCACTCTTGAAGTCAGTGCTCTCTACTTACTCACTTACAGAGGATTTGGTCTGTAAAAAATCCCGTTGTTTCGTCCTTTAATATATAAAGCATTCTTAATATGTCCAAAGAGAAAATAAAATTGCAGTGCGTTAGGCTAGGTGACGTAGAGGCCACCAGGAGAGCCGTGAACTACGCTGTGATCAATCCAGTGGCGAGGAAGAATTTCATTAAGGTAGTGGCAATCATCCTCATCTGAATAAAATGGCACCATGTTCGAAAATTTTATCACTGGAACATTTATTCAGTGCTGTATACTTGGCAAACTGTAGTGCGGAAAATAGCTTCTGCTGCTCTGCTTTGTTGTTCATGAAAAACCTTCAGCTTCTCCGTCTCATAGACTAAGTGCCGGGAGAGGAGGAACGCCAGTAGAGAAGGCATCTCGTGGTAATCTCTACTTTCGCTTGGTGGATGTGAATTCAGTATATGGTTTGATAGGTTCAAAACACAACTTATTTTATTAAAACTGTAAGTAATTAGAATTTTGCATGGAGTTTAATAATTATGTAGTAACTTATTGCAGTACATTTAATTTATTTATCAGAGGGTGATCAAATAAGATTTTTTTCTATGAGAAACAACACTTCCTCGTCCAAATATTGTAATTATTTATATGTGGCATGTGGCTTTACTCAAAATGAACTTGTTTAAAAAAAAAAAAAATAAAAGAGATTTATAACACAACTTCTAGACGTGACAGCATAATATAATCAGATGTATATACATATGGTGTTTCAAAACAACACCGACAACGTTTAGGAGGTGATTCCTGCCACCAAGAGAAAAAGTATAGACCAACCTGGGTGCAGAAATCCGTCATTTCGGAGTTATAGGCTGCCAGAAACATGAAAGAATGCATTTCAAAGGTTCATAGATCTAATACAATGGGACCTACCGTACTCGGGTCAAGACTTCGTTGAGAAACTAGTATGTGCGCTATAGAAATATCGATGTTCCAGAATCCTGCGGTACTTCCGCAAGAATTTTTATATAGTTGGTGAGTACTTCCAATTATATGCCCGTAGCCAAACTCCCTCTATAAAAATTGTTTCGTGAGTACCGCAAGATTCTGAAACGTGTATTTTTGGATAGTGCACATATTAGTTCGTAAGTGAAGTCTTGACCCGAGTACGGTAGATTCCATAGTATTGGACCAGTAGTCCATAGTAGACTTCTAAAGTTCATTTTTTTTTTCATTCATATGTTATCGGCAGCCTATTAGGGATGGCCAGAACCGGTTCCTGGTGGAACCGGTTTTCGGGTCTGAACGGATCCGGTTCTAGAAGATCCGGTTCCGGAACCGGTTCTTCGGATCCAAGTCTGGAACCGAAACTTTGTGACCATCCCTACGCTAAACCCGAGCTGCTGGCAAGCTGTGAACAGTATGCTAGATGAAATGGTGGAAGCGACAGGCAGGCGCCCAGGCGGCGGTCTCATTTGGCTAAATAAACTGGGTAACTGGCAAAAATCATTGGCTAAACAGGCAAACTGGCCAACTCATTTGGCTAAACACCCACTGGTGGACCAAAATTTTTTTTCTGGGGCCACAAGCGGGTCTGGGCGGGGAAGGCACAAGCGCATGGTCCTCTTTGCATTATTTTTGAAGGTGAACTTAATGCCTCTTTGACGGGTCTTTGGGGGCTTTCGGATCCAGGTCTGGAACCGGTTCCAAAGATCCGGTTCTGTAACCGGGTTTTCAGATCCAGATCTGGAACCGGTTCTAGAACCGGGTTTTCGGATCCAGATCTGGAACCGGTTCCTGAGATCCGGTTCTGGAACCGGGTTTTCGGATCCAGGTCCAGAACCGGTTCTGAAACCGGTTCCGCCGGAACCGGAACTTTGTGGCCATCCCTACAGCCTATAACTCCGAATTGATGGATTTCTGCACCCAGATTGGTCTATATTTACTGTCTTATCTTGGTGTCAGGAATCATCTCCCAAACTTGTCTGTATTGTTTTGAACCACCCTGTATATTTAATATTAGATAATCTAAATCAATGGTGAATATTGATAATTTACAAATCACACATACCACTTAGCCTTGTGCGAATTCAACATTAGATGTTAACTCGGTCATGCACCCAAAACATATGAAAGATTCACAGAAAATGCCAAGAAACTTTTTTTCACGTAAGAACTACATAGTTGGAGTAACATATTAAAGAGAAAACTTTGTAATACGTATGTAGAAGTTAGAATCTTCTGTCCCTGAAGTTTCTATCCTTGAAAAAATGAAATGAAATTTTGAGTTTTACGTCCCACGGTTATGCCGGTTAGGCTAAAGGAGACGGTGATAATGAGTAATGAATGAAATGGTGGAATGAAGAAAGTGGGAGGAAACGGGAGAACCCCGAGAAAACCCACGCACACGGTGTTTGTCCACCACAAAGTTCACTTGGCGGGAGCAGGGTTTAAACCCGAGACCCCTAGCACCAGAGGTGAACGCTCTACCACTGAGCCACCGCGGCCCCCTTTCTATCCTTGATGTCCCAAGTTTAGCTTAAGTTACCTTGGTCCATATTTAAAGGTAATTTCTTATCATACAAAATGATTCGAATGTTTGTGTTTCTAGTGAAAGTGGTGTTGACATCTTCTGTAAAGGTAAACAGCGTTCGCACTGGCTTTGAAAGTCAGGAAATGATTTAAAATATTTCGAAAGTCAGGGAAATTGCTATATTTTATTGACGTTATGATGCATGTTTACTTGTTGACGCTTATGAGCGTATACAAAATGCTAAGATAGTAAAGATATGGTTAATATGTAATTATAGTTTGGTACTAATGTTTAATTGTATTCCAAAGACAAGAATTTTGACTCATAATTAAGTATTTACAGTAAGAAAGTAAGCTTTATTGACATAGTAAGTTTTTGCAGTAAGAAAGTAAGCTTTTTGACTCATAGTAAGTATTTACAGTAAGAAAGTAAACTCTTTGACTTATAGTAAGTGTTTACAGTAAGAAAGTAAGCTTTTTGACTCATAGTAAGTGTTTACAGTAAGAAAGTAAGCTTTTAGACTCATCATAGTCAGTATTTACAGTAAGAAAGTAAGCTTATGCTGTATTTAAAAAATAAGAAGTAGAGCATTGAATGGTTATGGGGGTAGTGCAGGCCGATTGGAAAAGTTATTTTTTCTTTCTTTCTTGTAAATTTAAGCATAAATGATAGTATTCGCGCGTCAGAGAAAATTTATTTACTTAGTCTTGAGTCATGGAAATTTAGAAGAATCAATATCAGAATTTCAGCGTAAATCCTGATAAAGTTACTCCGTTCGGAAGAGGCCCTCGAGCAGTCTGAAAATAAGGCTCCATCCTTTCGTGATGTCATCCTTTCATATAGAGAAAAGTGGTGTGGTGAGGCAGTCTTTACCTTTCAGATATTCCCATTTAACAAAGGCTGGATGAACCTTCTGTCTAAGAGCCACTTCTTGGACGAGGGAAAAACGAAAGGCTAAATTACCCCCCTCCACCATATACACCAAGTTTGGTTCTGGCATTTTGTGTTGTTTTTGTATACAGGGTGTTTCAAATTGAGTATCGGGATTTTAAGGCTCTGTAGTATTTATTACATTTAACGTACAACTATAAATAATACATTACGTGAAAGAGCAACTCAAACAGTTTTTGCTTTAGGTGTTCAATGTGAGCATTTCTCCCACGGCACACATCGAGTCGATAGGCGAGTTCTCCCCAAATCTTGATCAATGTGTTTGGAGTAATTGTTGCAACAACTACTTCAGTTCTCTTAAATTCCTCATTCTCCTTAAAATTATCCACACAGATGTCACCGGTATTATTAATTCACGACTAGCCTTCCGAATTGATTTCTTGGGGGTACACGTGAAAGACTCTCTCACTCGTTCAGAATGTTCTTCTGTCACTGTTGGTCGTCCCATACTCTTTCCTTTCCACAAACAGCCGGTGTTTTCAAACTGGTGATACGATTACGGATGCTATATCACTTGGTGAATTGCAATTGAACGTAATACGGAAAACACATTGCACTGTAACTACATATTCTATCTATCTAAAATGTAAAACACAAGAAGCTTTCTTGACAGCATTCCTTACATTGAGAGGGCCACAACAGAGTAGCTGAACGGCCTTTTCAAAAGAAGCCTTCCAGAAATTCTCCCAGCCATGGATTCAACGTTGAGATAAGTGCATTGCTAGCCAAGGACAGTACTTTGAAGGAGATTAAATCAAATTCCATTGTAAGCTTATTACTTTCTTTCTAAGAAAATTATTCATTGTATTCTTTCATATAACTCTGAAGGGAGACGTTTCCCCATCCATATTTGTTAGAAGTATTTTTCATGTGGTATAATTAATCACCTGCTAAATCTATGACATTGAGTTTATTAACACCCTGTATAGTAGTATTGAAGTCATAGAATGTAAAGTGGTAAGTGCAGTTTGTAAATTATGATCTCTACAAAATCTTAACGCGCCATAGTATGTATTTTTAAACATGAATAATTGTGATAAATTCAGTTACTGTTTTAACTTGAATACGTGAGAAATATTGAATTCAAATAGTAATGCATGTGTTTGTTTTAGCTAGGCAATTGGCTCTTAAAGAGCA
The DNA here is from genome assembly GCF_964235325.1 of Thermobia domestica. NCBI lineage: Eukaryota > Metazoa > Arthropoda > Insecta > Zygentoma > Lepismatidae > Thermobia > Thermobia domestica. The sequence continues at coordinate 285,346,205 of NC_137461.1, read as the reverse complement.
AGAAGGCAAAACCATTATGTACACTGCCCTTGGATCAGACTGGCGGCCCTTTGGACATCCTCGGAAACGGCGTCCTCTCACTTCTGTTGTTTTAGATTCTGGAATAGCAGAGCGAATAGTTTCAGATGTTAAAGAATTTATTGGGAACCCAGGGTGGTATAGCGAACGAGGTAAGGACATGGAATGTGAATTATTTCTCTTCTGTAACCCATTATACCCATTATTATATTGTCTTTCAACGCAAAGGCGTATTTTGCGCGGAAAATACAGATTCAACAGATACGGCAAAATTTCCATTCCTGTGCACGATGTTTGTCAGACACTATAAGAGCAGTACGAAGGTGATTCAGAAAGTAATGCCTCCAAGGTGATACCTTTATTTGTGTTTGACAGATAGAACTGATACAGGTATCAGTGGAAAGCTTGTAATGTCAGCTACAAATGGTAGCATCATTTTTCAACATAGTCTCCATTATGGGCAACATACTTGCGCCAACTCGAAACAAAGTTTTTCATGCCGTCGGTGAAGAATTGTAGTGCCTGCTGGCGACACCATTGTCGAACTGCTGCTTCCATCTCCGCGTTACAACTGGAGCGTTGGCCCGTAAGGTGATCCTTGAGTTTAGGGAAGAGCCAAAAGTCGCTGGGCGCAAGATCCGAGCTATAGGTGGGATGAGGCAGAATGTCAACAACACTTTGCCAGCAGACGAGACAACTTTGAATTTTTTGGCGGAGGTGAGGATTGTGGCGGTATTCCATCGACTGACGCTTCGTTTTCGGTTCGTAATGGTGTATTCACGACTCATCGTCGGCGATGAACATTCCTGGGCGCACAACTTTCCGTAGTCAGAAATTCAATGACAGCCCGCTGTTTCAGCCGGTCATCAGTGGATGCCATGGATCACTCTGGAACGAGAAGAGATAGGAAGGTGAAACAAGTGACATTGTGTAGCTCAAACATCAGTACAGTAATGATAAATAGTTCAGAATGTTTGAAGTACTATTGGCCAAGTAGTGGGCTTTGAGGCATTACCTTGTGAATCATCTCGTAGTAATAATTCATTAATCTTTATTATATAATGGAATTGAAAACTAAATAAAATGTTCTTACCCACAGGAAAACTGTTAAAGGGCATAAATGACCAGTTGTGTTAATGTGTCGATGAGTAGACTGTTGCCATCTTTATAAACAGCCTTTCTTTTTCCTCTTAACCAATTTTTATTGTTGTCAGGTGGCACAGGGACAACTGACAGGCTCTTTTCTTGAATAGTGTTGCCCTTTTAGATCCTGACTTTTCAAGAAAACGTTTGTTTTCGTTCGTGTACAAACTACACACATATTTTGTCAATCGTCATACGTACCTAGTTGCGCCTACCACTTCACTGCACAAGAATAAAGTTAGTTAGGATCAGGTTTTCTGCAGAACATTTTATCTGGGAGGCAAAATTAAAATGTGGGAGGGCTGCACTGGAACACTTACTTGCTGTAGGCGTGCCCTACAGAGTGACATGCAATCACAATTATCTCAGGTGCACTGATATGCAAGGTTTTGTTGTTTTCAAGTGAAGATTTGTATCGGAATCGATTTTTTCTGCAGATTACGAAAATGACCTTCAAAATTGTGTATCACGTCAGGTTTTTTACACAAATCACGAAAATGTCAAAATTAAAAAAAAATAACCTGTAGACGCCTGCCAGGGAATTCATATCTTGACGTTGTCATCCCTGGTGCTTCTCCTAATCATTGCAGAGACATGAACGACCCCTTGTTGGAAAGCTAATAGAACAAGTAATGCAACGAGCTATGTTTGGTGCATCTGAGCTCCCATTCGTAGAAGAAGAAGAAATTCGAAATATTTATTAAATAAAATGTCATTTTTTGAATTTCCGGCCACGCTGGCAACACTGTAAGTTATTCTACGTTGGTAAAAAAAATACGAGTTCCTTACATAGTCATACCAACCATATAGAAAAATGAAAGCCGTAGCTACAATAGGAAGCGACGAAAAAATCAAAGTGCAACCACCGTTTATAAAATTTTTTGGTTCGTAAACATTCACGTTGTTACCCCTGGCACCTCATAATTGTCACAGAGACATGATCGACACCTTGTTGGAAAGGTAATAGAGCAGGAAATCCAACGAGGTATGTGTAGTACCCCTGAGCTCTCATTTGTAGAAGAAGAAGAAATTCGAAATATTTGTAAAAAAAAAAAAAAAAAAAATGAATTTCCGGTCCGCTGACAACACTGTTAGTAATTCCACGCTGATCAAAAAAATGAATACAAGTTCCTTACATAGTAATACCAACCATATAGAAAATGAAAGCCGTAGCTACAATAGAAAGGGAGAAACAAAACGAAGTGCAATCACCTATATAAAATATATAATTTGGTTTGTATGCATTCACATTGGCAACCCTGGCGTCTCCCCCACTCCTAATTGTCACAGAGATATGAATGACATCTTGGTAGGAAAGCTCATGAAACAGGAAATGCAACGAGGTATACTTCGCATCCATAGTCTAATAGTCATAGAAGAACGGTAAGAAGAAAGAGAAAAAAAGAAGATAAACATAAATGCATAGTTTAAAACATACATGCCTAACATTCGTCACCGGGCATTCGAAAAAATTGTGTTGGACAATACGTCAGTTACTAGCAAAAGTACTCATTGAAGTAAAGAGTTAACAAAAGAGTCAATAGAAATAAAATTACGCAATAACACCTTGAATGGAGAAGAAGGTTTGAAATTAGATCAATCCTATTACAATAAAAAATGAGAAGAAAAATTAAGAAAACGGTTAATATTATAAATTTGAATTAAACTTAACATTGTAAAACATTTGATCCCGTTCCACTTCTTCACAATTAATAGTGGTTATTAAGAGCACCAGGCTGCAACCCAAGTATGCTAAAATTGCAGATAGGGATCGCGGTGGCTCAGCGGTAGAGCGTTCACCTCTGGTGCTTGGAATCCTTGGTTCGATCCCAACTCACGCCAAAGGAACTTTGTGGTGGACAAACACCGTGTACGTGGGTTTCCTCGAGCTCTCCCGTTTCTTCCCACTTTCTTCATTCCACTATTTTATTCATTTCTAATCATCACCGTCTCCTTTAGCCTAGCCGGCGTAACCGTGGGACGTAAAACTCAAAAAATTCATTTCTTACTGAAAGATAAATTGCATATAAAGAATAATTAAATTAAATAATCAAAATATCACGTGATTGTGTGAATTAAGAGCGATGGAAGTAATATAATTAGATGAAGCTGAAAATATTTCTTGATTTGATAAATCCGTTGTATACTCTTTCTTTGTGTAGATTGCCTTTGTCTGAATTTAATGTGAAATTTGATGTAGACTCTTTTTATATGAGTATTTATTTTATATTGCTTCGTTGAAATAGCGAATTCCGAAGAATAGAAAAACATCTTTCAGTTTTATGTCCCACGGTTAAGCCGGCTAGGCTAAAGGAGACGCTGGTGATGAGAAATGAATGAAATGGTGGAATGAAAAAAGTGAGAGAACTCCGAGAAAACCCACGCACATGGTGTTTGTCCACCACAAAGCTCATTTGGGGCGAGCTGGGATCGAACCAAGGGCCCCATGCATCAGAAGTGAACGCTGTATCATTTCGAAGAATAGAATTTTATACTACTATATATAGAAGTGAAAACTTGTGTTTTAGTTGAAAAATTTGCTTTTCGGCATGATAAAGATATGATATACTTAGTCCAAGAGCTAGGGCCGATTTATTTACCCTAGAAAATCTAAAGCGCCATAGCGTTTTTCTGAAAGCTTACCACTTACAGAATCAAAATATGGAAGTCTTACTAAAAATCAGTAGTGGGGGTATGAAATATTACGTCATCAATATGGCCGCCATCACAATTCACAGCACAGTCTTTAAATGAGGGTAACTTTCCAATCAATGAAGCTAGAAACTTCGGTCTTGTGCCAAATTAATGGTAACCGATGTGTTAAGTACCACAAGTCATTGCTGTTTACATATATTGCTGCCAATTTTAAATATGGCGCACAATTTGCTTAGAATTTAATTTCTTTTGCTTCACTGTATTTCTTTCATGGCAAATATCTATGAAACCGCTAGAGATAGAGGAAAACAGCTTGAAATAAACGAGATAGAGCAGAATCTGACCTTTCCAATGGTACCAAAATCATTTTTTTTATCTTAAAGAGTGACTGAGATATTCAGTTTTACGTTGGTCATAGTGCAGTTCTCGACCTTCAATAATATACAAAGCAAACCACTGTATTTGGTTCCATTTCAAGAATAATTGTAAATACTAAATTATGATAATTCGTAGAAATGAATTATTCGAGAAACATCTACACCTTTGAAATCTATGGATTAATAATTGATCAATAATGGTACTACTACTTATAATAATAATAATAATAATAATAATAATAATAAAATAACACATCACTTAATAGCTTAATAATATTACGTATTTAAATACTTACCTTCAGCGGCGGCCGCTGAAGGGGAGCCAATGTGCCGTGGCACTACCACAAATAATACAAAAAATAATACTAATGCATGTTACTAAATAACAAACTTTTTAATTTTATGCACAATACTTTACTTGCAGCGTCATCATTGCTCACGAGAAGCTGTTTTGATTCGCGCTCAGTGATTGAATGCACTCAGAATTACTCGCACGTTAGCAGTACATAGCCCTATCTCTAATCTGTTCGTGCCAAAGTTCTCCCGTGCTCTTCCGACTGTTCTAAAAGTGGTTTGTGCGCATGCCCGTTAGTTGGAGAGCAGGAGGAAAGTACGGAGAAATAACTAGCGTTTTGTGCCACGATCGAAGGTGGCTCGGAAGCGAGAGATTTGTTTCGTCCTATGTTTTGATGCTCTAGGAAAGGGGGCTTTGGTTTGGAGTTAAGTCGCCTGGAATTCTAACCAGTGACTCCTGATTCACTTGTTCCTATTGCAGTGTTTCCAAACTAGTTACTTATTACATATCAATATGTACTAGTGCTGTCGAAATCGGTTTTTGAAAAAACCGAAAACCGGTTTTTGAAAAAAGTGAAATTTCATAAAACCGAAATGTCGGTTTTGAAAACCGCTTTTGCGGTTTCGGTTTTGAAAACCGCTTTTGCGGTTTCGGTTTTGAAAATCGCTTTTGCGGTTTCGGTTTTGAAAACTGCAAATGTCAAAAATTCTACAGCACTAATATCAAGTAACGACGAGAAAACAGCAAAGAATCTTTTCCCACACCGGCTCTCAGTTGCCAGATGGAGGGAAATTTCCCTCGGCGGCTTAGGGAAAAATGATCAAAATTTGCAGAAGGAAAAGAAGGTATTTTTTCTTAAAATGTCCTAAAGTGTAGGGAAATTCTATACTTTTACAATTGGCAGAATAAAAAAAAAAAAAAAAAAAAAATAAGTTGCAATTTCTCAAAGAGGCACGGCTATCGTTATTGGGAAGTAAAAAGATACAGAATAAAATATGATCGGTGTTTCCGTCTAGTATAAACTATTGCAGGTGTCTGGGACTTGCGATAAGAAGCCAGTCGACACATGCAAAACCACAACATTCACATTTATCGGAGTGGCAACAAATCAACAATAAAATTGTGTATTGCGATAGAGATTTTCTTTCTTTCTTTTCTCTTTCTTTATATTAAGAAAGGGAGGTGGTGCCTTTTTTGTTAACAAAAGAAAGAGTGGCAGTACTATTTTTAAAAATATGGGGAAAGAGTAATAATAATATAAAAGATGTCAGTCTAAGTGGATGATATTTCAAATTGGATTTCATGAGTTGCATGTGTAATGATCTTAAATAGGGATATACCTTATTTCTATTGAGTGTTGGCTTATTACCCTATTTTAGCGGGTACCACCCGATTTTCAGGTTATATATTCGTCCCCCGCTTAAATATATCTTAATCACGAAAAACCACCCGCTTTTTGGGATTGGAGAAAAATCTACGAGGACTTAGTTGATAAAGTGTTGGTATGGTATATTCAACGTAAACCGCTACACCTTTGACAATCTCAATCGCGATTGAGTTAAATTTGGACTCGCGCTCAGGCTCAAGCTCTGGGTTATCTGAGCAGTGCGCGTGTGCAGAATCATTTGCTAATAAGAGATCTGCTCTAATGCACAATGGTTTTCTTTGTATAGTTCATGTGTTTTCTATGTAATGTATTGGAGGTTCTATACGAATGAGTATTCGTTTGTAGATGTTGTAACAAACATACTTGAATTATTCATACCTTCACAAGCTACAAGAATGCCGAACGACAATTTCAAGTGTAACTTGAAAGACTCTTATAGAAGCGAATTTACGTTTCTTAGCCAGGGCAGAACTCAGTTTGAAGCAAAATGTACACTCTGGAAAACTGTTTCATTTGAAAAGTAGGATGCAGGGAAGCAAATTGGACCTCCCCTGATTTTTATATATTTTATAAACTAGATCACGAGGAACACGAATCTGAAGGCGTTTTGACATTCCGACCTCCGAAACTCGAGATATTAAAACTTAAAGTTTAATATAGACGTTATATGAAAAAAACACAATATTCTCTATACGAAACATATTATGTCCTGAGAGATATATAAAGATAACCAAGAAAGTTCTGTCGCTTTTTGTGAAATTCTGTGTAAAATTGACCCTCATACCGTGAGTTTAATGCGAATGGAGATAAGGCGAAGGTCAGTTGTTGGTGTGGGTATATCCGACATTCTACCAGGTTGTGGAAGTTCAGTTACAACGTAAACGTATGTAAGGACGGAGTGAATATGGAACCTCCACAAAGCGTCATAGAGGCGTGTATGCTGTACGAGTTCCAACTTGGATCAAACGCCACTGTAGCGGGGCGGAAGATACCTCAGGGCTTTGGTGAGGGTGTCGTGATTACGCAGACAGTGCAAGGGTGGTTTAGCAAGTTTAAGAACGGTGACGAAACACTCACGAAAGACGCACCACACGTGCCGGAAGACCAACACATGTACAAAATGAGGATCTTCAGGTAGCAATTGAGCCGAACAGACATGTAAGGAACTGGTGCTAACATTCAATGTTAGTCGAGAAACCATTCGCCAGCACCTCCATCAATTTGGGAAGCACTACAAGTTGGGTCTATGTGTCCCAGATGATTTGTTTTCGGGCCAGAAAGTCCTCCTGTGTGTTTGGTGGACTGCTCACGACATCGTGCATCGGGAACTGCTACCGGGCGGTCAGAGAAGAACATCAATGCAACTGTCTGTCAGCAGTTGAGCCGTGTTCAAGAAAAACTCAAAACCCTGGAGCCAACACTTCTCAATCGCTAAGGGGTTCCCCCATTACGGGACAACGCTATGCCCCACATAGCTAGAATGAGCCGGAACACCATCCTACACCTTGAATGGGAAACACTATTGCATCCGCCATACTGTCCGGACATTATACCGTCCTGTTATCACCTGTTCCTTTCCTTGGACACTCACTTTAGAGGACTGCAGTTCAACTCCGTAGTAGAGGTGCTAAATGCACTTGATACCTTCTTCGCTTCACGGCAAACCAAGTTCTACTGCGAAGGAATCCATGCCCATCCCGAACGTTGGCAGAAGGTCATTGATACTGATGGGTACTATTTTTGATCTTCCAGGTACGTCTTTGGTGACATATCTATGCTCTAAGTGATAGGTCAAAAAGCGACAGAACTTTCTTCGTTACTTTTATACATATTACATAAAACTACTGTATAAGTTCTAGTATCTCGAGATCGGGAAATCGGAATATCAAAATTCGTTCAGATAATTGCTAATTTTGGTCCAGTTTACAAAAATATATAAAAATCAAATAGTGTCCTTTTTGCTTCCTGGTTACTTTATGTTCGAATATCTCGAGTTCCGAAATTCGGAATGTCAAAATTCCTTCAGATTCGTGTTTCTCGTGGTTTAGTTTACAAAATATATAAAAATCAGTTGGGGTCTAGTTTGCTTCCGTTTTCACTTGATCGAATATCTCGAGTTCCGAAAGTCGGAATGTCAAAATTCCTTCAGATACGTGTTCCTTGTGGTCTACTTTACAAAATATATAAAAATCAGGTGGGGTCCAGTTTGCTTCCATGGTCAATTTATGTTCGAATATCTCGAGTTCCGACATTCGAAATGTCAAAATTCCTTCAGATTCGTGTTCCTGGTGGTCTAATTTACAACATATATGAAAATCAGGTGGGGTCCAGTTTGCTTCCCTGCAGCCGAAAGGTACATTAAAAGTGTCGTCAAAGAAATAACTAAAAAAAAAAAAAGCTAAAGATCGAACGTCAGTATTTGTCACCCTAATTTAGCTGTGACTTGTACAACCATCGAATTATCCCTTTCGCACTGGGCTGCACATATTACCATAATAGTCTTGGAGCAAATAAAAAAAGTTAAAACACACACATAAATCAATACATTTGTCTCGATCGATAGATGCTTTCACAATTGTTAAAAGGTGTAATTAAAAACAGCAAACATTGTTTCTGCTTTGAAAAGGACAATCCCTTATAAAACCACAAACACGGTTTCGGGCGGCTTTCGCTTTCGAAAACCGCTTTTGCGGTTTCGGTTTTGAAAACCGCATCTGCGGTTTCGGTTTTGAAAACCGCATCTGCGGTTTCGGTTTTGAAAACCGCATTTGCGGTTTTCGGTTTTCAGAAAATCGGTTTTCTCAAAAACCGCAAATGTCACAAAAATTCAACAGCACTAATATGTACCATCTAGATTTGACCCTCCCAAAAATCGATTTGGAGTTTATTTCGGATATGTCTTATTTATGGTGTACGTTTTGGCACTACCATATCATATACTCACGAGCCGCCACTGCTTATCTTACAGTGTGGCTTTTAACATTATTAATAAATGCTCCCGATAATAATTGAAATCGTTGAAGACGAAGAATATCAGTCTTCTCTTTATTTCAGTTATCGCTTTCATCAATGTCGTCACTGTACTCATCCTCTTCATTTTCTGAATGTTCATCATTTTTAATTTGTAGCTTTCTGGTCACACAAGTCCTTCAAACCACTGAATCTTGTACTTCCCATTATGCAAATACCATCCGTGTTGTAAAGGGTCAATTCCTTTGTGAGGATTCTGTTGATTGGCTTTCTTCCATATTATGCAACAGCATTACTTCTTTTAAACTTTTCACGAATAACAGCTCTAGATGGAGGAAGAAGAGTGGGGTCAGTACTTTGTATCCTCTTCAAAGGTTATTGTGCCTGTTTAGGAGCACATTTGGTTTTGAATAGATTGTACCTTGCTTCTGTGACTGATGTGCAAAGAGTCTGTCCGTATAGGGAACACACATATTGCTCTGCGTTAGATAAGAGGCTATTTTGAGATGTACTGATTCTTCCATACTTGCGAGAAAAAAATCTTCTATATTACACTATTCAACATTATTTTGAACGGCTTAACCTTTCCTTGTCAAGCGAATGCTGCTGTAAAGTCTGATCCAGTGAATGCGTGGAATCCAGGTAATGCTAGAGCTAAATCATCACCTAGTTCTTCCGCAATATTTAACATGAAATAACCGTCTGGTGTTATTGGAGGCTAATCCTGTATCCATCCACTTTGTAATTCTGAAAGTGCCTTTGATGATAAACCAGCAAAATAAATATATCCGTGTCATTAGCTCGAACGACGATATTGCTGTTTGGCTTCTGGATTATGTATTGAATGTGCCAAATTACGCGTGTGTCTGCTTCTTCGTGGTAACATTTCAGTTCAGAAACCAATTTGCAATTCATAACATTATTTTGCTTGCTGTACTGATAGTGTGTGCTTTCAGTGCTTACATACAATACTTTTTCACCAAGGATGCACAAGTATTCATCCTTCTTCCATTCATTACAAATGAAGGCAAGGAAAGATGTCTTAAATGAACTGCTTTTCAAGGACTCATGTGACTTCTTTGGAGTTTTCTGTTCTGGTGCTATCACTACTGTGTCACCACAGAACATTGTTCCATATCGATGGTCATGTTCCAGATCCTTTATGCTTGGCGTCTTGTAAACATCACAAATTACATGAACATCATTTGCGCGTGTATGGCAAATTGTTTCTAGTAGTTTATGTGTAAGTTCACCGTAAGTCTTAGGAAACTTCAAACAATGAATGACAAACGTTGTATTATATATGACAGAATGCACTTGATGGGGATTTTCGTTGCTTGATTTTTGATATTTCTCTATTTCATGCATTAGTTTGGTCTTGTCAGTTTTGTTCATATAACCTCCTATTTGACCCAAAAATAGGGGAACTGGGGTAAGTGGATACTTGATCACTTTTTCAGTGTCTCTTTTCTCGACTGCAGCAAGATAAAGTAATCTCCCAAAAAGATCTCGCGACATTTCACGCTTTCCAACTTTGAGTTGTATTTGCTTTTTGGGCTAAAATGTTTACACAGTATTTACCAATGTTTCTTGTTATCAGCTTCTCAACAATTTTAGGATCCTTAGCATACATATTTTTAAACGTTTCACCTTTTTTATAACTTTGGGTCAGCTGATCTGTCATGTCATCCGCAATAACTTGGCCAGTGAATAAGTTTCAAAGAGGAGTATTCGGTTCAATGCTGTAGAAAGGATTTAAAACTTCAACCACAGTATTCATGATTTCTGTAGCATCATTGTTATCTCTGTTGATTCTAGAGATATGAAATTCCGCTTTAATGTCTTCTGCATGCGTTAATCCACTTAGTTCCAATAAATGAGTCACAATCTTGTTTTCATCCATCTTGCTTTTGCAGAATCTGAATTAGCAAATGCTGTGATACCACCAAACCTTGACGCAGCGTCCTTATTCACGGTTTGTTCTAGCGCCATGTCTACTGGAACACGAGAAAAAGAACATGTAGCAGATAGTCCTCCGCTACGTGAATAGTTTGATGGATAGTCCTCCTTCAGAAAGAGCTTTTCTGACGCCTGGGCATATCTCTTCCATATTAAGAAGCTTCAGAAGTTATACTGTCATCCAACGAGCGTAATTTGGCCTATTACACGTAAAGAAAATGGGGCACGTTTTTTCTATGCCTTCCATATACATGTCAACATTACAGGTTCAGTATGATCTACAGAAAAATTTGTACATTTCCACGAAATCTATGTACTTTCGAAATAATTGTGCAGTTTTACCATGCAAACCTTTTCTTGTCTTGTCTGTGAAACAAAATTTCTTTTCAAATTTCCTTCTCAATCACTGCTAATAGGACACTTTACAGCAGAAGGGCAAAGAGTGTTTAGAAGTTTAGGTTTCTTCAGATATGGTTCTAAGGAAGGGGAAAAGTGAAGGGGAACGCGGACGGACGCAGTCCCCCCGCTTCCAGAAAATATCCGTGGCGTCTCTCAGCCTGAATATCTCAGTCACTTTTTAAGATATAATAATGATATTGGTACCATTGGAAAGGTCAGATTCTGCACTATTTCATTTATTTCAAGCTGTTTTCCCCTATCTCTAGCGGTTTCATAGATATTTGCCATGAAAGAAATACAGTGAAGCAAAAGAAGTTAAATTCTAAGCAAATTATTCGCCATATTTAAAAATCACAGCAATATATGTAAACAGCAATGACTTGTGGTACTTAACACATCGGTTACCATTAATTTGGCACAACAATGAAGTTTCTAGCTTCATTGATTGGAAAGTTACCCTCATTTAAAGACTGTGCTGTGAATTGTGACGGCGGCCGTATTGATGACGTCATATTTCATGTCCCCACCACTGATTTTTTAGTAAGACTTCCATATTTTGATTGTGTAAGTGGTAGACTTTCAGAAAAACACTATGACGCTTTTGGGTATCAAGGGTAAATAAAACCTCTCCTAGCTCTTGGACTAACTAGTATCTTGAATTTTTTTTTTTTTAATTATTATTATTTATTTTTTATTATAGATTTAAGCCTGAATTCAGTAGAAATTGTAACAGAAGTTTGATTGAGTCCCAATTGTTAGTTGCCAAAACAGATCTATATGAAAGAGGAGTGTAACCATGTACTTTTTGTAACAGCAATTAAATTTGATTGGGAAGATTGGAGAAGTTCATTCTCAAAGATAACATGATTCATTGTGCCGATTCCTTTGTTACACCAGCAGTGATATGTATTTATATATATATATATCGAATAATTTTGATGGTGTTAAAGCCGTACCAAATAGTATTTTCGATTAGAACTAAGGTATTTCTCGATTAGAACAAGTTTTTATGAATTCTTATAGTTTCTCTTGAAAATTATCAATAAAATGCCAATAGAATTGCCCATATTTGATCGCTACATATAAAAAATGACAATAATGTAACAATTAAGAGTATAGCACAACAATTGTACAATAATTCCCAAATATCTCCATGAAAATTATGTGGAATATTCGAATTGTTTCCTTGTTTTGATAATATCTCATATTATAAATTTAATACATGTGGACAGTTTCTTTTTTTGAAAAAAAAAAAAAAAGAATTAATTGCATACCCAATATCGGTGATTTTGTACGTATTACTTTTTTTAAAAAAATATCATTTGAGTGCAACAAGTTGATCCAGGAAATGTATGTCAAGAGGTGTGCACTGAGGGTTTCTCCTGTACTTTTCGCATGGAATAACGCCGAGCATAAATGGTAGACGCTCTACGTAATAAGAAAGTATCTTTGCCTCACGCTACTTTTGGTGTATACACTGCAAGCAAGCAGAGACAAAAAGTTATGAACTCATCGAAATACGTATAGAGATCTGAAATACCTCTCAGTAATGATTTTTAAACTTGCCGTCGTCGTGCTCAGAAAGATATGAAAATATATATACAGGGTGTTACAAAAAATGTGTCACAGTATTTTGGGAACAGGTTCCTCACATCAAAATAAGTAAAAAAGTTCATATGAACCTGTGCTCAAAAGTGGATAGTTTCGGAGTTATAGGGTGCCAAAAACGTGAAACAGTCGAACTTTAAAAGTTCATAGCTCCAATACTATGTGACCTATCGTAGTCGGATCAAGACATCATTGAGGAACTAGTGTGTGAACTATCCAAATATTCATATTTAAGAATGCTCCAGTACTTGCAGATCAATTTTAGAGAGGTAGGTGAAGAGTGATCAAGTACTCCCAAACGTATATTTTACTCTCAAATTATAAACACTTGATACTTTTGAAGCTGCAGGTATTGTCACACTGTTAGTTCAAAACTTCTTTAAAAATTAATTCTGGAAAGCTGTTTGTTTTCAGTACCTAGTTTATGATAAATTATATCGAAAATTACACTCAAAATGAAAGGGTATACTATATGTGTACGTGGTCTTTTCTTCTAGGTATTCCATATAGGAGAGGCTACTTGTTACATGGTCCACCAGGCTGTGGGAAGTCGTCGTTTATCACTGCTTTGGCAGGGGAACTGGAATATGGGATCTGTGTGATGAATCTTAGTGAACGTGGTTTATCCGATGATCGACTCAACCATTTGTTGAATGTGGCTCCTTATAAAAGCATCCTTTTGCTGGAAGACATAGACGCTGCTTTCGCCAGTCGAGAGGAGAACTCTAAAGGTCAGAAAGTTATTGCAGAGTTGGTGTGAAAAATCCAACGATTTCAGTTCCATGTATATTTTATGATTGTGTTTCCATACACACTTGCATTTACTTTTCTAATATACTTAGACTATAGTTTCAAATGATAATTTATGGAGACTAGAATTAAATTGTCATTTCTAAAAGGTTCTTTCTTCTACGTTTGACTTTTAACGTTTTTCAAATTTAAGAGCCTGACATACGAGGGGGAGTCAAATGAAAACCATAATTATTTTTTTAAATATTATTTATTGGTCACACAGGGTACAGAAGTAAATCACTTTTCAACATAGTCCCCTCTTCGTTCAATGCAAGTCCGCCAGCGCTTCGGAAGAGCCTGAATACCTGCAGAAAAAAAGTCTTTTGGGCGACGGCGCAACCACTCGTGCACCGCGTTGCGTACCTCTTCATCGGAGTGGAGTGGATGTTTCATCACCAGTGACGATTCGTGACAGGAAGGCATTACCGTCACGTTCAGCACGCCACAAAAGGTCTTCGCACGCATCAACACGTCGCTGTTTCAATTCAGGCGTCAGTTGTCGGGGCACCCATCTTGCAGACACCTTATGAAACTGGAGAACATCATTCACAATATGATGTGCCGATCCATGACTCATGTGTACACATGCTGCAATTTCGTCTATTGTCACACGGCGGTTTTCCAAAACGATGGTTTAAACGGCTGCAATGGCTCTGGAGTCACTATGCGCCGAGCCTGGCCGGGGCGTGGAGCATCGGCCACAGACGTAACCCCATTTGCAAATTTCCGGCACCATTCATAGATTTGTGGCTGTGACAAACACGCATCTCCATACTGAACCTTCATTCGCCTAAAAATGTCAATCGGTTTCACACCTTCACTTCGCAAAAACCGAATCACAGAACGCTGGTCCTCGCTAGTGCATGTGGCTAGTGGGGCTGCTATTTTGGAACTGTTGTTGCGCCGGTGTTTGTGCATCTACCGGCTGCTGCCACCTTGGAGACATCTGGCATACTATCGTAAACAGGCATGCCAACTTACAGCTCACTGGCGCCTTATGCGGATTTTTATTTCTACTTTTATGGTTTTCAGTTGACTTACCCTCGTATTAAAAATAATACAAAGTTTACCATTTTTCTTTTGATTGTTTTTCATAAGTGAAAGAAGATAATGAAAGGCAAGTTACCACAGTCATAGATAATGTTATTCTACAACAGAAAATATTAACCCTAAGAATTTTCAGTATTGCCATCCATAGATATTACAATATTGCCAGAATAACATTTTCCCCAAAATCGAAGTTAAGGCAGCGACTAGAGGAACGAACTCAACTGCATTTCATTACGTATTATGGTGTCTTGAAATCTTGTAAACTACTTTTTAAATAATAATTGTGCAGTATTTAGTTTGTAATAAACAAAATAGTTTTAACATACAGTTATTGTAATTAAATAATAAAGTTATTTAAAAAGTAGCTTACACGATATCAAAATAACATGATACGTAATTAAATGCAGTTGAGTTCGTTCCTCTAGTCCCTGCCTTAACTTGGATTTGGGGGAAAATATTACTCTAGCAATACTGTAATTTCTATGGATGGCAACACTGTAAATTCTTCAGGTTCATATTTTCTGGTGTAAAACAACATTATCTGTTGTAGAATACATTCTTTAACATAAAAATAACAGTCCAAACTCTGTTTTTACTTTTGTGTCAAACAGTAAATTTCTTCTGATCAGAAGATAAATCTTCCTGATATTTTTCTGTTACAGTACAGGCTGCATATGAAGGTCTGACTCGCGTGACATTCAGTGGGTTACTGAATTGCCTGGATGGTGTAGCGTCTACTGAGGCGCGTATACTCTTCATGACAACGAATTACATTGATAGGTTAGTATCTTGACTATTGCTATCATTGATTAAGACCTCCATTTATTATTGTTGTATCATTTCAAACTTATATCACCAATAAGTTAAGTGCCGAGAATATTATTATTTCTTAGGGAAGCCCGTCAAATAGCTCAATAGGCAGTGTTAGTTATACCCCATCTTTTTTTACATACTTCCAAAAATTTTGAGGAAGAAAGAAATGTCAAGATTTTGGTTTTATAGTGATAGTTCTGTGAAATAAATTTACAGTCAACAATAAAATATGACCTGATATGATGTACTTCTAGTAAGTTGGTGTAAAGAGACAAAATAAGGGTGTGGGATATAAATGAGAGTTATAATTTAAATAAATTGAATGGTTTGAATAAAGACTAGTGGTAGCAATTGTGATGTTGGTAGAGCTGGGTATAGAAACTTAATTTAAGAAAGTCTCACCAAAGTAGTTAGTCCATAATCCGCCCTTCAGCTGATTCTGTTGAACGATGTTGTCGAAGTTCAAAAATGTCGAAAAGCTAAGCATCTTCTTCGAAAGTGCTTTCGATCAAAAGTCGATCATCCAACAGAATGGCTATCGGCAGAATAACCAAGATTATGCTCTCTTAGTTTCTTTTGATCTGACTGCCCCTCTGACACAGAGCCGTGCCGTTGAAAATCAGCACCCGGGGCGAGAGTATACGACGGCGCCCCCATGCATATATTCCAAGCAATTTTTCCTATCTTTTTTTCCTTTTTTCTTCCAAATTTTTCGCCCCCTTACTTCGGCGCCCGGGGCCGTCGCCCCGCACGGCACGGCCATGCTTTGACGTCATAGGCGTAACAGAATAAACACCATGCGAACCTACCTCGCACAGAGGAGGTCAATTACTCCAAATCGAAGCAGACAAAATGTTTATTGCATCCTTCAGCTGATCTAATACAAAGCGGCCAGGCTTACAAACCAAGCTTCTAGCGTTGCTATATGTTGCATTCCAAAATTCAGGGAGTAACTGCTCATGGACGTCAGAGTTCTTGTTTACGGCTGTCAATACTTCTTTGTAGCTGCGACGAGTGACAGGTGAACGATCGAAGAGGACATGTTGACATATAACGACGAGATCCAGTAAGCGCCTGATCTTATCATAATTAAATTTAAAAGCAGCGCGTGTGAGATTTTGTAGATATGATGCAGCAAAGCGAAAGATGATAGGGGAGAAAGGTTAAGGAAAAAAGCTTTACAAATACAAAGATTTCCTTGTAAGCAACAAACAATGAATAGGAAACGAACTTATGTCCTATGTTAGAATGTAACTGTCAGCTGGCCACGTCAAGGCGAATGGCCGTTATTGTTGAACTCTTAACTCAGAGATGTATTTAACTACTTGGCTTTCGGTGCTAGACAAGTGCTTCCCAAAGATTAATAAAGATGTGCGGGTCCCAAAATCACATCCTGTTACATAGGAACAAAGTTAGAAGGGATTTTTTTTTTTTTTTAATTCTTGTTTGACCTGTGATTGGATATTGATGTTTATCTAAGCAGTTAAAACTTTTTGAAAAACGAAAAGTTTTCAATCGCTTGTAACTTTCCTACGTGTCAGAAATATGACACATTATGGTGACAATATTTGACACTAAGATACTTCCAACGTTGCATTGTCATATGAATCTCACTTGGGTTATTACTAGGCTTCGGACTTTTGCATATTTGCATGTTTTTTTCCTGACGTGATATTGATATGCTCTTTACACAGAAATTCATTTCAGCTGTTTTGGGGTAAAATAGTAGATTTTTTATACTGCATATATTTGCATATTTCGGAGGTTAGTGCATGTTTATGTCGTTATTGCATATAAATGCATATTTAAAGAAACGACCAAATTTATAATTTTTAACGTGGAATAAGTTCCCTCATAAGTGGAATTCCAAGTTTCTAATATAAATAGACTCAAGACCTTGAAATGGTTCACTGTTCTCGGCTTAGAATATCTTCCAAGATTATGTAAAATGAGAATAAGAAAGGGGTGAGTGGCTCATCCTCCCGGCAATGATGCATGACTGTCACTTTTTTTTAATAGAAATAAATAACGGTGTCAAACCATCTAGAACAAAATTTTCACGTCATTCATCTCGAAAGTTAAAGTTGCTACTGTTGTGTGTGTGTGTGTGTGGATTTGAAATTGTGTGGTCCTGTGGCAGTATAAAAGTACCGAAAGAAAAATCTTATAGAAGTTATCTCCTGAAACAAGCTAGTTGTAGTGCGACATCTTCAAATTAAATTTTAACTAGCTCAGAATTTTGTTCATTTTTGTCCAACCTAAAACAAATTTGGTACTGTTCAAATTAACAAAGGGGGAAAATTTTGGCCACTTTGATCAACTGTAGTGCATCTTCAAATCTGAAATTTAACTACCTCAGAATTTTGTCCAATTTTTGTCCATTTTTGTTCACTCAAGAAAAAAATTTGTAAAATTCAAGTAAAAGAGAGAGGTTCATTTCAAAATTTGACCTTTTCAAGAGTAGTGAGAGATCTTCAAATTTGAAGTTTAACTAGCTCACAATTTTGTTCAATTTTCGTCCATTTTTGTTTACCCAAGAAAAAATTTTGTACCATTCAAATAAACGAGGGAGGACCACTTAAAGATTTGGCCACTTCAATCACCTGTAGTGCGACATGTTCAAAAACTTTATTTTAAATAGCTCATAATTTTGTCCGATTTTTGTACATTTTTGTACCACCAAGAAAAATTATGTACCATTGAAATAAACGAGGGAGGGCCATTTGAAATTTTGGCCTCGTCGATCAGTGTGACATGCTCAAATTCGCATTTTAACAAGTTTAGAATTTTGTCCAATCTTTGTAACACAAACAAAACATTTTGTACCATCCAAATAAACGAAGAAGACCATTTCAAAATCTAGCTACTTCAATCACCTGTAGTGTAACATTTTCAACACTCAAATTAACAAAGGAGGGTCATTTTAAAATTTTGGCCACTTCATTCACCAGTAGTGTAACACCTTTAAATTCGAACTCTAACTAGCTTAGAATTTTTTTGGAGAGTTTTGTACCAACAAGCTAGTTAAAATTCAAATTTGAAATGTCTGACTACAGGTGAACGAAGTGGCTAAATTTTTAAATGTCCGTCCCTGGTTTATTTGAATGGTACGAAATTTGCCCTGGTGGTAAGAAAATGTGAAGATATTCAACAAAATTCTGAGCTAATTAAAATTCGAGTTTGAAGATGTCTCACTACAGGTGATCGAAGTGGCCAAATTTTGAAATGAACCTCCATATACCTTTTTGTTGGTGGTTCAAGAATGTAAAAAATTGGACAAAATTCTATGCTTGTTAAAATTCGAATTTGAAGATGTCGCACTGCAGGTGATTGATGTGGCCAAAATTTCAAATGGTCCTCTCTCGTTTATTTCAATTGTAAAAAAATTTCTTCGTGGTTCACCAATGTACAAAATCCGGACAAAATTATGAGCTAATTAAAATTCGAATTTGAAGATATCGCACTAAAACTGATCTAAATGACCAAATTTTGAAATGGGCCTCCTTTCTTAATTTGAATAATACAAACTTTTTTCTTGGATTGAAAAAATGGACAATAATTGGACAAAATTCTAAGCTAGTGAAAATTCCAATTTGGATATGTCTCACGACAGGTGATGGAAGTGGCCCAAATTTTAAAATGACCTTCCCTCGTATATTTAAATGGTACAAAATTTTTCTTGGGTGGACAAAAATAGACAAAATTCTGAGCTAGTTAAAATTGAAATTTGAAGGTGTAGCACTACAGTTATGGACCCTCTGAAACAATGGATTGAAATTGAGAGACGTTAACAGTTCAATGAGAAAATATGTTTTGCAAAGTGTATGCTAAAGAAATAATATTTTCAAAGTATGCTTGTTTTCAGAAGAGGACATTTCCATTTTGTTCTCCTGTTATGTTTTCGATAACTTTACCTTCTTCCCATTCATGCTCCATGTCTCACTCAAATCAGTTTATTCCATTTAAAGTATCAATATTATACATTGTAAATTATTGCTGTTTGAAACGGACAATGTTACGCAAGAAGAAAGTATTCTAGGATTAACACATAATTAGATATAAAAAGTAATTTCAAGTGGATTTATATTCTTTTAAACAAGGACATAAGGTTTTGAATACAGGCTTTTAATACAGCAAAAATTGCCTTCAACAGGCTCCTTATTAAACGGAAATATTTCACAGTCCCGTGAATTTAAAGGTTTAAAAAAAAAATGTTAAATTCTCTTGATTAGTCGGAACCTGTGTTGCAAACAGCGGATATTAAAATATACTTTTTAACGGTAATTTTCAAGTTCCGGAATGCAGCGTTTACAAAAAAATATTTTTGACATTCCGTGAGAGGTTAGGTATATGAACTACGTTGTCTGTGAAGGTCTTCGTTTACTTGTTTCCCTACAAATTTAATCTTTAGTCCACCGCCATATAAGGCCCTAGATACCGTGCAACTTTTGAACAAAGTGCAATTTATATAGTAATTTCCAAACCAATAACTATTTCTCTAGCTGGTCTAGAGATATGGATAAAGGAGCATAATATACACAATAGATCAAAGGGAGCCAAAAGCAGAGGGAGGAGCACTGAAAAGGGCATAGCATCTACTTTTTGTTTTAGCCTTGGAAAACGTATGTAGGCGTTTTTTTTTTTTTTTTTTTTTTTTTTTATGCTGTAAGTTTTATGTGTATTAATTTGTAGTATAACTAAATACTGTAATTTAATACGGTATGTGTAACATTTTATCTCACTATGTCCATTATACATTTTTTGCATAGATCTATCTCCATTAACTTTAAAACCTTTAAGGGAAAAAAGGGAGTCCTGTTCAATTTCGCTAGTGTTTTACTATATACTTCTATTGTTTATTTACTTCTCTGAGTATATTTATTCTTTATTCACAGATACTTGGCGCATTCTAATCTTTTTTATGTGTATATATATATACATTGGGGTAGATGTATTTTGATCTTATACTGGCTGTTTGAGCCCGAAGAATCCAAATGTATACAAGAAGCCGTGGATGCTTGCGGAGCTGAAAACATTAAAAGCGAACTTGCGTTTATCAATACACATTTCAGTTCAATTTCAAAGATCATTATGAGATGAGAAGAGCGATGATTAGGACTTTGTAGTGCATTTGAGCTGTTTGATTCAAAAACGAAACAGGCTCCGCCAAAATCAATCGGACATTTTTTCGAAAAGCACAGTCAATAGACGCGAAAAATCCTGGCATAAAATTCTTATTTAATGCAAATAAAGTGTTCCTGGGAACAACGACGCACGAATTACAGATTTATCGGCAAGTAACATTGCTTCTTTGAGATACTGTCCCTTAACGACCCGTAACACGGAAGGAACATTTTCAATGTACAGTAATGTTTTGAATGACAAATGCATGCTTTTGCCAGAAAATACCGAAAACTACATAGTTGTCTATTGTGGCATGAATGTATCATAGTTGTACCCCAAGTATATGTAGTTCAAGTAATATCTACAACTTGTTTTCTCTAATGATAATAAAATTTCTCATTTAACTTTAGCTTTTGATTGGTGGATATTTATCCTTTTTAGTGCATATTTGCATATTTTCAGTGCATATTTTCGTGATTTAGCGCATATTTTGCCGTTTTTTAGTACATATCGATCCGAAGTCTAGTTATTACTACTGGGGACACCTTCAAAATTTTGGATCTTTACAAATATTTGTGATACTGTAGTTTGTGTCACTGAATAAGAAATGGTGGATTCTAAATTATCCTTGGCATGTAATTTGAAGTATGCGATAATCTGATGTAATGTAATTTTTTTTTACGGTGGTTGGAAACATTGTTAATCTGGTGACATTGTAGAATATGTTAAAGAATGCCCCTCTCTCGATATTTGCACGTTACAAAATTGCATTGATTTGTAATTAGTTTAGAAGTTACAAAGGGGTTTCAAGGTTAATAGTCCCCCACATATATGAGAGCAGTCAAATGAAAACCGAACACTCTGCATAAAACACATTCCTTGCAAACATTGGCAACACTGCTGTTATTTATCGATACTGCTGTCTCTCGGAAGGAGATATGCATAGTGACGATTCGCAGGTACACACAGTTGTTCGTTTATTGCTCTATAGGTGAGTGTAGTGAAAAGTGTGTTCGTCCGGCATTAGAAATGGAGCCAAGCAAAGAAGAGCAGAGGTATGGTTCGTTTTGTGGTGGCTGAGAGTGTTGGAACACGCGAAACTCATCGTCGTAAGTCTGCTGTGAATGGCGAACACTGTATGTCACTAACAAGTGTGTAGGAGTGGCATAAGAGATTCGAGAAAGACACATATTGCAAAACGATTCGCGCCCAGGACAAGTCCATCCAATCATTACACCTGATGATTACGCAGACGGTCTTATTCGGGAAAACCGACGAATCACAAAGGAAGAAATTCGTGTTCAGGTCGGAATTAGCCCGAGAGCAAACAGCAAAGCTAACTCCCCAATTCTCCTCCGCCAAAGCTGTTCACACAAGTTCCGGTAAAGTTGTGATCACTTTCTTTGTCTGAAGGGGCCCTCTGCTTCTTGACTTCCTCGAGCGTGGGACCACAATAAATACGAAGCGCTATGACGACTCTTTACAGAAACAGACGCACGGTAAAACTAAAGCACCCTAGAATGCTGTCGAACGAAATCATCCTTTTGCGTGATAATGCCCGTCTTGGTACTGCCAATCTGGTGAGAGATACGCTTTAGAGTTTTGGCTGGGAAACACTTCAATGTCCTCCATATAGCCCCAGATATTTTCCCTTGTGATTTTCACATTTTTGGTGACCTGAAGAAAACTGAGTGGATCCGTCAGCGACCTAACTCCTTCTACAAGGCTGGAATTGATCATCTCCCAGTGGGGTAAATGTATTAACGCGTCTGGCAATTACTTTTGAATAAAAAACATTTCATTGGTATTTTTTCACGTGTGTTCGGTTTGCATTTGAATGACCCTCATATTAAACGACTTTTTTTGTTTTTCTTTTAGGTTAGATCCTGCACTTATCCGACCAGGTAGAGTGGATATGAAAGAATACATTGGATATTGTTCGAAACATCAGTTGGAACAGATGTTCTTACGCTTTTATCCAGACGCAAGTGTTGAAGACGCACGAAGTTTCACAGATGCTGTTCTACAACATGGGAAAGCTGCCAGTCCTGCATTGGTCCAAGGCTATTTTATGTTTTACAAAACTAGTCCGAAAGAAGCTATAAATAACGTGAGCACTATGTGGGCATTAGCATAAAGAGAATAGCTAGTAAGCGACAAAAAAACATTTTAAAAATAAACAAATGAATCATTGCGCGATGTAATAGGAAATAGTGTCTCAAAATGGTGAGCAAGTCATGCTGTATTTAATAAAAATATATTTGTAGCAAATATATTTTGTAATTCTTCTTCTGAAGAAATAAGTTTGTCCTGAAAAATAAGATTTTTTTAATTATTATTATTAATGTATGTTTTAAAAATATATTGTGAAACAACTTTTGAAATCTTTTTATTGTTTAGAGCTTCTCATACTAAGAACGGTAAAAATATACTAGTATATCTAAATCACTTCTTTTAAAGCAAAATGCATAAGAAATATTTTTAAAAAATCATTGCACCAAAGTTCAACAGAATCCCAGGTTCACAACTAATTATTCAAAATAAAAATTCACAATTTCAAAGGAATATTTGAAAAAGAAAAATAAAATACAAAATTATCCAATTTCTAGTTCGTAATATATTGTTATCTAATGTAGATATAAAGGAATACCGTATGGTCCATAGTTTTGAAAGTACCTTATTTACGCGATTCTAAGACGCTTTTTTTTTTCCGATTTCTTTTGCCTCCAAAATCAAGGTTTGCCTTAGATTTGAGTTATGCGAATTTAGGCAAGATTAGATGGAGTTTTGCCAAAAATTGCTAATCTCGTTAGTCACGATTCTGTAAAAAAAAAAAAAAAAAAAAAAAAAAAAAAAAAAAAGTGTATGTTGTGTGTACAAACAGAGTGCAGAACTAAAGTAGTGCATTTTACGGGAAATAAAAACCCTTTAAAACTGAGGCAAGCAAGTGTTGTACCGCAATTACATTAAAAATAAAAAAGTACCAGTAGATGCACATGAATATACCATGAATTCCAGCAGTAAGTTCAGTGTATCTTCATTTCCCCGTAACATTATTTGTTTTCCCATGTTTTTTTTTTTTTTTTTTTTTTTTTCATTCTTTAAAATCAATGCAGTGTAGGTTTTTTTAAAATATATTTTCGCCAAGGGTGCGTCTTACATTCGAGGATTTTTTTTTCCTAATTTTTTTCTTCAAAAATTGGCGGTGCGTCTTACATTCGCGTGAATAGGGTAGTACTTTTAGTGAAACCACATCTTGGTAAATTGTTTCATTCCTATTGTACGAAATAATTATAGAGAAAGCAAGCCATTCTTTTTTACGCCATGTTCCCTAATTTATCACTTCATTTTTTTAGTTAACAGTATACCATTCGATAGCCTAATTACAGATATAAAAGCATACCTTATTTCACAGTCAGTGTATATGTATATTTAAAAGGTTACATTCTGCGAAATTATTCAGATCCTAAATAACATTTGACAACCATATTTATAAATGTACACCTCTTATTACACGATTTCCAAAACAATAAGCTTTTGAAAAGAATATCTTACAAAAATTACTTAATTCTTAGTCGCACATGTTATTTGATAATTAGGAATATAAAACCATATAATATGCATAATAAACCCCTAAATAATATACATTAAAAAAAAAATCATCATATATATATATGTTGGTTGACCTAACTAGAGTATAAACAGATCTTTCTCCAAAGTTCTAAATACATTATTTTAAACTTGCATATTTTGCAATTTCTCAATTCCATATTGATCGTATTTCTCAATACGGATATAAAAATGCCATTTCTTAATCCACAGTTCTAAAAGCATTATAAAAATATTTTTACACTATTATCTAGTTGCTTCTTAAAAATAAAAAAATAAAATGTAGTTTCTAATTAAAAATGCGTTTGTATCGGGATAAATTAGAAATAATGTTCTTACTCTCGTGATTATGGTTTTGTGATCTGTATCTATGCATAGACATTTTGGTACCTGGCGCAAACTTTCAACATGTAACATTTTGAAATACCTTTGATCAAAATTGTAATTGTGGGGAAATGAAAATCCAAATTCAATGTAGCCTATTGGTGAGCCAGTTATCGCTTCTTCTTGAGCATCGCCTTCTTCTTGGCTGCTAGTTGAGCTTTGAGCTTCTTGTAAGGACCCAAATAGTTTCTGACCACAGTTCCTCTCCACCAGGATTGGATCTTTAGGGCAGCGTCTGTCATTTTCTGCCTGTATTCCAACTCAAGGCGACGCTTCTCCCGGTATATTTTGTAGTCTATAATCGCCTGTTTGTGTTCCTCAAACTGAAAGTAAAAATGATAGGGTTAGTATTTGTACGAGAGAGAGTGTGGGGGGAAGCGAGTTAGTATTTGTGCGAAAGAGAGAGAGAAATTAGTGAGTTAGTGTTTGTGCGAGAAAGAGAGGAGCCAAAAAAGTGAGTTAGTGTTTGAGCAAGAAAGAGAGAGAGAAAACTAGTGAGTTAATGTTTGTGCGAAAGAGAGAGAAGCAGAGATAAACAAGTGAGTTGGTGTTTGTGTGAGACGGAGAGAGAGAGAGAAATTAATGAGTTAGTGTTTGTGCGAGAAAGAGAAGAGCAAAAAAACAAGTGAGTTAGTGTTTGAGCAGGAGAGAGAGAGAGAGAGAAAGAAAGCTAATGAGTTAATGTTTGTGCGAGAGGGAGAGAAGAAGGAGAGATAAACAAGTGAGCTGGTGTTTGTGCGAGACGGAGAGAGAGAAAAACACGTTAGTTAGTGTTTGTGCGAGAAAGAGAAGAGCAGAAAAACAAGTGAGTTAGCGTTTGAGCAAGAGAGAGAGAGAGAGAGAAAGGAAGCTAATGAGTTAATGTTTGCGCGAAAGAGAGAGAGGAAGGAGAGATAAACAAGTGATTTGGTGTTTGTGCGAGAAAGAGAAGAGGAGAAAAACAAGGAAGTTAGTGTTTGTGCAAGAGAGAGAAAAGTAGTGAGTTAATGTTTGTGCGAGAGAGATGGAAGGAGGGAAAACTAGTAAGATAATTTTATGCGAGAAGGGGGAAACAAGTCAGTTAGTGTTTGTGCGAGAAGAGAGGGGGAGAAAACAAGCGAGTTAGTGCTGTGCAACAGAGAGAGAAACGAGTTAGTGTTTGTGCGAGAGACAGAAAGGAGAGAGAACAAGTGAGCTAGTGTTTGTGCGAGAGAGGAGGAAGGAGGGAAAACTAGTAAGTTAATTTTTATGCGAGAGGGGGCGAAACAAGTGAGTTGGTGTTTCTGCGAGAGAGAGGGAGAAACAAATAAGTTAGTGTTTGTGTGTGTGAGAGAGAGAGAGAGAGAGGGAGAAAGAAAAACAAGTATTTAGTGTTTGTCCTATAGAAAGAGGAGAGAAAACAAGTGGGTTCGTGTTTGCGAGAGAGGGAGAAAAAACAAGTGAATTAGTGTTTGTGCGTGAGAGAGAAAGAGAGAAACAAGTGAGTTAGTGTTTGCGAGAAACAGGGAGGAGAAAAAACGAGCGAGAGAGAGGGGGGAATACAAGTAAGTTAGTGTTTGTGCGTGTGTGAAAGAGAGAGGGAGGAAAAACAATGAGTTTCGTATCACATTATAAAACCATGAGAGGTTTCCAAACTATGCGACTGCAATAATAAAACCGGAATACTAGGCCTGTAACTTCGGTTGCAATAGAGGGATAAGATCAGAGATGTCACCTGTACTTCACACGCAGAATCTACATCAGAAATATTTTCTCGCTATTTAAAACAATTACGAGGATCATCTAGAAAATAAACACCATTTACTTATACAAATGAAAAACACAATACTTATTGGAACAAACAATTTTGTTACATAGCTGGAACTTCCTTCGCTTCTCTATATAATTGCCACATTCATTTAAACATTTGTCGTATCTGTTCACAAGCATCAGAATTCCCATGTTATACTCTTCTACCGCCAGTTCATTGGGATCGTAAAGGTGTTCTTTTGGTGGATTTCACTCCGTATTCCGATAGATTTTTTTTTTTTTTTAAGGTATCTGAAGCACAAAATGTGCGTGCACAAACCACAGACAGGACAAGATCAGCTCAAGGACAATATTCGTGCAAAAATATGGCCACTTGGACCAGAAATGTTGATCTCTATGATGAATCCTGTACTACACAGAGCCCGTGTCCGTGAAGCCCATAATGGCCGATATCTAACTGAGATTATATTCCACACATAAGTGTAAACAATCTCCCATCCTTGGTCTTTAAGTCCGTGAAATATCAATGGAAATTAATGATAAATAAAAAAGTTATTTTCAGTTATAACTCCTTCGTGACTTTTGGCATACCGTGTATACATTTATTGCTACAAGTTAAGGGAAGATAACTGTGCACAAGAATTAATACATAGATAAGCTTTCTTCTCTTAGGTTACAACGATAAAATATAAATTTAATTGATATGACTTCACTCAAAAGCCGCCACTGATGAAATCTAAAACAATGTTACAAGCTAGTGTCTTATCCAGAAATAGCAAACTAAATTTTCTACTGCTGTTTCTATATATGAAACTTTGTGACAGACATACGAATGGTAATCAGAATGTAAGATTATAAAACCTGCGGTGAAAGGTGTATATATTATTTGACAACCAATACAGCCAACAGATAGTACATACATACATTAGATTATTTTTCGATATATCCTCCATATAGGTTGAGACTAGGGATGGCCAGAACCGGTTCCTGGTGGAACCGGTTTTCGGGTCTGAACGGTTCCGGAACCGGTTTTCAGATCCAGGTCTGGAACCGGTTCCCAAGATCCGGTTCTGGAACCGGGGTTTCGGATCCAAGTCTGAAACCGGTTCTGAAAACCGGATCTTCAAGAACCGGTTCCACCGGAACCGGAACTTTGTGGCCATCCCTAGTTGAGACACTTGTCGCATCGTGGGATGAGTTTGAAGATGTCCTTGTCTGGAACCCATCGGAAAGAAACTTTCTGGTACCAGTACTGCAGAATATCGTGCACAATGTGATGAACACTTCCGAACGACATTCCCAATTCTGTCATCAGGCCGTAACGTGATCCTCCTGTTGTCTTGAATCAGTTCCTCCACGCGATCTGTGTTCATATCTGTTGATGCAGTGTTGGGTCTGTCACTGTGCTCCTCGTTGGTGACGTTTTCTCTACCAGCCGCAAGCTTTGACATCATTCTGTGACATGCTGACGAGACATTACAGTCTCTTCGTAAACCTCTATCAGCTGCCGATAAATTTCAGCCGTAGTTACATGTTTTGTCCACAGAAATCGAATAACTGAGCGGATTTCTTCGCGAGACCAGTTTTCCAAACGAGTCGCCATTTGTGTTTACCTACAACTAGCGACGTAGGTAGCGGGCGGCTGAAACTGCACAGTTGCCAACTCCGCACACTCCTCATTTCTGTATAACAGACGAAACTCCAGAAATATCGGTCTTGTAACCTTAGTTTCTGATCCTCCCTCACAAGGTTGCTGAAGTAGTGCTCAAAATACTTAAAAGCTACGAAAGGACAGAAAGAAACTTACAAGATGATGACAGTTATCGCGAGAAATGATTTGACCATTTTGTACTTACCAAGTTCATCAGGTCTTCCAATTCCTGCTGTGATGCTTCAAGTGTTGCTCTCATTTGGGCCATTTCGTGGTCCTTAGTTTCTATGTCATCATCGTATTTTATCAGCCATGTTCGCACGTTCTCTTCCAAAGCCTAGGAAAGGCAGGGGAACATAAATCGTTTATAGTTTTTCGTAAGTGAAGAGAGATAATGAAATGTAACTTACCTCAGTAACAGATAACGTTATTCTACACCCGAAAATACGAATCGGAAGAATTTTCAGTGTTGCCATCCATAGAAATTACAGTGTGACCAGAATTTGAATTACCCAAAAATCTAGGTTATGGTAGCGACTAGAAAAATGAACTCACGGCAATTGATGACTTATTACGCTGCCTGTGTTCCTTGTTAATTACTTTTTAAGTAACATTTGTATTTTAATTCTACTGATAATTAAAAATTAATTATTTTGTACTCTTTATTACAAAATAAATACAAATATTATTTAAAAAGTAGTTAACAAGGAACACAGACAGTATGATAAGTCATCAATTGCCGTTTAGTTCATTTTTCTAGTCGCTGCCATAACCTAGATTTTTGGATAATTCAAATTCTGGTCACACTAATTTCTATGGATTACAACACTGAAATTTCTTCCGATTCGTATTTTCGGGTGTAGAATAACATTACCTATTACTGAGGTAAGTTACATTTCATTATCTCTTTTCATTTACGAAGAACTGGCTAAAGATTAAATTGTTAGCTTTTGAAAAATATTTAGTAGTCTGTTCCCTTAATATTTTTTTTTGTTATTAAAAGTACGTTATAAATTTATGTGTATCACAAAAAGTAAAGTATTGGGTTTTAAATTTAAAACATCAGGATTTCCCATTGTTTTAGTAAAGAATTTCTGAGTGCGAAGATAGTTTGCAGTCTTAATTTACATAATGGCATACCTAACTCTTTCTTACATCAAATAAATAGAGGAAGTGTTGCTGATAGCTACATCAGAGTAACTCTAGGGACTCAATGGTAAAGCGATCACTTGTTGTGCAGGAGGTCCTTGGTTCGTTCTTATCTGCCAAGTGAGCTTTGTGCGTGGGTTTCTCAGAGTTCTTCCGTTTCGTCACACTTTCTTCATTCTGGGATTCCATTTTATTATCACTGTCTCCCTTAGCTTCGGTGCATAATTGTAGGACATTGAACTTTAAAAAAAATACCTATTTTTCTTTTGAAAGATGCTTGGCAAAGAATGCCTTTATTCAGAAAAACGGATAGCATATAAAATAATTGTTAGCAGTAAGAAGTATTACTCAAAGGAAATGAAATGAAATAATAAGAAATTTTGTACAGGTTGGCGCAAAACCTACTTACCAAATTTAAAAGTAAGTTTCTCTGCAAATAAGTTATAAAATTTGACGAAATTTATGCATTACCTTTTGTCTAATAGGTAGTTTGGCAATCAGACTATCAGTGCAATCCCAGATCTTTGGAAGAGCTAATATTAGCTTTAGAACGTAAATCTTTTTCCCAGCTTTAGAAATTGTATCAAATTTTGAGATAAGATTGTGTAAGGTCATGGAAATTGAGAAGAAAAACATACTGAAAATGTAATACAGTACAACTTGTCTTTAGCGGAATCGAACGGGACTCGCAAAAATTTCCTTTAAAGATAGGTTTCCGCTTAACGAAGATAGCAAAAAAAAAAAAAAAAAGCATATCATGGACATACTGAGATAAAGTAAGATGCAGTACGTATCTTAGTCAATTTATAGTATTTATTTCTACTACGAATAATACACGTAAAACTTACAACGAACAAAAAAAAGTACTGTACATATGTTAATTTTTCCAACAGTCGAGGAGGGTTTTCTGTACACATCGCTGCTTGTCTGTTCAACTTTAAACAAAGACTTTAGCCTGAGAAACCATACTAAGCATATCAGTATGGTTTCGACATAAGACAAATTTTGTAGTTCCTTTAAACTTTTGACAGAATCTTGATAAGTCTTTAGCCTATACTCATTTTCCACTCAATGCCATATTTCCCTTTTTTCTCCTACTCTTCTCTTTCTTTCAGACTTTTCCTACAATTCCCAATTAAAGCATGTAGGGGAAGTCAGTTTAATATGAGCAGCACGAAGCATAAACTCACACAGCACACATATACCTTGCGCAAGAGGAAAACAACGAAGTTCGTAGTATTGTTTGGAGTTACATGAATTTGCAGAGAGTAGCCTAAGTTCGTTCGCTGCAGTTGTTGTGAAATAATAGACAAGTTTACGGGTACGTAGAATAAAAAAGTGTAGCTTTTTGGAGCTATAGTTAAATCAGGGTAATGGATAATAAGCTGAAACTTCTTATCTATGCGTTGTATATAATTCGTCACTGGATTTATAGTCAGATCTGTCTAGGAACACAACGCCAGTCTTTTGTTCACATCTTTTCTATAAAAAGAGTTGTCGACCACAACACATTAAAATATCATTAACAGTCAGTGAAATATGAGCTTTTGAATTCAGTTTAATATGGGCACACACATTTTTTTTCTTTTCAAAGTAATGAAAAAAATGGACGTGAGGAGCTTTTGCAGATGTTAACTAAAGTAGACATTCCGTAATAACATGGATATAATTCTACAATCTTCAAGTTTATGATCATCTTGGATACATTTCGCGTATTTTCGGTCTATCACTCCAACCCTGTGTGGGATGGGTGTTGTCACACTTTGTATGAAGAAGGTGAACAAGCAGACATCCATAAATAAATCTAAAGCTCGTAGACATCTATAAATAGATCTAAAGATCGCTGACATCCATAAATAAATCTAAAGCTCAAGTGGATAATAATAATTTCATTGAGAAAACGCCAGAAATGCTACGCCAAGAGGACAATCTCATCCACACAGTGTGAGGAGAATGAAAGTATTTGCCATATTTGTGAAGGAAAGTTTAGTAAAAAAAAAAACTCCAAAGGGAAAGAATGGATCAAGTGTGATATGTGCCAAGACTGGTATCATGTTTTTTGTGTGAACGTCGAGTGCCCTGAGTTCTTTGTTTGTGATTATTGTAGCAGATTTAATGCCTAGTTATTTAGGTCACACCAATAGACAGGGCTCTTCAAATGAACAATGTTTTACGTGCATGTGCAACTATTGTTATCATTTACGTTTCATTTCTTTTTTTGTATCTGCTTTATATTTCATATGAAAATAGTAGAAAAGAAATGCTGCTCATATTTGCCCTACGAAGTGCTCATATTATCCTTGTACTACGGAAAATATGAGCACTGCGCACCTTTCTTATTAACCTGTTTATTACTCACGAACAAAAGTAAGTATAACCTTGTACTTTTTCACGTTTGTAGACGAAAGATCAGGCTTTCTTTTGGTGAGACTTTCTACTTTCTGTATTACATCATTTTTGAGATATATTAGAATTTTCATTAACTATGCTCATATTCAACTGACTTCCCCTACTGTATATCCGTAGTGTTTGCTTCGGTTGCACATCACTGTTTGTTTTGCTATATATATATATATATATATATAACCTGTCATAGGATGTCTAAAAAACTTTCTAAATGCTGCACTCCGGTACTTGAAATTTTCCTTTGAGAGACTTATTTTGATTTCCGTTGTCTGCGTAATACAGTCTTTGTTTAGTGAAGAGAATTTAACACGATTTTCGCCAGTAAATTTATGGGACCCTAAAATTTCTATTTAATAAAGGGTTCGTTGAAAACGAGGTTTTACTGTGTTAATATAAATGCAGGATATAGAATCATAACTTTAAATAAGAACTTCATGTCTTTTTTATTTAGTAGTCATTTACAGTTTAAATTGGTAGATAAGTTTTGCGCCACCCTGTATGACTACAATTAAGCTTTCTCGTTATTCCATATAATTACAATCCAATGTCTCAAAAATTTGACTTGGTTGCCCCAAAATTGTTGGTTTCATTGACTAGTTCTGTAGATAATAATGCTTACCGAGACGGCGTTTCGTAGATATTCTTCTATCTCTGTATTTACTCTTCGCTCACTGTCTAATTGGATTTGCAGGTTCCCGAGTTCACGTTCCGCTTCATCTTCTTGTGAATGCAGCGTATACATATGTTGTTTGTTACGAGCTGCTTCCCATTTCGTTACAAATTTTATCTCCAAGCCTCCTTGCAACTTAGCGTCTTCGTATTGATCCTGAAACAGTTACAAACTATTAAAACGAAAGCAAACTTCTAGCGTTACAGACCAACAAAGAGGCTTTAGTTCTTTCTTTTATCCTTTCTGTTCGGTAAAAGAGGGATCACTGCAGATAAGTGAGTAGAGCAGTTTACAATTGTAATTAAAGATCCTGTAAATGAAGGTAAACGGGATTTTAATAAATTTGATTACACAACAATTTTTGATTAATGACGAAACACAGGATAGACACTGACTAATATATTCCGTTAACCCTTTAAATAATTATAGTAAACCAAGATAAAACATAGAAAAATAACTCACCCTTATAAATGCAATGATTTCATCTCTCTGAGCTAATGTTTTTTCTCCTTTCTGTTTATGGAATTCAATTTGTTCCTTGAGATCCTT
Organism: Thermobia domestica; assembly: GCF_964235325.1. Taxonomy (NCBI): domain Eukaryota; kingdom Metazoa; phylum Arthropoda; class Insecta; order Zygentoma; family Lepismatidae; genus Thermobia; species Thermobia domestica. The sequence continues at coordinate 285,313,469 of NC_137461.1, read as the reverse complement.
GATTTTCATTCTACTTTCAAATTCGTCTTGTATCAGTTGCTCTTCGTCCTCTCGTTGCTCCTGCTGTTGTCTCACGGCTCGAATCAAACTACTGATCGACAACTTGTTTTTAATTTCATGCAGCGCACCAACGAACACCGCCTCCACAAATCCCCTGCAAGTTCCAAAACCTCAAATTTGAAGGCATAAACAAACTTTTTCATATATATATATATATATATATATATATATATATATATATATATATATATATATATATATATCTGAGGGACAGTTAAAACGCTCCCGAAATTTTGTTTTAGCTGTCTATTACTTAATCGACAGTAAGCACCTTCGGAACCAGGGGCGGATCCAAGACGAACTTCTGGGGGAGGGTTGTATACTGCTACTTAGAACTACTTTTAAGAGCTCCAAACTCTGTTTTATCTATTATATAAAAGAGAACGCACAAATCCTTTGTTCCCTCATCACGCTAATACGGCTGAACCAATTTCTTTTATTTTTGGGGGGTTATTAGGATTTGGACCCTAGATGGTTTTTATCATATCACTTTAATTTTTAATTACCAGTGTCTTGAGATAATTGACCATTCAAGTGTCCATAACGTACAAATCCTTTGTTAGTTCATCATAGGTAAAAATAAACGTATTTATATGCAACCCGCATGACCGTGTCACTCGGCGGGTTAACATAAATGACAGGCGATATAATGTTAACATTTACTGCAATCTACTATGGTTTTTATCATATCACTTGAAAGCGAAAACTTCCGGGATGACCGCAGCGAAGCGGGGCGGGTTAACATAAATGACAGGCGATATAATGTTAAGATTTACTGCAATCTTCTATGGTTTTTATCATATCACTTGAAAGCGAAAAAGTAAAAATTATCTAAGTAACAAAGTTTATTGCGTTCCGGGGTGACCGCAGCGAAGCGGGGTGAACGCTGCTAGTTTATATATAAAATAAGAAAGTTTCCTCTTCTGGGGGGAGGGGAGATTGCCCCCTTGGATCCGCCACTGTCCGGAACACACTCACTTCCTCAACAGCTCGTGCGATTGCTGGAAACACTGACGAAAGTCCTTTCCTACGGTGTCGAAACGTGTACCGTTGAAGCCCATTTTTAGCTTTGGGAAAAGCCAAACATCTGATGGTGCTAAACTACATGTTTCAGAATCCTGAGGTACTCAGCAACAATTTTTATAGAAGGAGTTTGGCTGCGGACATACAATTTGAAATACACACCAACTACCCCTATAAAAAACTGTTGCGGAAGTACTGCTGGATTGTGAAACGTATATATTTGGATAGGGCACATATTAGTTCCTCAGTGAAGTGTCGACCCAACTACGGTAGGTCCCATAATTTTGGAGCTATGGACCTTTTAAAGTTCAATTTTTCACGTTTTCGGCAGCCTATAACTCCGAAAGGAAGCATTTGTGCATCCAGGTTGGTCTATACTTTTTGTCTTATCTTGGTGTCAGGAATCACCTCGAAAATGTTGTCGGTGTTGTCTTGAAACACCCTGTATATATCGTCGACAGCGTCACAAACTGTCGTATCTCAGTTTTCTAAACTTTTCAGGAGAGCGATTTTTAGGTTTTCATGCCGTGTAAATATATATGTATACAGCCCCGCATTGATCAAGTATAACATACTAACTTATAAGTTGATTTGCTTCGGTGTTCCGAGCTTAAGATATAAGTAAAAATACATTAGGAACAAATGATAAAGAAACTAAATCTACCTGATGGATAACAATAAGAAATTATATAAAAAGCAATGAGTTTATCAGTACGGGACTGTATACCTACTTTTGGGCCACTTCGTATATACAAATTGCTTTGAATATAGGCGTAGCTGTCTAGTTGCGAAAGATCAGTTGCTCACAAACTGTCGTAACTCAAGATACGACTGTTTCTGAGAATGGTTTATATGCTTCATCTTAAGATACGACACAGTAACGTCATCACCACCGTCAAAACAACGCACATTACAGATGTGTCGTTTTGGGAAATTGTAGAAGTCAGTGTATGCAACTACATAGTAAAATATCTCAATTTTCAATTTTTTTTTTTTTTTAGATACGACACTTTGTGACGCTGTCGACGATATCTGGGGCTGAGAAGTAAAGTAGTACAAGTCATAAAATATTAATTTCAGAGGGGAAGCGAAAAAAATGTTTCCAAGACAATATATGTTGTTCAATTGCGTCGATTGTTTATTCACGGAAAACTTCTTCACTTCCCGCGTTCCAGTCGTTCACATCTCAAAACTTTCCTAGTCTCCCTATGTACTAATGTAAGTAAGAAAAATATAACTGAATTTCGGCCAAAAAGTGACTTAGCATAATTTACCTCTACAAAAATAGGCCTAATAATGTCTGTGCCCTGATTAACACTTCTGTACTAAAGGGTATGCCAGAAGGTGAACAATAGAGATAAATGCGAAGTAAGTCAATAGATTAAAGAATACATTTACCCCATGGTCTTTTCACCTGTAAACAATTATCAGTTGTATAACCAGTGGCGTATTTAGGGGGGGCTTCCAGGCTTAAGACCCCCGAAATCTTACTTACTATAGTAAAGTATATGAAATATCTTGCACAATTTTCACATTTTCAGGCAAAGCCCCCCCCCCCCGAAAGTTAGCAAAGCCCCCCGAAACAAAATCGTAAATACGCCACTGTGTATAACGAAATCATTTCTTGATCATGAGGAAATGTTTCTTTCTTAAACAAACTAGAGACTTAACAGAGGAAGTATTCGTGTCTAGTATATCCCCTGGTAAGGTGCTAGTTTGTGTATAATTATGTGCTCATTGCTGTCAATTCGAAATCATGTTCCTTTCGTAATTATACCGTGTTCTATACGATTCGTTCTGTAAGACCTTATATGATTTTAGGACGCGTTTGCTAGATCAGAGACTTCAAACTCCTCCATGAATACCAGAGTAGGCTTTTAACTGGTTCTTGTCGTCCAATCACTTTGCTAAGAAACTGATTATTATGTAAGTCGCGGAACAGTAGATAAATAATTAATAAAACAAAACACTTGTGTAACAGTTTCGGGAATGTAACGCAAGTGTTATTACGAGGAAGGATCGGAAATTAAGGTTATAAGGCCGATATTTCTTGAGTTTTCGTCTGTTATAGAGAAATGAAGAGTGTGCGGAGTTGGCAACTGTGCAAAGTTTCAACCACCCGCTACCTACGGCGCTAGTTGTATGTAAACACAAATGGCGACTCGTTTCGAAAACTGGACTCGCGAGTTATTCGATTTCTGTGTGCGAAATATGGTACCGCGCCTGAAATTCACCGGCAGCTGGTAAAATTGTGTGATTCACCAAGAGCATCATCTTCCTTCAGAACAACGCGCGCCAGTATTCAGCCCACCAGTCGCGTTGAAGCGGTTTCGCTGGGACATCATCGACTACCCTCCCTACAGCCCAGACCTCACTCCAAGTGACTTTCACCTGTTCCCGCACTTGAAGGAGCATCTAGAAGGCCGTCGCTTCGCTTCAGACGAGGAGGTGAAACACTACATGACAACGTGGCCTAACGCAAGGAGAGGATTTCTACCAGGAGGGAATCTTCAAACTCATTCCAAGATGCGACAAGTGCCTCAACCGACATGGAGACTATGTCGAAAAATAACCTAATGTATGTACTATCTGTTGGCCGTATTGGTTGTATGAAATAATATATACACGTTTTACTACTGGTAATGTAACCTTACTTTTCGATCACTTTTCGTAATATACAGTGAAATCTCGGTAATTCGAACTAGGATAATTCCAACGAAAATTTATTCCCCTTGAAAACTGTATTGAAAAGAATGGTAAAAAATTGTGGGTAAATCGAACTTTTGAACCTCCTGTTTACATAATTCGAAGTAATACGCTACAAGCATTTTCATTTTGGAAGGATGGAAACGAAAGAATGCAGTTTCATCTGGTTTTCAGTTATCTAGAAGCACCCTAGGGAAGAGTAGGGAGGCGCACGAGACAAGATTTGTGGCTGTCTCGTCTCGAAAATGTGCTGTAAAACTGATGTCTTGACTCGAAAAATGTATATTTTTCTATTGGAAGAACCGTGTCTCGACTCGAATTTTGTCAGGAAAATCATGTCTCGACTCGTCTCGTGTGCATTCCTTGCGCTCAAAAACACAATCCATGTGATAATGATAAAAAGATGAATAAGAGATAGACAATAAAGTAAAGAAACATAATCATCATCGTCATCATAGGTATTCTGCCATTATTAGTAGGTCACTTGCCGCAACTGAGAAGGTTCCATGTTTCACGATCTTCCGCTAACCTCTTCGTTCTCACGTACGATTTTTCTATTTTGATATCTTCACTAATTGTAATCTCCTTCGTCCTCTCCATCTCTTTCCTGCTACCGTAACCTCTAGCACGTTCCTCATAAGACACTTCATTGTTAGCAATGTCCCAATAAATTTCTCTCCCTCTTCATAATATATAAAATTATTCTTTTCTCCCCCACCATTTCTAAGACCTCATCCGTTTCCAACTCGACCCAACTAATTCTCTCCTTTCTTCTCCACACTAGAGGTCTGCACGGGCCGGAATTTTTAGCCCGGGCTCGGCCCGTGAATTTATAGCATGAGGATGAGCCGAGTCAAAAATATTTTTAGTTTAGGCCCGAGTTCGTGTGATAATCAAATGAGCCCGAATTACAGAAACTTTATAATTTACGCAAAATTGTATTTTTATTTACAGCAATTCGAAGTTTAATTTTGCAGTTGTACTTTACAAGTTCTCCAGAAAGAACGGTCCAAACGTCCAATAAACATCGTTCTACAGTACACTTACAAATTTAGGCCCGAAAAACATGTTATATGTTAAAATGTTGCTAAATGGACAAGAAAGTTTTATGTTCGTTTTATTGTTCTTATTTACTGCTCTTTTGACATGAAATTTGCCACATACATTTCTTTCCCGATTATACACATACTAACATTATAAGAAATACCGGGCGAATTCGTAATCAAATTATATTCCTAGAACAACATATTTATAGACATGCGACAATAATTTTGGACATGAGTAGACATGTTTCTGGTCCGTACTGTAAAATACTCCACACGAAACATCTTATGAGTCTTTTTCTCAACTCTTTATTCAAGGTCCCACAAAATAGTATTTTTCTCCACCATCTAAACACGGGCGTCTCTGGCGGGACTGGCGGGGGACGTGTCCCCCCAATATTCTGAGTACAAATGTATCACTAAAAGCTGGCTGAGATTTATTTTGGAGCCACGTGGCTTTAGGGTCCAGTGTTGAACATTTTATATTATAATATACCACGTGCTTATGTTTATAAACATTACACGTGCTGCTGTTTGTAAACAACAAACCATATATATTTTACGATGGAGTACTACACCTTACGTTGAATTACTACAGAGGCAGAGCGCGGACTACCAGTAGCCTACCTATAGTCACATGACGACAAGAGAGCAACAGCACCACCACTGCTCGGAGTGCCTATGTAACGAAGAGAATTCAACTGACAGCTACCAGTCCGCAATTTGTCACCCTCTCCTCTAGCTTGCCTGGAGCTCTAGGAGAAACCCAACCTAAAAGGCTCTAGTTTGCTCTGGAACTCTAACCTTCTCTTCCTCCCACCTTAGCTTGTACGGAGCTCTGTCGGGATCCCAACCTCAATCGCTTAGCCTGCTTTGGGGCTCCGTGACTATTGGCCCCCTCACTGCTTGCTTTGGAGCGTTGAGGTTTCCTACTCCACTCTGCTTAGCTTGCTTCGGGGCTCTGTAGAGATCTTGCCCCAAGGCTGCACGGTCTTGGACCACCTCGCATTAGAGAAAGTTATATTGAGGTATTTCTGTAAATACTGTTGTATTATTAGAAGATTTTATAATAAATACCGGTAGTGGGAGTCGATTCCGGACTCTAATTTACTACCTACCCCCCACAAACTGCTAGCTCTACCTACCACAAAGGGAAAAGCTTTACAATATTGTCAATGTATATGCAAGGCAGTGCACAAGAATACAGTGACAGAACAAAATAAAGGTTCTTAGCTTTCAAGGCTCTGCGTCTCATCATTGTAGAATACATTCTGAAGATGGGTATGTTCAGCCTTGAAAGTTAAGTGTCTTCTTTTGGTGTGCTTAATATGTAATATTACCTATCCATCTGTAGTTTCTTCATCTCCAATACACACGGTACAGCATCTATATCTGGAACATCTCCTTTGTACAGTGCAGGTGTTGACTGGTTCCTTAGATATCTGAAAGAGGTAATAATTATTATTAACTTTGTTCTTCTGTATTTTACGACATATTTGAAGGTGGTATGTAATATGTGAAAGAGACTGTGCGGGTTTATTAGTTTCATTAATTTAGAGAACGTATTGATATTCAAGGTTCAGAAAGGAATTCCTAGTGTTCATTTCTTTCTTCAAAGCAGCAGTAATGAAAGGGAATGATTCTCACAGCCTATGTTATATGTGTTAGCTTACAAGTTGTTAATAGGTCTAGATAAATGCCAAAGATGATGCTACTCCATCTCACTTTATAAGTGAATTTATAAGATTTTGTATCCCAAGAATTGCAAATGTGGTATTGTATGCAGTGGTATGCCATACCGCCTCTGGTTTTTCAGTGATGAAGGCATACCACCTCTAGTTTTTCAGTGATGAAGGCATACCACCTCTAGTTTTTCAGTGATGAAGGCATACCACCTCTAGTTTTTCAGTGATGAAGGCATACCACCTCTAGTTTTTCAGTGATGAAGGCATACCACCTCTAGTTTTTCAGTGATGAAGGCATACCACCTCTAGTTTTTCAGTGATGAAGGCATACCACCTCTAGTTTTTCAGTGATGAAGGCATACCACCTCTAGTTTTTCAGTGATGAAGGCATACCGCCTCTGGTTTTTCAGTGATGAAGGCATACCACCTCTAGTTTTTCAGTGATGAAGGCATACCGCCTCTGGTTTTTCAGTGATGAAGGCATACCACCTCTAGTTTTTCAGTGATGAAGGCATACCACCTCTAGTTTTTCAGTGATCAATACATACCGTCATTGAAGAGTAGATGCTAAATACAGTGCTCCTTTAATAAATCCATTTTAAACACATTAATTAACGAATAGCTTTGCAAGTAAAAATATTTTAATTTTTTTTATATATAAAAATAATTTCTAAATTGACAACCCAGACATTTTTATTATCATTTTCCTAGCTTCTGTTTTCAAAATGAGGTGTCTTCAAAGAAATTCATCTACTTTATATTTTGATTGCCATATTTAATTTTCTTTCTTATGTATATGTGTCGTCTTGCCTTAATGCATATAAACAGGGACGTACGGAAGGGGGGGACACGGGGGTCCGGACCCCCCCCCCGAAATTTCGACTTTTTAAAAATTTAGCCTAATTTTAGGGGCAATTTTAGCAATTTTAATATAAAATAGCTTCATATTTAGTTTGAACCCCCTCCGAAATAAATTCCTGGGTACGCTACTGCATATAAATGTCGTGTTTTGAGCATGGGCGGATTTAGGAGTTGTTTGCTGTGGGGGTCCGATTTCCGGAGGTTTGGATTACCCCTCAGTCGAATAAGGGATTCGGGAGTTCCCACAGAAATTTGTTAATATAAAACTTGTTTTGAGCATTTTCGTATATAAGTCTCTATAATAAACATAAGGGAACATTTCTACTTTTTTTTTTTTTTTTTTTTTTTTTAGCAAGTTGTTGGTAGAGGATCAACGTCTTTTCATGTCTCTCCGCCTTTCTTGACAGAACTACAGAGAAGCTCTCCTATGGTTTTCTGTCATTATGTAAATAGAAACACAACATACATTCACTGTATTGCAACATTTAGATAGCCGGTATGTCAAGCCAAAATCGAACATGGTTCTACATGTTATTAAAACATACCGCCTCTGCTTTTTTTTTTTCACTTCGAACACTGATTGTATGTTTTCATTTTAAATGTAGAATTGAAATATGTGATAGTATGACGTAATGACATTTGAAAAATACACTACTTTATGTGTGTTGGCAACACTGTTAACCTTGTAGTACTACAGGATATATCAAGCTATGTCTCCCTGCCGATATTTGCATGATATAATTTCAGCGATTTCCGTGGACGAGTTTAAAAGTTGCAAGAGTGAATCAAGATAACAGTCCATCCTGTATAGTCTATACAGGGTGTTCCAAGTGGCAATACTTTGGTAAATTGTAGTATTGGCGATTCTAAGGGGAAAAAGTCAATATGCACATGGGGCCTATTCTCAAGGGTTTGAGACCTACATGTTATGAACCATTTTTGATCTTTTGTTGCTTATTGTATATATATATATATATATATATATATATATATATATATATATATATATATATATAGAGTGGTGGATCTAGGATATGATGGGCTAAACCATAATTTGCCGTTTTATCCAGTGTAAAGCAGGATTGAAGCCCATTTTATCCAGTGTATACCTGAGCGTCAAGGGGGGGCTACAGCCCCTATATTCTCCCTTTGATCCGCGCCCGTATATATCTTATAGTTATTCTAGAGAAGAAAGATATAGCCATTTGAAAGGTGATGGAATCAGGCTTGCCAACCATACGATAACGTAACCCTTAATGCTATATATAATAATGCCCTTGCATTAATAGGTGAATATTCGATAATTTTAGAACGCATACTTTTTGCAGGTTTTGAATGTGCAAATAAATTATACAGGGTGGTCCGGAAGTGGGCGTACCACCTTTTAGTTTCAATAGTATAGTATTAGTTATGATAGGATGTCTGTACACAGTTACCTTGAAGTCTTAGGAGTCTTAAGGGTCATAAACATCGGTATGATCACCTTCCATGTCGTAACACAGCTGAATTCTGCGCCAAGTTCTCGTAGATGTTTAGCAGATATACTCCGGAGCAAAGGCTCCCATCAAGGGGGGCAAGGTGGGGCGCTCGCTCCCCCTATAGGAAATTGTACTTGGGAATATCGAAAACCTAATAGAATTTTTACATTAGGTACAGCAAAATTTGAAACTATATTTGAAATATCGCTATACTTGCCTCCCTTGGAAACCACAACATGGGCGCCCTTGCTCCGGAGTCACGAGGGTGAAGGGGTGTTCCACAGTTGCTCGTAATTTCTGCGTTGTGTGGTATCGAGTATTTCTTACTTGTTTCTTTATGGAACCCCAGAGAGCATTGTCTGGTGTCGTCGGATCAGGACTTCTTGGAGGCCAGGCAAAGGGAGCTGGTGAAGATCCACAACCTTTTCCAATCCAGCGGCCAGGAAACGTCTGATTCAGGTAATTGCGCACGTGAATCGAGAAGTGCCGAATCGTGAATGAACATGGATAGCAATGTTGCCAGACAATGCCAAGCAATGATACCAAACAAATGTGGGTAAAACCTAAAACCGTCAGAAAACACCAATTAAGGGTACATGCACACTTCCGGACCATGCTGTAGATGTGCATTAAATAATTAAACAACAGAGACATTGAGGTTTTTAACAGTCATTCCCGATAAAGTAAATCAATAATGACTTGAGAATTAGCAAATGGAAACTTTGCATCCATTCTTTAAATTCAATTACAGTTACGAGAGCATGGAAATATTGTTATTTAAAGTGGTAATATGAGTTTTAAAAAATGATGTGGACAACTGCGCCGATTTGAAGTTCGGAACTAAATGTTACGAGACCACTAAGTTTATTATGTATTATTGCTATTATTAGTACTGTTATTTGTTTCTACAATTATTACGTGCATAACGAATATAAGGTAATTCTTTTGTGATATACGATAACTTTAAAGATAGGGATGGGTACGAGCAGTGGCGGATCTAGAAGGTAAAAACTGGGGCGGCAGCCAGAACCCAGTCCATGATAGGTATATCATGAGTTTACTATATACTTCCAAACGTTAAATAATAGCTTAATATTTTGTAACTCGAAAAACGGGGGCCTAGCTCCCCCCGGCCCCGGGCTAGGTCCGCCACTGGGTAGAACGAGTTTTCTTTGAAACTCGACTCGACTCGAAACAGACATCTTTGAGTTCGACTCGAGAACTCGAATTGAAAAATGTCCTCCAACTCGACTCGAATTCGGGTCGAGTTTCTAGTCGAGTCGAGCAAAATCGAGCTAAATCCTGTGTGTAGTTTCAAGTACTATCTTCAAGTATCCTACATAGGCAATATAATTATCAATGATACTACTACTACTTGGCTCAAACTGATTTACTATCGAGCCGAATAGAAAAGTACGCCGAGCCAACAACTCACCCAACCGAGCCGAGCCGAACCGAACGGAGCTGATGACTTACTCCAAAGGAGTCGGTTCGAGCCATCGGCTCACTTGAGTCTAGTTGAACCCAGCCCATGGACTCTTCAACGGAGCTGGCTCGAGCCAATGGCTCACCTGAGCCGTCTCGGTGGCTCATGTCAACCAAGCCGGCTTGTGGCATTGCCTCAATTGAGCCGAGTTGATGGCTCGTCCCACCCGAGCCGCTCAAGCCATCGGCTCAATTGAGCCGAGTCAAACCGAGCCGATGGCTCACTTGAGCCAAGTCGGTAGCTCATCATACCCGATCGGCTCCAGCTGTTCGCCAGTTGAACCGAGCTGAGCCAGTTGTCATCACTACTCGGGTTGAGCTTCTGCTTTGACTAAAAAATTCGCCTGTGCAGGTCTCAGCCTTCCCAGACAGCACAATGCACGTACAGTATCCGTATAGTACATGTACAATTGCACGGATGCAACATGTGCATCATCTGTATAGATGCACGCCTGTACATGTGATGCACATATACATGCCAGGTCCTATTCAACATCTTCACGTGCACAGAACATGTGCAACGTACACGTCCTGCACAAGTGATTTACACCTACCGCGCAGGTGATTTACAAGTAGCACGTATTCTATTTACATGTAGGTCACAGGTGATTTACATGTAGGACAGCGGTGATTTACACGTTGCACACAGGTGATTTACATGTAGGACAGATATGATTTACACGTAACACACAGGTGATTTACACGCAGTTCCCAGGTGATTTACATGTAGGACAGAGATGATTTACACGTAACACACAGGTGATTTACACGCAGTACCCAGGTGATTTACATGTAGGACAGAGGTGATTTACATGTAGGACAAAGGTGATTTACACGCAGTACCCAGATGATTTACATGTACGATAGAGGTGATTTGAAGCAGTACCTAGATGACTTACATGTAGTGCACAGGTGATTTCCTCGTAGTACAGAGGTGATGTACAAGCAAATTCCAGATGCAACGAAAAAAAGAAGTTTATATATTTGGTGTCTTACGCAGTAACACAATCTATAACTGCAAAGTTTTTTTTTTTTTTTTTTTTTTTTTTTTTTTTTTTTTTGCTAGCCGACTACGACTAGCACCCGTCCAAAGGGTACCGCCCTTTATATCGGGAAGTGGGTTACAGGGAATAACTAGGAGTGGAGAACGATGGGTGGGTTTCTAGAGTTTTATTCAACTTTATTAAACCTTATAGTTTACATATCAAATAACTTGGTAGCAATTATTTATTCATTCATCATAGGAGTGGGGAAATAATTACATTGTGGAGAGTTGTGGACATTATGGCCATTAACCATAATCATTATTGCGGTGGGATGATAGGGATGATGGTGAGGTGCACTAGACATCACAACATCGGGTTGTGTTAGTAAGACAGATGCAGGTTATCTTCTGATTCGGGGGCAGCTCCGAATCTGATGAAGACAGTTGGAAGCCCTGGTAGAACAGTAGGACTACTGTGCAAATGATGGAATGATGCATGGTGGGGCTGTATCGGTGATGAAATCATTGACGAGGATGAGATCAGGGCTATCGGGGGGGAGAGAGTAGCGGTAGAGTGTAAAAAGTAGTGAGAGGGGAGAGTGACGGAGTGGAGTTTGGGGTCTGATGAGAGCGCACTGATGCATTGTATCGAAAAGCAGAGGGTGGTGAGAGTGATATCGTTGTGAGATGTAGCGAAGACGTAATGTTTCTAGGTGGTAAAGGATGTGCGGAAAAGGTGTTTGATTGTAAAGGTCTCTGGTGGGACTGGGAAGGCGAATGCGAAAAGCAAGACGAAGAGCATGTCTTTCCAAGATTTGCAATCGAGCGTAAAATGATGGGGCGGCCGATATCCAGGCAAGAAAGCCATATGTGAGGACGGGGCGTAAGAACATTTTATATGTAGTAAGGAGTGTGTGGGCAGTGAGTCCCCAGGTGGTACCGGTTAGGCGGCGCAGGAGGTTAATTCGATTATAGGCTTTCTTACAGATGGTCTTCAGATGAGGTGACCATTTAAGATGCCGGTCGAAGGTGATGCCGAGATAGGTCACTGTATTCTGTGGTTGCAAGGGGACATGATCGACATGAACGTGAAAATTGGCTGGATTGCGGTACACTTTAGTTCGTTTGCCAGGCGGAAGGAAAATTATGGTTTGTGTTTTATCGGCATTGAGTTTGAGGCGCCAGTATCTGCACCAAGAAAGAAAAGTATCGATAGCTGTTTGTAATGTACGGTTAATCTGATGAATGGTTGGGGCAACAGCAAGAAACGCCGTATCGTCAGCATATTGATAGAGATTGATGTTGGGAGGAAGATTGGGAAAATCAGCCACATAGAGTAGATAAAGGAGTGGAGAGAGTGATGAACCTTGAGGAACGCCGGAGTGAAGAAAAATGGGATGCGATAAGTGGTTGTTGATGGAAACATAGCTAAGGCGACCAGTGAGAAAATGAAAAATAAAACGGATATAGCAGAGAGGAAGATCAAAGGAAAACAGTTTATAGAGAAGACCAAGATGCCAAACTTTGTCAAAGGCTTTTTCTAAATCAAATAGAACTAAGCAGGACGGTTGATTGGAGTTAAACTGATTTGTAATGTGAGTGGTTAAGCGAAGGAGTTGGTCGTTAATACTGAATTGGGGACGGAAGCCTGCTTGGTGAAGTGGGATGAGATTACGATCGGAAAGATGGAGGTGAAGACGGGAGACGAGGATACGTTCAAGTACTTTACTGAAAACGAGTGTAAGCTGTATTGGGCGATAGGAAGAGACTGCATGAGGTGGTTTGTTAGGTTTCAAAAACATTAACGTGGTAGAGGTTTTCCAGGGTGTTGGTAGGAATCCAGTACGCAGTATAAACGTGTAGATAGTAGCCAGAAGGTAAAAGAGGACATAAGGTGCTTCTTTAATATGGCGATAGGATATGCGGTCGGAACCGGGTGCAGAGTTTCGTTTGCCACGGAGACTATGGTGAATATCTTCGACGGTAACAGGTGATGTAAGGGCAGAATCTGGAGGGAGAGTGTGGGTTGAATGGGGTTGGAGTGCAGGAGAAGAAAGCTGTAACATGTCTGTAGGGTGACGACGCAAGGTAGGATCAGGAGGGAGAGGAGTAAAGATGTCTTGGAGATAAGAGGCGAAAGCGTTGGCTTTGCTAAGATCGTCTGGGAGTGGCTGATCGTGATCAAGAAGTGGATAGGAAGTACAAGAGCTTTTGCCTGTTAGTCGGTGAAATCGCTTCCAGAATTTGGAAGGATGAGATGTGGTACTAAGTTGGTTACAGGATTTAATCCACTGACGGCGTTTATAGGCTACAAGGTAGTTATGCACTATCCGTTGATATTGGCGATGAAGGCGGAGTGCTTCGAGGTTGCCAGTACGAGTGAAATCTCGAAAATGTTGGCGAGAGCGATGAATGAGATGAAGATACTGTGGGGGAAGAGGTGGACGAAAGGAATGAAGAGTGCTCTGAGGAATATACTGTGCAGAAGCAGTATGAATGGCGTCAGTTATAGAATCAAGAGAGTGATACATTTCGTCTTCTGTTGTAGGAGGGGCGATACAATCTAACTGTGTTTGTAGAGAAGTGCGATAGGCAGACCAGTTAGCTTTGTCAAAGCGAGGTACAGTGCGAACTAATGGTGCTGGAGTAGGAGGGCGTTGTGGAGTAGGTGTCAGAGTGAGAAGAATTGGGACGTGGTCACTGCCTAGGGGATCTAACACTGCAAGTGTATGCCGGGTTAGTAAATTGGAGGATGTTATGACGATATCGGGTGTTGTGCCACTTTCAGGGCGTGTGGGTTGTGGTAGATCGTGAAAGAAACCTGTAGTATGGGTAGTGAGGTAAGTTCGAAAATGTTCCTGTTGACGGGCAGTACGACTGTGAAAGTTAATATCAGCTAAAATGACATAAGTACGAAAATGATCAGAGATATACTGAAAGAAAGAATATGGTATGGGGTGACCAGGGCGAACATAAATTGTAGCAACGGTGATGTTAAGGGTTTTGAAATATAAAGTAGTGATGAGATGTTCGGGAAGAGGAGCTAGATAAGTAGAATGCTGTCGATATGGAATGGATGGTGAAAAGCCGATGGCAACACCTCCGCATGCTCGACGAGCGGGTGCGGTATTATCATGGCGAAGAAGAGTATAGCGTGAGATGTGCGGGTTTAAGCGAGGCGTAAGATGGGTTTCATTTAGCATAAAACAATGAATATTTTCCTCTATCAGAAGCTGTTGGAATAAGATTTTATGTTGCATGAGTGATCGAATGTTGAGAAACAGGAAATGAAGTGCCATGACGAGGGGAGAGAAAAGGAAGATCGAGAAAGTTAGACTTCCGTCTGGAGTTTGTCCGAGTGAAAGTAAACTGTTTGTCCTGAGTATGTGGCGTTGAAATTAATTTGCAAAATATCCTTAGCAGCCTGTTGAACTTGGTGCAATATATGATGTCGGAGAAGTGGATGGATGTTCTGCAAAGTAACAGTGATAAATGACAAGAACTGCGTAATCGTGATAGGCTGACAAGCGTCTGTAGGTGGTGGAAGAGTTTGGGTAGCGTGTGGTCGTAACGGAACAGTTAATTCAGGTTTGAACGGATCGGCGGTTGGTCTTGCCTTGCATTTATAACTGTAAGTAGGATGATCTGTTGCATTACAAGTTGAACAATGTGGAGGTTTTTGAAGGTTAGTGCATTGACGGGTGTTATGAGGTCCTGAACAGAATCCGCATTTTAACTGATTGGGACAAGAACTAGTCGCATGCGCGTTATAGGCTTGACATTTTTCACAGCGCATGGGTAGCGGTGAAGGCGACTTAGATGGTTCAACGCGGTGTTTCTTGCGGTAGATGAATGCTCCATTGGAAAGCAATGAGTCAATGGTTTCTTTGGATTGGGTTAAGACCCGAACCATGTAGGTGTTTCCGGAGGCATTCTTAATGCGGATGCATTTGACGATGGAAAGGCCGTCAAGGCGTAGTTCTTCGGTGATTTCATCATCTGAGTAAGACGGATCGACACCTCGTATGACGACAGAAAGTGCAGGCTGACGGCGTGGTGGAGGCGGTTGTTTGGATAGACGAGGTGCCTGATTGATGATCTTAGCTTGTTTGCCGAAGATTTCAAATGAATATGTATTAAGGAGATGTTTGGCGAAATCTGGATCTGGTGTCTTGATTATGATGCCTTTCTGAGTGTTGATGAGTTGTGTGATTTTAGTCCGTGGTACATACTTGACGAGGCGAAGATACAGAAGTTTCAGATCTTGATACTTGGAGTCATAATTAGTGAGAAGGAAAGAGTGAATTTGAGGCTTCGTGGTGCGTTCCAGAGAGTCATCGTCCATACGAGATCCTGAGGATGATTGTGAAGATTCGCTGAGGGTATGATGACGTTTGGCCTTTGGTGCATGAGATAGATGAGCATGTTGATCGTCGTGAATGGGTGGCCCAATATCATTGGAGCGTTTTGTGCGGTCCTTCCGCATAGCTAACGAAGCAGCCGAAATGGAAGCGTCCGCAGAAATGGATGGTAGACCAGAAGAAGCTGAGGCCATGATGATACAAATAAACAGATACAACTGCAAAGACATCACCTTCAAAGTATATAACAAGTAACTAATAATTGTCAGTGAGAATTTTAGTTTTGGAGTTTTTTATTTGCAACGAGCAAAGCTTTAGGTAGTATCTTTGACATGTTTGCCAAATAATAAATAACGCAACATATTCTACTGTAATCGGTCACGAAAATAATTTTGTAAACCTATGAACTGTCTGACAGTAGTTACATCAGTACAATGCTGCCACCTGTTGATATTGTATCCTAGCTCAGTGGACGTTATGGAGTTTTTACAATCATTCAGCTGTTATTCGTCGAAAAGTCTCTATAACACCGCCTGGAGGAAAAACGACACCTACCAAAAATGGAGGTTGCTTTCTGTTGATGAGAATGAGAGTAAAAGAATGAAAGTAAAAGTATACACTTGCACGGTATTATGGACGTCTTATACACACGTGCAGTAGCCGTGCAAATACTCATGTGCACACAACGGCTTAAGAACCGGTAATTTAAATGTGCTTCATCCACGCAAATGCACATGTGCACATCCACTGCTCAAGCATGGGTTATGCACTTGCGCTGCATCCACACAAAAGCACATGTGTATATAACGGCTACAGCACGGTTTATATAAATGTGTGCTTCATCCATGCAAATGCACATGTGCACATAACGGCTTAAGCACGGGTTACGTACGTGCGCTGCATCCATGCAAATGCACATGCGTACATAACGGCTTAAGCACGGGTTATATAAATGTGTGCTTCATCCATGCAAATGCACATGTGCACATAACGGCTTAAGCACGGGTTATATAAATATGTGCTTCATCCATGCAAATGCACATGCGTACATAACGGCTTAAGCACGGGTTATATAAATATGTGCTTCATCCATGCAAATGCACATGTGCACATAACGGCTTAAGTACGGGTTCCGTACATGCGCTGCATTCACGCAAATGCACATGTGTACATAACGGCTTAAGCACGGGTTACGTACGTGCGCTGCATTCATGCAAATGCACATGCGTACATAACGGCTTAAGCACGGGTTATATAAATATGTGCTTCATCCATGCAAATGCACATGTGCACATAACGGCTTAAGTACGGGTTCCGTACATGCGCTGCATTCACGCAAATGCACATGTGTACATAACGGCTTAAGCACGGGTTACGTACGTGCGCTGCATCCATGCAAATGCACATGCGTACATAACGGCTTAAGCACAGGTTATATAAATATGTGCTTCATCCATGCAAATGCACATGTGCACATAACGGCTTAAGTACGGGTTCCGTACGTGCGCTGCATCCACGCAAATGCACATGTGTAATAACGGCTTATGCACGGGTTACGTGCGTGCGCTGCATCCACACAAATGCACATGTGTATATAACGGCTACAGCACGGATTATATAAATGTGTACTTCATCCATGCAAATTCACATGTGCACATAGCGACTTTAAGCACGGGTTCTGTACTTGTGCTTCATCCACGCAAATGCACATGTGTATGTAACGGCTTAGGCACGGGTTGTGTAAATGTGTACTTTATCCATGCAAATGCACACGTGCACATGCACGACTGAATCACTGGTTATGTACGTGTGCATAACCCACGTAAATGCATATGTGCACATACACGGGTTATGTATGTGTGCTTCATCCACGCAAATTCACGTGTACGGCTTATGTACGGGTTATGCATGTGTTCATCATCCACACAAATGCACATGTGCAAATGTACGGCTTATGCATGGATAGTGCACATGTGTCGTACACGTACGTGTTGTTTGGGTTGATGGTAGGAATTACAGATGCTCACGACATTTGAGGCTGTCTCGTTATAAAAATATATTACCGTTTCGTTATCGAGACGAGACGAGGTGCGAGTAGTGTCCCCTGTCGTGAGCAACACTAAAAGTATTTCACATTACTGCTTACATTTCTCAAGGCTTTCGTTTTCCAGTCTAATCAGGCCATGATATCAAAACGAGTTAAAACGAGCTGAACATCGAGCCATTTATCAGACTCGACTCGACTCGAAACTCGACCTCAAAAACAGAGACTCGGCTCGGAATTCGACTCGAGAAAATCATCTTTGTTCGACTCAAAACTCAGAGAAAACCCAGAGTTTTAGCTCGACTCATGCCCATCCCTATTTAAAGATGAAAATCGATAATTTTGTTCTCTGAGATTAGCAACTCTGGGTGGAATAGCCTTGCCAACGGTGTGTAACATGTAGCAGTGCTGGTTTAGCAACGAAAGTTATTGAGAGACTTTTGGAAATCAGTGTTTCCAATCGATTCCCTTAAATAATATTAATTTTTCTACTTTTCTAGATTACCCCTATCAGTGGCGTATTTCAAGGATGTTATAAAATAAAGGATCTGCCCATACGTATGTTCATTCTATTAAATTAATGAAGCCAAAAAACAACAGAGAATCGGCACGTCTGATTCGCTACTCTCGTTTCCGCCTTCGCCTGATTTGCTACTTTTGTTTCCGCCATGATTGTTGGCTCAGAACATTGCGATCTTATTGGGCGGAGTGGGCAGAGTAGGAGTGGCAAAACTGTGACGTATGGCTTCATGATTTTGTAGTAAGGGCAGATCCTCTATTTTATAACATCCTTGGCGTATTTAAGGGGTACCTAATGCCCCCCTTAAATACGCCACTGATAAACATCTTCGCCACCAGTAGCGTTATTTCCGTCGGTGCGGGCAAACGTACGAAGGAAATAGCATCCGAGAAAGATTTCAATGAAGAATACTAATGAATAGAAAGCAAGGCATTCGCTTGGGTAGAGGCGCCCGAGGCGGGACCCTAAGTGCCCACCAAACTGACAGCCGGTGATAGGCAATCTCTTATATTTCATTTAAGAGTATACAGTTTCTGTAAATGAAAGGTAATTTGTATTAAAACTTTATAAAGATATACATGTGGGCACGGTAGTTTAATGGTAGAACGCTTTGCTCTGGTGCGGGAGGTCCCTAGTTCGATCCCCGGCTAAATGTTTGTGATAGACAACATCGTATCCATGGGTTTTGTCAGGGTACTCCCAATTCCTCCCACATTCTCATCCCTAATCATCGTTTCCTTTAGCCTAAAGGGCACAATCGGTGACCATTAAACTGAACCAAATGATATGCTATAAACTTATTTTTCTTCTATTCAGACATTATACTTTCGTCCGCAGTTATGATCCTATTCTTCCGTCTTCTTTGTAAACAAGTGTTCTATTATATTATTCATCTTGTAAATCAATGTTACATACAAATAATTCAGAAAATAATGTTAAATGAAATGTATCATTCTAATACTCTTACATCCAGGGGCGTAAATAAGGGCCCCGCAGACAGTGCATTGCGGGGAGCCTGAAGCAATCAAGGGGCCCCAAATCGTGAAGTGAGACGTAGAGAAGGGGCCCCGCTCCACGCTGTCTGCAGGAGGGCCCCCAACCCTTTAGTTACGTCACTGCCTATATCTATTAACAAGTGTTTCGATGATAAGATTTATCGTATACCAAAAATTTTCCCTTATAGGGAAACTTTAGAAGCCCAAACTTCTGACTCATTTTCGTATATCAGTAAATTATCCTTGAAAAACAGATTCCTTCAAGATAGCATAGAGGCAAAGTACGTTGATCAAACGGAAACCCAAAAATATTAAGAATTAGGCGTCATATTGATTCATTGCATGGGTGATATTTTCCTCTTGCGCCGCCCTTCTATGGACTATATATAAATAATTCTAGTTTAACATGCCACATAATACGCTAAAGAATGTTTTAGGAAAGTGGTCTTTCTTTCTTTTGACGTGACTCACTTGATCATACTGCAAAATCGAGATTACTACTTGAAATGTTGATATCGATGGTCTACTTTCAGATTTAAGTTTTGGACAGAAGTATCTTCGTCCTTTCTAGAGAAAATCTTAAAGAGAAAACTGTTATGCGTTTCCTGTCAACTAAAAATTACCCCCTTCGTGAGAGTATATTACCGAGCTTCAGAGTTACTAAGTGGCAACTTCGTTTAATTTCACTGTGTGAATTATGCAAACGAACAGGCATTCCCAGAACGTTCTTTTATAAATAGGAAGTAAAAATGTTCAATTAATTAACAATACTCATGTCTATATTTTCCCCTAGTTATCATACCGGCTGTTCACATTTACAAGTGAAACTGTGCTGCCATCGGGTGACGATTTTTTATTCTCTTGAGAAATTCCATGGGTGACTCGTTATACGTATTAGCGAGAGACGGAATATCAAGTCGGCCGTGATTATTTTTAAAATGTTTATATTTTTTAAGAAACCAATATAAAGGTCAATACTTTTATTATTACTTGCGAATTACCGTATATATATTGTCATTGACATAACAGTTTTCAAAGTAAACTGAAAAGGTGTGGATCTTATCAAGACAGGGCCGCACTGGCCTGGCAGGAAACCAGGAAATTACCAGGCGGGCCCTGGACGGTGAATTTTTAGTGGGCCCTCCGCCTCGCATCGTACGGTATACATGGGCGTCTCTGGCGGGGGGACGCGTCCGCCCCAATATTTTGAAATACGAAATATTCAATATTTTATTTTAATTTAATTTATTTAGGTACTCACTAGCAGTTAGATCATTTCCTTTAATGCCCCCCCCCCCCAAATTTCACATGCCAGAGACGCCAATGACGGTATATGTACAAAAAGGCACACGTCACACACTTCTCGCATACGGGAGTAACGGAACGGAGAACGATAACATTCTTGATAAAATGGCGAGTACCGGCGAGTACAGTCACTAATCTCAGACCCAATGTGACCACCCAGCAAAAATATTTTGTACTAACCTATGCAGAAAAAAAAAGTACTAGATCTGCGGAAAAAGTACTAAAATTTTATCTGCTTCAGTTTCACCTTATTTATGACATATTACGATATTAATATCTTATCAGAAGGTTTCCGGCAGCTCCCTCTCCCCTGTGGGTGGGGAAGTGACCCCTACATTCTTGAGAGAATCCCCAACTTTATTATTATTATTATTTTTTTTTTTTTTTTTACAATCAAAATTCGATACAAACCGTGCAAACCACTTACACCCTTCGAATTTTGACGTACACCCCCAAACTAAACATCCTGGCAGAATCCCTACTTAATTGGCGTATTAGAACGCACTGTAAAACCACTAAAGCAACACAAGTATGACAAATATAGAGGATGTCGGGAAAAAACAAGAAATGTCATAAAATGAGCTTATTGAGAAAATCGAGTTTTAATTCCTTAATAGCATAGTTTAAACGGATCACCAAATATGTCATGTTGTTTACTGTGATCATTTATTAGTAGGGATGCGCACGAGACAAGATTTGTGGCTGTCTCGACTCGAAAATTTGTCCTAAAAGTGGTCTCGACTCGAAAAATGTATATTTCTCTATTGGAAGAGCCGTGTCTCGACTCGAATTTTGTCAGGAAAATCCTGTCTCGACTCGTCTCGTGCGCATCCCTATTTATTAGTTACAACCCTTCGTGCTTTGACACTTTTGTACTTCCTATTCTCCCCAATAGAATGAACTATAAGTTGTCGGAATTCCTTCTAGATAGAGGAAACGACCGGAAGGCGCCTATGTCCCACTTCCGCTCTTGTAAATACCACTGTTAAAAAAAAAAAAAAAAAAAAAGGAGAAAAGTGACCCAAAAGTAGATATACACCCCTGCATTGATCAATTATAACATTCTAGTTTATGGGTTTATTTGCTTCGACTGTTCCGGGCTAAAGTTATAAGTAAAAAGAGGTTAAGAACAAATAATAAAGAAACTAGATCTACCTGTTTCATAACAATAAAAATGATGTAAAATACAGTGAGCTGATCAATTCGGGACTGTATACCTACTTTTGGGCCCCTCTGAATTATAAAAGTTACTAGATCTAGTACGAAAGTACTAGCGGTGGTCACACTGCTCAGACCAGCGTTGCTAGCCCATTATATTGCAATAACAGCGTTACACATTTTTCGTAATTCAACCCTTGAAAAGTTCCTGACTTCCCACTCTGCTTTATAATTTTGCTAATATTGAAGTATTCATTAAGATCTCCAATGTTGCCACAACTTGAAACTAAATAATAATTTATACCGTTGTTTTCTCTATAGAAAATAGGGTTATTTTGTGGAATATGGGCAGTCCGATAATATGGGCAGAGCTAAGCTTTTCATAGTACCACTGGAAGAAAAACTAGGTAGAAACGAAACCTGGTAGTTGGTAACACTGTGTGGAGTATTGGCACAACGAAGAGACAGCGTTGTGGTGTTCGGCTTCAAGTTCGTGGTATTTTGGAATTAAAAAGGGAGGCAATCTGCATATTTTCTATTGTATATTTTATTGTTTGTAAAATATAAGGCATTAAAAATAAGAAATTCACGCGAAATAAACGTTTGGGTAGAAAAATCATCTTGGTGGGTGTAATCTGTGAACATTGCATCATAGTTATCCGAAATTGGAGGGAACTCGCACTATGTCTTCTTGCTGCAGTGTTCCAACTTACTAAATAATATCACTATGGGGAAAATGAGCATATACGTTTTGTATAAAACGGGCAGATGCATTCAACATAGGATAAGTACATTTTGGAGAAAATCGAATAAAAGGATTCGCATAGTTAAGAAGTTCATCATCATGAAAGAATACAGGCATATTTAAAAATACACATTTCTGAAAAATTATAAATAAATTTACTAATTTATTTTCTTCAATATTGTACTTAAGTAGCATTACAACTTGACTTCTTTCTATTCGATTCGCTGAGTGGTCACAACAATGGAGAATTAATCCTTTGATACAATCTTTAGCATTAAATTTGTATTAGGTACTAAATGTGAAAATATATAATCTTGAATCGAGCACATGATCCATAATATTAAAAGTGATCATATGCGGTTTAAAAAAATTGAGTAAAATATTGCAGTTAATGCAGCAAACAAGCAAGTTTGAATTGTTGGTACTTGTTCAATAACTCAGCCGGATGTGTTTCCCAAACATTGCAACTGTAAGGTAGGGAGAAAAACGAAAACTTCAAGTGAGAACTAATTAACATAGCTCATTGCCGCTAGTGTTGATCACGAGACAAGGCGAGACGAGACTTGAACCTGTCTCGTCTTATCTCGTAAAATAGGTGTCTCGTCTCCTCTCCTCTCATCTTGCAAAAACAATCATAAAAGTTTTCGAGACAAACGTGACGAGACGAGACAGGTAGGGAAGGTATCGTCTCGAGTTTCAAAAGTCCTGTCTCTTCTCGTGGCCATCACTAATGGCCACAGCTCTTATAAGCACTGTTGGAAACAAATGGTCTGCAAATGAATACAAGACCAAGACATGTAGTTTGTGAAAAAGGGAAGAAGACTACCTACTCTATCAGTCCTAAAGAAAAAGGAGAGACAGTGACCATATTAGCGTGTTGTAATGCTGCGGGAAATTATATTCCTCCCTTCGTCTTGTTCAAAGGTAAACGGCAAAGGCAGGAATTCGAAGACCATCTTCCTCCTGGAAGTCACATTCCTATGACTGATACTGGATACGTAACTCCTGAGGTATTTTTCTCTTTCATCAAACAGTTTGTATCGTATTTTAGTGTTACTTTAGACAACCCTGCGCTTCTACTTCTGGATGGTCACGACACTCATTGTAGTAATCCTGCAATGCTGACATATTTTAAGGACAATGGGGTGTGCTTGGTGTGTATTCCTCCTCACACTCACTGGCTGCAACCAAAAGACAGGTCTTTCTTCAAACCATTGAAGAAATACTTTTATGAGTTTGCGCAAATGTTTGTGCGTAATCACCAGGGTCGCGCTTTCACCAAACTTGAACTTTGTGACGTATTTTCACAAGCATGGCAAAGGTCGGCACATGCAGCAAATGCCACCAATAGATTCCGTGCAACAGTGATTTGACCATTATTCCACATGCAATTCCAAATAGGCTTTTCTCGGAGAAGACGTGGAATGTGCTATCCAAGCAGAGTCTTCGGCAAGACGATCTACAAGCTCCAATGCAGAAACTTCATAACAACCTGATGAAATTCCTGGTCCCTCCGGCATGCAACGATGTCGCACAGGCTTACAGAGTCAACACCAATACCTTCGTAGAACAACGCTGCCTTTATCAAGACCATCTGCTACAGCCAATGCAGCGAGTACCGCAGCAATTCATCGCAAGAAAGCTTCACAACAATCTGATGCAAGTCCTGGTCCTTCCGGCATGCAATGATGTAGCAAAGGCTTACAGAGGCAACAGCAACACAGCTCCCTCCCACAACACTTTTTTCATCACGTTTGTCAGATTCGTCGGTAAGTTTGGTGGAGGACTAACAGCGAGGTCTACCAGACATTCTTCGTTCTATTTCTCCTGTTCCGAAGATAAAGCTCCCAGCCAGGAGAGTGAACTCTCGACGTCGATGCACCAGAGAACTGACTAGCTAGCGACGCGGAAATAAATGAATCAGTCGTTAGGAAAAAAAAAAAAAAAACCTGGAAGAGAAGTCAAGTTTTCAGCCATCTAAACGAGGGAAGAAAGCAACAACGAGCAATAGTGTTCAATCGAAATGTCCTATTTGTGCCGTTGATTTTTATTCTAAAACACATGGAAAAAGGTGGGTTGAGTGTCAGATGTGTGCTGTGTGGTATCATGAGTTGTTCGTTGGTACCGGGTCTCGAAGTGAGTTTATCTGCGTTAAATCTAAGATATAATACAGACTTTGAAGTGAAACAATGCTCATTAGAGAAGAACTGTACGTGGTGTCTAATGTATCCAAACATAAGCTTAGTTTGAGATCGTGGCTTTGATCTCTTATTATTTCATGTTTTGTAATTTAGTTTTCTTACTTCTTCATATTTTTTGGATTTTCTTTTCGTGAATAATGGATTTAAAACGAATTGGTTAAAACAATTATTATTATAACCAAACAGTACGCCTGCCCATATTATCCAAACTACCTGCCCATATTACCCATATACTTCGGTTAATATGGACATTTGAAGTAAGGTTAGTATTTAATATTTCCTCGCAAGACCCTTATATATTGGTGAACATAAAATCCATGAAAGGATAAGTAAGGTATCATTCTATGTTTCTGTAACATTTCTTGTCATATTATCTATTGATGAATATAAGTAATATTACATTTTGTTTTTTTCTGCCCATTTTACCCAAAATTACCCTATACAGGGCCGGATTAAGACCATTGGGGATCCTGGAGCGAGAAAATACAAGGGGTGCCCTATCAAAAAACTTTTACGTTGGGCACACTCTCAATATGTTCAAAAGGGTCCATGAATTATATAGGAGCGACTCATCTAGTTTTTTTTTAACTTTTAGGTGAAAATGTTTTCAGTAATTTTTGAAGTTTTTTGGGGATCCCTCGGCACTGTTAATGCAAGACAATGGAGAAATGTTTAATTTGTATAAATTATAAACTACTTCTGATGCTTCATATATGTGTTTGTATATGCACCAGAGGAGCCTATGAGGGGTTCATGGCACATGTGCTCCATTATTATTTTAGGGGGAGATGTGAAGTAATGAAGCTTGTGCAGATGACTGTACAGTTGCAAGAGAAGAATGGGGATTGAGCATTACGTCAGATCAGTCAGTGGCAGGGGAGAAATTACTACCTAAAAAGTTTTAAATCTACATTTTAAGAGTTTTCAGCATACTTGATCCGAGTAACACTCCCAGACTTAGTTTTAGTGTCAGGAATGGGAGCAGTACATACATGTGAGAGGATCCCCTAGAAAGTATCTTCTTGGTGGGCCCTTGGGTTGCAGTACGGCCCTGTATCAAGAGAATTGCTTTTTTTTACTTTACGTTGTAATTACATATACTCTTTGTGATGTGTCCTGTGCACTTGGTCTTCTGTAACAATTATGTACGAACAGGACGGTAATAAACTAGGGTAATGTAACAGTTAATTATGAATATGACACATCTCTGCACCCTACCGGTTTATATCGCACACTAATCAAGCCTTCAGCTCCGACAATTACTCTTCAAAATTAGGAGTCTGCGATGAACGGGTTTGGGTATCGAAAAGGGCTGGCGCAAGGCCTATGCAGCGAATAACTAGGCTAGTTGTCACCAGAGTTAGCGTGGGTCAATGAAAACTTGACCCACCACCCACCGTGACCATGAACCACTGACCCACCACCCACCATGACCCACGACCCACTGTGACCCACCATGACCCACCACCCACCGTGACCCACTCTGACCCACCGTGACCCACCACCCACCATGAACCACTATCATCCACTGTGACCTACTCTGACTTACCAAAAGCCATCGTCATCAACTCTGAACACGATCCACGGCCTCTTCTGTACTGACTAAAGAGTTTACACTTGTAATAAAACAAGACTGTGAAATTGTCACTAATTGGAGTTTGAATTTCTAGTCAATCGCTCAAGCATAACTCTTACAATAACGGTGCATCTGACCTTTACGATATAAAATGGTAAAGTGTTTGTCAGTGAGGAAATTGAAATAGTTCGAGGTGGGGGGAAATTAGTGTATGCCTAAAATATACTTGTACTAAAAAAGTATTCTTGCAAGTGTTAATTTCTGAACGAATTCCAAAAGAAACTTCTATTTGCAGGAAAATATCCCTGTACAATATGGAAAAGGTTATGGTTTCTCAGTTCACAGTATTTTTCTCACAAAAGACTTGAAAAATAAGTTTTTCATAGCGTATTAAGGTGCTCGGGTACCTTATGTGAGAGCATCTCCATAAACTATGCTCATAATTGTAATTTGTGTAGTCACTAAAACACCAAGTTAAATTTAAGTTACAAATATGCATAATTACAATCGTTATGAATATTTATTCAAAGTAGTTTACCCAGGGATTTATTTGTAGCCAGGGAAGCCTGGGAATTTCCCCCCTTCTAAGTTTTGACTTCCTTGTCTCTTAGTTCAGACTTCCCAGGGAAAATACCCCTTTAATAGGCTATATAATCTGTTATAAAGTACAATAATTCAACTTCACATTTTAGTAGCAATCCTTTATAAAAATTCCCCCCTTCTACAAAATCCACAAATAAATCACTGAGTTTACCTAAAGCAAAGAAGAGACTTACTAAAAATTAGGTACAAAGTTGAATAACACAAATAAGCCATTAGTAATACAAGTATACATTTTCCATAACTCGTAATTTGCCACCTTAAAACAAATCTGAAATCGGGTGTATTTCCTGTTGGCCTCCAGAACTTTTTCGTGGTAAATCATCTGCAGCGGAATGATGTCTATCCTTCAGCCAAGAAATAACTAGCTCGTCTACTTTGAGCTTGTCTAGCAGTGACCATTAACATTGATGAACATCAAGTTAGGTAATCTTTGAGGACTTAGTCTATTTCTAATATCAGTCATCTGTAAATTCATAAGGGGAAATCCCCGTTCGCACTCTGTCGTGGAAATTGATAATACTTCTACCCGATTTCTGCAACTCCTTATCGACAATCTGCTTGTTAGCCTTAAGTCTGATAACGATTTTTGTTGGTCAGTTTTGAAATACTCAGCAAGAACTATCATCTTTCTATCACCATACAACATCTTTTGATCTTTTCCATATCGACCATGTCAGTTGGTAATGTCGACTCATGGAGAACAGAAACTTCAACTACCATGCCTTCGATAGGGAATCTTGTGAATAAATTATCAATTAAAGACTGATAAACTGATGATTTCTTATTTGTTTATACATTTAATTTTTGTAATTACACATGAAGGTTTGATGCCATTACCAAGTTTCCTCCCCCGTCTAGAAAGTGAAAGGGAACGAGGTTCCTGGAAAGTGTTCAGAGGTGAATGGGAATTTCCCTCCTTCTTTCCCTTCAATTACCACATTGCTGTTTGCCATGTGCCAAATTACAATGAATTTCAATTAAATTATCATAGTATAATTATTTCCTTGTTGAATGATCGACATTTTTCAGTGGAAAAAAGGATGAAATTTGAAAATTCCAAATTAAGGTAAGTAGATCAACGTAAAAGGGGAAAAAAGTGTAAAATTTTCTATATAATTATGCTTACAATCCAAACTTAAAATTTCCGTGCAATTAAGCTTCCAGTACAAATTTTATGCCTATTTTTCTCACAACTTTATGGGTTGATTGCCCTCTGCTGTAAGCGCTCCATATAATAAATATAAGCTTCAGCAATTATAGTAGAAAGCAATGAATATATGGAGCCGAGCACTGTATTTTTTGTTTCTGATTTTTTTCTTATATAACATAAATCGTTTTCGTTTTTTTTTTTTTACAAACCAACTCACCACAAATTCTCCATATATATAAAGTGCCCCCCTCCCCCCATAAAGAAGAATTTTAAAAAATGCTAGGATGTTTATTTTCAATAAAGAGTTAATACACTGAATTTCAGCTCTTTAAGTTTAACGGCTTGCGAGATACACTTTGTTTTTTCGCAAATATTCGGATTCTCACTACCTCCTTAGGATATTATGCATTATAATGAAAGCAATATAACATCCCAGTTTGGATTAAGGCCTAACTATATACCAAAAGTAATTTAATTTGACTTTGCAATTTGACCGTGATGATCAGGCACATATAGTTACATTCATTTTTTTAATAATTTATATATTACAGTGATTCAAAAATGTATTCAAAGCCAAGTAGTAGTAATTATATATTTTTTCTAAGTCATATTGCTATTATTACGATTAAAAATATCAATATCCAAAAGTGCCTGAAGTTCTTTTTTCACTTGGTTAGATTTACTCACCTTAGGTAAGTAGACAGAAACAAATGGAAAAGGAAGGGAAATGAAGGCCTTGAAAGTAAAACGAAGACAAATTTACCAGTCTTCAGAAGATACTGTCTACAATGCAGTGAGCAGAGTGGGTCGGTAGATTATACTGAGTCGGTGGGTCGCAGTGGGTCATAGTGGGTGGTGGGTCGCAGTGGGTCACGGTGGTTGGTGGGTCACAGTGGGTCATGGTGGGTGGTGGGTTGTAGTGGGTCACATGCTGTTGACCCACGACCCACTGATCCACTCAAAAACTTGACCCACTGACCCACTCTATCTCTGGTTGTCACCCGGGTGACCCGGGGTAGGAACTCACCTTAGCGCCCCCTGACCAAACAAACCAAAATGTTCCCTCCAATATTTGCCCAATTTTGCGTCCTCCCAATCCGGCTCCCGGGGCACAAGCCCTGTTTGTCCCCCTAGTTATGTCACTGGGCCCGTGTGAAAGATGCAGCCTCATTCGTACCGACGATCAGGGGTGATGGCGACAAATAAGAGGGGCGCTTATCACTTGCCTTCTTATACTTGAAAAAGTAATGTTCAAATGGGGGACACTTTTGCCCATTCAAGCCTTCCATTAACTGTTGTGAATGCTGGAGAAGTTGCTAGACGTAGAGAGCCAGAAAGGGAAAGGAAATACAATAATCTCCTCGATAAATTTATTTTTGCCCCAATAACCATCGAGACCAATGGGGCATGGGGTTCTAGAAGCCAGGATTTTATCAGTGAGGTAGGCAGACGCATATCTATCGTTTCTGGAAATGTTCGTTCAGCATCTTTCTCAATATAACGCATATCCATTGCGGTCCAACGTGGTAACGTTTTGTCAGTTCTTGGTACGCTGCCACCTGGAAGGGAACTGGAGGAGGTGTTTCTTCTCTAGTACAACAGAAACAAATGAACAATATCACAACTACAAGTGTTAAGTACACTTTTAACATAAAAGTGATTTCAGAAAATTCTTGTAACATAATTCGAATTAAATATGCTCAATTTTATTTATATTTCTAGAGATTTCATTATGTCATTTGCATTTCTATAGTCTATTTATTAAATATTTTCTTTTTCCATTTATTTAATATTGTAAATAAATTAGACCTAGACCTAAAATATCTATATTAACATCCATTTGTGTGTTATTTGGTTATATGGAACTACAAATTGTTCACAATGAATCTTGCAAGAAAACAGCTTTAAAAGAAATTTTGAATTTACAAATTGCCTTAAACCTGATTAGGAGTATTAAAAATTGCCTCGGAGAAATCAGAAGAAAAGTCCAGAATTCTCACAAGGAACGGACATGAACCTGTCATCCGGACATCCGAATCAAACTTAGTCCATTCGATAAACATAACAAAGGTATGTTCATGCACAAAAAAAAAAAAAAAAAAAAGGTTCATTGACAACGGAGTAAGTCCCTGGGCTCATTAACCCTGTTAGTATAAAGAAAATCGTAGACTCACAGTGAAATAGCTATTGCATCAACACTGTTCATGGGAAAGTCATGACTTATAGTTCATTCTCTTCAGCATCAAACAAGCTTTCCAGAGGTGCTATGTATTGGGGTCCATAACGTACTTGAACAGAGAAAATTGGGAGAATGTAGGGAAGATTTTCTCCAGAAATCCCTCCCTTCAACTTTAGTGGCCCCAGGTAAAAGCACACAATGCAAATGTATTTCGAAAAATGCTATAGGGGATAAGAAATGTGTGTACCAAGTTTTGTATTGATAGACGGAATAGATATGAGGAGAAAGCGTGTATTGGTATACGAGTTTTTCCCTCATATCTATTCCGTCCATCTATACGACAGTTAGTACAGTCGTTTCTTATCCCTATAATATTTTTTTAGATACATTTCGATTGTGTGATTTTACCCGGTGTCACTCCAGAGGGGTCCAAAGTTGATGGGAGGGATTTCTGGAGAGAATTTTCCCGACATTCTCCCAATTTTCCCTGTTCAAGTACGTTAACAGCCCCAATATATAGCACCTCTGGAAAGCTTGTTTCATGCTGAAGAGAATGAACAATAAACCATGGCTTTCCCATGGACAGTGTTGATGCAATAGCTATTTCACTGCAAGTATACGATTTTCTTTATACTAACAGGGTTAATGAGCCCCAGCGACTTACTCCGTTGTCAATGGCACCTAATTTTTTTGTGCATGAACATACTCTTGTTATGTTTATCGAATGGACTAGGTTTGATTCGGATGTCCGGATGACAGGTTCATATCCGTTCCTTGCAAGCATGGCGTTTAAAATAAATATATCATTCTACCTTTTAAAATATCACAATTATCTTTTCACTTAGAGAACAAGGTCTACTGTAAACCTCAATTGTACTTCCCCTAATTATCCAAGTGGAACTTTCTATAGTGCTTGTGTAGGCCAACGACGAAGCTTTCAGATACTGGTACGTTTGTTCAAATGCAGTCAATAACAGGAAAGGGAAGTTATAGAAGGAAAAATGTGATATTTTCAAAATTTTCCCCCTAAAATGTGAAACTGAAATTTTCCATAGCTGGAAACACTGCTTCCAGACAGACAAAACCTATCTTAAAATAAACTGGTACACCACTAATATATCCTGCAAGTATCATGTCAATATCTAAGAAATGAAGCTTGTAATTTTCAATATATATATTATGGTAAATAGAAAAGTAAAAAAAGAAAAAAGAAAATCAAGGTTTAGAACCTAAATTCGAATTTTTCGTGCGTCCCCTTATTACCCGATTGTAACGATCTGTACTTGCTTTTGTTCAGTAAGGACTAATGTTCGACTGGCGTAATTGACTTGCGTTCGTACGTATAAGTACGATTTTATAAAAGTAAATTTTGAAAAATCAAATTTTTCTGATCGAAAAATAGAAAACTTTGATTTTCCTAGTTGGCAACACTGACTGTAAGTTGTTCAAATTGGTCTAAAAACTAAGGTACCCATATGAGGTATATACCTGACAAGTCCTAAGTAGATCTCTCTAAAACGAAGGAAGTTATACCGAAAAAACTAAAAAGAAAATTCGAAATTTCACTATTTTTTTACACTGGGCTCAAATTTGAGAAGGAAATTCGACATTCAGAGGGAAAAGAATACAATCAGGATAAACTATGGTTCAACCATATTTGGCATAGAAAAAAATCATCCCGATATCTTAATTAGCGTTCATACAGCAGAGAATCAAGTGACAACCCCGTATGTGTCACTTTGACCATTAGGTTCCGAAAGGTTTAATGTGCGTATTCTAAAGGGGAGAGGAGGGTTGAAACATGCGAAAAATCGATTATCTCATGATTCTCTCAACTTAAGAAGATGAGACTTTTATTCTTGACAGTGGCATATTTAGGACCTTGTCTCGGGAGTGGCTTCAGAACCAGTAAGAAGCATTTGTGGTGTACGTATAATGCCAAAAAATAATAATGAAACTATTTAGGGGGGGAGGGCTTGAGAACGATAGCCACCCCTCCTAATACACTGCTGATTCTTGATAATCTAAAAACAAACCAGCGATCAAGAAGCAAGTGGGAAACAGACATATGTGCCATCTATATAAAAAGCGTTTCTCTCTCATGACAAACCTTTGGCGCGGGAGGCCCGGGTTTGATTCCCAGCGGGAGCTCATGCGGTTCGGATTCCACGTTAATCAGTAGATCCACGTCTCATATAGCCTCGCTGCTGAACGGGACGTTAAACTGAAAATCAACTCAACTCTCTCATAACAAAAAGGTGCATGCGTGAAGGACAACACGGAATTTGATAACCAGTTCAAAAACGAACTAGCACTTTTGTTTGAATGACTCGTATCAGTGCCGAAGCAAATGAGGAGCTAGGTCCAGTAAGATAAGTAGTTTGCCACACCACATTTACTAACACGAACACTAAATTTAAATTTTCTTCTGGACTAAAGTATAACACCTTAGTCCTTTCTAGAGAAAATAAAAAAGAGCTAAATTATATTTCCTTTACCAATAACGCGACGCGCCGGCAATTAGAAATTTTAACCTGAAACTATTGAAGACTCCTGTGAGAGCTACATATTAATTTGAAGGCAAATCCAAATATAATATTAATATTTCAATACTTATCTTTTTTTAAGAAGAAAACTAAAATTAGATATTATTTGTTTTAAATTTAATTTGATAAATTGACCAAACCAAAAAATTATTGCAATTTTCTCTCTTATATATGGTAATTAGTTAGTAGCTCACTAGATGGCAGTACTGCGCGCGAGCTATTTTATTTGAATGACAACACAGTGTTTAGACGCCATTTTTCGTCGACATATAATATAAAATAGCATGAAAGTGGGTGATTCGGTGCAACCAGTGATGTAGCTACAGAGAAGGGGGAGGACAAATAGAGCCCCGGCACTCCAACTATTCCTGTATTCCCCTAAATGGAGTCCGTCTATTATGTGTAAATTGAATTTGCTTGTAGTCCAGGAACTTTAGTCAAAAAATAGGTGTTTCTTCGGAAAAATTAGAAGCCAAGGTTTTTCTTCACAAACACGTTCATTAGGTCATTCTAAATGACATATCAAAAGTCCCCGACTTTCTGATGTACGCTTCCCCTTTTTTCAGGGGGTGGAAGTGGGGGAGGAAAACGCAATTTAAAATACAATCAAATTTAGCTTATTTGCATGTTAACCTAAATATTCCGAATAGAAAAAAAAATTACCGGGATCGCTTAGCACATTTGCTCGTAAATGTTTCACAGGAAGTCCCAAAGAATATCGGGTCGGGTTTTGGAAATATGACGTCATCAAAATGGCCGACACCAGAATTTGTAGTGTTTTGTGGGAATGGTTATAACTTCCCGCAGAATAGTGGTAAAACCGTCGTTTTTGTTTCAGATTGAAGATAATTAATTACCAAATGTACGGAATGAAACGTGCTGTCTGCATTGTAAATTTCTTTCGAGATACAATAACAAAAATAACTAGTTTTTGAGTACCTGGTTTTAAGTGTAAATGCAAATAACTCAGTAATCATAAAATATTTCAAAATATATCTTCAAATAAAGGTTGTAGAACATTATAAAGCCTTTCCAAAGGTATCTGTACTTGCATGTTTTGTAATTAAAACCAACTAAAAAGGAGAGGTCCAACTGCACAATTATGGGACCAGTATTTAGATATGGTGTTAATCCTCAAAGAGTTTATTGGGGCAGAGAGGATGGGTGACTGGAAGGCATATCTGTCTGCAGTGAAGAGGATGATTCCGTATTTCCACGCCGCAGGACATTTTTTGTACGCTAAAAGTACCAACTTGTTTGTACAAGACATGGTAAAGTTGAAGAACTTAATGGATGGAGAAATCTATAGAAAATTTACTGCAGACTTTTTCATTGTTAAACGATCAGACAAATTTTTTAGTGGAAGTCTAACAGATATGGTAATAGAACAGTCACTCATGAAGTCTTTAAAGGTACGAGGAGGCTTTGTGCATGGAAAAAGTACAAAAGAGAATGTTTTAACTAAGTTTGTTGTTGGTTTGTTAAGTGCGAGCAACATTTCTGAAGGACTAGAAAACTTTTGTGGGATTTCGTTTGCAAGTGAAGAACAGCATGTAGATGCACGAGAATCTCGAATCAAACGGGACCAAGAAGATGTTAGGAAAGTATCAGAGTGGTTCAGTGCCCACAACCCTTTCCCAAATGTACAAGTGATCATGTGTATAGCAACAGGGGTTACAAGTAATGTGGAGAAGATAAATTGCTACGATGCACTGAACATTGGAGCAACCATGATGGAAAGAAAAGTTGGTGACAATTTTCATGACATAAAATATTCTCGTACTGATAGGGTTTTTTCTCTTCAAACAGTGAACAGTCACCTTACGATACATGATGTTACTGTGCCTGTCGATCCACTGCTGTTGTTTCAACGATTCAGCGTAATCAAAAGATTAGAGGATGACCTTCGAGCATGTTTAAATTTCGAACTGACTCCTTACCCAATGGCTTTTTTTGATGCAACTTGAATGAGAAAAACGAAGAAATCATCCTTATTCAACATCTTCAACCCGACCAATGTTCATCCTGATCTCGGAAACGCAAACTACGTCGTTGATGGAGGGTTCCTTCTTCATCGAGTGGTGTGGCGTCAAAACGATTCTTTCATGGATATTTGTGATAAATATGTGGCATATATGGAAAAACACTTCGGTGAAAACACTGTCATCGTATTTGATGGATATGGTAATCCTCAGAAAAATGTAAAAGGCATGGAGCAACTTCGATGGTGCTCGAAAGCAGCATCAAAAACAATGGAAACATGGTTGCGACTACGAGCCAAGAAAACTTTCTCGCCAATGCAAACAACAAAAGTAGGTTTATTGGTTTGCTCACTGATAAATTCTAGGCTGCCAATATTGATGTCAAACAAGCAGAGAATGATGCTGATGTCCTCATTGTAGAAACCGCATTCACGATATCAAAAATTAATTCTAATTCTAAAGTTATTGTTGGTGAGGATATTCATTTGTTAGTAATTATGACAGCTCGATCTCCGCCGAATTTAGATTTTTTTTCTTGAAGCCAGGAAAAGGAAAGACAGAGCAGAAGATTTACTCATCAAGGAATTTAGAAGGTGTATTCAAAAATCACATTTTATTTCTACATGCTTTTTTAGGCTGTGATGGAACATCTAACATTTTTCAGAAGGGGAAATCAGCTTGTTTGAAATTATTACAGAAACGTCAAGATTTAAAACATGTCGTAGAAATTTTTAATCGAAGTAATGTTTCCCATCCAGAAATAACTGAAAATGGCATACAGTTTTTTTTTTTTTTTTGGGGGGGGGGGGGTTTATACGGTGCATCTGCAAATGACATTTCACTAAATGATTACCGTTATCATTATTTCACCAAATTCGTGAAGAGAAATAAGTCTGTCGATTTAAAAGCCATACCACCGACTTCAGCTGCAGCACAACATTTGTTTCGGATTTATTACCACGTACAAACATGGATCGGAAACCAACTAAATCCTGAGGAGTGGGGTTGGGTTATGAAAGACAATTTGTTAGTACCAATTCGATCAACGTAGCCACCTGCTCCACCGTCTCTTTAAAATGATTTTCTGTTCACGATTTAAAGGATGCGGCAATGTGTGTGGATGTCGAAAGCTGGTTCTGTTCTGCTCTCTTGCTTGTGCAAATTGTCACGGACAATCCTGTTTGAATGTCACTCCAACGGAAGGAACCTCTGAACGTGAAATATTCATGGACGCCGAAGAAATAGAGACCGAATACTTATTGAGTTCCTTTGCTGATTGATAAATAATAATTGTAATTATAGCATGTCTCAAACCAGGTGGATATGCTATATTTACAATTATTATTTACCAATCAGCAAAGGAACTCAATAAGTAAACCATTTCAGGTAAGTTGAATAGTTTACATTTCTTATTCATTATTACTCTGAATTTTACATTTCTCATTCTACAAACGATAAGAATCTATCGCCGAACGTTGTAAATCCTCATTTTTGTATCTGTGTCTGGAGTGTGTGTGACTTACGGATTCTAATGTGATATGGAATCTTATATCCGATTTTTTTCAATTTTTTTTTAAAGTAGGCATATATTGTCTTGTCGGTCTATTAAATAAAACAACATACCTTCCTTACATTTCAAAATACAAAAACTGTAGGCACAGGTACCGTTGGAAAGGCTTTATAATGCCCTACAACCATTGTTTGAAGATATATTTTGAAATATTTTATGATTACTGAGTTATTTGCATTTACACTTAAAACCAGGTACTCAAAACCTAGTTATTTTTGTTATTGTATCTCAAAAGAAATTTACAATGCAGACAGCACGTTTCATTCCGTACATTTGGTAATTAATTATCTTCAATCTGAAACAAAAACGACGGTTTTACCACTATTCTGCGGGAAGTTATAACCATTCCCACAAAACACTACAAATTCTGGTGTCGGCCATTTTGATGACGTCATATTTCCAAAACCCGACCCGATATTCTTTGGCTTCCTGTGAAATTTACAAGCGAATGTGCTAAGCGTTCCCGGTAAATTTTGTTTTTTATTCGGAATATTTAGGTTAACATGCAAATAAGCTGAATTTGATTGTATTTTAAATTGCGTTTTCCTCCCCCACTTCCACCCCCTGAAAAAAGGGGAAGCGTACATCAGAAAGTCGGGGACTTTTGATATGTCATTTAGAATGACCTAATGAACGTTTTCGTGAGGAAAAACCTTGGCTTCTAATTTTTCCGAAGAAAAATGCTAAAGTTCCTGGACTATTGGTATTTCCAGAAAAATTAAGAATACTTATATCATAATAAGATAGGAAAGGAAATATATTAACAAAAGCATTTTAAACCAAACCAACATTTAAAATAAGTGAAACTAACCTTTGAGTTTGCTACTCCCGTTTGCCTAGCTGGATATTTGTAAATATGGTTGGGTAGGGGCTATCTATTACTATACTACTGCATAAGAGTGCCAGAGTTTAATTTTATTTTTTCTTTTCGATTCTTGTTTTCTTTATCATTTATACCCTTATAAATACAAATCAAACAACTAAACTTCTATTAACAATTTTTGTTCGTTATAAATAATTTATTTATACATTTGCTACAACCCATGCTTCACGCACAGTCGAGACCATATTTCAATTATATAGCATATTGAAAATATAATAATAAAATAATTTAAACTAGTATACAGAGACTAAAAATTATCGCCTACGCCAGTGATTCTCAAACGATGTGTCGCGACATTTTAGAACTTAAAAATCATTAAGAATTTAATAATAATTAGTTAAAATCGAGATAGACTGTATCAGTCAACAAACACCTCCAGCGGTATTGGCGTGGGAGACCCGGGTTCAATTCCCGGCGGGAGCTTATGTGGTTC
The DNA here is from genome assembly GCF_964235325.1 of Thermobia domestica. NCBI lineage: Eukaryota > Metazoa > Arthropoda > Insecta > Zygentoma > Lepismatidae > Thermobia > Thermobia domestica. The sequence goes on along the minus strand of NC_137461.1, from coordinate 285,275,892 downwards.
GGATTCCACGTTAATAAGTAGATCCACGTCTCATATAGCCTCACTGCTGAACGGGACGTTAAACTCAAAATCAACTCAACTCAACCTCCAGCGGTATCAATAATGCTCAGTGCTATATCGAGTCATTATAAAAACTAACTGGTTTCACTATTATAATAGTTATTATTATTATTATTTATAATAAAAATATCAAACAAGTGTGTTGCAATGTACTGGAGGTCCAGTAAGGTGTGTCCTCAGTCAGAAAAGGTTGAGGAACACTGTCGTAGGCAGAAATACTACTGTAGTTAAAACGCGAAATTTGGACAGGAAAGTCATTTTGTCACAAAAGGACGGGATAAGAAAGGATTTTTTAATATAAAAAAACGTATCTAAAGGAGGTAAAGGGAATTTAGTTTGTTTTTGACAAGAATATCTGTAGCGTACCTCAGGAATCTATGGGCTCTCTCGTAGCTGTATGATTACCGTACGCATCTTTGACACATGAGACCTGGGTTCGATTTCCGATGTGGCACGGATAACACATTACGCTGTGAGTCCACGTCGCTGAAAGAGACCCTAAAATCACAAATCACCTACACCCTACAAACCCCCAAATTAAGGAAGATTAAATTTGGCATATAATTAAGTTTGAGGCGTGTGGAAAACTCTTAATTATCAAAAAAATAAACGCTAAAAACTTTTAAACATTTTTTTAAAAATAAAATGCCTTTCTGGCTAGATGATTAGTATGTGTCTTTGACGTGATTGCCAATAGGAGATTATTTATTTATTTTATTTATTTATTTATTGTCAACACAACAGGCTACAGCCCAATTACAGTGTTGTAAATTACGCAATTACATGTTCATAACTCTTGATAACATAACTTGAGTTCATAACTTTTGATAACTCACGATAATGGCATTTCTAAATTTCTTAGGCGATCACATATATCAAATTCATTGTTATTTGTACACATTCTATTATACAAAGCTGTTGTCCTCCAGATTGGTGATTTCATCATTATATTAGTTCTTGATTTTTTGCAGTAATAAAGACCAGTGTTTCTACGTACTTTTAATGTGGGGACATGAAAATTCAATAAAGAAACTAAATCAGGACAATCCAAAATATTTTGCGTTACTTTTTGAATGAATGAATTATGTTGGTCGGATCCTACATTAAGCTGTATGTCCTCGTCTCATTTACCCTCGAGCAGAAAAAAAAGAAAAACAAATAATTTCTTTGGTGGGGTAAAATAAAGAATTGGACGGGTTAGGGTTACATTTTCTTTCTTTTCCAGATCTTAACGCAAAAGGTATTGCACCGAATAATTTCAACAACAAAATAGCTGCTTCATTTATCGTTAGAATTTCCACTGCCATGTGTTGGCAGTTGAGTGAAGCTCTGGCTTACTTCACGTTCTTTGTTAACAGATTGGCTTATTTAGATCTGGTTTCTGTGACCAAGTCTTTCTATTTGAAAAGCTACTTACATCATTCTAAATTTAACCTGTCCAAATGCAGTAAGCAAGGGCGTCCATCAGGGGAGGGCAAGGTGGGGCGCTTTCCCCCTAAGAGGAAATTATACTTAGGAATATCGAAAACCCAATAGAATTTTTACATTAGTTACAGCAAGATTTGAAACTATATTTGAAACGCAGCTTATACTTGCCCCCCCACCTTGGAAACCACAACATGGTCGCCCTTGGCAGTAAGACTATTTTTTAAAAAGCCGCTCTTCCCAATATCGAGAATAAGATTTTATGTATATTATAGGGACGTCACGGTGAGTGTGGATCCATAAGATGGTAAATAAAGTAGTTATTATGGCCCGAAATGTTATTTATTTTCTAATATAATGAATCCCAGGCGTCGTCAGAGTGACTAACAACTGGGATACTGTAGGGCGGAAGGCAACGGGACACCACCACACTACTTTTCCCTAGTTTGCTGACAGCAGAAAGAGAATACATGTACACTCATGTCCAAAATGATTGTCGCATGTCTATAACTGTCTTCTTGTAAGAATATAATTTGATAATGATTTTGCAGGGCACTTTTGATACTGATACTATGTGTATAGTCGGGAAATGTATATTTGTGGTAAATTTAATAGGAAAATAATATTAAATACAAAAATTAGAATGAGTAAAACAAAATGTTATAAATGGACAAGAAAGTTTTATTTCCGTTTCATTGTTCTTATTTAATGCTCTTTTGACATGAAATCTTCCACATATATGTCTTTGAAAATTATATACATACTAACATTATAAGAAATATCGGGCGAATTTGTTCTCGAATTATATTCTTACAACAACATGTTCATAAACATGCGACAATAATTTTGGACATGAGTGTACAATGGTCTTTTGCAGGTCAAAATATAGTTTCGAAGGAAAAATATCCCCCTATTCGGATTTCCGGGAGGAGAATATCTTGCAAAGGATTGTTGGACGAGAAAGTAACAATGTGGAGAAGACTAAGCCTAGATAGAGAAAGGAAGAGCAAAAGGTTTAGGATAGGGACGTGGTAGGTACGTACCATGTAATAGGAAGAGAAGTTAGGAAATCAAAGCAGAAAGAAAACAAAATAACGTAGACTTGCTAAGAGTTCGTGAAAGTAGATGGCAAGGTAATGGGGGGTTGAACAGCGAAGGATATAGAATGTTTTATTCAGTTAACGAAAAGCTCGGTCGTAATGCTGTGGGAATAATTTTTGCTAAGCGCTTAGAAAAGAAGGTAGTGAAGGTAAAATTTCTTAATGATAGACTTACGTGGCCTTATGCAGAGTCGTTCTGAGGCTTGATTAATGCCATACTAAAAAGTTCGATTAACATATGTATCCTGCACTAGTCAAACTTTTAGTATGACGCTAATCATACATCAAAATGACTCTGCATAAGGCCTATGGTGTTCAGCGAGGCAAGTAGGCTAGTTGCCACCCGGGGCAAGAAATCGCCTTAGCGCCCCTTCCCCTGAACAACCAAACCAAAACCATCCCCGACTACACCTGATATTGGCATTACACAGTAATTCTCCTATTCCATTTTCTCTTCAAGTAGACAAGCTTGATTTCAAAATTGCTGTATGTAATTGAGGAGTTTGATGCAATAAGGACGTAAGTCTGAAACACGCAATTAAAAAAAAAAAAAAAAAACGATATTGAAAATTTAAGTAGTGTTTTTTCTTAAGCAGTAATGCAGCATTTTATTCCGATATTGAATTGAAATGCTACCAGGAGGCTAAACAAGCATTACAAAAGCCACAAATGCGTTTGATGCAAAAAGGGCGTAAACTCGCTTACGTCCTTATTACATCAAACTCCTCAATTTGACTTTTAGTACAAGATAAAGCACCAACCTAATTAGTATTTGATTAACAAATAATCTGAGAATAACATGCTTGATATATTCTTATAGTCTTATCATAATAACTGCAAATCACATGTTTTTGGAATTCTATCGGGATGTGCATATGTGTAGAATGAATCAACAATCTGTTGCTTTAGAATAGAATATTTAATTTGTGACAAACAGTCAAGCTGTTGTCTCCAGTATTACCTAGTTATATCATAAATACTGTCACAAGCTTGAATGTGAATAACACAGAGAGTATTAACATCAAGGCAATTTTTTGATCATGTTTTACATATTTTCTAGATATGTTGTACATCTGACGCACGAATCATTTTTCGAAATGTCTCCCCTTGGCCTTTGATGCAGGCACGAAGTCTGTCCGGCCACTTGCCAATGGCATTACGCACCACGTCCATGAGAAAATTGTTCACTGCTCGGGTCAAGGATTGTTTCAGACTGTCTATAGATGGAGACATTTATGGTAGTCCTTTGTCTGTACTGCCCAAAGTTTGTAGTCCAACGGGTTAAGGTCCGGGCTGCTAGAAGGCCAATCAGCGGTAGAATGAAGTCGGGGACGTTCCGTGCCAGCTAGTTCTGGGTTGTTTTCGCTTTGTGGCCTGGAGCGGAATCCTGCTGGAAGGTCCACCTTTCTCCAGGGAACATGGTAGCAGACAGTGGTTTCACTATAAGTGTTAGCACTGTGTCCTGGTACACCTTGGCAGATATTTTAACACCTTGTTCGCAAAAATGCATCTGGGTTGTGCCTGAGTAGCTCACTTCCCACCATACCATCACTGAGGCAAGATGATGTGCCCTCTGAACCCTTGAAGTTGCCTCAGCAGCTGCAGTAGATGACGTGGCATACACACGGTCATTTTGAGCATTGTAGGCCTGCTCAATTGTGAACACCGTTTCGTCAGTGAACAGAATCTTTCTGTGCAGATTGTTGGCGTAGGGTCGGAACAGTCTTTTTGATTTAAGCACCCACTGCGACATTAATGTTTGGGACAGAAAGTGACCAGTCCGCCTCTTATACGCCCGAAGATGTAGGTCACTCCTAAGCACACGAGACATTGAATTTCTGCTGATGTTCATCTCAGCAGCCATCACACTTTGTGTTCGAACAGAATTTCTTCGAATTCTTGCTGCGAGTGCTTTCTGGACCTGCGGGGTTCGTACCGTTCGTGGTCTCCACTCCTTGCGTGGTCAGCTGCCGTTCCAGTCTTGGTGTATCGCTGTATGGCGCGATACACGAATCTCTTGCTGATTTGTAGGGGTTTCAGGAGGTTGAAAATCTCACCTGCCGTCTTCCCGATCTTGTGTAGTGCAATTACTGCTACACGATTTTCGTAATCGCCCCACTCCATCAGAACTCAGTACAATATCAACGTATGTAATGAACAGTCAAACACACACTGCATGCATCTTCCGCTTTATACACACATGGCAGCACTGTGCCACTCCGGATGACTACAGCGCCACTCCAAACTTTGTGACAGTATTTATGATATAACTAGGTATATTCGGACATTTTGCAAATATCTTTAATCAATGTAAATTAAGTGAAAACACGAAAAGGTGGAACTAAACTTTAACTTTGCAGGGTCTTTTGGCTGCAAAGGTTTTTACAATGTCCTCTAAAGGTAGTTTTGAAGCTAACTTACGCTGTATGGATATGATCCTAAGGCTAGTGAGTCGTTGCTGTTCTGTTAAGTATCTGAGGTAATATTTTAAGATCTTTATTTTGCTAAAAACCCTTTTCTTACCTTCTAAATATTTTCCAAGTTTTGCGCCCCCACAATCTGGCGCCCGGGGCACAAGCCTCGTTTGCCCCCGCCTTAGTTACATCACTGATGATGTTAAGACTTAAAGGAGAAAAGAAGGATCTTGTGACGGTACAGACACACGCAGCGACGACTTCACATACAACTGAGAGATTTTAATACGAAAGAAAAACAAGAAGGACGTGTCATAGGTAAATATGGTTTAGATGGAAGAAATGAAAGAGGGAGAGAGAGTGATTAGTTTCTGTAGACAGAATTCACTAGTAATTGGAAACACATAGTTCAATTGGCACAAGAGAACAAGATATACATGAGAATATTCACTAGACTTTCAAAGATATCAGTTCATCACAGGTATTGAAATAGCTTGAAGAATGCGAAGACCTTTCCCGGGGCCGACATTTTCTACAATTAACCTTTTGTTGCTAGACATTCAACTAAAAAAAATAAATAAAATAAAAAAAAATAAAAAAAAAGGCTGCAGGCAGAAGAAAAGTGGGCAACGAGATGTTGAATACTGAAAAGTTGAAAAACGAGGAAGTAAAAAATCTTTTTGTTGAAAAATTTGAAGAAAAATACTCAGACGAGGAAAGGATAGATGCGAGAAGTAATAGACGGTGGGAGCATAATAAACTTTAACAAGTAGTAGGTTTACCGCGAACACAAAACAGCTGAAAAACCATGTGTTGCAAAGAAGATGTTGCCGAAAAAATGGGAAAGGAGAGAGTGGAAATATGTTGATACAGGAAAATGTACAGGGAGTTAAATGAGTTGCGAAAAGAAACAGACAAAGAAAGGGTTACAAAAGAAAATGCAAGGCCGTATTCACCAGATTTGGCCCTAATTAACTTTGTTTTATTTCCAAACATGAAAAAAATAAACGGATCGACGGAAAACGATTCAAGTCGAACGAGAGGTCACCATCCAAGCAGATGCCTATTGTGAGGACCTTTCGAAATCCTACTTTTTGGACGGCTTACAAAAGTTGGAGAAATGTGTCCAGGTAAAAGGAGATTATGTTGAATTTTTTTAAATTTAAAAAACTACCCAAAATGATTTTTTAAAAACCATTTTCTAAGGGCTTGTTCAACGATGCTACTCAAGGAATGAAGGACAATAAGCACATTGTAGAAAATAAACCAAAGAAAATATTTTCCAGTAAAAGGTTTTAAACTAAACGTCGTGACAAACATCTTTGCATTTGAAGGCGGCGCTCCAAGTTCCCTTTAAATGCTGCTAGCAAATGAGAGGGCTGCGGTATTGCCACCTTTATTTTGTATACATTCACCCCCTGTCACCTGATCGCGCTGTAGTTCGTCTGCTTAGCCAAGCCATAGCACCCCTTTTTCACTCGGCAACGTCGCGTCAGAGTTTGCGTTTTATTCGTTTAGCTGAAATGCCAAGATGTTTGTCACAGGCTTTAGTATCGTGAGAGGGACGAATTGTACTTTTCCGATTTTTATTTTAGAGATACACAGGAAATTATGTTAGATCACAACGTGGCAGAGGATCTAACTTGTCTACTTGCTGTACGGTGCATACGCTCTCTGATAGCTATGCGGCACTAGGGTTTGTAACATCGTTTACAGTTTACTGCATGTACTGTTCCTCAGCTTGGCTGCCCTCGGCTGTGCTCAATATGCATCTAGGCTAAGGCTGGCTGTACATTGACCAGAGGACACAGGACAACCGAGCGGAGGTTGAGCAATGCAACAAGGCCCCGCACTTTATATTCACTTAAGAACGTGCCAGACAAAAGTCTCTCCAATTTTTTGATTGAAAGACACGGTCAATACATACAAGCCTCTGTCTCCGCATCCTCTTCTGCCTCGGCATGGCTCTCTTGCCTAGGATCAATATCTGGCTGGCTTAATATTAAGCCATTGATCCTCGGTCACACTAGAAACTACGGTACAGAAAAGGGCAGACAGAATCGTCAGCAGACTGACTCTCATGAGTCGGAACTACCAAGGGTTTCTTTCATATCGCTCATAAATTACACCTAGAAGCAAGGGAATTCTGCATGAGTGGTCATGGCAGGGCCTAAAATTGAGTGGAGTACTCCACACTTTGTGGAACTGTAGGAAAGGAGTGTGGAACTGTAATTCTTAAAGTGTGGAGTGGTATTAATGTGAGTACCTTACTTTTCTCGGATTATACATTTCAAAGCGTTTAGTGTGTCAAACTAAGTCTTACTGATTCAATACATTCATTATGCAATGGGAGGTTACTCAATTCCATATAACTGCCAGTATAAGACATTAAGTCAGAGTTAATACGTATAGGTGTCTCCTAGATGGCAGGAAAAACCATTGCCAATTTTGAGGTGAAGGAACTTTTTAACTATATTTAGTTTTCAAACGTTTTCGGTTGCATTCATATAGTTTTAAAATATGCAACTAACTGCACGTTTATCTGTTGTTTCAATAGGACATTACACTTTTCCGATATAATGAAATGTGTTGTTTTGTAGATAAAACTTACACAATCCTTTGAACCCCGTTATAGAAATATGTACTACCAGAGATAACATACATCAATAACCGCCAAAAATTTAGCTGAAGCACAGTGTTACGAAAATCAGTAGAAAGAGTAATGTTTCCCAGAGTGACTTCGATAGTTACTGATAATGAAAACATGAATAAAGGAGAACACAAAGGAATGTGGAAATTGTTAACTGATGAAAGAGTTGCTTCAGGTGAAACGTTGCCTCTGTTGAAAATTTGGTATGCTGCCCATCGCATTAATTTAGCATGAAAAGATGTCACCAAGAATGTCCAAGAAGTTTCATCTCTCATATAAGCAGCATCTGGACTGTGTGTTTTCTATCACCCTTCAGAGCAGCGAACGAAAGGTTTAACGATGGTAGCTTCAGAAAATAACTTAGAAGTTTTGCACTACCCAGAATATTTTGACGTCAGGTGGACAAAATTTTCATTCAGTATGCTCACTACTCTCCTAAAAAATTGCTATCCAAGCTGCCTTTACTTGTAAACGGAAAGCCATGTATGTATTGAAGCCAATGACCATCTGCGTAAATGGATAGAAGTAGATCGCCTTCATCTTCTATGTCTTGTGACAGGCGCTCTATATGTTTTCAAGAACTGCCAGCAGAAGTTTGAGAGTGATGAAATGTTTCTTTTGGACATAATAGCAAATAAAAATAGAACTATAGCACAATTGGAGAATAACGAACGTGTGCAAGAGAACGTCAACGGAGAAATACAGTACTCATTACATGGTATTCAACTTTATCGCAACACACGTTGCAATAAGTCCCATAACAAATATGTCAGTGAGAAAAGAGATTTTACTGTAGTACGCTACGAAGTCCTGGATTCCATAATTAACTTTGTTAGTCAGCGCTTGCTGCATGAAGACAGTATTGTTGCTTTGGAGCCTTTGCGTGTTTTGCAAGAGGATGTAACTGATGATGCCCTAAGAGAATGCCACAAAGTTATTTGTCTTGATACAGATCTTTTGCAGTTCGCAATGCAATATAGAGAGGCATCATCGTGTAGTATGTTGAAAGGTCTGGACGCTAAAAGCCTTCTCATGAAAATCTTTGGAAATCAGACAATTCATGCTCTGTCAACAAGTCTAGCCCGAGTTGTTGCTTTGAAACCATCTTCTTCCGATGTTAAAAGACTTATAAGTGACTACAACATATTGAAAACAGATAACAAACTGTCTTTAGCTCCCACTACTGTGAAAAATTACCTTAACGTTAATATAAATATGGGTCCGTTGCAAGATTTTTAGCCCAACCCCTGCTGGCCAGAAAGTAAAGGCGTTTTGAAGTTGGTAGGAAGTCAAAGGAACAGCCCTGGTATAACGGTGTATTTGCCTCGGCAGAAAACAGACTGAGACAGCGTGATGATCACGGAAAAATGACAGTGAAATTCTTATGTAAGAAAAAGTGACTTTTTTCTTCCAATGTGACTATTTTTCTTACCATTTTGTTTCCTGTATTTTATGATTTAATACAATACAAATAAATATGTATTCTAATGTGCCTTTAATTTTGTTTGCTCTGGATGCCAAAATTTTCCTAAATAATAATAATTTTGGGGGGGGGTCGCAGGTAAACATGATGTACTGGACAGAACACTGATTATATGTCTAAACAAATGCTGAATAGACTAGTTTTCTATACTATATAAAATTTTTACCAGTGTGGAGCTGTGATTTCGTTGAATTTTAGGCCCTGGGTCATGGGCAGGCTATATACAATATTGTATACATGTAAAGAAGGTTTAAATAAACCTTGCAAAAGGAATTAACTCTATCCCAAAAATCAGTTGAGAAAACCATAATAAAATTTGTTAATTAAAAATAAATTGCCAATGAAGTATGATTTCAGTATTACATTAACCTCTTCCACTACGATTTATTTTCTGAATTTCCTGCCTCTCCTTCCGTTGCATTAAACTTCTTGAAGTTATAAAAGTGTATTATACTGGTAGATGGTTTATAATTATATAACTTTCAAAACATCAATATAGCAACCCTACGTGATGCTATAATAGTTTAAATTTTATGACGAGTGTAGCTCGTCATTGTGCGATTTGCCACAGGAAGAAGGTCATGACGAGCTAGACTCGTCATTTCAGTGCAAGGGATAAACCAGGGTGCAAAATTTCAAAGTCAGATGCACTCGCCAATCCAAAACTGATGGTCGCCAGGATCTCTCACGTACAAATTATGAGAGTCTCTCGCCCCTTAACGGCCTTTGGTTTGATAAGGAAAGAGATTACATTAGGGCATAAAATTTCAAAGCCAGACAATTAGATTCCCTCTCTCTGCACTGAAGCACCAGCTGTCTGTCAATTGGAGTGATAACGGTATCTCATGCAAATATCTATTTTTAAAATATTTACTTATTTTGTTATTTATTTATCACTGACATCGTGACGTGATTGGTTGATCTATTCTAGGCAATGGGCTGTCTCCCCGGCTATACTACCTTCAAACAGCGGGGGAAACGATCTCTCGCGTTGATACACCGGGAGGCAAACCATTTCGATTGAGGGTGAAAAAGGAGCTGGGCGAATTACAACGTTGTGAAGACTGCCCTTCCATATCTGTTGTGAAGACTTCACATTCCGTGTTTTCTCTCAGTCAGTGACAATTATTTTCGCGCGAAACAGAAACTGCACAGCCCTGAGAGTTTAGGTAAAAACCATTCCTTCTAAACACTGGTCGCCAAATCTAAATGTCAAGTCGCCAATGGCGACCGGAAATTTTGCGCCCTGGGTTAACAATAGAAAAAATAAATATAATATACATGTAACAAAATATAATATACCTACCTATCTTCTAGAGTCCTATACTCTGGTCTGCATTCCACTTCTGCCACCGGAAGGACGTGAGCCATAATATTTAGCTGATCTATCGTATCCTCTAATACCGAGATCACACAGCATGCTTCCGTCATCGAGAAGGTCTGATTGTTCACGCCTTCGCTCTGTGACATGATTACAATCTATTTGGAATGGACGAAAAAATGAATCTAGATTGCAATATTTTCAATTCAAAATGCTTAGAGTAAGGTGCAACAACAAACTATATAGACAAATACAGAGGTTGTTCAGCCTACGTTTGGCCGACTTCGTTCCATCCCCCTTCCGGGCAGAATGGACTCACCCGACCTGGCTCATGGCGTCCTGCAGTGTTGTGCAGTGGCTTCCTGGGAACGGAGTTGTTTTTCCGCGCGGACGACAATAACGTACATAACAGAAGCATTGTTGTGAGTGTTGTGTTAAATTTGTTTCCAAGTGTGTGGGTTTCCGCTATGTGACCAAAATGCCGCCCAAACTAAGACGGTTTTGGGAAGGCTATGTTGCGGCTCTTTATGACGCCCACTTTAGTGTTTCTGTCATTAGAAAACAGCGCAAGAAGAATGGTTGCAACATCAGTTTAAGTGGAATAAAAAAATGTTATTAAAAAGTACAAGGGCAACGAAGCTCCACCATTTGGATCACCAACGAAGTTGCCTAGGAAGCGGGAATGCACCAAAGCCATGTCCACCGTGCAGAGTGTAACGATTGCAAAATCGTTACATTTTGGTTCATAGTTTCATTATGGAAAATTACTTTTTTTGTTTTCCTTTTTTTAAAAAAGTAAGAAGTTTACTGTTTTTGTTTTTGAAGAATTATTTTGTTATGCGTTGTTGGATTGAAATGAGAGTACTTTCATTGTAAAGAGCATGAAAAAAGCTTTAAAATGATATATATATATGTTTATATGTTAGCTTGGTTATTCTTGTAATACGGCAGAGAATCAATTCTGATTTTTTTTTAAATTACACAACCACTTCAGTTAGAGCAGGGGTCTGGAGTGACGTATGTAATGAGTTGGGCGCTGCGCAGTAGCGAGAGTCTTGCTCCTATATATGGCATTCTGATCCGCTGCGCCTCATAACTGTATTGTAGTTTATTGAGCCAACACGGGTTGGACTCAAGTATTAGACATCATTACTTCGCGCCGAAATTTGCTCTTTTTAAAAAACGTGGTCGAGAGTTCGTTATAGCTGTGCCTCGTTTAAACTTGTGAAGTGTGTCTTAATTACAACTGTGATTCTAAAACATAGTGCTAAATTAATAAGAGTTTCAGAAGTATAAAATTAAATTGTGTTTAAATAAGTTCTGAAAAGCTAAATCAGTTTAAAAGTGAAAAAGTTACTTGTGTTTCTAGTGTGTGAAGTTGTGTTAAAGCAAGACGTATCTTGCAAGTGAATGAAATTAATAAGGTCTAAATTTCCTCTTAATAATACTTCCGTAGTTAAACCCTTTTAAAGGCTAAAAACTACGTTAAATTCCTAACGCTGTTTTGTGAGAGACGGAACACGTGTGTTATGTCATCGAGTCTAGTGCGTTTCTTGCTTTCGTTGTGCCACTGAAGGTCGAGTAAGAAATTTAACTGGGTAACTTTAAATGGGGGAAGAAAAATAAAAAGTAAAATCAAGTATTAAAATTCCACTTTTAAATTGCATACTCGCGTAGTAACTAATATAAGAAGGATTTCCATAACTTCTTTTCATTCATTACTAAACTTTGTCGGTAATTAATGGTAATTTAAATTCCTAATTACTTTTGATTTCGTTCTATTAAATTGTAAAATCTAAAACAGTCTCTAATAAATTGATTAAGGTTTTGAAGAACTAAAGTAAATTATAAATTGGTAATTCCTGCTGTGGAAGTAGGTTAACTAATTTACAGTGCTGTTAATGAAAACGTCACTAGTTACCTAGTTCACTAATTAATTGCTGTTAAATGCATATACTGCTATTTTAGCTCTATTGGATATCTCGGCTAGGTTACAAACGTAAAATTGAAGTAATACGAATAATTTTGATTAAATCTAGAACATGCTTTCCGACCGAATAAATTTTTTGCTTAATTTTTAAATGCTTGAAATATTCGCGTGCACTGTACTGTATGGAATGGTATTGAAAGGTACAGTCTCTCAACCCAAGAGGATCTGGAAATGAGAAATGGTAACTACCTCTGCTATACTGTCACTATTATTTCCTGCTGTATTACGGTAAGTGTGAAGTAGTAATGCTAGTTAAAAGTATTGTAGTTAGTTAAATAGTTTCATAGTAGCACAAGCACTGCGAACATTCCTTAATTAAGAAATACTGAGAGAATTAAATAGATAAATAGTTTGAAGGTAAATTGCTAATAATAATACGAGGCTACTTCTAAAGTCACGATATCTTTTTGTTACAGCTAGATTAAATTGATTGACGTGGTTGTTGCTTTGCTGTTTATGAATTATAGAATTCAATTTAGCGTTTAATATTTAATGAATTGAGAGTTTTGATTGTGTTATCCTCATTCAAAATCTATTTATTGTAAATGATCTCTGCCTTGCAAAAAGTAACTGTAGTTGTTAGAGTAAAGGTTTTTCAATTAAAATTTTGAACACCTCCTTCGAAAATAAGAACCTATTAAGAATTTGTTTAATTGTTATAACTGCTCTGATGGATCTGAATTGCATTAAATATTTTAAATCAACACTTCTGGAATTTCATTAAATAAAATCTGTAATTCTAATCACCCTCCTTCACTCAGTTTAGGTTTTAAGATTGTGTGCTGGTGTGAATGGTACTTAGTAGTAATTTACTTGCTATAATAATATCTTTTTTACAGGATTTGTCCAATCAGGTGTGGTTAAGTCACTCGGGGTCACATTTAGTTTCCTTTTAAACTATTAAGGCTAATAGATACAGGAAGCATTCTGACCGCGATACCGAGAATTGTGACAGAAAAGATAAACTACGATACAGTTATATATTTTTGGTTTCGGTGATTCATAAATTAGTCTGTAGATTAAGCCTATTGTGAGGTCACCGACCAGAGTAAAAAGAATTACAGTAATTGTTAATATTTTCATGATTGAAGTTAAATTCCGGATTTACGAGAGTTGTTTAAAAGTTAAGGTGTGTAGGATCTTTCATTGTGGGAATCATTTTTCGGAATTTTGATTGGGGGATAGGATTTTTAGGTCCTAAATTAATATTAAACTCCGCGTTTGCTTTTTTGAAGTCATTGTTGGTTAAAATCAGTTCAGTTGATGATTGCAAAAATATTTTTGATAAAAATTAGGTTTGCTTGTTTAGAGTTTGAAATTTTAAGAGAATTAGTTGGAATTTAGTAAAAATTATCAGTGTTAGCTGTTTTCTAAAAACAGTTTGAAGTTCATAGCTCCATTAATTATAAAAGCACGAGTGACTTGAAACTACACAAGCTGTCAGCTGTGGATGCTTTCTATTTACATTTGTTGTTGTTCAATAAAGTGAAATTTAATAAATTTTGTCAACCTTTATTTGTACTGGCTTGCGTGCTAGAGATTGAATGAATGAGTTTCATTGTAGAAGTAGTTGTAGTGTAGTTAAATTGGAGTATTTATATATTGTAACTGTTGAATTTATTTCTGTATTACTACTTCTTTATTCAAATTGTACTGTGTGTTTAATTTAAATTTTGTTTATTTTTTTGTTGTTTAAACATGGAATTTGACAATCGGTCTGATGTTTCAAATGCTAATTCAGTTAACATTGAAGATCCTATGATAGAAGTAGTTGAGGTTGCTGACATGTCTACTCAGTTTTTACAGGAGAATATTGTAGCGCCACCTAGATTTGAAAATGATATTGTTTACCAACTAAGCGATGAATTGAATAAACTGAAGATAGAAAATGGGGGTAATAGTAAAGGTGCAAACAGATGTTTTGCAGGATTAGGTGTTTCCAGTAAATTACAACAAAATTCTGAATCGTTTAATCGAGTTGTTGGTTCTCATCGCTATGCGAATAGAAATTTTACAGTACAACCTAACTTTGTTGATAAATATCTTAGTCATAGAAGCGAACAGGCGGTAAGGTTTGAGCCTGGTAGGTCGTTTGAAGTGAGTCATCAAGAACCATTTGATGAAGGTCATAATTTAGGTAATCCAAACATACCAGTGGTGTTTAGTGGTTTAGGATTAAATGATCATTGTCACATGCCAGATCAGAATCAACATTTAAATAAGAAGGAAATAAAATTTGATAATTTAAATCAGAAAAGTCAGGGTAATGATAGAAAATTTATTGTTCCGCCTCCTCCCTTGTATTACAAGGGTGCTATCCCTAAGGTAAGAGACGTTAGGTCTCAGATGAAATCTAGTATTCACAATATTTCTAAAAAGAACTCTGAAATTGAAACTGAAGTAAAGCAAAGAGTACATGACCAACAAAACTCAGGGAACTTTGAACAACCGCCTCAGTATGTAGATAGAGTGGGAGCTCAAGTATTTGATGGTATTCCTAATACGTATGGACATTGTCACGAATCAGTAAGGTCTCAATATTGTGAACCTTTTAGAGCCTTTATGCCTTTAAATACATACAGTATTCCTGAGAGATTTCCGGTAGTAACAAACTGTGGGGATAATTGGAAATCTTTTGATCCTTTAATTGATAAGTATGTTTTCAATAAGATTAGTGTTCTTATTGACACTAAACTTAGTTCTTTGAAAAATATTGATGGTAATGACAGTTTTCAAGTATTTGAATTGATGTTTATTTTAAACGATCCTGTATTAAATTACAATTTCCCTTTAAGAATGATTTTGTATGCAGTTTCTGTTAAAACTTCAGGGTTGTTGTATACAGAAATAATGAATAGTCTTACATTAAATAAAACTTGGCCTGAAATAAGGATGACCTTGTTGAATAAATTTATTTCTTTAAATGTTAGGGGATATTTAATAGGAGTTAAAGTTTATAGGCCAACGAAACCTAGTGAACATGTGATGGAATTTATAGATAACGTGTATAATTCAGCCAAGGTTTTAAATGTAGGGTCAAGCGAGTTTGAAATCTTGGAAATTATCATTCATGGTTTGAATGCTGTGTATAGGTATAAATGTTTTTCAGATAGGATTCCACGAAACCTTACTGAAATGAAAAATATAATTGAGCAATTTGATTTGTACAAAAGATCAAAAAGGGAATACTTAGAAATTAATTCATCTACAAACAGAAACTTGAAAACTTGTTTTGTTGCAAATGAAGATCAGGAGGTAAGGGTGGCCAGTAGTGGTCCATCAGCTGAGAATGCTTATAAAGGCAATAGATTTAAGCTTAATTATCCTAATGGAGGGAATAGGTTTAAGGATACCATGAATTATAGATCTAATAATAATTCTAAAAAAGTTTCTGAAAATAATTTTTCAAATAATGTCAATAAGAAAAACTTTGAATCTGAACAGGGTAAGACATGTGTAAGGGGTAATAATGTGAGGTTGTACTCAGGTAAGTCTAACCAACTCAGTCTCAACACAGGAGGTCCTGGGAAATCCATAAATGACAGAAAGAATGTAAAAGCATCTCCTACGTACAGAGTGCCTTCTAGTGGAGATAATTGTTCTGCAACCTTTGTGATTGGGTCCATTAGTGATAAGAGACTTCCTCTTTGTATTGACAGCGGGAGTTCTGTAAATTTAGCATCGTCGACTCTAATTAATCAAATTAGTCATCTGATTAAGAGGCAACGATCGGTTCCGTCGATGAAAATGAATTCAATGATGTGTTCTAATGTGACAGAACCAAGAGAAGTCACTGTGGACTTGAACTTAGGTGGATTCAGATTTGAAGTGGACTTCGTAGTGATAGCTTCATTACCCTGTGATGCGATCTTGGGTACTCCGTTTTTGCGTTCAACTGGTGCCATGCTTGACGTACTTGGAAACAAACTTTATTTTCGAAACCAAAGAAGATACATTCCTCTGAGATCAATGGAGACTTAAAAAAATTTCTTTGAAGTAGATGACATCCACGGTTCGAGCGGCTTGAAGGATGAGGGTCTGAAGCCTGTTTGTATTTATTTACATGGCTTCCGTCGTCGAAACAACTTCATCCCTTCCGTTCCTTCAGTGGTGTCTGATTCTAGGGAGACTGGAATCCAGTGTGAACCAGTTCCTAATTTGGACTATCCGGAACCTGAAGATACAATAGTTAACACTTTTCCAACATCAGTTTCTGGTCTTGTGGATCAACTTGGACGTGTTAATGGACTTCGTGATCATACTAGAAAGAACCAAATAGCTAAAATCGTCTTAGCAACTGGTGAAGTGTACGCCGACAAGGATGGAGTGTTAGAGCGGGTAGATTCAGGTGAAACCAAAAATGCTAACGAGTGGAGTGAATCCTTTGAAGAAGAATTTAGTGAAAGATTTAAGAAGTTAAAACAACAACTTGGACTGGAATCTTCGAGTGACATAATAGTTTGTGAGAAACCACCACTTGAAGAAACTGAAATTAACTTGGATAGAAAAGAACTTCATGAACTTGAGGATGAATCTCCTATTGGTAGTTCTTCGGAAGATGATAGTGACTATTGGATTGATCCAGATATAGAGTCATTTGTGCGATCTCTCAAACAGGATTTTCCTGATGTTGTGGGTGAGAAGGTGGGCTGCCTCAAAGGTTTTAAATGTAAATTGTACCTTCGAGAGCAAAAATATTTTCGAGAAAAACCTTTTCCCATACCCAGGGAAAAAAGACAAATTTTTGAAAATGTTATAAGAGAATTAGTAGAACAAGATGTGTTAGTTGAAACTGATCATTCAAATTTTGGCAGCACTTGTTTCGTTGTGAAAAACCGAGATGGTTCATATCGATTAGTTGCTAACTTTGTAAATTTAAATAGTATGTTGTCAGATTATGTTTTTCCGACACCTCACATGGAAGAATGTTTAAGTAACCTATCTGGGTGCCCCTATATATCATTGTGTGATCTAAAGAAAGCATATTTTCAGCTGGAGCTTGATGAAGCGAGTCGAGATTTAACTACGATAGTCACTCCGATTGGTATCTTCCAATATAAGAAGCTCCCAGCTGGAATTAAGGTTGGAAGTAGTGTTTTATCTAAATGTATGAAAGATGTACTTGGTGACCTTGAACCGTATGGTGTTCATGTATACTTTGATGACATTTTAATCGCAAATAGGGATAAGGAGTCACATAAAAAGGCGATTAGAATGGTGTTAAATAGGTTTAGAGAATATGGTTTGACTATATCTCCTGATAAGAGTTTTTTCTTTAAAAAACGGATTAAATATTTAGGTTTTATAGTCGATGGGGATAATATCACCATGGATCCTAAACGAGTTGAGTCTATTCTTAATCTTCCACCTCCTAAGACCAGAAAGGCTGTGCAGCGATTCTGTGGAGTAGTTAATTTTTATTCAAGGTTTATACCAGGATTTCAAGAAATTATAGGTCCTATATCTGAGTTAAGATCTATTAAGAAGAAGTTTGAGTGGGGGGAAGCCCAAAATAACTCCTTTTTAGAAATAAAAAGAATTTTCTCAGAAGAGCTTATTCTAAAAACACCTGATCTTTCTAAGAGGTTCGTAGTTCACGTCGATGGGTCCTCGCGAGGCTTAGGAGGCGTAATTTCACAGAAAAATGATAAAGGTGACTTAATTCCTGCGGGTTTCTTTTCGAAGAAATTAAGTGAGGCAGACCGGCATAGATCAATCTACGAGATTGAATTTTTAAGTCTAGTTAAAACCATAGTAAGATTCAAACATTTTTTGTTTAATGAGTTTGATTTGTATACTGATAACAAGGCCTTAAGCTGGATAATTAATAACTCTAAAAGACTATTAAAGTACGGCTCACTTATAGAACAACTTTCTCAGTTCTCATTTAAAATCCACCATTTGAAAACGAATGAGAATAAAGTAGCAGATTTCCTTTCTAGGCAGTATGATATGTTTAATTTTGATCATAGTGTTAAAGTCAAAGAAAATAATGATAAAACATATTTAGTTTTGACAAATCTTTGGAAATTACCTTTTCTAAGTGAACCATTGATTGAATTACAACGTAAAGATCCTGAAATAAATGAGTTAATTGTTAAGGTAGAAGGTGGTGAGAATAGTAATAAGTATCAGATCAAACATGGGTTTTTGTTAAAAAAGACTAGGGCAAAGAACAATGAGTGGAAAATCGTTGTTCCAAAAGATCTTAGAAGAAGTCTGGTCGAATACTACCATTTAGAATATCTTACAGGTGGTCATTCTGGAATATATAAAATTTTACGTAAAATTATGAAGAGATTTACATTTGATGGTTTAGTAGAGTACGTAAAGGAATTTGTTAGGTCTTGTCCAGAATGTCAAAAGGCTAAGCCTTTAAACACTAAGAAATATGGTAGATTAGGGTCTCATGTAAATAACAGAATAAATTCAAACTGGATGATTGATACTGTAGGGCCTCTACCTTCTTCTGAAGGGTATACTTATCTTCTAATAGCAGTAGATAATTGTTCTAGATATTGTATGCTTGAAAAACTAAGGAGATTATCTTCTAAAATAATTTGTGACAAATTGTATGATTTGTTCTCCCGTTACGGTTTTGTAGAATCAATATCTAGTGATAACGCCTCAGTATTTACATCTGAGTATTTTCAGGGATTTGTGTATAGTTTGGGTATTAAGCATATAAAACTGAGTCCTTACCATCCGGAGGCAAATATTGCTGAAAGGTTCATAAAAACTCTGAAATACTCTTTGAAATCTTACTTTGCTGAAAGACAAAACAAATGGAGTAAGGTTATTCGTGAGCTCCAGTTTAATCTTAATTTGTGTGAGCACGAAGGACTAAAAGCTGTACCTTCAGAATTATTTTTTGGTAGAGAGTTAAATAGTCCATTAGAGATCAAATGGAAGGTTATGGATGCTGATCTTAAAGGTTTGAATAGTCAAGATCTTTGGAAAAATGCAATGGATAACATGTTAAATCTTGGGAAAAACGTCGTAAACTATTTGAAGGTAAACGAAAGGATGTAAATTTGGTTGTAGATGATCTTGTGTTAGTGAAAAACCACGAAAAATCATCTCTGAAGGATAAAGTAACCAAAAGTTTAACATATCATTGGATTGGTCCATTCAAAATTGTTAAATTCTTAACTTACAATTCCGTGTTATTAGAAGATGTAAACAATGCTAACAATACTAAGAGAGCTCATGTAAGTGATATTAAAAAATACTTTGTGAGAAGGAATGGAGCAAACACCAACTGAACAAATAAAAATGAGAATCCTACACATGTAGAGTTTAACTAGAAGAAATTAAACTATCATTAGTTATGTAAGTTTAGGTTAAGAAAATTTAGATTAAGTTAGGTTTAGAAGTAGGTTAATGTAGGAATTAAGATGTCATGTAGAATTAGGTTATGATCATAATCGTTTCACGTTCATTTTTTCATGTTCATTAAAAATTGCATTTGTAAATCATGCATTAGGGTAGAATTATATCATTTATAGTGTAGTTAATAATTGAAATGTTACATCTGAAATAATATAATCTACATGTGAAAGGGAAAAACTAGATCTGTTCTCATTTTGAAATTAAACATTTGTTACTTTTCAGAGCTAACATCTAGTAATTGCCTGAAATTAATGTTTCTATTTATATTTTTAGATTGCCTTTTGTATTTCCTTGCATTGATGTAATTTTATGGAAACATGTCAAAATGGTCAACGCATCCTGTAGAATGGTATATGGTCTCGAATGGAACCAAAGCTTTAAATTTGGAAGTTTGGAAATCTCTTATCTGGCTGGATGTTCTTAAACCCAGACATGGAAAATTGGTCCACATTTGAGTGGAATGTTTCATCAATCTGAAATGGAAATTCTACAGAAATGACAAAAATTTCAGAATGGACTTTTGAAAAATTATCGTTAAAGGAATGATATAAAATGTGAAAATAATTGAAGTTTAAATTGAAAATTGTATATTTAATATTGTATATAAAATTTTTTTCTTCTTAAAATTTTATATTTAACAAGGAGGTGGTGTTTGTAACGATTGCAAAATCGTTACATTTTGGTTCATAGTTTCATTATGGAAAATTACTTTTTTTGTTTTCCTTTTTTTAAAAAAAGTAAGAAGTTTACTGTTTTTGTTTTTGAAGAATTATTTTGTTATGCGTTGTTGGATTGAAATGAGAGTACTTTCATTGTAAAGAGCATGAAAAAAGCTTTAAAATGATATATATATATGTTTATATGTTAGCTTGGTTATTCTTGTAATACGGCAGAGAATCAATTCTGATTTTTTTTAAATTACACAACCACTTCAGTTAGAGCAGGGGTCTGGAGTGACGTATGTAATGAGTTGGGCGCTGCGCAGTAGCGAGAGTCTTGCTCCTATATATGGCATTCTGATCCGCTGCGCCTCATAACTGTATTGTAGTTTATTGAGCCAACACGGGTTGGACTCAAGTATTAGACATCATTACTTCGCGCCGAAATTTGCTCTTTTTAAAAAACGTGGTCGAGAGTTCGTTATAGCTGTGCCTCGTTTAAACTTGTGAAGTGTGTCTTAATTACAACTGTGATTCTAAAACATAGTGCTAAATTAATAAGAGTTTCAGAAATATAAAATTAAATTGTGTTTAAATAAGTTCTGAAAAGCTAAATCAGTTTAAAAGTGAAAAAGTTACTTGTGTTTCTAGTGTGTGAAGTTGTGTTAAAGCAAGACGTATCTTGCAAGTGAATGAAATTAATAAGGTCTAAATTTCCTCTTAATAATACTTCCGTAGTTAAACCCTTTTAAAGGCTAAAAACTACGTTAAATTCCTAACGCTGTTTTGTGAGAGACGGAACACGTGTGTTATGTCATCGAGTCTAGTGCGTTTCTTGCTTTCGTTGTGCCACTGAAGGTCGAGTAAGAAATTTAACTGGGTAACTTTAAATGGGGGAAGAAAAATAAAAAGTAAAATCAAGTATTAAAATTCCACTTTTAAATTGCATACTCGCGTAGTAACTAATATAAGAAGGATTTCCATAACTTCTTTTCATTCATTACTAAACTTTGTCGGTAATTAATGGTAATTTAAATTCCTAATTACTTTTGATTTCGTTCTATTAAATTGTAAAATCTAAAACAGTCTCTAATAAATTGATTAAGGTTTTGAAGAACTAAAGTAAATTATAAATTGGTAATTCCTGCTGTGGAAGTAGGTTAACTAATTTACAGTGCTGTTAATGAAAACGTCACTAGTTACCTAGTTCACTAATTAATTGCTGTTAAATGCATATACTGCTATTTTAGCTCTATTGGATATCTCGGCTAGGTTACAAACGTAAAATTGAAGTAATACGAATAATTTTGATTAAATCTAGAACATGCTTTCCGACCGAATAAATTTTTTGCTTAATTTTTAAATGCTTGAAATATTCGCGTGCACTGTACTGTATGGAATGGTATTGAAAGGTACAGTCTCTCAACCCAAGAGGATCTGGAAATGAGAAATGGTAACTACCTCTGCTATACTGTCACTATTATTTCCTGCTGTATTACGGTAAGTGTGAAGTAGTAATGCTAGTTAAAAGTATTGTAGTTAGTTAAATAGTTTCATAGTAGCACAAGCACTGCGAACATTCCTTAATTAAGAAATACTGAGAGAATTAAATAGATAAATAGTTTGAAGGTAAATTGCTAATAATAATACGAGGCTACTTCTAAAGTCACGATATCTTTTTGTTACAGCTAGATTAAATTTATTGACGTGGTTGTTGCTTTGCTGTTTATGAATTATAGAATTCAATTTAGCGTTTAATATTTAATGAATTGAGAGTTTTGATTGTGTTATCCTCATTCAAAATCTATTTATTGTAAATGATCTCTGCCTTGCAAAAAGTAACTGTAGTTGTTAGAGTAAAGGTTTTTCAATTAAAATTTTGAACACCTCCTTCGAAAATAAGAACCTATTAAGAATTTGTTTAATTGTTATAACTGCTCTGAAGGATCTGAATTGCATTAAATATTTTAAATCAACACTTCTGGAATTTCATTAAATAAAATCTGTAATTCTAATCACCCTCCTTCACTCAGTTTAGGTTTTAAGATTGTGTGCTGGTGTGAATGGTACTTAGTAGTAATTTACTTGCTATAATAATATCTTTTTTTACAGGATTTGTCCAATCAGGTGTGGTTAAGTCACTCGGGGTCACATTTAGTTTCCTTTTAAACTATTAAGGCTAATAGATACAGGAAGCATTCTGACCGCGATACCGAGAATTGTGACAAGAGGAAAGTTCGCAAAATGGCAATGCAAGAAAATCCGCCAACACAAAGGTGTATGGCTAATCGTCTTGACGTGTCTGTGGGGACTGTGAGCCGGACGTTACACTATCAACTCAAGCTGGAAGAAGTCATGAAAGCTCGCGGCCATCTTCTCACAAATGCCCACCAAAAGGAACGAAAGTGTAACGCTCGATGAAGCATGGATTTACCTTTCCGACTGCGGCAAACCGAGAGCCATCATGTACCGAGAGAAAGACGCCAAGAACTTCAGAAGGTGAGTTCGTGTCTGTAAAGAATCCTTCCCATAAAGGTTCATGGTCGTTACTGGCTACTGTTACCGAGGTAAACTGAAGATTCGTAGGGTGGCGAAGAACTGCAAAATAAATTCGCAGTATTTTCAGGAGCAGATCATGCGGCCGATCTACGAGCATGAGATTCCAACAATGTACGGAAATGACGCCAATCTGGGTGATACCCTTTGTAGAAGGCCGAAGTCCTTCTCCTTCATCTGCATATCAAAATGCAGATGAGGGGCACATTTACATGTTATTATGTAAATATATTAATTTGTGATAAAATTAATTGCTTGGAAATTAGTATGCATATTGAATATTAGCTTGTTATTATGAATATAAATGAGAAACACCGAGCGTAGAACGGAAATATTAATACAATATTGTATTATATTGTATTTATTCATGTATGTTATTTCCTTTATAGGCAAATGATATTTGATTTTATTGCGTGCATCTCATTACTGGGACATTGTATTGTATATATTATACATGGGGATGAAGGAAGATAGTTATTATAATATTCTACATTGGATTAATTAACGAAGAAATAAAGGCATAGTCTATGGATTCATGCATTGAAGTTTGGAACTTTGGAAGACGGAGCTACGCTGACAGAGAATTTTTTTTCCAGCGACTCTTCGTCGCCTGGAAAACTGTATGTGAGGTCCTTCACAACTCACGGTTGCAGGAAATCACTAAAATGAGCGAGAGAATACGACTCATTAAATACAGGAAGGATCCTACTCACTTCCTCTAGTAAAGCAAAGCTGAATTGGAAACATTGCTTACTGACGCTCAACATCCTTTGTTGAAAATGTAAAATTTTTAGCGTCAACATGTTAGTTTTTGAATTTGTATAGGTGTGATTTCTTGAGTAGCGAGCTCGTAGCGTCCTTCCGCCCCCCTTCACCCATGTCCAGTACTCCGTCAGCGAACGGGCCTATAGTTTTACTAGGGATGGTACCGAGACCGAGACTAGTCTCGGTCTCGTCTCGAATTATCGAGACGAGACCGAGACCGAGACGGACTTTCAGACACCGAGACGAGACCGAGACGGACTTTCAAACACCGAGACGAGACCGAGACAGACCTCTATAAATCGAGACGAGACCGAGACGAGACTTAGGTCAGTCTCGAAAGTCTCGGTCTCGTCTCGAATATTGATATTGATAGATACTAAAATTACCTTCACTCAAAATTTGTTTCGTTGCTGTGTTTGATAATATGAGAACGGTTGACTCATGTACAGTGGCGTATTTAGGGGGTGGTTATGGGGCTCAAACCCCTTCCGAAAAAAAAATTGATAATTTTTTTGCATTGCATGTACAACGCAAATGTTTCTTACTCGTTCCTCAAGCCTCTCCAGAAACAAAATCCACTGCTGATGCAACTAGAATTCATCTCTCTCTCTCTCTCTCTCTCTCTCTATATATATATATATATATATATATATATATATATATAGAGAGAGAGAGAGAGAGAGAGAGAGAGAGATCTGGTCGCGTTGCCACCGAGGTCCGCCCTTGGCGGGTTCCCGGGGGCCCAACTTTAATTTTAAATGGAAGCAAGGGTGAGTGGTACCTCTTTCGATAGATCTTGAAAAACTAAAGAGCGTTGTGGCAAAAGATCTTTTATATCGGGCACTGTATTCAAAATGGCCGCCAAGACCTGTTGCCTCTATCGGATACAGTAAAACGTGCAGTACCACTAATATGAAAACGGTTGAACATAAATGAATCGAACAAAAATTCAAACAGAAAATGTCATGTGGCACATCGATTGATATTGTCGCGGAGACTCCCAGGGCCACACTTCATGGGTCCAGGGCGCAACTTCAAAATTGTAAATGGAAACATGGGGTGAGTGATACCTCGTTCGACATATCTTTAAGAACTAAAGAGTGCTGTTGCAAAAGATTGTTCATATGGGTCACCGTTTTCAAAATGACCACCAAGATATGGTATCTGCATCAGGTAAAACGTCCAGTATCACTAATATGAAAACACCGGAATAAATATTCGAATGGGAAATCACAGAGGGTATTTATCATTCTATAGCTCGGGAATGTTGCAACAGTAGAAAAGATGATTAGAGTGAAAGTGCCATAATGGAAAGGAAGAAATTTAACTTCTAGAAAATTATCGCTCCAACCTCACTCCGTAAGTGAGTGAAGCGGGAAGGATCGGTGAAATTGCAAATGAGAGCCTTAGTTTTTTGCAAATTGTATCTACGAAACAAAGTTATTTGAAATATGTTTTTAAAAGAGATAAATGTCTTTGTAATGGGATAAAGTATATAAAATTCTTGTTAAATGGTACCTTCCATTTTGATTGCGCGCAATGGTTTGATGCGGAAATGAATCAACTGAAATGCAAAACAAATTTGTCGAACAATGCAATTTTAGAACAATGTTTACGAACGTTGGTTTTCTTCAACAGTCCTCTGCATGATATTATGATATTGGTTCGATTCTTTTCCTTCTGTCTTCTGTTCCTTCCATGTGATGAGTTTCACTGAAATGTCCACAGCTACATTCCGAATAACTTTCAGCGGTAATTTCAGTTGTGATCCTTGGTAACGAAACGGTACATACTGATGCAGATATGTCCCAAAAATCTTGCACGCAATGCGTTAAATTATCAGGGCGAAGAGGCGGGTAAAATGTTGTTAAACTTGAATTTCACCTTATTTTTATTCACCTTATTTCACTTTATTTTTATTCATTATAGTACCAGTCATTTGTACACACAAGTGTTTCAGACAAACCACATCTATTGCAAATAAAAGTGAGGTTCTCGTTTGAGATTTTACCATTCATTCCCGCTTCACCTACTTACGGGCAGAGACCGGAAAGATAATTTTCTATCATTTTCTCTTTTGCATCATGTCAATTATATTTTAATAATCTTTTTCTCCGTTACATTATACTCGAGCCGTGGAATAATAAATACCCTCTGTGCTTTCTTATACGAGTTTTATTCTGTTCATTTATCTCCAACTATTTTCATATTAGGAG
The DNA here is from genome assembly GCF_964235325.1 of Thermobia domestica. Lineage (NCBI taxonomy): Eukaryota > Metazoa > Arthropoda > Insecta > Zygentoma > Lepismatidae > Thermobia > Thermobia domestica. The sequence goes on along the minus strand of NC_137461.1, from coordinate 285,249,861 downwards.
TCTAGTGGTACTGGACGTTTTATCTGATACAGGCACCATGTCTTGGCGGCCATTTTGTAAACGGTGACCAATATGAAAAATCTTTTGCCACAATACTGTTTAGTGTTTCAAGATTTATTCAACGACGTATCACTTGACCCATATTTCGGTTTAAAATTTCTAAGTTTGGCTCCCTCGAAAGGCAGCCCTGGGAGTACCGCCAGAACATTATTCGACGCGCCCCATCCTTTCCTGTTTCACTTTCTGACTGTTCGTTTATCTCCAACTGTTTTCGTATTAGTAGTACTGGACGTTTTATCAGATACAGGCATCATGTCTTGGCGGCCATCTTGAATACGGTGACCGATATGAAAAATCTTTTGCCACAACGCTTTTTGCTTTTTAAAGATGTCACGCTCTTCGACAACGCTTTATTATTTTGACAAATCTGACATTTATTTTAGAGTTATTGTATTGGCCTAAACTGAGTCGCCACCACGTTTACGCAAAACGTGGAAAAAAGTATTTTAGTTCCAGATCCTTGATTTCAGAAGCAAATAACCATGAAGATCTATACGATCACATTGCACGGTACAGTATGAGAATAAACCGTGACTAACTGACGGAATGTATGGAAGTTTTCAAGTAAAATACGAATTTCTAACACTAAACTTAATACAAATCAATAATACCGTTTGGTTACCGAACTTAGTTAAGAATTCCGCATATAGCATTTCCATGATCAGAACTTATCTTGTTATGACTCTAAAGTTACTATTTATATATCCAGCATTCGCCACAGCTCCTTAATTCCACAAAGGCAACGTATATTAACTATAAATTCTATCATATTTCAAATACATTCTTAAATCTTCCATTAATACATTTATCTTTAAATATTCATATTCATAATTATATCTTTTATTCCTTTTATATATAGCCTCTGTATAAATAATCGTCGTTCCGGCGTTGCTGTATATGCTACTTAACTTCATAATTCAATATTTAAATTTCATGGATTAACTCAGTCTCACACAAAGGAATAGATTACATCTAATGATATGCGGATTCATATGTCATTCAATCATGTAGATAAAGATTCCGTAACAAAATAGGCATTACGATTATTATAAAGTCGTGCCGAAACAAATAACTATTTTCAAAAGATTTATATTGATTAAATTGTAGAAGGTTACTAAAATTTGGATTTTATACTTGTAGATTACACAATAGTTTACATTAGAACCATTTTACGGTGATGTGGCGGTAGGGAAGAGTAAGGGCCTAAGCCCTAGAAGAAAGTATTTAACTCTGCATATTCATTATTTTCTTGGCACTTTTAAAATATACACAAAACGTTCGAAACTTAAATAATCATAAATTAAATTATGTAACCTTTGGCCGATGACAATTTAAACACATTAATCACTTCTGAAGATTATTATTTTAATTAAATTTTCCGTTAAAAGTAACAGATTAACAATTTCCAATCACAATTACATTTCTTTCACTTAATATTCTTCTTATTCTTAATATTCTTTCTTCTTCATCTAATATTTAAATAAATTAATTTCTGGTACCGACCAAAATTAAGTTGACATATGACAAAACATATAACAAATAAAATTTACATACTGAACAACACGAATATAAACACAGAAAGCACAGACACAAATAAACCAACATGACAAGCAAAAGGAATAAACAAGGTATAAACAAGAATAGTTGTGGGGCATAACAAAGATCTATGGAACGAGGTATTACTCGCCCCATGTTTCCATTTAAAATTTTAAAGTTTGGCCCTGGTATCCCATGAAAGGCGGCCCCGGGAGGCACCGCGACAACACCATTCAGTGCCCCCATGGCATTTCCTATTTGAGTTTTTGTTTGGTTCATTTATGATCAACCGTTTTCGAGATATCTCTGTGGAAAGATTAAAATGGGCCATCCTGGATATATATAGCCATCCTGGATATACTCTGCAATATCACTAGATAAACAAGCAATGTTACTAAAGCAAAATAAAGTTGTATTTTCTCAAATTGCGCTACGTAAAGTATTACATATTTCTAATTTAGTTATTTAACAAAACCACAATAGCCCACACATTATTTAGTGTAGCTTGGAAATCTCTAATAACTCAAATGACATGGACAGTGCAATGCGCATCAACTGTACCTTAGCGTCAAATACTATGATCATGGTCAGTGGCGTATTTAGGGGGGGGGCTTCCGGGCTTAAGCCCCCCCCGAAATCTTACTTACTATAGTAAAGTATATGAAATATCTTGCAGAATTTTCACATTTTCAGGCAAAGCCCCCCCCCAAAGTTAGCCAAGCCCCCCCCGAAACAAAATCGTAAATACGCCACTGATCATGGTATAATATATTTCGAATGAATGAAGGAACAAAGCTACAAGAAACGGAAAATTTAAATGTTTCTAAAGACTTTACTTCGAAAACGCGCTGACATATCACGTCTCATCATGCAGATGCTTCCAAAAGACTTATATGCTTATAACGCCATTTACAACAATTGTTATTTCAAATCGTTTCAGAGATACCAAACACATTGGTAGTGATTGTTATACGGCTTATGACGTATTTGTATTAAATTTTTATGATGATTATTGCTTTTCTTTGCTTCTATAACATTACAACAATAGTTTCTGGTGGTTTTAATTACAAGTCGCAGTTACATTATTTTAAGCAGTGTTGCTCACTTAAATAAATTTCTAAATATTATTCTAAATATGTGCAAATAGATAAACTGAAAAATATTTTAAAATTACTTGTAATTTGTTTCATGATGCAAGAATGCTTTCAAGAGACGACGTTTTTCATAGTCTTTGGGCTACTTATAACGTTAATGTTTAAGTCTTCGTTCCAGCAATACATGTAAATGCAAATTGTAACTGAAATTAAATGTAACTGATATATTTTAAATAACACTAGTTGTTCCCGCTAAGCCTTATGCCTGGTGTACATTTTAGATTAAGAGCGTACTTAATTAAAAGTTCTAATTACATTCTAATTACATTTCACTTGCTTTAGTTTGACCACCGACCACCTCAAACTCGATCTATACCATATAGCTATATGCAATTATTCAAGGACTTACAGTTAGTAATACACAGTGTTCACTTTTGTTTTGTTTTGTTTTAGTTTAACGTCCCACAGTTATGCTAGGGCTGCTAAAGGAGACGTGGAGCTAATGATTATAGTGGAATCGGAACCACTTCGGTCGTTCAACTTTACCCCTACCGGAAATCGAACTCCAGACCACGGGAACCGAAACCAAAAGTGCTAGTCGCCAGACCAAATGGCGGTCCTCACATTGTGTTGATTTAAATCATTCCGTCAGTGTTTCCAGATCTGAAGATTAAAAAGTAGCGTGTCGGTACTCCGAAAGTAGCGAATTCGAACTATTTGCAGCTCAAACATATAGAAACGAATACTGATGGTGCTAATGAAATAATTTAATATGAGCTGGAAAGTGTGCTGGACGTATTGCAAGAAGAAATTATGATTGACGGACGAAAACAATTCTAGACTGGATACCACGAGACAAAACCAGCCTAGGAAACCTCCCCAAACAAGAAGGTGTGACGAAATCAAGAGCCACTGAGGAGTAACCTGGAAAAGAATTGCCCAAGTTAGATAGTTGTGGAGAAGAATTGGAAATCTAGCAATGGATTGATAATTGTTGATTATGATGATGGTGATGATTTTATTATATCTGGACCTCGGAGGTAAACTAAACCAAGTCATAATTTCGTAATTTTACAGATGCAAAAAACCGTTTCCTCAACTAAGACTAAATATATTACTTTTACTAGGTAAGGTAGGGTAAAAATGGATCCAAAATTTAATTAAAATCATAGAGCGAAAAACATATTTTTGACTATTCAATTCATCATGTTGCAGCAAATCTAGGAAAATTAATACAAAAGAAAACTAGAAAGTTAAGAATGATTCGTTTTGGAGATAGCTCGAATTACCTATATACTTATATAATATGTATGTCCATGTTTCGCAAGTAATTTTAAATCAATATAAAATTTCTAGGTAATGAAGCAAGATTAGTTTTCTCGAATAAAGATTGCATGCACCGTTGAGAGCTCAGGAATAAGATTAATCTATGTTATGGCACTGGATATGTGCTTACGTAATGCATTACGACCTTATGAACTTGTATAAGACACAGAATGCACTTAAAATGAGACGCGAACTATATGAAACAGCGGACTTTGAATCTAACTTGTTTTGTGATCCAACTCGAGACCTCAGATAGCAAAGATGAGTGTAGTAGCTCCCACCACAAGGTTCAGGACGTTCGTGTTATAAAGTGTCAATTAAACACGGAGATGTGAAACGGTAATATAACATTTCATCAATTTCAAACAAAATACGTATATTGTAGTAATAATTTAACCTATTTGTTAAGATAGTGAGTAGTATTGATTTAGTATGGTAAACATCAAAGAGATGCCGCGCCTTGATAAGAGATAGTTTATCGATTGTTTAATTAAGGATAAAGGCAGATAGTGAGTATCGAAGGAGGTGATGAAATAATGTCAGTTTTTTTTTTCCTGGAGATAGATGACGAAAGGAAAGGTTGAATGACCACTACGAAGGTCACAGTGGATGCTCCCTATTGCATGGTCCCTGTGCAGGACCACAATGGATGACCCCTGAAGACTGCCCCCTGTGCAGGACCCATGGCCCCTACGCTTCATTAGAAGCTACCTGTTAAAAAGCAAATAAAAGGAAATGGTTTCCTTCCCTGCTTGCAGGGACAGTGAATGACAGCAGGCCTCATGGCCCCTGGAAATGACCCCAACCCATGGCCCCTGAAGATTGCCCCCTGTGCAGGAACCATGGCCCCTATGCAGGACCCATACGAACAGAATGTGAGAAGTGAAAAATATAGCAAGCCATACTCCTTGCTAAAAAGGTGGGAGCAGATAAAAGGAAATGGTCCATGGTTCCCAGGAATACAGTGGATGACCCCTGGAAATGACCCCCATACAGGACCACTGTGGATGACCCTAGGCCCCATACGATTAGTATGTGAGAAGTGAAAAATATAACAAGCTATACTCATACACTATGTGTGTGAGCAGATAAAAGGAAATGGTTTTCTTCCCTGTGTGCATGGCCCCTGGAAATGACCCCATAGAGGACCCAAGATTGCCCCTACGCTTCATTAGAAGCTACCTGTTAAAAAGATGTGAGCATATTTTAATGTTTCGTATGGCAAGCCATACTCCTTGCTAAAAAGTGTGAGAAGATAAAAGGAAATGGCCCCTGTGCAGGGACAGTGAATGACCCCAGGACCCAAGATTGCCCCTATGCATGACCCATACGAACAGTATGTGAGCTTATATAATTGATTAGAAGCTACCTGTTAAAAAGATGTGAGAACAATAGAAGCTTGTTGGTAAAAAATAGGACCCATACGAACAACATGTGAGAAAGTTTAAAATAACCCCCCCTCCTTTTACCCCCTATTACAGGTATACTATGAAAAGGGTAATATTTATTAAAATTATTTTTCTTACTTATGAGCTGAAGACTAAATGGCACAGACGTCCTTCCTTGAGAGCCGTTGAAATTGAAATGAACGAGTGAAAAGCCGTTTGGCGTGGCTTTAGTGACGTCAAGGTTAACTTTGTACCGTATCAGAATGATAAAAGTGATTATAGACTTTACTTATTTACACGAAATAGAGATTACTTGCAATCATCTACAAACATTTGTATGATTTGAACTTAATGAGAACTCTGAATAACAATCACGTGTAAGGTTAAAAACCTTTATTATCGACAAGCATGAGTGATATCTAACAGAGTTAATCACAGATGGATCACGAGTTTATGTGTCTAAGTTTAAATGATATTGACGATAGAGAAAAAATAAACCGATAATCACGAGAACTGATGGGTTATTGAACGCTTGCCCTATCACAAAGAGATAACCAGAGAATGGCGAAAACATTTATTTTGTTATTAGAATTTAATACTAAAAAAAATAAACTGCAACTTTAGAGATTAATACCTTGAACTGCACAATTATTATTATTATTATTATTATTATTATTATTATTATTATTATTATTATTATTATTATTATTGTAAAGATTTAATGTCCACGGTGAGAACATTGAGCATGCACCACTTATATGCAATAAAGCATATGGACTTATGGGTAAAAAAATGGTTCCGCCTATACTAAATAAAGTACTTATATATAAATCCCTATGTTCCCTTTTTATATATTATAATTGTTGCTACTGATAGTGTCTTTTATAGTAATTAATTGTATGATTTTACGTGTGTGTGTGTGTTTGCTATTTTTAAAAAGTTTGGACGACCAGCGAAAATTGTAAGTTATTATTGTAGTTGATGTATATATTTACACATATTCACTGACGCGCCTTTTGTACATTAATATTTAAACCTAGGGCTAACGAACAAATGTAAAATTGTAATTCACTTTAAAAGTATAACACATAATCGTTAACGTGCCACCACAGGCATTTACATTGAAACGTGAGAAAAAAGTGATTAATTGTAAAATATTTTGGCATTAATGCTACGCGTTTGTTTAAAATGCTATTTATGTTGTGCGCTTACACAAAAGATGTATTTTTAATTATAGCAAACATTTACGGAAATAATTTTAAAATACCATTTTCCCCTATCACATATTGGTTACGCCTTTGTTATAATTGCACTTACGCGAAAGCGAAATAAAAATCAGTGTGTTCACCTAACACATGTTGGTTGTACTTTTTAAAATTGCACGTACGCGGACATAAAATAAAAATTACTGTGTTCACCTAACACATGTTGGTTGTACTTTTTAAAATTGCACGTACGCGAACATAAAATAAAAATTACTGTGTTCACCTAACACATATTGGTTGCACTTTTTACAATTGCACGTACGCGAAAGCGAAATAAAAATTAATGTGTACACCTAGCACAAGCTGTTTGTACTTTTAAAATTGTATGTACGCTAATACGGCCACCAACTTACATTTGAAAACGCGTTATAAAATAGTTCGTGTTATATAACTTCCGCGGACAAATTAGTTGCCTAGCATAAAATTTAAATTGCCTATCTATTATTAAGCTAAGCTAAGATGTTTATATTTGCTAATGCGCCTTTACTGGAAAACCATATTTTTTTTACTAAGCTATTGTAACGTAACCATCGCTAATGCGCCTTTACTTGAAAACCATATGGTTCATTACTAAGCTAACATAAAATGGTTATAATTGCTAACGCTACCTATCGTAACGTAACCATCGCTAACGCGCCTTTACCGTATAACCTAACTTAACGCAGCATTATTCACCTATGATAATAATGTATAAATTAATTATTATTTTGTTTTAACTTGTTGCTACGCGTTTGCTAATACTGAATAATTGCTTGGAAATGCACACCGACTTTGCCCTACCCTGAACCACTTGTTTGCGCGTATGCTTTACAATGCCCTGAACCACTTGTTTGCGCGTATGCTTTACCCTGCCCTGAACCACTTGTTTGCGCGTATGCTTTACCCTGCCCTGACCTGCTTAAATGTTGGTGGGTATGCTTTTTATATAGAATAAGCGACACTGCTATGTATATACCCTAAACTTATTTGTGGTAACAAATGTATACCCGTTTTGCACGGCCCCGCCCACATGATGGCACGCACGTTTTTCAACATGTACACCGACTGCTACGCTTTTAATTTTATTTAATGTAATTATTGTGCGCATGCTTCCCTATAAATGCAAGCACGTTTTTCACATGTACACCGTCTGCTACACGTTTAGAACTAATAAATATACGCATGCTTCCGTATAAATGCAAGTATTTTTTCCGAATGGACTTGCACTGCTATACGTTTAAACTAATAAATGTAATTATTGTACACATGCTTCCGTATAAATGCACGCACGTTTTTCCACATGGAAATCGACTGCTACGGCTAGAAATTAATAAATATAAACATGCTTCCGTATAAATGCACGCACGTTTTTTCACATGGACACCATTTGCTAAACAATTGTTTAATGTATATAAAAAATCACGTTTATATTTTAATAATAAATTAAGCACAACACATAAAATCATGTACATATCTATCAAGAATCACGAAAACCACAGGAATAGAAAGTTGAAAATATATTATCCCTAGTGGAAGCGAGCTGTTTTATGATTTTGTAAGCAGATACATACTAAATAATACATAATAAAAGCATATACATACTAAATAATTTATTGCTAAAAATGATATTAAACTTACCTTTATAAATTCTTATTTTAATACATATTTAATGATTGCACATAAAAGCACTTGTAAGCGGCGTGTCTGGTTACATTGAAGAGAACAGGAAGTGACTCAACTTCCTGTAGCAGTGTTGGTAAAACTTAATACTTTGTGTTTAGTTAGTGAATGGTAATGGAAGATTTTTGATTTAAAGAGATTAATAAATAAGAAATCATTATGAAATGGGGGTGGTTTTTTTGATATACTTTATTTACAAGCGCAGAAAAAGTATTTGTGTTGCCTAGTTTGTAAAATAAAAATAAATGAAAATGCTTTAGGTCAATTTGTATTGTAGCCTATAGGAATATGAGCCGATTCACTACCCTTTATGATATTTAGACTGCAAAACACAGACTATAATGTAACACATTTGCTTATTTTATGGATTTTGCGATGGATTATTTACGCAAACTAGAATGCGAAGACAATTTAGTAAGACACAATGTGTTAGTAACAGAGAAAAAAGGGGGCAAACTAAGAATAGTTAAGGTCTATTTAGGTGGTAATCAGGGATTAGTTACGGAATACTAAAGATAGGCAGGGAATAATTAGAGTATACTAAAGATAGTCAAGGGGGTAGTTACGGGATACTAAAGATGGTCAGGGACTATTTAGGGAATTTTCACAGGGGGAATACTAAAGAAAGTCATGGGGTATACTAAGAATAAAAAGGACTATTCAAGGAATATTCAAAGGATATTCAAGGACTATTTAGGGGATATTCAAGGAATATTTAGGGGATATTAAAGGAATATTTATGGTATATTCAAGAACTATTTAGGGGAAGCTTAATTATAGAGTACAGAATGAGGGCCTTTTCTATTTTGTTATACTTAGTTTGAGAATGAATATTGCGGTGGGGCGCAGTACAGAATGAGGACCTTTTCTATTGGTATATTTAGTTTGAGAATGAATATTGTTGTAGGCAGCAGTACAGAATGAGGCCCATTTGTTTTGGTATATTTAGTTTAAGTATAAATTTTGCGGTTGGCCGCAGTACAGAATGAGACCTTTTTTTTTGCGATACTTAGTTTCAGAATAAATATTACGGTGGGGCGCAGTACAGAATGGGGACCTTTTCTATTGGTATATTTAGTTGAGAATGAATATTGTTGTAGGCAGCAGTACAGAATGAGGCCCATTTGTTTTGCGATACTTAGTTTCAGAATAAATATTACGGTGGGGCGCAGTACAGAATGAGGACCTTTTTATTGGTATATTTAGTTTGAGAATGAATATTGCTGTAGGCTGCAGTACAGAATGAGGTCCATTTGTTTTGGTATATTTAGTTTAAGTATAAATTTTGCGGTTGGCCGCAGTACAGAATGAGACCCTTTTTTTTGGTATATATAGTTTTAGAATAAATTTTGTGCTGGGCTGCAGTACAGAATGAGGGCTTTTTCTTTTGGTATATATAGTTACAGAATAAATTTTGTGGTGGGTTGCAGTACAGAATGAGAGCCTTTTTTATATACTTAGATTGAGAATAAATTTTGTGATGGGGCAGAATGTTCCTTAGCTTATTTTAGAATTGGAATAAGGCAACATACAGGTATACTGTTAACGCAAATGTGTATAAAATGGGCTTTAGGATATTTTAGGATTGGGATAAGCCTACATAGATGTGTACTGTTAACGCAAATACGTATAGAATGGGCTTTAGGATATTTTAGGATTGGAATAAGCCTACATAGATATGTACTGTTATTGGAAACACGTATAGAATGTACCTTACGATATTTTAGGATTGGAATAAGGCTACATAGATATGTACTGTTAATGCAAAGGGATATAGAATGGGAATTGGAAAAAATGGGCAGAGACCTGTTATTTTATGAATCCGTTTGCAGACGACTTAATACTATACTGAATGCTTTTGAGTCAAACCGCTAAGTGGCATTACTTAACATATGATTTTGTGAAAACATGGGTGAACTTGTTGAATATAATGATATATATATTAACATAATATTTTATTTGGCATTATTTTGTATGTCCAACCATATTTGATCACCGTACTAAAGACGGAGTTTTGTTTTTGTACATCCATCACCGAAGAACTTAAGACATGAACTGAGGTTTTGCGCGCTTTGAAAACCCGGATGAATTGACCTTTGTACGATTAGATAAACTTGTTGAACGACGAAACATCATGTGATGATGAGTAATTTTGACCGTTGATACATGACTAAACATCATGTGACTATGAGTAATTTTGACCCTTGATACATGATTAAACATCATGTGATAAGTAATTGGGGTCATTGACGTATGACTAAACATTATGTGATAAGTAATTTGGGGCTACAACCGTATGAATAAGTAACATGTGATTGATAACTAACCACGTTTGATGAGGCATAAGGTGAACACGTGATGGGATGTTCACCAACAGATGAATAAACATTATATGACACTGCCACAAGTAATGTTGATTTTACGTATTGTGAACATGTGATGGGAACGCTATGATAAGATATTATAAAAGAAACTGTTGACGTACTACGAAATAAGATAGATAGGGTATTGAACTTATATGATTAAAGATCCTTGTTACTAATTAAGATTGCCAGAGCGTTGAATACACAAGCGAGAGATTACCAATGATAAATAAAACTGAATTTAACATTATAGATGTTTTGAACTTTGAAAACTTGTTGTTTTCGAAATAATATTTGTTTTAATAGGATGGTTTAAAATATCATGTGGTTTGACTACAACATGATAGCATATTGTTTACGTGTTTTCCGTATATCATGTGCTTATGATGATGGGTTGTTTTCGAAATTATATTTGAAAAAATATAATGATCATGTGATATGACGTTGGTGATAAAATGTTTCCTTATATACTGGGGTTTGAAGAGAAGTTGTTCATAGAGGCATCAACGCTGTAGAGTCGATTAAGAGTTAAGTAGAGAGGCAGATTTGAGATGGATCCTAATATTGAACCGGCAATGAAGAAGTTTAAGTCTTTAGACGCTCCGGAATCTCCAGAAATAATTATTGAGGAGATTATTCATCTTAGACATGAACCGGTTTTAATTCCAACATCACCAGTGGGATCACCTTCATTATTGAGAGCATCAAATACTGGACCATTGTTTCGTACAACATTAAAAGTACCAGCAATGAAATGGACGCTGGATGTTGAGAAAGAAGAAGAAGCAAGACAATCACCACCACCAGCGATATATGTGGAGAATGAGAAAGCAAGACCCCCATCGCCGGATTTATTTATTGAAGAGGAGGAAGAAGGAAGAACAGCAGCACAACCACCATTGATATATGTGGAGGAGGAGGAAGAAGGAAGAACACCAGCACAACTACCATTGATATTTGTGAATGAGGAAGAAGCAACACCAGCACAACCACCATTGATATATGTGGAGGATGAGGAAGCAAGAACCCCATCGCCAGATTTATTTATTGAAGAGGATGAAGAAGCAAGGTTTCCATCATTATATGTGGATGCGGAGGAAGCAAGACCATCATTGACAAGTTTATTCATTGAAGAGGAGGAAGAAGCAAGACCACCAATGTCACATGTAAAGGAGGAGGAAGAAGAAGTAAGGTCCCCATCGCCAGACTTATATAGTGAGGTGGAAGAAGAGGAAATTCTTCGTTTATTTGAGGAATTGGACGAATGTAAACCTGATACACCAATTGCAAGTGTTACACCATCACCACAAAAAGAACCAATGGATTTATCAGTGCAACGAAAAGAAAAGTGTGAGTGCGGTTTTGATATTGTGGACAAAAACTGTGTACATAAAAGTATTTTAAATTGGAAACCTGAAAATGTATTACTGTGTCAAGGCTGCAACTTTAATTATTACAATCAGCTTGGACATCATTGTTTGCTGGCTAACCAACTGTCATTAGAGGCGGAAGCATGGCTTATTATGTCAAGTGAAAATGTAAGAAACGACGTTTATATTATTTATTTGATTTCACATGCTAATACGTATGTTAATGAACAATTGTTTAACAAACAATATAATGAATTATTACAAAATCCGAAATATATTGAGGAATTACCCAATATACTATTGGAGAAAGATAGAAATGTAACATTTAAAGCATGATTTTTGTATTCATATTTTGTTTTGTACATATATTATTTCTTTGTATTACTATTATTATTACTTTGATTGTATATATTTTTCTGTTAGTGAAATAAATATTTAACCAAAATTTTATTTTTGATTTTTATTTATTATTAAAAACTTTTCATGAATAATAATAAAAATAGGTAATATACTATTATTGGATATAAGAATTGGTATTTACAATGAGCTTTAATCCGAAGAAACTTATTTTTCAAATACACAACTTGTAAATTATAAAAAGTTATACGTTAATTAGAAATGCAATATGAAAACTAAAAACTTTTTCATATACATATGGTATAAAAATTCGAAAAAAACAAGTTTAAAAAACTAAATGCAAAAAACGCAAACGAAAAAAGTTTTCTACTTGCATGCATTATAAAATGCACAAGTAAATTTTATGACATGTGAATTTTTGTTTTGTTATATGCACATGTTAAAGTTTTTTTACTTGCATGAATTAATTTTCACAGAATACTTTAAGTATAATAATATTGTAAAACGCATTTACACAAAAGAAAAATACATTTAAGGAAATAAAAAATGAAAACAAGTAATATACACTGATAAAATTTTATTAGCAATAAAATATACACACAGATACATTTGTATTTTTAATAATGTTAACATTCTTTGATATATTGTTTAATACATTCAAAATTTATATTAGTATATGCACAATTACATATTGCACAGTTTTCTGCTAATTTATACACAATGTTTTTATTATTTACAAATTGATTAACAGAAGAGTTTTCATTACAAATTTTTAAAATGCGGATTATATAGTAAATCTTTTTGTAAAAATAATTTGGTAATTAATTCAATGTTGTCTTTGTTTAATAACATGTTATATAATGTACATGTAAATTCCCAATCATCAATTTCAGTATCAGAATGCAGTGCTGCAAATTGTTCATATAAATCATCAAAAGTTTGTGCGCTTACCATTGTACGCCATGCATTATAACATAACATATTATAGTCCGAAGTAATACAATCGTGTTCTTCTATTTTGCTTCTGTTTTGAAAACATCCGTAACATAAAAGTTCTCGATGTGGTTTCCAACGGGCAATACACATTAACACACAGTGTTCTTTTATAGAAAAAGAAGAACAATGATATTCACATTCCTCGTATCTATTTAGGAAAATACACCGGTGTTTACAATAACGATTTTTGAAACACATTTTTATCCTTTTCAAGATATACTTCTCTTAAATCAAAAATATGATAATCAATAAATGTAATTTCCTGATATGTATAGTTAAATTTGTTTATAAGATTTGGATTAATGTTGGTATTTATATACTTTACATGAATTTTCAAATATTGTTTTATTATTTGATCACGTGTTGATTTTTTAATTAGGAAATTCCACACAACAGTATTTAATTCCTCATCGGTTTCAGTTAAACATTTATGTGCAGTTTTATTTTCACTACGATTTGCACAACCTTCACAAAGTAAAGGTTCAAAAAGTTTATAATTTTCTAGTAATTGTTTTACACAAATTTCACTTACGTTATTAGGAGTACAATTACACTTTACGTCGTTAAATATAAAATTATCATTAAAAATTGTATTTTCACTTGTTACTTTCTTTTCAAATGGTATTTCACTTAATTCTTTGAAACTTCTTCTATACACTTGTTCGGGTATTGACTCCTGTGTTGGAAATATTATGCGACATGTATCATTTTCTTCAGGAATTTCAGGATCATTTGGATTAACAAGTATAATTTTCTTTTGTTTTTTAAGTTGAAACTGTTTTTCTCGTGGTGAAATATACTTAGACTCTACAGTATTACTTTTGGATAATAAAAGACTAGTTTGAATTTCACCTTTTTTTTATTATAAGAAGTTGAAAATGGTTTTATATGTAGTGATGTATTTCTTTTTCGTTTTGCACTAGCTGAAACAGACGGCCTTTGACTGTACATTTTATCATGGTAGAATCCGCTTTATATCAGTATGAGTCATGACCTGATTTATAATCACAAACCTGCGCAGAAGATTGAGCATATGCTTCTTTTTCTAGATTTCCAGGAAATCTTATGTAAAAAGGCTTATGCTCAATCTTCTGCGCAGGTTTGTGATTATAAATCAGGTCATGACTCATACTGATATAAAGCGGATTCTACCATGATAAAATGTACAGTCAAAGGCCGTCTGTTTCAGCTAGTGCAAAACGAAAAAGAAATACATCACTACATATGAAACCATTTTCAACTTCTTATAATAAAAAAAAGGTGAAATTCAAACTAGTCTTTTATTATCCAAAAGTAATACTGTAGAGTCTAAGTATATTTCACCACGTGAAAAACAGTTTCAACTTAAAAAACAAAAGAAGATTATACTTGTTAATCCAAATGATCCTGAAATTCCTGAAGAAAATGATACATGTCGCATAATATTTCCAACACAGGAGTCAATACCCGAACAAGTGTATAGAAGAAGTTTCAAAGAATTAAGTGAAATACCATTTGAAAAGAAAGTAACAAGTGAAAATACAATTTTTAATGATAATTTTATATTTAACGACGTAAAGTGTAATTGTACTCCTAATAACGTAAGTGAAATTTGTGTAAAACAATTACTAGAAAATTATAAACTTTTTGAACCTTTACTTTGTGAAGGTTGTGCAAATCGTAGTGAAAATAAAACTGCACATAAATGTTTAACTGAAACCGATGAGGAATTAAATACTGTTGTGTGGAATTTCCTAATTAAAAAATCAACACGTGATCAAATAATAAAACAATATTTGAAAATTCATGTAAAGTATATAAATACCAACATTAATCCAAATCTTATAAACAAATTTAACTATACATATCAGGAAATTACATTTATTGATTATCATATTTTTGATTTAAGAGAAGTATATCTTGAAAAGGATAAAAATGTGTTTCAAAAATCGTTATTGTAAACACCGGTGTATTTTCCTAAATAGATACGAGGAATGTGAATATCATTGTTCTTCTTTTTCTATAAAAGAACACTGTGTGTTAATGTGTATTGCCCGTTGGAAACCACATCGAGAACTTTTATGTTACGGATGTTTTCAAAACAGAAGCAAAATAGAAGAACACGATTGTATTACTTCGGACTATAATATGTTATGTTATAATGCATGGCGTACAATGGTAAGCGCACAAACTTTTGATGATTTATATGAACAATTTGCAGCACTGCATTCTGATACTGAAATTGATGATTGGGAATTTACATGTACATTATATAACATGTTATTAAACAAAGACAACATTGAATTAATTACCAAATTATTTTTACAAAAAGATTTACTATATAATCCGCATTTTAAAAATTTGTAATGAAAACTCTTCTGTTAATCAATTTGTAAATAATAAAAACATTGTGTATAAATTAGCAGAAAACTGTGCAATATGTAATTGTGCATATACTAATATAAATTTTGAATGTATTAAACAATATATCAAAGAATGTTAACATTATTAAAAATACAAATGTATCTGTGTGTATATTTTATTGCTAATAAAATTTTATCAGTGTATATTACTTGTTTTCATTTTTTATTTCCTTAAATGTATTTTTCTTTTGTGTAAATGCGTTTTACAATATTATTATACTTAAAGTATTCTGTGAAAATTAATTCATGCAAGTAAAAAAACTTTAACATGTGCATATAACAAAACAAAAATTCACATGTCATAAAATTTACTTGTGCATTTTATAATGCATGCAAGTAGAAAACTTTTTTCGTTTGCGTTTTTTGCATTTAGTTTTTTAAACTTGTTTTTTTCGAATTTTTATACCATATGTATATGAAAAAGTTTTTAGTTTTCATATTGCATTTCTAATTAACGTATAACTTTTTATAATTTACAAGTTGTGTATTTGAAAAATAAGTTTCTTCGGATTAAAGCTCATTGTAAATACCAATTCTTATATCCAATAATAGTATATTACCTATTTTTATTATTATTCATGAAAAGTTTTTAATAATAAATAAAAATCAAAAATAAAATTTTGGTTAAATATTTATTTCACTAACAGAAAAATATATACAATCAAAGTAATAATAATAGTAATACAAAGAAATAATATATGTACAAAACAAAATATGAATACAAAAATCATGCTTTAAATGTTACATTTCTATCTTTCTCCAATAGTATATTGGGTAATTCCTCAATATATTTCGGATTTTGTAATAATTCATTATATTGTTTGTTAAACAATTGTTCATTAACATACGTATTAGCATGTGAAATCAAATAAATAATATAAACGTCGTTTCTTACATTTTCACTTGACATAATAAGCCATGCTTCCGCCTCTAATGACAGTTGGTTAGCCAGCAAACAATGATGTCCAAGCTGATTGTAATAATTAAAGTTGCAGCCTTGACACAGTAATACATTTTCAGGTTTCCAATTTAAAATACTTTTATGTACACAGTTTTTGTCCACAATATCAAAACCGCACTCACACTTTTCTTTTCGTTGCACTGATAAATCCATTGGTTCTTTTTGTGGTGATGGTGTAACACTTGCAATTGGTGTATCAGGTTTACATTCGTCCAATTCCTCAAATAAACGAAGAATTTCCTCTTCTTCCACCTCACTAAATAAGTCTGGCGATGGGGACCTTACTTCTTCTTCCTCCTCCTTTACATGTGACATTGGTGGTCTTGCTTCTTCCTCCTCTTCAATGAATAAACTTGTCAATGATGGTCTTGCTTCCTCCGCATCCACATATAATGATGGAAACCTTGCTTCTTCATCCTCTTCAATAAATAAATCTGGCGATGGGGTTCTTGCTTCCTCATCCTCCACATATATCAATGGTGGTTGTGCTGGTGTTGCTTCTTCCTCATTCACAAATATCAATGGTAGTTGTGCTGGTGTTCTTCCTTCTTCCTCCTCCTCCACATATATCAATGGTGGTTGTGCTGCTGTTCTTCCTTCTTCCTCCTCTTCAATAAATAAATCCGGCGATGGGGGTCTTGCTTTCTCATTCTCCACATATATCGCTGGTGGTGGTGATTGTCTTGCTTCTTCTTCTTTCTCAACATCCAGCGTCCATTTCATTGCTGGTACTTTTAATGTTGTACGAAACAATGGTCCAGTATTTGATGCTCTCAATAATGAAGGTGATCCCACTGGTGATGTTGGAATTAAAACCGGTTCATGTCTAAGATGAATAATCTCCTCAATAATTATTTCTGGAGATTCCGGAGCGTCTAAAGACTTAAACTTCTTCATTGCCGGTTCAATATTAGGATCCATCTCAAATCTGCCTCTCTACTTAACTCTTAATCGACTCTACAGCGTTGATGCCTCTATGAACAACTTCTCTTCAAACCCCAGTATATAAGGAAACATTTTATCACCAACGTCATATCACATGATCATTATATTTTTTCAAATATAATTTCGAAAACAACCCATCATCATAAGCACATGATATACGGAAAACACGTAAACAATATGCTATCATGTTGTAGTCAAACCACATGATATTTTAAACCATCCTATTAAAACAAATATTATTTCGAAAACAACAAGTTTTCAAAGTTCAAAACATCTATAATGTTAAATTCAGTTTTATTTATCATTGGTAATCTCTCGCTTGTGTATTCAACGCTCTGGCAATCTTAATTAGTAACAAGGATCTTTAATCATATAAGTTCAATACCCTATCTATCTTATTTCGTAGTACGTCAACAGTTTCTTTTATAATATCTTATCATAGCGTTCCCATCACATGTTCACAATACGTAAAATCAACATTACTTGTGGCAGTGTCATATAATGTTTATTCATCTGTTGGTGAACATCCCATCACGTGTTCACCTTATGCCTAATCAAACGTGGTTAGTTATCAATCACATGTTACTTATTCATACGGTTGTAGCCCCAAATTACTTATCACATAATGTTTAGTCATACGTCAATGACCCCAATTACTTATCACATGATGTTTAATCATGTATCAAGGGTCAAAATTACTCATAGTCACATGATGTTTAGTCATGTATCAACGGTCAAAATTACTCATCATCACATGATGTTTCGTCGTTCAACAAGTTTATCTAATCGTACAAAGGTCAATTCATCCGGGTTTTCAACGCGCGCAAAACCTCAGTTCATGTCTTAAGTTCTTCGGTGATGGATGTACAAAAACAAAACTCCGTCTTTAGTACGGTGATCAAATATGGTTGGACATACAAAATAATGCCAAATAAAATATTATGTTAATATATATATCATTATATTCAACAAGTTCACCCATGTTTTCACAAAATCATATGTTAAGTAATGCCACTTAGCGGTTTGACTCAAAAGCATTCAGTATAGTATTAAGTCGTCTGCAAACGGATTCATAAAATAACAGGTCTCTGCCCATTTTTTCCAATTCCCATTCTATATCCCTTTGCATTAACAGTACATATCTATGTAGCCTTATTCCAATCCTAAAATATCGTAAGGTACATTCTATACGTGTTTCCAATAACAGTACATATCTATGTAGGCTTATTCCAATCCTAAAATATCCTAAAGCCCATTCTATACGTATTTGCGTTAACAGTACACATCTATGTAGGCTTATCCCAATCCTAAAATATCCTAAAGCCCATTTTATACACATTTGCGTTAACAGTATACCTGTATGTTGCCTTATTCCAATTCTAAAATAAGCTAAGGAACATTCTGCCCCATCACAAAATTTATTCTCAATCTAAGTATATAAAAAAGGCTCTCATTCTGTACTGCAACCCACCACAAAATTTATTCTGTAACTATATATACCAAAAGAAAAAGCCCTCATTCTGTACTGCAGCCCAGCACAAAATTTATTCTAAAACTATATATACCAAAAAAAAGGGTCTCATTCTGTACTGCGGCCAACCGCAAAATTTATACTTAAACTAAATATACCAAAACAAATGGACCTCATTCTGTACTGCAGCCTACAGCAATATTCATTCTCAAACTAAATATACCAATAAAAAGGTCCTCATTCTGTACTGCGCCCCACCGTAATATTTATTCTGAAACTAAGTATCGCAAAACAAATGGGCCTCATTCTGTACTGCTGCCTACAACAATATTCATTCTCAACTAAATATACCAATAGAAAAGGTCCCCATTCTGTACTGCGCCCCACCGTAATATTTATTCTGAAACTAAGTATCGCAAAAAAAAGGTCTCATTCTGTACTGCGGCCAACCGCAAAATTTATACTTAAACTAAATATACCAAAACAAATGGGCCTCATTCTGTACTGCTGCCTACAACAATATTCATTCTCAAACTAAATATACCAATAGAAAAGGTCCTCATTCTGTACTGCGCCCCACCGCAATATTCATTCTCAAACTAAGTATAACAAAAAAGAAAAGGCCCTCATTCTGTACTCTATAATTAAGCTTCCCCTAAATAGTTCTTGAATATACCATAAATATTCCTTTAATATCCCCTAAATATTCCTTGAATATCCCCTAAATAGTCCTTGAATATCCTTTGAATATTCCTTGAATAGTCCTTTTTTATTCTTAGTATACCCCATGACTTTCTTTAGTATTCCCCCTGTGAAAATTCCCTAAATAGTCCCTGACCATCTTTAGTATCCCGTAACTACCCCCTTGACTATCTTTAGTATACTCTAATTATTCCCTGCCTATCTTTAGTATTCCGTAACTAATCCCTGATTACCACCTAAATAGACCTTAACTATTCTTAGTTTGCCCCCTTTTTTCTCTGTTACTAACACATTGTGTCTTACTAAATTGTCTTCGCATTCTAGTTTGCGTAAATAATCCATCGCAAAATCCATAAAATAAGCAAATGTGTTACATTATAGTCTGTGTTTTGCAGTCTAAATATCATAAAGGGTAGTGAATCGGCTCATATTCCTATAGGCTACAATACAAATTGACCTAAAGCATTTTCATTTATTTTTATTTTACAAACTAGGCAACACAAATACTTTTTCTGCGCTTGTAAATAAAGTATATCAAAAAAACCACCCCCATTTCATAATGATTTCTTATTTATTAATCTCTTTAAATCAAAAATCTTCCATTACCATTCACTAACTAAACACAAAGTATTAAGTTTTACCAACACTGCTACAGGAAGTTGAGTCACTTCCTGTTCTCTTCAATGTAACCAGACACGCCGCTTACAAGTGCTTTTATGTGCAATCATTAAATATGTATTAAAATAAGAAGAATTTATAAAGGTAAGTTTAATATCATTTTTAGCAATAAATTATTTAGTATGTATATGCTTTTATTATGTATTATTTAGTATGTATCTGCTTACAAAATCATAAAACAGCTCGCTTCCACTAGGGATAATATATTTTCAACTTTCTATTCCTGTGGTTTTCGTGATTCTTGATATATATGTACATGATTTTATGTGTTGTGCTTAATTTATTATTAAAATATAAACGTGATTTTTTATATACATTAAACAATTGTTTAGCAAATGGTGTCCATGTGAAAAAACGTGCGTGCATTTATACGGAAGCATGTTTATATTTATTAATTTCTAGCCGTAGCAGTCGATTTCCATGTGGAAAAACGTGCGTGCATTTATACGGAAGCATGTGTACAATAATTACATTTATTAGTTTAAACGTATAGCAGTGCAAGTCCATTCGGAAAAAATACTTGCATTTATACGGAAGCATGCGTATATTTGTTAGTTCTAAACGTGTAGCAGACGGTGTACATGTGAAAAACGTGCTTGCATTTATAGGGAAGCATGCGTACAATAATTACATTAAATAAAATTAAAAGCGTAGCAGTCGGTGTACATGTTGAAAAACGTGCGTGCCATCATGTGGGCGGGGCCGTGCAAAACGGGTATACATTTGTTACCACAAATAAGTTTAGGGTATATACATAGCAGTGTCGCTTATTCTATATAAAAAGCATACCCACCAACATTTAAGCAGGTCAGGGCAGGGTAAAGCATACGCGCAAACAAGTGGTTCAGGGCAGGGTAAAGCATACGCGCAAACAAGTGGTTCAGGGTAGGGCAAAGTCGGTGTGCATTTCCAAGCAATTATTCAGTATTAGCAAACGCGTAGCAACAAGTTAAAACAAAATAATAATTAATTTATACATTATTATCATAGGTGAATAATGCTGCGTTAAGTTAGGTTATACGGTAAAGGCGCGTTAGCGATGGTTACGTTACGATAGGTAGCGTTAGCAATTATAACCATTTTATGTTAGCTTAGTAATGAACCATATGGTTTTCAAGTAAAGGCGCATTAGCGATGGTTACGTTACAATAGCTTAGTAAAAAAAATATGGTTTTCCAGTAAAGGCGCATTAGCAAATATAAACATCTTAGCTTAGCTTAATAATAGATAGGCAATTTAAATTTTATGCTAGGCAACTAATTTGTCCGCGGAAGTTATATAACACGAACTATTTTATAACGCGTTTTCAAATGTAAGTTGGTGGCCGTATTAGCGTACATACAATTTTAAAAGTACAAACAGCTTGTGCTAGGTGTACACATTAATTTTTATTTCGCTTTCGCGTACGTGCAATTGTAAAAAGTGCAACCAATATGTGTTAGGTGAACACAGTAATTTTTATTTTATGTTCGCGTACGTGCAATTTTAAAAAGTACAACCAACATGTGTTAGGTGAACACAGTAATTTTTATTTTATGTCCGCGTACGTGCAATTTTAAAAAGTACAACCAACATGTGTTAGGTGAACACACTGATTTTTATTTCGCTTTCGCGTAAGTGCAATTATAACAAAGGCGTAACCAATATGTGATAGGGGAAAATGGTATTTTAAAATTATTTCCGTAAATGTTTGCTATAATTAAAAATACATCTTTTGTGTAAGCGCACAACATAAATAGCATTTTAAACAAACGCGTAGCATTAATGCCAAAATATTTTACAATTAATCACTTTTTTCTCACGTTTCAATGTAAATGCCTGTGGTGGCACGTTAACGATTATGTGTTATACTTTTAAAGTGAATTACAATTTTACATTTGTTCGTTAGCCCTAGGTTTAAATATTAATGTACAAAAGGCGCGTCAGTGAATATGTGTAAATATATACATCAACTACAATAATAACTTACAATTTTCGCTGGTCGTCCAAACTTTTTAAAAATAGCAAACACACACACACACGTAAAATCATACAATTAATTACTATAAAAGACACTATCAGTAGCAACAATTATAATATATAAAAAAGGGAACATAGGGATTTATATATAAGTACTTTATTTAGTATAGGCGGAACCATTTTTTTACCCATAAGTCCATATGCTTTATTGCATATAAGTGGTGCATGCTCAATGTTCTCACCGTGGACATTAAATCTTTACAATAATAATAATAATAATAATAATAATAATAATTGTGCAGTTCAAGGTATTAATCTCTAAAGTTGCAGTTTATTTTTTTAGTATTAAATTCTAATAACAAAATAAATGTTTTCGCCATTCTCTGGTTATCTCTTTGTGATAGGGCAAGCGTTCAATAACCCATCAGTTCTCGTGATTATCGGTTTATTTTTTCTCTATCGTCAATATCATTTAAACTTAGACACATAAACTCGTGATCCATCTGTGATTAACTCTGTTAGATATCACTCATGCTTGTCGATAATAAAGGTTTTTAACCTTACACGTGATTGTTATTCAGAGTTCTCATTAAGTTCAAATCATACAAATGTTTGTAGATGATTGCAAGTAATCTCTATTTCGTGTAAATAAGTAAAGTCTATAATCACTTTTATCATTCTGATACGGTACAAAGTTAACCTTGACGTCACTAAAGCCACGCCAAACGGCTTTTCACTCGTTCATTTCAATTTCAACGGCTCTCAAGGAAGGACGTCTGTGCCATTTAGTCTTCAGCTCATAAGTAAGAAAAATAATTTTAATAAATATTACCCTTTTCATAGTATACCTGTAATAGGGGGTAAAAGGAGGGGGGGTTATTTTAAACTTTCTCACATGTTGTTCGTATGGGTCCTATTTTTTACCAACAAGCTTCTATTGTTCTCACATCTTTTTAACAGGTAGCTTCTAATCAATTATATAAGCTCACATACTGTTCGTATGGGTCATGCATAGGGGCAATCTTGGGTCCTGGGGTCATTCACTGTCCCTGCACAGGGGCCATTTCCTTTTATCTTCTCACACTTTTTAGCAAGGAGTATGGCTTGCCATACGAAACATTAAAATATGCTCACATCTTTTTAACAGGTAGCTTCTAATGAAGCGTAGGGGCAATCTTGGGTCCTCTATGGGGTCATTTCCAGGGGCCATGCACACAGGGAAGAAAACCATTTCCTTTTATCTGCTCACACACATAGTGTATGAGTATAGCTTGTTATATTTTTCACTTCTCACATACTAATCGTATGGGGCCTAGGGTCATCCACAGTGGTCCTGTATGGGGGTCATTTCCAGGGGTCATCCACTGTATTCCTGGGAACCATGGACCATTTCCTTTTATCTGCTCCCACCTTTTTAGCAAGGAGTATGGCTTGCTATATTTTTCACTTCTCACATTCTGTTCGTATGGGTCCTGCATAGGGGCCATGGTTCCTGCACAGGGGGCAATCTTCAGGGGCCATGGGTTGGGGTCATTTCCAGGGGCCATGAGGCCTGCTGTCATTCACTGTCCCTGCAAGCAGGGAAGGAAACCATTTCCTTTTATTTGCTTTTTAACAGGTAGCTTCTAATGAAGCGTAGGGGCCATGGGTCCTGCACAGGGGGAAGTCTTCAGGGGTCATCCATTGTGGTCCTGCACAGGGACCATGCAATAGGGAGCATCCACTGTGACCTTCGTAGTGGTCATTCAACCTTTCCTTTCGTCATCTATCTCCAGGAAAAAAAACCTGACCCTATTTCATCACCTCCTTCGATACTCACTATCTGCCTTTATCCTTAATTAAACAATCGATAAACTATCTCTTTTCAAGGCGCGGCATCTCTTTGATGTTTACCATACTAAATCAATACTACTATAGTGAACGTTATTTTTGGTTTTTAAAATGACAGTCAAAGCAGAATATTTTGAATAATAAATGAGAAATGGTAAAGTTTCAATTTCGGTACGATTAAATACATTCGTGCTGCTATGTGTTGCGTTATCCGTTAGGAGGTATTGAACAATTCTGATTCAAAGGAAGGAAATAAACTACTGTAGAGTACTGGAGTTAATTTAATAGAGTTTAAATGTATCCGCAGTTCTGAGGCTATATGAGACAAAGTCTATTGCTGAGAGTCAAATATGAGTTCTATTAGGTTTTTAGCGTGATATATCCACTGATCATTGAACCTGGAATACGCGCATGGAAAGCATTACCACTAGCAAATTAGCTACGAAGAGGTACACGATACCATAATTCTAAGTCAGAATGAAAGGAAAAAATAAGCGGAAACGACAGACTGTACGAGAATGATAGTTTCACTATTTTAATTTCACACTATTTATTTCGAGACTTTCGAGACTTTCGAGACGAGACCGAGACCGAGATCGAGACAAGCATTTGTTGACCGAGACGAGACCGAGACCGAGATGGTGATTTTTTACTCGAGACGAGACCGAGACCGAGACCATTATTTATCAACCGAGACGAGACCGAGACTGTGCAAAGTCTCGTCTCGTCTCGTCTCGATACCATCCCTAAGTTTTACCCAAGATGCACAGCAGTTTTGAAAATTTGTACTTTATTTTGATTCATTTTCTATGTAAAATATTAATATTAACGTATTACGCTCACTCGTTCTTTGAAATACC
The DNA here is from genome assembly GCF_964235325.1 of Thermobia domestica. NCBI lineage: Eukaryota > Metazoa > Arthropoda > Insecta > Zygentoma > Lepismatidae > Thermobia > Thermobia domestica. The sequence continues at coordinate 285,224,639 of NC_137461.1, read as the reverse complement.
GTTCTAAATTCATGACTACTTTTGTCAACGTGTATCCCTTTCGTACAAGACATTTGGCTCTTGTAATTTTCAAAATTAATAGTAACCAAAGATGTTTTCTCTCTCTCTCTCCTACAAACATGGCTGCGGATTGGTATCAGACAGTTTGAAAGGAAGCCGCAGGAATAGAGACTTCCTTCAGATACTGCGAGAGATGACAGTTTATTACAATAATATAAATGTATTCTATGTATATTTTTCTTTTATTGTGTATATAATATCATGTATTTCTATTATTCTAAGTGTTAGTTCCAAGTGAAAATAGTTATGTTGCTGTGAATACTCCATGGACTTCTGTTTTGATCAGAAGCTTCAAATGTTACCGCCATTTCGACATGATGGCAGCACCTACCAAAGGATTGCTGGGAGTCCATGCAGCTAGAAGCAAGCTTCCGTGGTTGTTTGCGGAAGACCTCCCAGTGGATATAGCCGGAGGCATGAAAACCTTTGTTGGAAGACTCAAAGAAGAGCGAGTCCTTCCTTTCTTAGTTTTGGCATAGTTAATATACTTGTTCTGTGTCTGAACAAGGATGGTTGATTCATAGCTCTAGGAGAGTAAACGTCGTACAATTGCGGTAGGAAGTCTCCTATACTTCCTAAGTACCGGGCAGTTTGACCCAGGAAAAGTGTGAGAATCGTTCTCCCGTGGAATTCCTGTGAACATACATGTAACGACATGTATCGGGAAACATTTTGTGTAGTGAATAGTGCTTCGACTCATCACATTTATTTGTGACATATACCAAGGTTTTGAACAGTGCTTACTTTTCAAAGTTGTTAAAACTGAGTCATACCTATCTACGACGTTCGATCATGAAGAGTTACTTTAAGATTTTTTTTTTATTTTTATCCATGGCTCATTGCTATCTGTAACTTTTAGGCAGCAGAACTAAGTAGACAGTTTTGTCTAGAAACTTTCCTCTTAGCACAGTGGTACAGTTGGCAACTTCCAGTATGGAAGTAGAAATATAAATATATAATATCTCTATTTGAGATATTTCAGGCCTGTCAAGTCATTTAGGGCAGTGCCTCCTTGGACTATCGTACAAGGACCCAAGCAGTAGTTGAATTGCTTGTTTACTGACATTTAATATGTCAACTTCATTATAGTTCGTCGTCCCGACGATCAAATCGACAAGAATGTTGCTTTTCTTCAGTGGAATGAAAATGTGGAACACTATGTGGTGATTTCAAGCAGGAACTGTGTTTGTCACATCTGCTACAGGAACAGTGCACCGAATATATACAATATTTGACCAATTTATTTTCTTTAATTTTTATTTTCCGTAAAAGTGTGTATTACTATTATGTTTGTGTTATTGCGATCCTCCTCTCTGAGACAGTCAGAGACTTTGAACTCAAAATAATGAGGAGCTCTAATTATATATTAAAAATCCAATCTTTTCTGAGATCAAACAGATCTCCTGTGTAAATTAAGTTTCAACAAATCCTCTTTTATTTTTTTTAACTAATAGTAGCAATTGTTGTGTGAAATATTAAATTTCATAGTGTGTGTGAGTGGTGCACCATCAAAGGAAAAATTCATTATTGGTGTATAAATGGAGTGTTAACGTGTATCAACATTCATCAAATGGTCTGCCAAGACAGAAATAAACCGCCATCTTTACCCAGTATTTCTAGTGGTCTGTTTTTCCTGCAGGGTGAGTACCTGACACTAATTCCAATGTTTTGTTTCAGGAGTGTGAGACAAGGAAACATTTTCCCTTGTCGTTGTACATCTGACCAGCTCCCTGAATGGGGCCCAGGGAGAATTATGCCCATAGAACCATAAGAATACAGTCATGAGTATAGTGAGTGTTAACAGGCTGCTACCTGTTTGTTTATAGTAGTTTTTTTTAACCTATTGTTATTGGTGAAACTCACTATAGTAGCTTCCAGGCCATGACTGTCATACAGAGTACCCTGAGATCTGTTGTTCTATTTAATTAATTTTCATATGCTCTACCGAATTTATTAGTGGCAGTGGCGGCTTCTACAGGAGATCAACTTTATCTCCAAGGAGGGAATTAAGTATGCAGATGCCTGTAATTTGCATTTTATGTAAATTTTGACCGTAATTTGAATATTCCCAGCCACTCCACCTTATTTTATTAATTTTATTTGTGGTGGTGTTTTTCTGGTATCCTCAGTTTCGGCTTTGGCTACCTGCACCTCACACCTTTCAATGAGGTACCTGTTAAGTCTCCAGATTGTGTTGATTTAAAAATCTACACATTAATTTTTGTATAATTTACATAAATAATTATAGTATATTGATTATATTAATTGTCATGAATTTTTTAAATTGTTTTTTAAGATGTTTTACATACAGTATTTTGCACTTTAGTTACTGTTCTCCTTAGAAGAAGTAGCCGTGGGAAAAGATTTTTTTTTATAAACATATGGATGCTTGGTGAGCTGGGAGGCTGATCGTATAAATACGGTCCATGTTGTGTGGGGGAGGCACTCTCTTCTCAACCACTAACTTCTTCACAACTCCCAGAGATCCTTACCCCTCTGCGCCTCCATTAGTGAAGGGACGCAGGGATGAAGTTTTCTACCACTCAACCGGACTTACACAATGAGTAGTCGGCTCTGAGATATACCCTATCATTTCTTTTTAAATCTTAGGAAATTAGGATATTTTTAGATAGGATGAATTAAGGATTTTTTGTTAGATTCCTATTATAAGGGAGTCTACCTTTTATTTTTTGATGTAGTATTTTTAAAATATTTTGCTTAATTTTATTTGGGCAGCTCTCTTGAATGATAGAGACTGTTCATTTTAAGTTAATAATGATAACTCTTCTTTCGGGATAAGTGAGCCTGGAAGAGGATTTGATAGAGATAAAATTTAGCTATTTTTTTTAATAGGTGATGGCGGTCGTTATACGACGAACCAGATAAAGGTAATTTTTTTTTTGGAACCGCTTTCGGAATGAGGAGGCGCTGTTCTTTTTTTTGCTTTTTAGTACCCAGTCGCCTGAATGATGTCGGCTGCGGATTTTTTTTTAGAATATTGTGATTGTCTCTTGAATGAGGGGGCATTCACTGAGTTGTTATTGCCTTTGGAATGAGGAGGCATTTAGAGTTTTAATTTTTTAATTGTCTCTTGAATGAGGGGGCATTTAGATAAACATTTTTGATTGTCTCTTAAATGAGGGGACATTTCTGATTTTTTTAACCCAGCTATCTGAGTGATGAATAGCTGCGGATTTTTTCTATTATTTAAGAAATTTTAAGTAGGAACAGCTGAATTAAAGCTGAAAGAGTAATTTCTTTTTTAACCTGTAAAAGATCGAGTGAGTCTTCTACTAGGTCCCATTTTTTAACAGTCGTCTAGTCGAGCAAGCTGGCGACAAATATAATACTAGGTTTGCTTCGGTCGGGGATCGAATGAGTCCTCTTCCGGAATGGATATTGGCCGCTCGGCTAAATGAACTGACGGCCTAAAAGATAGTAGGTCGAAGAATATAATTTGATATGAACAAGAATATAAATATTGTATAAAAATTGTACAAAAATTGTAAAGAATTTAAGGGAACTCATTAAAGAATTAAAACCAAGATAATTATATTTTTTTATGTTTAATTTTCGCAAAAACAAAGATTGATTCACAAGTTATTGAATAGTCTCTATATTTTTCCTGTTACTTGTGTAGCTCTATTCAAGGAAACCGTTAGGATTTTTTTTTTATTCTTTTTTCCCCGGATTAGACCGGGAAGGAGCGAAATTTTCACTTGAAAGTATATATGTAATATATTATCAACTATATATATATTATAGAGAACTAATTATATATGTGTTTAATAGTTAAGCGACACAAGATGCAAGTCCTATGGACTATTGTGGATTTAAATTGCTGAAGCGGGCTTTGGGAAAACGGCGCGTGACAACTGTGGAAGGACTCAGGAAAGCTGTGCAAAGGGAATGGGACAAGATTCCCCTCCCAGTTCTTCAGGGAGCCTATTACAGTGGATATTACGCTGTCGGACTATTGTTAGAAACCAAGGGAAACGCACCGAGCACTTACGCACCTGGCGCTATGGATTCTTCTAAATTTTTAGGTAAGTCGAACTTGGCCAAATGTAAACTGAACAACCTCTGTACAGTATATTCTATTTGTGATCCTAGATAGTACCACTTTTCTTTTAATTTATCACAGTCATGTTAAACACAAAACTTACTTTCCAGAAGTTTCATTTAACCCTACACAAGATTCTAACAAATCGGTGGAGCTCCTTCGTAGCTGAGCGGTTAGCGTACGCGCCATTGGCGTGGGAGACCAGGCTTCGATTCCCGGAGGGAGCTCATGTGGTTCGGATTCCACATTAATCAGTAGGTCCTATCTCATATACCTCGCTGCTGAACGGGATGTTAAACTCAAAATCAACTCAACTCTAATAAATCGGTTGTGTGTGATCCCTGGCTGCGCTCCCAGTTGGATCACTAACATTTTCTGGGCCTTGACCATCATCTTAGAAGTGCCGCGGTAGCCCAGTGCTAGAGTGTTCCCCCTCTGGTGCGTGGGTTCCCGGTTTGATCCCAGTTTGCGCTAAGTAGGCCTTGTGGTGAACTTCCACATTGTATGGGTTTTCTCGTATTCTCTCGTTTCCTCCCACTTTTCTCATCCCTCATTTCGTTCATTATCATCACCCCCCTTAGCCTCCAAGGCATAATTGTGGGTCGTAAAACTGAAAAATTTTGATTTCATTTTTTTGTATCATGAGACAATTGAGGAACTATGTGAATTTTAAGAGGTAACGAACTCAGGTCCGGAAAGTCAAAATTAATGACAAGTGAGAGCTGATGCACTGACCACGCATCCACCATTTTTGACAACCTATAATGTATGTACAGAGTGAAAGGTAACAACACCGAAAAAACTTTGAGAAGTGATTCCTTATATGAAATAAAGGAAAAAGTTCTAATAAACATTTGTCCAAAAACGTCTCCTTGAACCACCGAATATTCGAAAAATCATGTTTCAAAACGCCCTAACTTAGAAACTATAGGATATATCCAGCTTTTAATAGACAATGAAGAAATGTTGCACTTGAGACATGACACAGCATTTCATCAATGGGAATGTATTTCTGTTGATGTGCAGGCGCAATTCATTTCTGATAGAATACATTTGTTTAGATTCCTGTTAGAAACGCAAAAGTTGCATTGCGCTGTTTTCAATGAGCTGAATCATACTAAACATCAACTAGCCTTACAGCATTTGCTTTAATTCTAGGTCTAACTCAACAACAAGTTTTGCCAACAATGTTCAATATAAATACTCTGTATGACTTAATTCTAGTCACTGTAAACTTAAATAAATAATATGGACAATATACAAGTGCATAATCGTTATAATTATACTATTTGAACTTACTATACTAATCATAGGATCCATGATTTTAATGACACCACTAAAGATATGCACGTCTTTTTTGTTATCTCTTCCCAACCTTATATGAAAGCATATTGAGCCCGTGGTAGTTAAGAGTCCCTATCACTGCGAAATTAAAATACCGCTAATTTTACAGTAATTGTGTGATATCTTCAAATAGATAAAAGATAATCGAAAAGTGGATCAAGACCTCCCTAGACGACGTTATTTTGCATGCGGTAGCGTTATCACGAGTCACCTAGTAGCTTTGCGTTTGCAGTTATTTAGAAACGCGAAAATTAATGCCGATTTTCTAAATGGCTGGAAATCGAAAGCAGATAATTGAGTCTTGATAACTGTATCTCACGCAAGATAATATTGTCTACGGAGGTTTTGTTCCACTTTTCGACTATCTTTTTTGTATTTGAAGATATCACATAATTACTGTAAAATTACCGGTATTTTAATTTCGCAGTGATGAGGCCTCTTAAACACTTAAGCAGGCGTGGCTGGTGTGTACGCCTTAAGTGCTTATGGTTTTGGATTCGATAGAATTTAACTCAATACGGTCGTAGTAGTAGGGGTCCCCGTATATCTAGTCGAGTCAGCAAAAATTCCTCGATTCTGATTGGCTGAGAGAGGTCACGTGACGTTAGGCCCCGCCCACGCGGGAAATTCAAATTTTCAGGTCACGTGGTATGATGACCCGCGGGGAAATCCCTCATTCTCTTTTATGACCGGGATTTTTGAAATTTGTTCCCTTTTACGGGTAAGATGTGTGATTCTGATTGGTTGATAGCTGTCACGTGATTTTAGACCCTGCGATATTTGAAATTCGTTCCCTTTTACGGGTAAGATGAGTGTTTATGATTGGCTGATAGAGGTCACGTGATCTTAGGCCCTGGGATTTTTAAAATTCGTTCCCTTTTATGGGTAAGATGAGTGGTTTGGTACCTTGAATTTGATTGGTTGATAGCGGTCACATGATCTTAGACCCTGGGTTTTGAAATTTGGGTATCCTCTTTGATGAGTGCTTTGGTACCTCGATTCTGATTGGCCGACAGAGGTTACATGATCTTAGACCCGCCACACGGTGAACAGGTCACATGGTATGACGTCATGAGTCACCCCGACCTCACCCTGGATTTTTGAAATTTGTTCTCTTTTACGGGTAAGATGTGTGTTTTGATTGGTTGATAGCTGTCACGTGATTTTAGACCCTACGATATTTGAAATTCGTTCCCTTTTACGGGTAAGATGAATCCTTTTGGTACCCCAATGCTGATTGGTTGATAGAGGTCACGTGATCTTAAGCCCTGTGACTTTTGAAATTCGTTCCCTTTTTACGAGTAAGATGAGTGTTTTGGTACCTCGATTCTGATTGGCCGACAGAGGTCACATGCTCTTAGACCCGCCACACACCCCATGAGTGAAATATAGAGCGATATGTCGGTGATCCTGTATTTTAGAATTTTGTTCCCTTTTATGGTTATCCTTAAAGTTCCCATGGAGGGTTCAACCTCCTCCTTAAATAACCCTTTTTTGGTATCATGATATTGTACTGAAGTTTACATTAAATATTATCGTTCTCTTTGACAGATAAGATGATTCTTACCTTGATGGAGATCCTGTCCTTGAATTAGTAGTCTATGTCTCTGGAAGTAACAATGGTGAAAGAGAGGTGTCGCTTGTAGATTTCTTATAACACATTGTTGTGAGTTTAAGCGATTTTTTAAACGCTCAGTAAGCGCTTCATTAATGGAAACAGCGTTGCCAGATTTTTTTCTACCTAAACTGCTCCGATTCTTTTCGAAACGGTTCCGCAGAGTACAAGAAATTTTAAACTAAAAATTTTTCGAACTAAAAAATTTTTGTAACTAAAAAAATTTAAACAAAAAAATTTTGAAACAAAAAGTTTTCAAACAAAAAATTTTCGAACCCAAAAAAAAATTTCGAACTAAAAAAATTTTGAAACAAAAAAAGTTTCAAACAAAAAATTTTCGAACCCAAAAAAAATTTCGAACTAAAAAAATTGAAACAAAATTTTGTCGAACTAAAACATTTTTAAAAACAAAAGTTTCGAACTAAAGATGTAAATCACATCTAAAAATTTTCAAATCAAACTTTTTATCGAACTAAACTTTTAAAATTTTCGAACTAGAAATTTAAACCAAGTTTAAGAAAAAATCCTAAGAAATGTTTTTTTTCAGGAATCGAACTCAGGTCTTTCAAACCAAAGATGTGTATGCTAACCGCTTAAATGAATTCGGTTTTAATCGATCTTGGTGGGTTTCGAACCATGGTCCTTGAAAAGGATACACATATACTTTAAGAAAATAAATCTGACAGTGTAACACTTCTCAAATCAAACTTTTTATCGAACTAAACTTTTAAAATTTTCGAACTAGAAATTGAAACCAAGTTTTAGAAAAATCCTAAGAAATGTTTCTCCAGGAATCGAACTCAGGTCTTTCAAACCAAAGACGTGTATCCTAACCGCTTAGCTATGAATGAATTCGGATTTAATTATGCTTGGTGGGTTTCGAACCATGGTTCTTGAAAAGGATACACATATACTTTAAGAAAATAAATCTGACAGTGTAACGTGGATTAAAATAAAATGCTGATAGACTTCTTTGTGTGACGACATAGAAGCACATATGATTGAAAAAATGCAAACGTCAGCGGATCGCATTACTTTAGTTTTACTACGAACGTGTCAGCATGATTCATGGAAAAAAAAAGCAAACATTGACATTCTCGTATGGAATATGAGGAAAATGAAATGTCGTCACAGTTACGACAAGTAGTGACATGATCCTGACAGAAAGCATTTTGGGATCAGAACTGTGATACTAGATGTTGTAACTATTGAGAAACTTGAATGACGTCACGATCGATTGTTACACATCGTTTTGGTTCGTGATTCATGACAAGAGCAGCGAGCGTTTTGATTGGTTCGTTGTGATGTCATTTTATAAATTTCCTCGTTTCTGATTGGCTGACGGTGACATCGTTTTCACAACGACCTAAATAAAAATCTAAATTTCATTTTTCAAATCCTACATCGCTCTCAACTATCGTGTGAAGAAGATCTGCTTTTAAAAGTGTCTTCATTTAAGAAGCTTCATTGCACCGACTTTTTGTTCATTGAATTTGAGGTAAGTTCAGTGAGTCACCCAAGATTCCAAAATCATTTTTATTTTATATTTGTGGGGGTGGATCGCGAATACACTGTTTTACTTTTAGTACGAAATATTTAGACTATGAAGGAATTAGTGGAATGGGAAAGTGGGAGTACGAATCAGGAACCCCACACATTAAAACTAAGCACGATAAATGATATGGTTTAGCGTCCCTTCAGCTTAATGTTGAATGTGAACTCCCGTCGGGAATTGAGCCATGGCCAGAAAATGTGTGCGCTTAGTTTTGAAAAGAATGCATTACAAAATTTCTAAAACTATGCCTGAGAATAATATGGTTCGATACCCTTTGAAACCATTAGCGGCCCCTTCAGTTTAACGTGATATTCGAGCAACCGCCCCGGGATTGAACCAGGGCCAGAGGCGTGTACGTCAATCATTTAGCTTGGTTTTGAAAAGAATGTATGATAACGCATGAGAATATTAAATTTCAAAAAAGGCTTGACAGCGATCCGATGTGGGAAAGCAAACCCACCGAGGATTGAACCAGGACCTTCCACGTTAGAAACATGTACGCTAACCACTTAGCCACGAGTGCATGAATATGTGGTTAAAAGTTTTTACGCTATACAGATTTTGTTTCGACAATTACGTATGTATAACGTTAATGTTTGATGAATCTCTTCAACTTGCAAACGCATCATTTAAAGGTCGTTGTGAGTAGAAAAAAATGCTTACGCGTACTTTATCACATCTCAGTACTGTTGAAACATTCATTCATTCATGCATTCTTTTATCACTATAGAATGGTAGGTCAGTTATATGCTGATGTAGTGCTCTCGAGTTTGACAGTAATAAAATACTCATTTCAGTAACATAATTATTTAAAAAAACTTTGATTTTTAGTACACGTGCTTTCATAATGAGATTCTGAACGTCACCGCCAGGAATCAAACTCAGGACCTTTACATGAATTGCTTAGTTAAGAATTTATCATGAATGTTATGATTTCCCGAACTAAGCAGTTAGCATACGCGCCTTTGGCGTGGGAGACCAGGGTTCGATTCCCGGCGGGAGCTCATGTGGTTCGGATTCCACGTTAATCAGTAGGTCCACGTCTCATATAGCCTCGCTACTGAAAGGGACGCTAAACTAAAAAATCAAAAAATCAACTCAAATTCACGCTGCTCAATTCCTTTTTTCCCATTACATATTTGTTTTACCGTACCTGTTTGTTTGTTTTCATTTTTTTAATCATGGTCCAATCGGGTTTTACTGTTTGTAATGAAATCACTCGTCATTATAGACGATTTATGTACGTTTATGTATTATGAGGTGTGCACGTCAACCATTTAGCTTAGTTTTGAAAAGAATGTATGATAACGTGTGAGAATATTAAATTACAGAAAAGGCTTGACATGCCCCCGACGTGGAAAAGCAAACCCACCGAGGCTTGAACCAGGACCTTCCACGTCCGAAGCATGTACGCTAACCGCTTAGTCACAATAAAAAAAAATACGCTATACAGATTTTGTTTCGACAATTACGTATGTGTATCGTTAATGCTTGATGAATCTCTTCAACTTGCAAACGCATCATTTAAAGGTCGTTGTGAGTGAAAAAAAAAAAAAAAAATGCTGACGCGTACTTTGTCACATCTCAGCACTGATGAAACATTCATTCATGCATTCTTTTTATCACTATAGAATGATAGGTCAGTTATATGCTGATGTAGTGCTCTCGAGTTTGACGACAATAAAACACTCATTTCAGTAACATAATTATTTAAAAAAAAACTTTGATTTCTAGTACACGTGCTTTCATAATGAGATTCTGAACGTCACCGCTAGGGAATCAAACTCAGGACCTTTACATGAATTGCTTAGTTAAGAATTTATCATGAATGTTATCAGGTGATTAAGATTTTTCTTTCTTCTTTTCTTTTGTAGTAAATTCACGCTGCTCAATTCCTTTTTTCCCCACATTACATATTTGTTTTACCGTACCTGTTTGTTTGTTTTCTCCTTTTATTAACATGGCCGAATCGGGTTTTATTGTTCGCAATGAAATCACTCGTCATTATAGACGATTTAACATCGAGGGCAGAATGCTCGAAGTTCAATTTAATGCACCACCCGTAGGAACCGATATCATACAGTATGTACACAACAGTTTCCAAGCAATGCTAGACCATTTGTTAGCCAATGTCGACGATGAGGCGATGGTTGGTTTATCGGTAATATCGCCACGTAACACGAATAAACCGTTTTGGGTGAGTTTTCGCCAAGCACGAAACTTGACACTGGAAACGATGTGGGCCTCGTTCGAAAGAGTGTTACAAAGTAACAATGCATTTCTCCTGCACGAGCCATTCACCGTGCATTTTCATCGTGTCGATATTCCACGTGGCTATGGCGGTTTGCGGCAAGGAGTACTTCAAAATGAAGAATTATTACGTTGCAAGCGAGGGATTGTACGTGTAAAAAATCAAGATTCAAGGTGTTTGGCGTACGCCCTTGTTATTGCTATTGGCCTGAAAAAATACAAGAATGTAGATATGAAACGACATAAGCAGTATCAATATCAAACAAAATGTATTGTGGACGATGAAGTGGATGCATTATGTGCAAATGCAGGAGTCAATTTGGATCATGGTGCCAGTGTAAATGAAATTCGACAATTCCAGGCATACCTCAAAGAATATAAAATTACAGTGTATACCAGTTTCACAGGTCATGACATCATGTACGAGGGACCGAACGATGAAAATCGCACTCCCATAAATTTGATTTGTTTGGCTGGACATTTTGACATCATCCAATCCTTAACTGCTTGTTTTGCAACCAAGTTCTACTGTGAGGCGTGCCATAAAAAGTATAGTGAACGTAACAGACATGTGAAAAATTGTCCTGTAACATGCTCCAAATGTCTACAGAGACCTCTATGCGACAAGACTCAAACGCCGATATTATGCAACGACTGCAATCGTCAATTTTACGGCGAACAATGTTTTAACAATCATCGTAATATTGTATATCATCAAGGGGAACCTGTATGCAAAATGGTGAAGCAATGTACTAGATGTTACAGAGTTTATTCTTTTGTACGAAGTGGACAACGACATCATGATTGTAATGAGATCTTTTGCAATGTTTGTAAGAAGATTGTTCCAGGATCCCATCAATGTTTTATGCTTCCCGATCGACAATGTTTGAAACCTGGTGTTCCTTCACTCATGCACGCAAAGAAAGCCTTGTTGATATTCTATGATATAGAATCTATGCAAGACACGAATATTGGCGATAATACGTATGTACACATTCCAAATTTATTGGTTGCACAACAAGTATGTTATGCATGTGTTGAAAACGCTAATATCCAGCAGTCTTGCAGTACGTGTGGTCAGCGCCAGCATATTTTCCAAGGAGAGGATCCAGTTTATGATTTTCTCCAGTACTTGCGGGAACGGCGTCCCAATATAAATAGGATTTTCTGTGTCGCGCACAATGCTAAGGGCTACGATGGACATTTTATTTTAAAGGCTATGGTAGAACAATGTCAATGGAGACCTGACGTCATATTAAATGGGACCAAGATACTGAGTTTAACGTTGAATAATCTGACGTTCATTGACTCGTTGAACTTCCTACCTATGGCATTAAGTAAATTGTCAAAAGCGTTTAATTTACCCGCAACCAAAGGCTACTTCCCGCATTTCTTCAACACCAAGGAGAATCAATCGTATATTGGACCACTTCCAGAAACGAAGTATTATGGTGCAAATGAAATGGCCGTCGAAGACAGAAACAAGTTCATGCAGTGGTACAACGATCATCGTAATGACACGTTTGATTTTCAGAAAGAAATTCTCAAGTATTGTATTCAAGATGTCAATGTACTGCGACAAGCATGCGTTTCGTTTATGACGTCATTTGAAACAGAAACCAAAGTGAATCCCTTCTTGGAGACGATCACGATTGCCAGTGCTTCTAATTTAGTATTCCGCCGGAATTTCCTTAAACCCAACACCATAGGAATTCTACCGGCACATGGCTATCGATGGAGAAGTACCCAATCGATCGCTGCAATGCAATGGCTGGCCTACATTGAAAAAAGCGAAGGAAAACAAATCTTACATGCGGCCCGACAAAAAGAAGTGTTTATTGCGGGATTCCATGTTGATGGTTACTACCAAGATCCTGAGACGTTAGAGGAGCACGTCTACGAGCATGCTGGCTGTTTTTACCACGGGTGTAAAGTATGTTTTACTACAGGCCGTAATCAGCCCATCTACAGCAATCCAGAAGACACCATGGAATTCCGTTATGAACGAACGCAACGCAAAAATGCAAGACTGCGTGAATTGGGGTACATTGTACATGAAATGTGGGAGTGCGAATTTAATCAGTTCTTAAAACAAAATCCTGCAATGGCGACGTATCTGAAGAATCACCCGTACATGAACCGCAGACCATTAAATCCAAGAGATAGCTTTTTTGGAGGAAGGACCAATTGCGTGAAATTGTACCACCAAGTCGACGAAAAAGCAGGGGAAGTAATAAAATATTTCGATATTGTTTCGCTTTATCCTTACATCAATAAGTGTGCTAAATACCCGGTAGGCCATCCACGAATTTATCTACAGGGTGATGAAAATATACCACCAATAAATAAAGTCAATGGTCTAATCAAAATGACGATATTACCAAGTCAACATCTTTATCATGGTCTCCTGCCTTACCGATGTAACAAGAAACTACTCTTTCCACTGTGTGCTGCGTGTGCCGAAGAAATGAACCCAGATCCTACAGCAACGTGTACACACAACGATCAGGAGCGATGCCTCACTGGAACTTGGGTATCATATGAAATCCAGAAAGCAATAGAATTGGGATATCAACCAGTGGAAATTTTTGAAATTTGGGATTATGACATTGAACAATATGATCCCATCACGAAAACAGGTGGCTTGTTCACGGAATATATCAATACGTTTTTGAAATCGAAAATGGAAGCGTCTGGCTGGCCCAGTTCCTGTGTGACCGAAGAAGACAAATCAAAATTCATACAAACCGTCCTGGAGCGTGAAGGTATTGCATTGGATCGGTCCAAAATTGAAAATAATCCTACACGAAGAAGCTTATCTAAGCTTTGTCTTAATGCTCTTTGGGGAAAACTTTCGCAAAGATCAAACTTTAGCCAGACCACAATTATTGATCGGCCGGAAGAATTTTATGAAAAACTCACTTCCCCCGACATTAAACTCCATCAAATTGTACCCATCAATGATACGATGTTGTATGCGTTCTGGGAGTACAATGAACATGTGCCTGTTCAAAACCGAAACACCAATGTCGTGTTAGGTGCATTTACAACATGTCAGGCACGTCTGGAACTGTACAAGTACCTGGAAATGTTGCAGGAACGTGTTTTATATTTCGACACGGATTCTGTGATATTTACGGAGAAGCCCGGGGAGCCAACCATTGAACCTTCTACGTACTTGGGATGTTTATCGAATGAGATGGAGTCTTACGGACCACGAGCATACATCAAGACATTTGTCAGTGGAGGACCAAAAAATTACAGCCTAGAAATATACAATCCGGATACCAACGTCACCAGTTACATATGCAAAATTAGAGGATTTACATTAAATTACAATGCAGGACAACAATTAAATTTCAATACGCTAAAAGAAATGATTACAAATCAATGCCGTGGACAAGTCACCATCACTATCCCCCATAAGATATGCAGGACCAAAGACCATACCATCGTCACACGCAAAGAAGAAAAAATGTACAGTATCCAGTACACAAAACGTCGATTTAAAGAATTCAATTCTTATGATACGGTTCCGTACGGGTACGTTAAAAAACAGAAGATGGAACTGGAAAAAGAAGATGATGAAGAAGAAAAAACTGTAAATACCCAATAAGGCCGCCATTTCTTTTTTCCTTTTCCTTTTCTTCTTTCCCTCCTTAACCACAAAGCAGCAACACCAAGAAGAAGAAACTGAAGTACCCACAAGAGTTCATAAACATCAACACAACCATCAGTGGAAGAAATGTAGTCATCTCGTACCGAAGGAGGAACCTTGACCATAAAGGTGCAACACCAAGAAAAATGCAGTACCCAGAAGAGTTCATAAACATCCATCAGTGAAAAAAAAATGCAGTGATCCTGTACCCGAGGAGGAAGATGAGCCTAAGCACATCCATCATTTACGAGTAAGTTTTATTTCTCTCTTATCAATATTGACTCATTTTTATTGTTTCAGGAAAAAAAGGAAATTCATAAAGTAATCCGTCGTTTCTTCTTTTTTCTTTACAGGATACGGCTACAAGATTCGAAGATGATGACGCGTCCAATATATTCATTAACTAGATCCTGTATTTATTATGTTAATAAACATGTATAGGAAGACCACATACTTTTCGTTAAATACAACAAGTTGAAAAAAAATATGTTTTATTATTTCTTGAAACCCTGAACACTTGTTTTCAAATCATGGTAATCTTGAAAATTTAAGGTGAAAAATATATTCAAGATTTGGTTTACATGATTTTGTTCGAAAAATAATTAAAGAATTTTTTTAGTGTCCAAAATTTGATTTTTAATTTAGTTCGAAAAAATTTTTAATTTGAAAATTTTCAAATGTGGTTTACATCTTTAGTACGAAACTTATTTTTAAAAATTGGTTCGAAATTTTTTTAAAATTTTTAGTTCGAAAAATTTTGATTTTAAAATTTAGTTCGAAAGTTTTCAGTTTAAAATATTTTTTTCGAAAAATTTTTAATTTTTTTAGTTCGATTTTTTTTGGGTTCGAAAATTTTTTGTTCGAAAATTTTTTGATTTGAAAATTTAGTTCGAAAGTTTTTAGTTTAAATTTTTTAGTTCGAATTTTTTTGAAATTTTTGTTTCAAATTTTTTAGTTCGAAAATTTTTTGTTTGAAACTTTTTTTTGTTTCAAAATTTTTAGTTCGAAAATTTTTTTTAGTTACAAAAATTTTTTTAGTTCGAAAAATTTTTTAGTTTAAAATTTCTTGCACTCTGCGGAACCGTTTCGAAAAGAATCGGAGCAGTTTAGGTAAGAAAAATCTGGCAACGCTGTTTCCATAATTGAAGCGCTTACTGAGCAATAAATCGCTTAAACTCACAACAATGTGTTATAAGAAATCTACAAGCGACACCTCTCTTTCACCATTGTTACTTCCAGAGACATAGACTACTAATTCAAGGACAGGATCTCCATCAAGGTAAGAATCATCTTATCTGTCAAAGAGAACGATAATATTTAATGTAAACTTCAGTACAATATCATGATACCAAAAAAGGGTTATTTAAGGAGGAGGTTGAACCCTCCATGGGAACTTTAAGGATAACCATAAAAGGGAACAAAATTCTAAAATACAGGATCACCGACATATCGCTCTATATTTCACTCATGGGGTGTGTGGCGGGTCTAAGATCATGTGACCTCTGTCGGCCAATCAGAATCGAGGTACCAAAACACTCATCTTACTCGTAAAAAGGGAACGAATTTCAAAAGTCACAGGGCTTAAGATCACGTGACCTCTATCAACCAATCAGCATTGGGGTACCAAAAGGATTCATCTTACCCGTAAAAGGGAACGAATTTCAAATATCGTAGGGTCTAAAATCACGTGACAGCTATCAACCAATCAAAACACACATCTTACCCGTAAAAGAGAACAAATTTCAAAAATCCAGGGTGAGGTCGGGGTGACTCATGACGTCATACCATGTGACCTGTTCACCGTGTGGCGGGTCTAAGATCATGTAACCTCTGTCGGCCAATCAGAATCGAGGTACCAAAGCACTCATCAAAGAGGATACCCAAATTTCAAAACCCAGGGTCTAAGATCATGTGACCGCTATCAACCAATCAAATTCAAGGTACCAAACCACTCATCTTACCCATAAAAGGGAACGAATTTTAAAAATCCCAGGGCCTAAGATCACGTGACCTCTATCAGCCAATCATAAACACTCATCTTACCCGTAAAAGGGAACGAATTTCAAATATCGCAGGGTCTAAAATCACGTGACAGCTATCAACCAATCAGAATCACACATCTTACCCGTAAAAGGGAACAAATTTCAAAAATCCCGGTCATAAAAGAGAATGAGGGATTTCCCCGCGGGTCATCATACCACGTGACCTGAAAATTTGAATTTCCCGCGTGGGCGGGGCCTAACGTCACGTGACCTCTCTCAGCCAATCAGAATCGAGGAATTTTTGCTGACTCGACTAGATATACGGGGACCCCTACTACTACGGTGGTTCGGATTCCACCTTGAATCTATAAGTCTATGTCTCATATAGTCTCGGTGCTGGAGCTATTCTAGGACAGCCCCTCCGCTTTTATTTAAAAAAAAAACTGAAAATTTTCCAGGTAGAAAAAATAATGTGCTTGTCTCATATAGAGTGTTGCCTTTGTATATAACGATATCAATGACAGAGATACCCGGTAAGCAATCACGTCTACGGTAAGTCTACGTTTGCCCTTAATAGACTTAACCTTAGAGATTCTCTCTGTGTATGGCATTGTCAAATATAAATTTTAAGTTATGTCAAACAGATATTCAAATTTAAATTCATTTTAAGGATCTCTTTATACGAGGTTTTACTGATAAATCTGATGCAAGCTTGCAATTATTGCAGAGCTAGCAAATTTGTTATAGCCTTAGTTAGGTATCCAGATGTCTAAATGCAAGCCAACAGACTTGGCCTTGAATGTTTGAGTAAGGCTTTTAAAAGTTAGGAATGATATTAGGGAAATGTTTTGTAGATAGTAATGACGAAGATAGTGCATAACAATATCAAATATTTATAGCCTACACTATCCTAACCTTTTATGGTCGTCTGCAATGGAAAAATTTTATGAACTTGTTTTGAATACTCACTTTATGAGCAATTTTGGATACTCACCGTACATAGTAGTGCTATGTGGGGACTCCACCCTCTAGTCTCCCAGTTTGAGACTTCTCCTTTATGAGATTGATTAAGCAGAAAGGTAGTGGGTAGCAATTTACATTTTGAATGCGTAACTTTACATGCATTTCGTTCATGGTGAAACTGAAAAGGCTATCCTAATTTTTTGCACTTCATTCCATCATTTCGTTATTATTGGAAGGCACGGCCAGTGGCTCAGAGTTGAGACAACATGGGGTATCAACGTCCAAAAGCCTGTACTTACTCCTGTGAGGAAACTATTGTATATACCTTAGTACTTGGGCTGACTTCGATAACAATCAACTATCTATTGACCAACGATACCTGCATATCATTCAATCCTGCCCTTTACTTTACTTTTTTAATTCTCAACGCATTCGGCAGATTTTGGTAGGCGGTATATTGTATGGTGTTCATTCGTCACAAACCTAACTTGTCCTGTTGCCTATGCAGTGTTACATAAGAAACTTAATTTCATTCGTAGTGTAATATTTTCAATGTCAAATCACAACCGCAATCGATTTGTCAAACCAAAACTTTCACGCATCAATGTTACGTGGACGCAACGCCAACATGCCTTGCGGTGGTTGATGTTTCTGGAGAAATTGTGTTTCAATAGACCAATATTGTGTGGAATTATCCATTTTTATAACTGAATTCTTGGCTGCGGCCTTTGCTGTGACGCTCTATTATCCTTATAATGTTACTGTTTACTCGAATAATATGGCAGTGGTGTACTGTTTTACTCGAAAAATTTGCCGTTTTCATTACCTGTTACCAATTGCTCATATTGTTTATTTGTTAGATAATTTTTTAACTTGTACAGCTCACAGATGACAAGAAGAACCCTAAAATAGGGAAGCGGGGAAAGGGCAACGACATGGTCAAGTTCATTTTAGGTTTTTGAGGTGTGGTCTATACTTAGATATCGTCTGCTACTCCGGGTAAAGTTATATATGTGCTATTCCGTGGTGTCATTAGAAACCCCCGTGCGAAAAGTGGGCGAGCCCATACCTACGTCACACTATTTCTGCTAGGGTTCTTCTCGTCATCTGTGAGATGTACATGTAACCTCTGAGAATAATAAAGTTGATGGTGTTTCATGAGACTTCGGCTCGATCTTGCGGTGTGTAAGGTCTCTGGTTCTATCCCAGACCACGTATGTTTGTGGTGGACAACATCGTGTCCGTGGAATTTCTCGGAGTACTCCCGTTTCCTGGCACATTTTCCTTCCATCAATTCTTCCATCATCATTCACTTGTCTTAATCATCGTCTCCCTTAGCCTAAAGGGTGTTAAACTGAAAGATTTCATTTCATTTTGTTATTATTATCATCATCATCATCACTGTCTCCTTTTGCATTTGAGTATAAACGTCGCACAGTTATGCTTTTTAGGCTAAAGGAAACTAGTGACCACTGGCGCAAATCCCGGGGGAATGAGGGGGACATGTTCCCTCCAGTCTTTGATCTGGGGCGACTGTCCCCCCAATAGTCCGATTTGAAATATGTTTTCTTTTTTTGTGTATGGAGAAATGTGATGATTTGTGTCTGATTGCCACAAAGGAAAGTGAGACAAAATTGATATTCCTCCAAAATAAGTCTCCAAATCTGCCCGTCTCCCAATGTTGAAGACAACTCTGCTCCCCTGATGGTCCACAGCATTTTTTTACCTTCATAAATATATTTTGAACTCGCTTATATAGACAGATTTGCGCTGCTGCTAGTGACTAATGGGAAGTGAATGATTGTGAAATTAATTTTTTGTGCTTTCTCCCGAAGTCGAGCCTGAGAGCACGTACTCTGAAGATATAGGCGTTAGCCACTAGAAAGAAAGACAAAAAATACAAGTACGACATAAAAGAAGGATTGAGTATAGCGCGCTTCACCAGTGATTTTAACGACTCATAGTGATTCTAACGATTCATATTAATTCATAATGGATCGGAATCGCATGTTATAAAGATTTAAGATGTAAATATTGTGGTAAGGAAGCTTTAGTATAAGTAGTAGTAGTAGCGGTAGTAGTAGTAGTAATAGTAGTAGTAGTAATAGTAGTAGTAGTAATAGTAGTAGTAGTAGTAGTATTAGTAGTAGAAGTAGTGGTAGTTAGTAGCAATAGTAGTAGTAGTACTAGTAGTAGGAACGGGCTAGAAGCCCCGCAGGGGTTGGTTGGGTTCTGTTCTCGATATAAGTAGAAGTAGTAGAAGCAGTAGTAGTAGTATTTTTCTAGTACCGGTAGCAGTAGCAGTAGTAGTCGTCAAAGGCCCCGATCCTGGGGGTACCAGGGCGACCTGCCCCCCAAAGCTCATGCAGGCTCCCGCATTTTATTTATGAATATACAATATTTGACATAATTTGAATGCAATTTGTCTTAAAATCCTCATATATGCATTTTGCATCTGAATCCCTCCCCCCAAATTTATAGAAATCGGCGCCGTTGGTAGTAGTAGTAGTAGTAGTAGCAGTAGTAGTAGTGACTCCTCCAGTTCCGGTGACAAAGAACTGAGGGACGCGGGCTATACACAAGCCTAAAGGAAAAGAAAACCGAAAGAATCCAATTTAAACAAGTCTTTCCTAGAGCATAAATAAACATTATTAATCACTTCATTCATAATTTAACCATCATAAGTAATTTCTTATCGTATTTTACATTAGAGAGCACGAGCCTAGCATAGAAAACTAACAAAATGAATTGTATATATTCAATAAGAAATAACTAAGCGTAAATGTCATCAACAGCTCAACTACAGGCAAATTTAAATATACGAGTAACAAATGAATTTGGAACATAAATACACTTACCGCGATAACCAGCACACAATCATTGAAAAGGTGTCTTAAACTCTACATATTATAAATCGAGTCAGTCTTCATATTTGATACAAACACATTTCCATGTCTCTGTTTACATATTATTTAACGATACACGCAGTGAACACATTTCCGATACCGATATCGCTTCTCCCGTGTTGGCCGCTGTCAGCGTTGCTTGGCAACGGAAAAGTAGTTGCCAGCTCAATACAGAAAAAGTAACAGAATAAATATCACAATTTCACTTCATGCGTAACAAATGAAACTTGTGCTATGTTACAGAATGTCTATACAAATAAATAAAAAATAGGAAACACGATGCTGGATTAGAATAAGTGAGCAACATTTCGTTGTTAGACAAAAACAAATATAACTCAATATCGAGCATCGTAATCTATTGACTGTATTATTGAATATGACAGGGTTTGGATATTGAAATAATGTTTTCTATTAAAGTTTTGGTTTTCATAAACAGTGTTGAATTCAGACTTTTGTACAAGCGGGGGACAAAAAAAAAAAAAAAAAAATAGGCGGGCTCTGTTATAGATTGCAATAGAGCAGTAGGAATTTGTCGCAACAAAACTCTCGACTTGTTATTGTCTGGTTGGTTGCAATAATCAACATATTGCCATTTTTCACTAACTAACGTTGTAAAGCATTTGTGTGAATCTGTATCTAATTTCCAAACTTTTATTTAACTTCGACTTTATGCGAGAACATGTTGTGTTACTTTGAACAATTAGGCTGGGCAAAAACAAACAAAAAAATCTTTGGTTTTAAGCCTCTTTTATTTCCGAGAAAAATAAACAGAAAAAAGCAAATATTTTAATGCATGTGTATAGATATTCTAGAGGGGGCGCATATACATATATATTCAAGGAGGGCTGAGTCCCCCTTGAACATGCCTGAATTCAACACTGTTCATAAAATAAATGCAGGTCCAGCCCAAACTTCTAAATGATGTAACTAAATGTATTTACCGAACACGCATAGGTAAGCGGTTCTATTTGTAATCTGGACAGTTAAAATTGAAATCGCATAGGGTAAATGTGCCAGCAAATGTGCCTTTAAGGGTGAATTCCATTTCGACAAATTATTACATGTAGATTTTCTCATCACATCTCCTTCACATCGCGAGAGTACAACGAATAAAGCTTAAAACGTGAATACATAGCATGATTGTGCGCGAAAGTAGACTATTAACTCGATTTTTAACAAATTTCCAAAATCACCTGTAAAAATCCAGTAGTCAGCCACCAGTTACCCAGAGGTCAGCTAGTATTCACCCCAGTAGTCAGCCGCATTCAATATCATGGATTTAAACGTAAATAAACCACTTACACAGACTTAAATAAAATTCAGCTGTTACAGAGGACACACCAAAACCTTTGTGTATATCTAAATCAAAGTACAAAATATTACACTTTAATTAATAGCGTTTAAAGTATACCTATTAAGCTAATTTTCTAATATATGCTATGCAAACTTATTCAAATGAGCCTAGGCTCATGTTCTTAAATAGACCAGAATGCTTAAAAAAAGTATTAGTAACTGCATAGTCCAGGCACGTACCCAGGATTTCGTGAGGGGGGGGGATCCGTGACATGAAATACTGTGGTCACCACACCACGGGCTCGATCATTCTAAACTATTTTACTGGAACATATACTGGTTCGTATAGCCAAGATTTCGTAACGGGAGGGGGGAGGGGACGTGACATGAAACACTGAAGGCCCAATCAATCCAAACTACTTTACTATCAACATATATTGGTTTTTAGGACAATAAAATGAGGATTGTTGGTAAGTATTTTAACAACAGACTACGAAAAAATCTCGAGTAAAATAATAAAAAAAAAAAAGTATTGAAAATGATTTTACAATATTTACGTTCTTCCTCTGTTCATTCAAATATAACATTTTTTCTTTCATTACGATCTCAACTATTATAAAAAGTACATATTCGCTATTATAAAAACTACACTCATGTCAAAAATGATTGTCGGATATCTATGACTGTCTTCTTGTAAGAATATAATTCCATAATGATTTTGCAGGGTACATTTAATACTGATACCATGTGTATAATCGGGAAATGTATAGACCCTATTTGTGGTAAATTTCATAGGGAAAGAATTATAAATACGAAAATTAGAGTGAGTAAAGTGAAATGTTTCTAAATGGCCAAAAAAAATATTTTTGTTTCATTGTTCTTATTTACTGCTTTTTTGACAAAATTTGCCACTTACATGTCTTTGCCGATTATACACATACTAACACTATAAGAAATACAGGGCGAATTCGTTATCAAATTATACTCCTACAACAACATATTTATAGACATGCGACAATAATTTTGGACATGAGTGTACAAACTCAATAATGTCTTGTAAAATATTTTACAATATCTGCGTTCCTTTCTCTGTTGAATCAAATGTTAACAGAACTTTATTTTCACATAAGTTTTTGTTTCACTACTGTCTGTTCCAAGTGACAGGTTAAAGGAGTAGTAGAAAATTGTTTTTGAAATAACATGTTTGATACTGCAAGCATGCGATGACGAAAAATTATTATCAAAAATGTCCACGCTGTTACACAACCGGCATTATGCTTTCAGAAGCTTGAAATCTCTCTGACTAGTAGAAGACATTCTAAGAATTGCATAACTTCCGGAAATTTCAAATTCCCTGACTCTTCCAGGATATCTCACTCACCTCGTCACCATGTATTGCAAGTAATACAAATCTCCTCATAAGAAAGAGTAACCAAAAGCTTTCTGTATTTTTTTTTATTTTTAACGTCGATTCTTCTTTTACTCATTTCATTTCGTTTTATCCTTCCTTAATTTTTTTTATTTCTGGCCTCAAAGGGGGGATCCGGACCCCCCTTGGCTACGTGCCTGCATAGTCTCAAAAGTTCAAAAAAAACTGTCGAAACTAATAAGCTGTTTCATGATATATCATTTTTTAAAATGAACTTTTGGTTACATAACATCAGCATACTTTTTAACCATACACACAAAATCTTTCTTGGAAGCTTGAACATATGATAATTTGTTCCTAGTTGTACATTTCAGATGATACCAACGTTCACAGGAATCACATCCTATATTTTTAAGTTCATCATCTTCAACGTCACTAATTAAGTCTTCGGTGCAAGCTGCACACCTAACATGGTCTTTGGATCGGTTTGATGATTCCTCTTCTAAATTATTCACCCTCCTTCGCTTTGTGTTTTCGTCCTTTAGAAAGTTACTGGGATTTATTCTTCATTCCCAGTCTTCTCTGGTTTCTCTTCATCTTACGACGTGTTTTCTGTTCTTCGGCTCTTTCCTTCTTTAGTGTTTTCAAATCCTCGTAGTTTCTCCAGGATCTTGAAGAAATCGCACTTAGGAGTTGTTTGCTGGTTAAAGCCACTGGTGTCTTGTCTTTTATTGGTCCAGACCAAGAGAGGTGTTTTTTTTTTTTTTTTCAAAATCTGGAAGGGGAGTGTTTTCGCATTTACGATTTCTTCAAGAATTACATCAATATTCATTCCTTCCTCTTCAAGATTAGTTTTCATATATTCAACGAATTTAATTGGTACGTTTTAATACACTTCTGTTGAATTTTTTTGTGCGGAGTCGGTCATCAGTTGGATAACTGTCATTCATGTTTCCTAAGGCATTTTGAATGCATTTGATGTAGTCCACAGCATCGGCATTAAAAGGGAAATTTCCGCATCGAGTGAAATCAATTTTTATGTTTCCATTTTATTGTTTATAGCCATTTTATAGATTATTGCAGTATACGTTACAAAAATACTTAATTTTCATTATTTTACAGTATTTATTTACAACAAATAGAGTCAAACTCAGAGTGTTGAAGATAGACGCTCAATATCCCTTAATTCTATTCACAATCACAAAAGTTATTTGCAGTTGTAGTCCTATCTTTATTTTTTTTTATCCACAAGAAAATTAGTAATGCGTGCGTCTATGCGTGAATTTACTTATATTTCTAAAAAGATAAACTGCGTTTTTAATTAGATTGTTTTAGAAAGCAAGTAGGCTACTATGAGAAACTGTAGCTACGCTATGAGGTACTGAATGAGAAACACGAGTTACATTCTGTATTGTTTTGGAAATCAGGCAATTCTAGGAACGGAACAATTAATAATAATAATAATAATAATAATAATAATAATAATAATAATAATAATAATAATAATAATAATAATAATAATAATAATAATAATAATAATAATAATAATAATAGTTAAAGAGCAGTTGCAGCCTTGGAAGAAGAAAATAAGCAGAAACGCGACACTGTGCAGAATAATTTAAATTATCAAATCAATTAGATACTGATATCCCTGATTTCCTCATAGGTACCTTAGATTAAAAGACTAACCTATGATCAGGGTAAAAAAAAATACTCATTACCTGTCCTTTAAATTTTAGAGGGAATTCAGACCAGTCATAAATCCGTAATCTTTTTTCCCCTCAGTTCCAGAAAAATACAAGAATTGAAGTGGCTGATATTATAATTGGACTATTCTTATATTTTTATTTTCATAAGACCTAATTTTTCATTACATCGTTAGAAAAGCCTTATACATATTAATTAAAATGTATCAGTTGTCGAAATGTGCATTTAAATTGAATGAATGATAGGTGGCTGACTACAGGAATGCATCCAGTAGTCGTCCGTTGAAAGTAATGAGGGGCTGACCACTGGAAAACGAAGTCAAGGGTCTTTTACCGCTACTTCTTTGTGTCGAGTATGCTTTCATCTGCAAAAGTGGAAAATTCTAATGCGATAACGCAAATCATGCATATTTCTAGTAGTCAGCCCCTAATGGCTGAGTATCGGAAAACGTTATACAGCCTGTTGTCAGCTCCCCCTTGTGTCTACGCAATATCTTGTTTTGTATCAACAATTACGAAACTTTTAACAAACTACAGACATTCATGCATCGAAGAAAGCAATAACTCATACTATCATATTTTACAATATACAAAAGGTGTTCAAAAAGTTTTGCACAGTGGTCTCTATTTCTTTTTTATTTGTTGCAGGAGGAGAATAAAATTTTTTGTGAACATACTTGGAACATTTAGCTATACACTGAATCTACTCAATGTAGCCTCCATCAGCTGTGACACATCTGGTCCAACGTTCTTTCCATGATGTAAATGCACTTTGATAAAATTCTGGAGATTGACTTTTACACCATCGCTTGACACAGGAAATAAGGTCTTTCTCACTATCAAATGTTTTACCGCGCAGGTGGGCCTTCAGACGTGTTTTGCTCTCAGATTCGGACAAAAACAACCATGTTTTATCCTGGGTAATAACGCAGTCAAAACACTGTTTCCATTTTCCAGTAAAGGTCGTCATGAGACCCTTGCACACATCCTTCCTTATCTTTTTCATTTCTCTTGTCAATAATTTACGCACCCAACGTGCACAGATTTTTCTGTACCCTAGTGACTGTACCATTGATACCACACTACTTAATGACAAACCAGTCATTTCAGCAAGCTGTCGTGTCGTCACACATCTGTCATTTTGGATGATTTGATTAATGGTATTCCTATTCACATCACTCACTACCGTCAATGGTCTACCGCATCGTGGATTGTCCAGTAGGGAGAAATCACCTTCTTTAAACCTCTGCAACCACCGTTGGATACTGCTGCGATCTAATGTGTCTTCCCCATAAACAGATAGCAACTTCCTGTGAATCGATGTGGCAGAGTCATCGCCGATCTTGAAGAGGAACTCCATCACCGACCGTTGTCGCAACCTGACATCTAATTCACGGTCCATTATGGCTCACCTGTAAATAAAAGAAAATACTTTTTATATACCAACTTATCGCTAAATGTTCCAAGTATGTTCACAAAAAAAAATTCATTCTCCTTCTGAAACAAATAAAAAACTTAGAGACCACTGTGCAAAACTTTTTGAACACCCTTTGTAGTTTTAACTTAACTTTGAAGTAAAGTTTCTTCCTGATTTTTTTTATTAAAAAAATGTTTACTTGCATCAGCAGCATCAAATGCTAATTTTTCTTTTCAGCCACGAAATGTCACACCAGGCCAGAACGCATAAGGTTGACTACTGGAGCTCTGATTTAGATTTTAGTTCACTATTTGTTTGATAACAGGCTACCACATGCTTATTTAATGTGCTTTTTACTACAAATGACTGACTACTGGAGACGGCTGACTTTAGGCACAATCACCCTATAGTGTTGCCAGATTTTTCACAGAGAAAAGAAAACAAAAAGGAAAACAGAAAGGTATGTGATATTCAGAATTTACATATAGAAAACACATATATGGTCAGGGCCGGATCTAGAATCCTGCGAACTACGCGATCGCAGGAGGCGTCAGGGTTAAAGTGGCTCCAAACTGGAAAAGACATTTTGTGTTTAAATGTGAATCTTCATTAGGGAAAATACTATGATGATAAATTATCTAAATAGCTTCAAATAACTATTGTGCAGACTGAGATACAGATAAAATACATCAAAAGGACAATAAAGTCGAATCTTTGCTCGCTGTAAAATATCCCTTTACAATTGAAATGGACTCATACATCAATTGGTGCCAATACTACACTTATGCTAACTTGAGGAAAATTTCCCGCGGCGCAGGGAGATTCAGGACAGATTTTTTAAAGAGGGGAAAAAGGAAGATTTTACGAATATGAGATAAAATGTAGGGAAATTTAACTTTTTAATAATAGATGTTATATTAAGGACGTGTCAGGAATTGCCCAAAAACAAGCCCATGATACTACCAACTGACTGTCCGTCTACAATCACTATCGATATCCGAAAAATTAATAGTTCAACGAGACCCTCCTGCACAAATAACTGTCTTTGACTTTTGTGTTGTCACTAAAGGTAGAAAATTTTCTCTGAGCTGCTATGTAAGACAGCTGTGTAATGGGGAATAAGTTCGAAGGATTTGGTTGATATATACTCTGTAACCAAAAATTCTGTAATTTTTTTCTACCTGTAAACTCTTTGAAAATTTAAATTCATCTCTTGTTAGATAGAGATCAATATTATTCTGATTGGCAGAATTTGATCAGAGTGTTGACTAGTAGTCCCCGGGATTGGCAGAAGTCCCCGGCTCATGCAAAAAATTGTCAATTATAGCTTGAGTTGAACAAACGGTTACGTTTGGATAAAACATTTGATAAAGAAAATGAACACCTTGTTCAAGACGAAACAGAACACGGGCATTAAGTTCCAAAACGCATACTTTGTATTGTTCAATTTCATGACACTCAAAGTTTGACGTTTAGAAGTACAAATGAAACTCTTAACAAAAGTAACATTGGATTTTTTTCTTTTAATTGGTAGAACACATCCTGCAAAATTTGACAATATTATGTTTGAAATGTGAGGAGGCTCACTACCGATAAAACACGTGTACATTACTTAAAACAATGGAAAATGAATTTATCGGTCTTCTGCCTACCAAGATTCAAGACAACCTTTAAACAAAGCTTGAAAATGCAAAATAATATTCAATCATACCTGATTGCACACCTGATTTAAGCCACACGATGAGGATCTTGAACCGCCCCCCCCAAAAAATGAAATCATTAAGTTTTACGTCCCACGTTTACGCCGGTTAGGCCAAAGAGACGGTGATGATAAGAGATGAGTGAAATGGTGGAATGAAGAAAGTGGGAGGAAACGGGAGAACCCCGAGAAAACCCCACGAGCACGGTGTTTGGCCACCACAAAGTTCAGTCTACCACTGAGCCACCACCCCCGATCTTGAACAAGTGACGATGGTAGTAACATTTATTAAAATTATTAAGAATGAGCCTGTGAATGTTAAGGAACACCCTTTAGGCTTGGTACTTATCACAAGTACCACAGGCGAAGGTCTAACAGAATCTCTACTTAATGAATTATGCAGACGAAATATCCCTCTAAAAACCATCAGAGGACAGGGGTATGACAATGGCTCCAATATGAAAGAAAAGCATAATGATGTCAAAAAGAGAATACTGGGTCTTTTTTTGCGTCATGTGGGAACCATTCTCAAAATTTAGTAGTAAACAATGCTCTGTCCCGCCCCCTTCCAGTAGACTTTTTTTTATCCGTAAAATTCAACAAATGTACTTTTTTTTCAGCATCAAATAACCGCTGGTGCATTCTAACTAAACATTCACCAAGATTGACAGTAAGTAAAACCTCTCAGCAGCAAACACTGGGAGTGTAGAATTTCTTGATGCTGTGTATGAAGGCTTCCAAGACAAAAAAATTGACGCCTTTGGCAGAAACACTGCTTTGAAAATTACTATAAAATTGCAGAGTTTCAAATTTCTTTGCTGTATAGTCACCTGGCATGAGATATTGTTTAAAATTAACACGGTTAGTAAAATGTTACAAAATGTCACCTCCGACCTACAAAGTTCAATGAATTTCATCTAAAGTGTCCAAGGAATTCTTGAAAAAATTAGGTCTGATGATGAAATGAATGGTGAAATTATAGACGCAACAAAGCTTGCAGACAAAATCGGAATCAGTGTTAAGTTTGAAAAGGAAACTCAAATCCGCCCAAAGAATATAAAAGTGAGGATGAACCTACTGAGGCAGGAAAGCATCTTTCAAAGTCAACTTTTTTAACATTATGCTTGGCAAAGCAATCACATTACTGAAAGAATAATTCCAACTTATGGAAAACCACAGTAAATGCGTGAATTTCTATACCAAATATACCATCAGCAAACACAGGATAAAGAGGCTTTGAAGAAAACATGTATGAATCTTGAAACTATGTTGAGTGATGAAGAGGAACGTGACATTGATGGAAATAATGTCTTCAGCGAGCTCCAAATATTTAGACCTATTTTGACCTCCGGTATCTCTCCTGCCAAAGCTTTTTCTTTCATCATAAAAAAATAGGTATGTGGATTCATTTCTAAACATTTTAGCAAGCTTAAGAATACCTCTCACTCTCCCAGTCTCAGCGGCCAGTAATGAACGAAGTTTTTCTATGCTAAAATTAATAATTTGAGATCAACTATAATTCAAGAACGATTAAATGGATCAGCTTTGATGGCCATTGAAAATGACATACTCAATGAAATCGATACGGATGCAATAATAAGAGATTCTGCCAAATGAAAAGCCAGAAAAGTGTCTTTATAACATGAACTTTTCAGTAGCAAAGAAAATGGGAAATTAAGCGAATTTCCATAATCGTATCACTAGAAAGTACTGTGTAAGTATCTTTTAATGAAGCATAAGAGCATACCTCTTTGTCAAAATCAAACCAGTGATAACGTTGGACTTGAACCTCATGAGTTTTATTCAGTTTCAACTCTTATGTTTCAATTGTACTTGTCAAAATGCATCTTATTTATATATCATAGTTGTGTCTTGTGCTTTTTTAATAAAAATACTATTAATTATTAAAAATGGAACATTGTCCAGTATTCATCCACAGTCCATTAGTTATAATTTCTCCATTTTTCGTTACTATTCACAGGAAGACTACAGATATTAAATCAATTTGCAATTGTAACAATTATTTTAAGAATTTTTGTCCATTACAACTTTCTAATTTTTTTTATCATCGTTTAGATGGGGGCGCCGAATTATTGCTTGCTTACACTTAAGAAATGTCTAGAACCGGCCCTGTATATGGTTTTACATACGTAATTGGTAACTGAGGTAATAATGTAGGTAATTGGTTATATTTACACGAAGGTAAACTATATTACATTTAGAAACATACATTGTATTTCCGTTACTATTGGCGCATTGTAGAGTTTATTATCATTTACCTTTATATCCAAAGTAAAATTTACCTATGAAAAGCATAAGAATTCTTAAAAGCAAAACTTGTAAGACTCTTGCAAGCAAGACCAAGACTAAGACCACGTTTCCATTTTACATGAATCTTGTAGCTGTCATAAAAAATCTTGCAACCCAATCTTCCTATTTACTGTTTACATGTTACAACTTCCTGAAAGCAAGAAAGGTATCTCCACTAGAATGGGCCGAAAGAAACTTTTTATCTTTTTTAAGTCGCTATAGCGCGGAAAAGTTGCCTTTGGTACTGATTAGAAAAATTAAGAAAAAAAAAATGAAATCGGTTAACATCTTCCGTTCGCGCATCGCAGTTAAAGTTTACCAAAAATGACGAAAATCTTGTGATTTTTAATTTCTTTTGTCTTATAAATAAATAATATTTAATCGATTCCATGATTTATTTTCGTTAATATAAATTGTAGTAAAGTATAAAAATAGTTACAGTATGTTGTTTTGTTTTGTTTTATGTTTTCCAATTGCACAACTTTACTGAAAACTTTTCTTTACAAAAAAAAAAAAAAAAAAAAAAAAGACTTTTTCATACTTTATGTTTGGGGTAATTTTGCACATATGAGTTAAATGATTGGTTTAAAAAACAAGCAGATTGACAGGAAAATATTTCACCGCAGTCCGACAATTTACTGGATTTAATCCCACTTCCCCTCCCCTTCTGCAAGATAGCTTGACTTAGAATTTTCGAGCATTGTTACTGAATGCTGAACGCTGCAAGTTTTGACACGCATTCCGTGTCCGTTACGTCCTCGTCATTTCCTCACTTAGAGATTACGTGTGGCGTTGTGCAGAAGTCCTCTTCAGTGTTCGCTGTGTTATTACATTTGTATTAGTTGTTCTTTATAATCTTGAATTATAGTGCTTAGTATTTTTGCTGCATTCCGTGCGGTGATCTTTCGTAGCGCTACAATGGCAGCTTCGAAGATGATTACGAGGCAAAACTTTGAGTGTCCTCTTTTTGGTCATCCCACAGATTTGCCACTAACTAAACTGCCTACATATGAAGATCTACTTCGGTGTTGTTTTCACGAAAGACTACAATTGTACCCACAAACAAACAATGCAAAAGTGAGTTTTTCAAAAGTTACTGGGATAGTAGCAAGAAAAATAAAAAACATTTATGATAGAGCGTCCATTCCTACCGTTACTGAGTACAGGATCGTGCAACTTGTTGTTGCATATTCATATTCATATTCATATCGTCTTTATTGCAGAAACTTCAGAGGACATCTAAAGCATTACAATCGTCAGATCTTAAAGTTACAGATTAAAATGCATATACAATATTTACAAAAGGAAAAAATTGGATACATAATATTTACAAATATGGAGACAGAAAAGAAAGAAAGAAAAAATATATAAAGATATAACTGTAATACATATCAATTGTAATTCCAATACAAAGAATAACGATCACAACACAATACAATAGATAACTACTCGTACTATACATGTCTATTTATTTCTCTCATAGTTCTTCAATTTTTCACTTTAATTGCTTTGTAATTTCGTAAAACTCTTCTATATCATATATTGGATTATCTAATAAGAGTGATTTGAGTTTACTTTTAAAAGTACCCACTTCGGTATCTCTCAGTGCTTTTGGGAGAGAGTTGAATAATTTTGCGGACGTGCCAATAAAACTCTTTTGTGTTTTGGTATAATTGTAATACACTGCCATTATATTATCTTTGTATCTTGTGTTATATGAATGATACCTGGAATGTTCAGGGAAGTTATCTCTATTCTCTTTTACATACATTAAACATTGAAAAACAAAAATAGCAGGAAGAGTCATTATTTTGAGTAGCTTGAAACTAGGTTTGCAGTGACTACGAGAAGGAAGACTACATAACAATCTGACAGCTTTCTTTTGCAGCTTTAAAAGCTTATAAATGTTACTAGATCCACCCCAAAGAATAGTACCATATGATAGAAAGCTGTGGATTTGGGCAAAGTAAACAATTCTTAAGATTTTCAAACTAACGCAACTTCTTAATTTTCTCAACATGTATATACCCTTTGTTACACTAGCTGCCGTGATTTCAATGTGATTATACCAGTTTAATTTTGAATCAAGTTCAAATCCCAAAAATTTAACTGTAGAATATTTTTCTGTGTAATCTAGATTGTTATATGTAACATTAAGATCTTGTATTTTACTCAGGTTTAAACACAAAAGGTTTGCAGTACACCAATCCTCAACTACGGTTGTTATATTTTGGGTTAATTGTTCTTTTTCGATAGTTGATTTAGAACTTACACAGACTCCAAAGTCATCAGCGAAAAGATAGCCTTTAGCGGGAATAGTAGCTACTTTGGGAAGGTCATTGATATAAATAAGGAATAAAATGGGACCCAGAACAGATCCCTGTGGTACCCCAGAACCCACTTGTAAGTATTTGGAGTTCGAATTATGGAATTCTACTTTTTGATATCTGTCTGATAAATATGATTTTATAAGGTTTAACGCATCATGTTGAAAACCGTAGTATTTTAATTTACTTAAAATAATCTTATGAGATACCGTGTCGAACGCTTTTGACAAGTCATAAAATCTAACTTTAGTAAAGTATTTACTTTCTAAACTGTCTAAAAGATCTTTAACTAAAGAAGTTGTTGCTTTAATTGTACCTAATCCTTCTCTATACCCAAATTGGGAGCTACTAAACAATGAATTACTCTCAAAATATTTAACTATTTGATCATTGAGTAATATTTCAACAAGCTTGGCTACTACAGGGATTATAGATATAGGTCTATAGTTGTCACATTCTGAATTATTGCCCTTTTTGTGTACTGGAATTACTTTAACATGTTTTAACATATCAGGAAATATCGACTCTAATATGCAACTGTTGACAATGTGTGTTAAAGGTTCAGCAATAAAATGTATGTCACTTTTAAGTATAATAGAATTAAGACCATATACATCACAGGTGCTACTATTTTTCATCTTCAAAATTGCTTTTTCAACGTCCTTAACAGTTACTAATTTGAAGCTAAAAGTACAAGATGGTTGAGGAATAGAATTCAGATAATTATAAAAATTTCTACTAGGAGTTTTTGCCTTAATCTTCTTTACTATTTCATTTATTTTATTAATGAAAAAATTATTCAAATCTGTAGCGGTAATTGAAGTAGGTTCATTTTCATTTTTCCTAGTTAAATTGCATTCCCTTCTTACAATATTCCACATGGCCTTACTTTTGTTTCCAGCATTATTTATTAGTGAGTCATTATTTTTTATCCTGGTCTCTTTCAATAACTTCCTAAATTGCTTTTTATATTTTATATGAAGTTCTTTAAATGACTTATCGCCAGTGCTTATGTAGAAATCATAATACATGTTACATAGATCTTTAACTCGATCTAGTTCTATGCTTTTAACTTTGTTAGCTTTAGGCATCGTCGATTTGTCTTTTAATGGCTTTAAGGGAAATGCAGTCTCAGCTGCGTAAATCAATGAATTTAACAAAAACGTAATTTTAAAATCAATTGAAGGTTCTAAATACATATTGGTCCAATTAACGTTACTTAAAAGATGTCTGAAAGTAACTTTACTATCATCAGTGATGTTGCGTGCCAGTTGCTTAGTATGAACTTGAGGAATAGAACTAAATTTTTTGTACCTGTCATTTTTCGTAACAATTAAATCTAAGCTACCTATTACTGGCCAATGGTCTGAAATCCAAGTTTTTATCACATAACAACCCATACTACTACTACTGTTAGTAACAATATTGTCTATGCAACTCCCTCCATTAGGTGGGTTAGGTCTAGTCACTTGTGTTGTTGATATGCTTAGGCCGAAAGAGGATATGACATTATTTAAGTCTTGGCACTCTATACTTTCTCTTTTTCTAAAATCAACGTTAAAATCAGCACACAGAAATATTCTACAATTGTATTTACAAACATATTCTAAGATGCAGCTTAACCTATCTAAAAATAAATCAAAATTCTTATTCTCTGTATTTGGTCTGTACAAGGAAATGATAATTACTTTTAAATTTACAAGGTATATAGCTGTTACTTCAAATTCCATCTCAACTGAAAATCCCGTAACACCATCTAATCGTTTATAATCTATACCATTTTTTACATAAATTAAACAGCCACCATGTTGTCGTGAGGGTCTACAGTAATAGTTTGCAATGTTGTAGCCGTTAATATTGTGAAGTTTAATCTCGTCATAATCAAGCCAGTGTTCTACCATACATATCACATCTAAACTTATATCCAAATCTTGTATAAAACTGGCTGCTGAGTGAAATTTATTGGAGAGACCTTGTACATTCCAATGCAAGATGCTAAACTTATTATTAAGTTCTATTTCATGCTCATTTAATTTTTTCTTGTCAAGATCTAATTGTTTGAGGTTCTTACTCTTTGTCTTTACTGACCGATCAGAGTTAAAACAAGCTGAGCCTATTTGATCGGTCATACAAGTTAGTTTTTTTGTAAGTTTACTGAAGCTTGCTCATCTAAAGATTCTTTAGGCCAACCAATTGGAATAATGTTAGAAACAGTAGACATATTTGAAGTTATTGATTTGTTTACAATGTCAATGATCTTGTTAGTTACATACATTTTGCCTAATCTATTAAGATGGAGGCCATGTGAAGTATGATACCTTTTTCCTAATCTACTTATATCTACAAATGTAACATTATTGAAATATTTACAAAGTTTGCGCATTTCTTCATTCGTTTTCTGCACTTCCAAGTTAACACAAGACCAAGTGGTCAAATCATGTCGATGAGGAACAGACACAACAATAACATTTGAGCTTCGTAGCTCATTAAGTTTTCTCCGTAGTGCTGTCATTAGATCCCTCTGTTCATTTCTTCCAATGTCGTTGGTACCAGCTATAAATACAGAGAAGTCATTCTTACCTGAGGGTAGCTTACAGTCTGTTGTTACATCTTGAAATTTGGCGGATGGTTTAATTACGCTTCGTACGGAGTAAACACTTTTCTCTTCGATATACTGTCGTAAATTTCTACCGTGACTATCACAGAACAAGTTAATCTGCGTTTTTTTCATTGATTTTATGTTCACTGTGTTACGAGTACACTTATTCGTTTCCTTGTCGTTTCTGGTATGTACTGAATTTGGGCTCTTTGAGTCTTGAATAGATGAGAACGTGTCATCTTCAGTTAATACACTGAACCTATTACTAACACACACTGAATATAAATCACCTTCACTAGCGGTATACGTGGTCATTCTTTTGCCTTGCACTGCAGTTTTTACAGGTTCTGTTGGACATTTAGGGGTTGAACGAGATAATGAAAGTACTTGTTTGTCATTGTTTTTTGCATATTCTACTTTTTTCTGTCGTTTCACATTCACTTGGGGATTGAGATTTCCACATGTTTCCTGTTGTAAACGAGGAGGAACTTTATTATTTACAACTTCACTCCACAAAAGTTGATTCGGCCTTGCACTGCTAACATTTGAAGGTGGGCTTTCGTTAGACATTGACACATGAAAGTTTCGCACTTCTGTACTTAGTATTTCAATTATTTTGCGTAGTGAGGCTATTTCTTCGTAAAGCTTAGACACTAGTTCAAGATTTACATCAGTACTTGGCACCATACTCCGATCTTCATTTGTTTGCTGTGTTTTGGACATGCAAAATGAGCATACCCAGTTTAGGACATTTTCACTTTTTAGAACGCCACTGCATTTTCCGAGATGAAACGCATTCTTGCATGTGCTACAGTAGATTTTATTTTTCATAACTCTGTTGCACTTATGACATTTAATGTGTTCTTCGAACATATTGTTAGTTACACTCGCAGTAGTTTCAACACTACCTGCCATTTTGAGCGATATGGCTTTCTTTCCTAGCAGAGCAAACCCGTAAGAAAATACTTAGATAGTCAGTATTCTAGCGAAAGATGAAAAACCTTTTAACACATACTTATCACTGTACTTTTACGTAACTATAACACTACAATTTACAAGTTTTCAGATATATTAAACAACTTAATTCAGTAATTATGCCGGAGCTTCTTCACATCACTACTGCAACGGCCGCCATCTTGACGGCCGCATATCATGACAGTTACTATAAACTGAGAAAGTCGTACGGTCGTGATTAGAACAAAACAATATTTGCAAAGAAGATTGCAGACTTCAAGCAAAGATCATTGTCGTTATTTGATGTGGCAGCATGCAAATGTCCTATCATTTTGAACTGTATGTGTGATAAGACAGAAGATTTGTGTGAATGTTTAATTTCTATCAAGTGCAAGTGTGAAAAGTCTAAGAAGATACCTGCCCTTGAGTTACGATTCATCTATTTTCAAAGAAAGTGTGGTTTGGGCAAAATTGGATCAATAGATCTTCAAGAAACGAAAAGGCTAACTTCAAGACTGAGAAGAAGGAACTACAAACACAAACGTGTTTTTAAAATAATGATTTAAATAATGATACGCCTTCGAGTTCAACCATTTTTGAAAACGACCCTACAGATTGTTTCAGTTCAAGACTTCAACAAGACGGTTCGGGCTCTTCCGAATTCTGTGAAAGTGAAAATGATGAGTTCGTCCCAGATATCCCCACCAAAACTCCGTCATAATGGCAAATGAGAATAACACTGAAGACAACGGCACTAAATAGTGATAGGTTTGGTGTATCTGACCATGCTACTGCTGCAATTGCTTCCAGCGCTCTACAAGATATTGGAATGGTGACAGACACGGACTATTCTCACGTGGTCGATAAAAATAAAATACGGAGAGAGAAAAGTCATATCAGGAGATCTTTTCAGTTTAAACCTGATACTTTGCTTCGTGGTCTATACTTTGATGGGCGCAAAGATGATACCTTGGTAGTTCAAGAACGTGATTCTAAGTTATTTCGTAGACTTCAAAAAGAGGAGCACTACACTATCATTCAAGAACCTGGGTCGACATATATTGGCCACATTTCTCCATCATCGGGGTCTTCTACTGATATCGCTTCCAGCATAATTTCCTACTTGACTGAAGTTGACATTTCTTTGGAGGAATTAGATGTTGTTGGCTGTGATAGTACTGTTACCAATACAGGATGGAGGAATGGTGTAATTCGGCAAATTGAATTTCATATAGGTAGACCGTTGCAGTGGGCTGTATGTCTTCTCCATTTTAATGAGTTGTGTCTCCGCCACTTATTTCAACACGTTGATGAGGAAACAACATGTCCTAAAATCTTTAGTGGGCCGGTCGGTCAACTGCTTAATGGCTGTAAAGGATTACCTGTAGTTGAATTTGAAAGAGTTGACTGCATAATCCCTGAAGTAGACCGTCAAATTATCAGCAAAGACCAGTAGTACCTTTTGGATATTTCAAGATCAGTAAATGCAGGGTAATGTCCAAAAGACTTGTCCTATCGAGACCCTGGCCCTATGTCGCACTCAAGATGGCTGACAACCGCAAACAAAATTCTTAGGTTGTACATCAGTACTGAAAATCCCTCAGAAGGTCTTAAAGAATTGGTACTTTTTATATTGCATTCGCACGTGCCTTTGTGGTTTAAAATCAAAACAAGCCATTCTTTTTAGATGGTTCGAAACATCTTTTTGAAGCAATTGCTACAACAAGATACCTCCCTGAAACTCTTCGGCAAGTGGTAGAGCCTGTAATTGAGAGAAACGCATTTTTTGCCCATCCAGAAATCGCTCTTGGCTATGATAACGGACGAAAGGAAATATATTAGAGAACTTGCTCTTAGACGAATAATAAAGGCAAGACAGGCAAAAATTAAAGGAAAGACAATCAGGAACTTCATACCACTCAAACTCAATTTTGGTGCTAAAGATTATACTGAAATGATTGACTGATCGACCTGCAAAGTATCTTCTCCTCCATTGTTGCGTCGAATCAATGATGATGAAATCAGACTCCTTATACAGAGGGCATGGTACCCGATTGGGAAGTTGTAAGAGGATTCCCTTGCCCCACACAAGCTGTCGAGAGACATGTAAAACTGTTAACAGAAGCAGCTGGCAAAGTATGTGATGCTCAGTCAAGAGATGGATATATCAGGGCAACTCTGCAATCCAGAGCTATTATGCCACACTTCAGCCAAAAATCCCATTTCAAAGTGAATCCTCATGGCTAAAACAAGTGAAAAAATCCACAAAAATCAATGATTAACTAAAAATATGTAAAACACACCTGCATTGGATGGTTAGTTGGGAAGGGTGTGGGTGGAACTCGAACTGCAGCCACCTCCTCGTGGTGAGTTCTGGGTCATTCCTGTTTACGAATGGGCGAAGAGTTTTAGATGAAATTATTTAAATTTTAAGTACAATTTAAAAAAAAAGTTGTATGAACAGTTTTACAATGTTTATTTTGCTTTTTAAACCAGTCATTTAATTGAAATCATCCAAACTATGTTATACAAATGAAAAATGTTATTTTTTTGGAAAATAATTTTCAGTTATGTTGTGAATTTTTTTTTAAAAAAATACAATAACTATTTTTTACAGTTTAATACAATTTATACTATAGAAAATAAATAATGGAGTTGATTAACTATTATTTATTTATAAGATAAAAGAAATTAAAAATCGCAAGATTTTCGTCATTTTTGGTAAACTTTAACTGTGATGCGCGAACGGAAGATGTTAACCGATTTCAATTTTTTTTTCTTAATTTTTCTAATCAGTACCAAAGGCAACTTTTCCGCGCTGTAGCGACTTAAAAAAATAAAAAGTTTTTTTCGGCCCACTCTAATCTCCATCCATGCAGCATTGCACTTTAGTGAACAAATAGTGAACCTCCTCATTAAAACGTGTATTTTGGCGCACTTTCCCCCTCCCTGTCCAAAATAATACGTTGTTTCGGAAGCGGCGTAACTGGTTTTTCCTTCATGTCAGCGGGAGGGCTATAACAGGTAGCAAGCAAGACGTCCCAGAAAGTTGCATATGGTTCAACTCCTTGCAAGATGGAAAAAAATGTTGTATGTCCCTTTCAAGACTATGTTTACATGGTGAAATATGGTAGGGTTTCAAGATTTTTTTATGACAGCTACAAGATACATGTAACGTGGCAATGCAGTCTAAGGATTCCAGTGCAAGATCAGAACAAAGACTGAATGTGCAAGACCAAGACCACCCGGGCCCTCCACTTCAATCACTAACGAAAGAAAATGACCGTGAATTTGGTCCCCTACTTCAATCATTAACTAAACAATTTGTGCCATTCGTTAGTGCATCGTTATTGCTTCTTAGTGCACCAACCCTTAACGTTAGTGCTTCATTAGTATAGGTACTACAAGTAAAAAACATTTGGAGAGCTAACGTGAACTTTCACCCCACTTTAAGAGTCTTCATTCCGGCGAAATTAAAATATCGCTAATTTTACAGTAATTATGTGATATCTTCAAATAGATAAAAGATAATCGAAATGTGGAACAAGAGCGCCCTAGACAATATTATTTTACATTAGAAACCGTTATCACGACTCACTTATCTGCTTTCGATTTCGAGCCATTTTGAAAATCGGCATTTATTTTCGCGTTTCCAAACAGCTGAAAACGGAAAACCACTAGCTGACTTGTGATAACGGTACCTCACGCAAAAAATATTGTCTAGGGCGCTCTTGTCCCATATTTCAATTATCTTTTATCTATTTGAAGATATCACATAATTACTGTAAAATAAGCGGTATTTTAATTTCGCCAGGATGAAGACTCTTAAGCACTAACGAAAAATTAGTGCCATTCATTAGTGCATCGTTAGTGCTTCTAGCAAACATTGATAGTTTAGTTAGTGTTTTACTATTAGTGTAGTTATTGCCAATTACATATCACGAAACTCCCATAAGAATTACATGGGGAATTATTCCTTGCGTCTAATTCGTGTCAAATTCAAAGGCACTACTGATCTCTTCTAGTGAAATCATTAGTGCATCATTAGTGCTTCTTAGTGCATCAATTCCTAACGTTAGTGCTTCATTAGTGTATGTACTACAATTAAAAAATCTTTGGGGCCTAGCGTGAACTTTGCCCAACCACTTGAAGCACTAACGATAATACTGCCAATCGTTAGTGCATCATTTGTGCTTCTATAAAAGTGATAGTGACAGTTTCACTAATGCTTCACTATCAGTATGGTTATGGCCAATTACCTGTCACGAAACTCCCAAAAGAATTTCATAGGAAATTATTCATCGCGTAAATTCCCGCCAAATTCAAAAGCACTAATGATCTCTTCAAGTGAAATCGTTAGTCCATCATTAGTGGTTCTTAGTGCATCAATCCCTAACGTTAGTGCTTCAATAGTGTAGGTACTACAAGTAAAATACCTTTGGGGCCTAGCGTGAACTTGGCCACACACTTTAAGCACTAATGAAAAAATTATTGCCATTCGTTAGTTCATCGTTAGTGTTTCTAAAAAAACACTGATAGTTTCGTTAGTTGTTCACTATTAGTATAGTTATGGCCAATTACATGTCACGAAACTCCCATAAGAATTACATGGGAAGTTATTCGTCGCGTCTAATTCCTGCCAAATTCGAAAAAACAAAAACAAAAAAACAAAAACTAATGATCTCTTCTAGTGCAATCGTTAGTGCATCACTAGTGCTTCTTAGTGCATCAATTTCTAACGTTAGTGCTTCATTAATGTAGGTCTACAAGTAAAAAAAACTGGGGGGCTTGCGTGAACTTGGCCCCCCCCCCACTTTATTTTTATTTTATTTTAGTTCAAGCACAACACAACAGGCTCTAGGCCCAATTATTGTGTTGTCTTTGACAACGAAATACATATTAGTACAGAACAATGAGATATACAAATAATTAAAAGAAATACACATTACAAAATAGACAATTTAAAAATACACATTTATATTGTCTTTAGCATATGTGCTCTTTATATGCCGTTTCCAAAACATGCCTGTTTAATTGTTCTTTTGTACACACTTTCCGACATGCTAAATATATCAATATTGAAGTATTTTTCGAGCTTGTTATGGAGAGTGTTTATCCTCCATATAGGAGATTTCCGAAGGATATTTGTTCTTGCCTTTCTTTGATAAAACGTAGATGTGTTTCCTATCCTCGTTCTGGTTGATGGGACTTGGAAACAAAGCAACAAACGCAGCACAATACAGTCAATCTTATCATGTATTAATTTATATAAAAATATTAGATCATTATATCTTCTTCTTTCGTATAAAGTGGGTAGTTGATAATTTTCCAGTAACTCTCTGTAAGATTCATATTTCGGGTAAGGCCCAGTTTTCCTGTACGTTAGAAGTCTTAGGAAATTTTTCTGTATTCCCTCAATCATATCACAGTATTTTTGCATATTTGGTGTCCACACAACAGTAGCATATTCTAAT
Source organism: Thermobia domestica (assembly GCF_964235325.1). NCBI lineage: Eukaryota > Metazoa > Arthropoda > Insecta > Zygentoma > Lepismatidae > Thermobia > Thermobia domestica. The sequence goes on along the minus strand of NC_137461.1, from coordinate 285,183,095 downwards.
TTTGACCGAAGGTAAGTGAAGTACAATTTCATTAAAGTTAAATCATTACGAAACTCTTTACCTAGCCTCATGATAAAACCAAGGTTTCTATAAGCCTCGCTCGTTACTGTTCCCATATGATGCTTAAATGTTAAATTTTGATCAAAGAAAATTCCAAGATCTTTGATATACTTGGGAGAGCTTAATTTTGTCCCATCAATCGAATAAGTATAGTCTATATAACTACTCTTACATGTAAAACGTAGGAAGTTACATTTATTTACACTCATTTTAAATTTATTTTCATTACACCATTCCATAATGTTAGTTAAGTCTTGTTGTATTATACTTTCTCACAATCATCAATTGAATCTACCTTAATATATATTTTGAGGTCGTCTGCAAATAGAAGACAGTTAGCATGTTTAATTCTAGTCGGCAAATCATTCACTGCTAAGAGAAACAAAAGCGGTCCGAGATTTGAGCCCTGGGGAACTCCTGACAAAGCATTGAACTTTTCAGAGATGCACCCTTTATAAACAACTGATTGCCTACGGTTACTTAAGTAGGAAGATATTAACTGTTTGTACTCTTGAGAAAAGTGGAAAGAGTTTAGTTTGGCTAGTAAAATGTCATGATCCACTAGGTCGAAGGCTTTAGAAAAGTCAGTATAGATTTCATCCACTTGATTACCTTTATCAATCTCCATTGAGATGTAGTTAGTAATGATGGCCAGGTTCGTGGATGTTGATCTATCTCGTACAAAGCCGTGTTGATAGGTCGATAGCACGGGTTTCACATGATTTAGAACACGTTGATAGATAATCTGTTCAAATACCTTTGAAAATGGTGACAATACTGATATGGGTCTTAAGGAACTAACGAAAACAGTGTCATTCGTTAGTGCTTCTAGAAAACACTGATAGTTTCCTTAGTGCTTCACTAGTAGTGTAGATATAGCCAAATTAGAATATGTGTCACAAAACTCCCATAAGAAATACATGGTTAATTTTTCATTGTGTCAAATTCCAACCAAATTCAAAAGCACTAATGATCTCTTCTAGTCAATTGTTAGTCCATCATTAGTGCTTCTTAGTGGACCGACTCCTAACGTTAGTGCTTCATTAGTGTAGGTGCTACAAGTAAAAAAAAAAACCTCTAAGAGCTTTTGTGAACGCGCCATGGAACTCCCGGTTTCCATACAGACTGTATAAACCTGCAGTTGGATTTTAACCTTCTCACAGAATGATTTTATTAATTGTTGAATATGTAATGACGTCAAGAAACAGGGAATGGGGATATGCACTTTACATTTTGAACCGTGTGTCAAAAATACAATAACTGATGTACACTTGCTAAAGCTCATTGAATGTAATTCATCGTTCGTTTCCATCGCCGAGGCTGTATGAGACCGAGGGCAGGTACGTAGCCAACGGGTGGGTCCGCGGGGTCCGGCCCCCCCTTCGGATCCAGAAACAAAAAATATTAAGGAAGGATAAAAGAAAAAGAAACGAGCAAAAGATGAATCAGCGGTAACAATATAAAGCTACAGCAAGTGTTAGGTTATTCTTTCTTATGAGGAGCTTTGTGTGGAGGAAACAGGAGGGGGGGGGGCAGTTTAAAGTGGATATTATTGTAACGAAGTATTCCGAATTCCATCTCCATGCTAATCCTATGGACTACAAATGACGATCGATAAATCGGTTCGATAAGATAGACTCTCAGGCAGAACTTAAGAAATGCCCAGAATTATCAATAATATGAGTCATTTTGAATATCGTGGCAGCGCTAATCCATTTCATAGGATGTCTTTACTTCAGAAAGAGATCTCGTTGCTATCCTGACGGCATTAAACGAATATAAGAAAAAGAAGAAAAAAGAAGACAAGTAGAACCGAGTTCGAATGACCTTGGAAGACTATATCTTTTTCAATACTTTTTTATATTTGTTTACTCAAGATTTCTTCATAATTTTTTAAATTAAAATACTTATTAACATATCCTCATTTTATTGTCCTAAAAGACCAATATGGATATGTTGCCAGTAAAATAGTTTAGATTGATCGATAGTAAATGGTGTAACCATAGTATTTCATGTCACGACCCCCTCTCTCCGATTACGAAATCCTGGCCAAACGAACGAATACATGTTGCCAGTAAAACCGTTTAAAATGATCGACCCTCTGCTGTTATAACCACAGTATTTCGTCACGGATCTTCCCCTATTGCGAAGTCTTGGCTACGTGCCTGCCGAGGGACCTACTGCTTAAAGGAGCAGTTCGAGTTAAAAACAAGTTTGGTGCAATAGAAAGAGAAACAAAAAATAAGAGACCCGTATTTTTTATATCTTGATAGGCTGTCTCGTTCAGCTTCTACAGGCATTTGTTTTTGATGAATCGTAAATAGTGACGTCATTGGTGGGATACGCGAGAAACTCAATGTGAGTCAGCAACCACTCCCTTGTACGCAGCTGTTAAACTTTTAATAGTGCATTGGATTTAATATATTGTATTTTGGATTTGTTAGCAATCTTGCTCTGTGTTGAATTCTTGAAGGAAGTTTTTGTTAGTTGTTTTTCCTGTAGCATTAGTATAAAAAAGAGTAGAGAGAGAGCAGTAATTACGTTTGTTGTGCGAAACAGTGTTTCTTCCAGACATGATGTTAGGGTGGCAATGTCTCCCGGAGGTTTGAGAGATTCCCCCGGAGGAGACCAAAATAATACGTCTATAATGTAATAAATATAATAGTACTGTGTAAAAATAATGTGCCTCTCCGAATACTAAGTGTACCTCCCCCCCCGGATTTTTTTTCTGAAAGAAACACTAGTGTGAAGTAGAAAACACGTGTTAGTCCAGCGCGTGCTGTGTCTGTGAAGTGAAGTAGAAATGCCTAACACCTGCTGTGTTTTCGGTTGTAATTCTTGTGCAATTGAAGCTGGGGACGTAAAGTATCTTTTCTTATGTTTCTAAGTCGTGAGAAATCACCAGATCGATATAGAAATAAATTATGGCCCAAGAAAATCAATGGGAAAAAATGTACCAAATAAAATCACTCGTGTTCCAAACATCTTGAAGAGCCTGCCTTCGAAAAGTCAAGTTTACTAAAAGAAAAGTTAATGCCAGTGGCGGATCTAGGCTTGGGCCGGGGCCCTAGTCCCCCCACTTTTTGGGTGGTAAAATTGACTTAAGCTATTATTTAGATATTTTTGAAAGTTTTTAGTAAACATGATATACATATCATAGTCTGGGTTTTGATCCCCCCTGAGTTTTTACCGTCTAGATCCACTTCTGGCTAATTCCAGGAGAATTATTTACACGCAAACTAGGAAAGAATGCTGTTCCAAGTATATTATTGAAAAGTTTAAAATCCGAGCCATTGAACAAGCACCGATCTATGTCCAGTTACCAACGTACAAATATCGTACAAGACACAATTGATGGTTGCAGTCAAGACGAGGCATTAGAGGGTAATAGAGACGATGTCACTCATGATTCTGAAGATACTACTTTAGAAATAAGCTATACAATGTGAATTAGGGAGTGAAATATACCGGCTTGTAGAAGGAATCAGTGACGATGACTGTTCCTCAAGACATTGAGTCATCGTTTAATTTCTCTGCATCATGTGACAATGATGATGAAACGGGTGATGAGAGTTGTTCCGCGGATAGCTATGAGAATAAAATAAATTTAACCGGTGAAGTGTTTTTCGTATTCTGGCAAACTTTACAGATGTTATTTCATTTTTGCCTCATATGTTACGCTCCTGTACATACCTTGAAGCACAAAATTATAGGATCAGCGTTAAAAATTGCAGCAAAATGTGAAAATGAACATACTTATGTTTGGGAATCGGAAGAGTGATTAAAGAAAAGGTACTTAGGTGTTGCAGCAATCTCGTCCGCCATCTATTTATATATTGGTTTCGATTTTTTTTCTTTGAAACGCTGAACTCATGCTTTATAGGATACGTTTTATAATATTATAAAAACGTTTGTACAGCCCACCATCAGATATCGTTTTTTACATGCAGATGATATTTGTAAGTCTTTGAAATCAGTTCTGGAAAAGGAAACCGCACTTAGAACGTGCCACCGCACCTCTCACAAACGAAATGCTTGGCACTGTGTAGTATGTAAGCCTGCTCTCGCTCCTTGCCCACCTATGACGTCATCACACAATTTTTCTTCCTCTGTTACTCGCTAACGACTGAACGTATCGCAATCAAACACCATTCCCTTTAGAATTTTCAACTCTACAAATGAAAATACATTGTAAAAAATGAATTTCTAAGTCAAACTGCTCCTTTAAAGTAGGATCCCAGTAACTACTCAGGTTACTATTCGACAGGGGCGTACCAAGGGCCGGGCAACCCGGGCGACTGTCCGGGGCGCCAAAACGAGCCTCAAAAAGTAAATTTTATAACGTGTTTTCTACAGACTTTTTTGTTTATATTCTTATAAAGTAGCGTCAATTACATTTGTTTTCAGGGGGCCGCGGTGGCTCAGTGGTAGGGGTCTCGGGTTCAAACCCTGCTCCCGCCAAGTGAACTTTGTGGTGGACAAACACCGTGTGCGTGGGTTTTCTCGGGGTTCTCCCGTTTCCTCCCACTTTCTTCATTCCACCATTTTTCATTCATTATTCATCATCACCGTCTCCTTTAGCCTAACCGGCATAAATAGTGGGACGTAAAACTCAAAAATTTCATTTTTTTTACATTTGTTTTCCCATTCCACCATAGAAGAAGAGAGTTTCATAGTACTAGGGGAGCTGTATCGACAAATGGAAACATGGCATGTAGAAGAAAAAGTGGAGGGGGAGTTGGTATTGTTCATAGTGGACAAAGTTCTTTGTGAACTTTCACCAGGCGACATTCTTCAAGGCATTGACATAGATGTCATTGTCAGAGATTTTACAGACAAAAAAGTTGGAAAATTATGTAATTGCTGTGAGGTGCTGAAAACAAATATGTGGTTCAATTTGTTGCTAATTTTCAGTAATATTGGAATTTAACTTCTTATTTGGTTTTTCTTATGTTTCATTATAACTAACTGAACTCTACGTCCTATGGAACCCGAAGGTTCAATGCCGCGTTCACAAATGCTCTCCACTGACTTCTATCCTTAGCCAAATGGATCCAGTTTTTACTTTGTATTCCTATTATGTGCCTGAGGCCCAAGATTGCACAATTAGGAAAACAATTTGTGTAAATTATTCGATTTTAAGATACTGTTTTTATGGAAGAAAAAAAGATATAGACGCTTTCTCATAAACTCCCTAAATTAACTTTGATATGTTCTACTTACTTATCAAACTTAAGGAAGTTGAAGGATTTCTAATATTACTTGATAATAGTGCTCTCAACGGGTCGGGACGGGTTGAAGTCCGACCCGACCCGACCCGACCCGTGACCCTACCCCAATGACTCGACCCGACCCGAGCTGACCCGTCTAACCTAACCTAACCTAATCTGACCCGACAACCCGACCCGTTTGAGAGCATTACTTGATAAAGCCTGTTATTAAACTTTAGTCTTGTAATAGCGTTCAGCTTTTGTACAAATTCATGAGATACGTTTTATGAATGCTATGCACTTCAACTACTAGAAAGAGGGGTGGATCCAGGACGGACTTCTGGAAGGGGAGCGATGGGTTGTAATACTGCTACTTAGAGCTTCTTTTAAGAGCTCCGAACTCTGGGATGGGTTTTATTTATATATAAAATAAGAAAGTTTTCTTTTCTGGGGGCACACATCGCTCCGATCGTCCCCCTTGGATCCACCTCTGAATAGGACCTACATAAAAGGGTTGTTTATAGCGCTGTGCGTAAAAACACGTTCAACATATGTGAAATGTATTTATTGGTATTTCATGTTATTAAAATAGATTGTTACACAGTCGGATATATGGCAGAATGACTCTTGATGTTAAAATAGATTGTTACACAGTCGGATATATGGCAGAATGACTCTTGATGTTAAAATAGATTGTTACACAGTCGGATATATGGCAGAATGACTCTTGATGTTAAAATAGATTGTTACACAGTCGGATATATGGCAGAATGACTCTTGATGTTAAAATAGATTGTTACACAGTCGGATATATGGCAGAATGACTCTTGATATTAAAATAGATTGTTACACAGTCGGATATATGGCAGAATGACTCTTGATGTTATTGTTATAACAAAACAATTTACAATATAGCAGTAAACATGTCTATTAAATATACCTATAGCTATCACGTATTTAAATATTGATTTTTCTTTTTGATGAATGGGTTTAAAATATTACAATCACTGTAATAAAATGTAAAATATAGGTTAGAACTAGGGGAGGCGACAAAAAGTCATTTTGCCCGGGTGAAAAATTTTGCCTTGGTCTGCCCCTGCTATTTGAGGTAAATTCTACCGGGAATCGGCATGTCTATTAATCACTTAACGATATTAACTGTAGAGTACTAACATGAGTGAAAATTCACACCCGTGTTAGTATCTATAGAGTATTAAAACTTTTAAATTTATATAATATTTTTATTATTTTTTCTATAGCGGTATGTTATGCATTTTTGTATTAAAGTGTCACATACACTAAATTAGCTTTTTTCAAAATTATGCACCAAAAAAATTTGTGGGTGAAAACTTGCCCGTGTTAGTATCTATAGAGTATTAAAACATATTAGCACACTACGGTTAAGGTGCATATGTTAAATACATGTGATTTTAGATTTTTTTTTTTATATGGTAACAAACTTATAAAGATTGAATAAAATGTATAGTTCATAGCCTCAATTATTAGCCGTTATGGATTTGCCCAAAGTAAATGGAAGATACATTATAGAGAATTCCGATCGAGAATGGAATGACCAATGAAGAAGGCGGAAGCACACGATGAGCGCCAATCAAAATGTTCGAAACAATTCCTCCCAAAATGGCCGCCATCTTTTTACTCATATAACTTTCATTTCCTCTGTATATTTCAGTTTCCTCTATAATGTGATCTGTTCTACAGAGTGATCAGAAAGTCCCGTTGCCCCCTCTGAATTACATAGATGTTGATGAATTGTTGTTTCTTGCTGTTGCAGGTAGAACAGATGGCTGATGAGTCCACTTCCACCATAGAGAAACTGATCTTAATAAGCACGTGGGTTTACGAATGACTCCATACAGGAGAATCAATGAGAATATCCAGCATGGCTTCACTGTAAGGTGTCAGAAACCTTCTCCTCCAAAACCAACAATTTTACGGTGGAAGAAAAAGATCTTTGCAAGTGCATAAAAGATAAGCTCAACTCAGGACGACCACCAACACGACTGGAAACGTGTGTAAAGGCTGCAGCGTCTATCGAACGTTCGCCAAAATCTCCATTCGTAAGCGGTCACAAAAATTGGGTGTTCCATACTCGACATTACAAAAACATTATGACGAAGGATTTGCAGTTAAAAGCATTTAAATCTTCGTTTGTAGGTGTAGATAGCGAATTGATTGATAGTGACAGGCTTGTGGGAGAATGCTCGATGTCTTTACAAGTCTTCCTTCAAGGGAGAAAGTGTTTTTCTCGGACGATTATCTAATATATCGCAATCCGAAAGCCATTTATTTCTGGAGTAAAGAAAACCTACATTTTAATGAAAAATTTGAACACAACCCATCACATAACATGATCTGGGCGGAAATATCTGCAACTCACTTGTTAAGTCCACATTTCTTTGACGGTACTGTGAATCACATTGCGTATCTCACCATGTTACGTGATTGGTTTATTCCATATCTGCAAGATCGGGGACTGCGCGGTCGTGAATGTTTCGAGTAGGATGGAACACCAGCCCATTATGCTATTGTCGTAATGATGTGTTTCCTGATAAATGGATTGGAGTGGCCACCTAAGTCCTGATCTGTTATCTTGCGACAATGCATTATTGAGTTTCAATAAACAAGAGGTTGCTGTCACACGTTACGAGATAGTTGACGAACTTAAGGATGCTGTTCGACGTGCAACTGCCATCACGCCAGCAATGTTGAGGAGAATTTCATATCGTACATGGAGGAGAATCATCATCTGTTATGAAAACGATGGTGTATACACAGACTCTCTGGAATAAATGGTAAAGAATAGTCACACTACCCAAGTTGTCTTCTGTCATGATCTCACATTAATACAATGCGACCATCTATGAATATGTGGACACGCGATAGGAGTAAGGGACTTTGTGATCACTCTGTACAATTCTACCTAGTTTTTATTTGAAGTCTATATCTCGCTCGACAAACAACTATTGCTCACCGTCAGGGTACGTGATGTGTGAGTTGCTCTCGTTTGGGTTATCTAAGGTATATTATATTTGTCTGAAATAGAAAAAAATGCCGTGTGCCTCGTTAAAATGGTACGCAAAGCAATTATCGAGTAACATTTTGAAAAACAAAAGACAATAAATGTTCGTAATTAGCGAATATATTTACTTCAAAAATTTGTAGGAATAGCATGCTTACATAAAATTTCATATGCAATCACACGTACTCAGTATAAGTATGACTCAAACCAATGAGGAAGGAAGCTTCGGTATAATTTAATTCAATATTTTAATTACTGCCGCAACTTCCTTCTTCATTCATTTTCCATACCATTAAATAGAGTACAAGGTTGCAGAGCTCTTAACACAAAATTATAGATATTTTATTTACCACGTGCAATAAGACAGCTGATCCGAATGGCTGGAGATATTTTGCACAACTGTAGCTATATCCTCATGACAGAAAAAATGTAATATTATTTACTTTACATAGGCTGTAAGGTAGTTAATATTTGATACAGTTAATAATGTAGGAACTGTTTTGATTTGTGATGACAATCCTTTACAAAAATATGATTATAGTCCTTTATCACATTTATAGATCAAAATAGCATTTGGATACATAATAAACAATTTTGTTCAATTTCTTTCGAATAATACAAATTATTTTCCGAGCTACATCCATTTGTTTCTATTTCTTGGCCTTATATAACTTTTGCTTTTCTTTCTTTTCCTGATATTTGGCCAGTTTCCGATGGAGGGCACCATATTGGCCTAGCCCCTGTCGCACCATAACTCCTCTCCACCAAGATTGGATCAACAGGGCAGTTTTAGTGTTGCGAGATTTCAACTCACGCTCCTTTCGTTTCGCTTCCATAATTGGTCTGTAGATTGCAATTAGCTCTTTGCGTTGTGTAAACTGAAAATAGATGTAAAAAGAAAATTGTTTTACTTTCAATGATGGTGAAAAAGGTCTACTATTTCCATTATTAGCGGGGAAAGAGGTATCAGGTATCTCTCCCCAAGTTCCGTAGTACTGAAGCTGGTATTCCCAATAGTGTCCAAACTTCTTGTTCTCGTACTTGTAACGAGCGTAGGAGTTATAAACTATAAGATGCGGCAGTCTTAGTAGCTATGTCCGCTATTGCCCCGGAATTGTTAAAATCCAACTTCTTATTTCTGTATTCTCTCTCTCTCTCTCTCTCTCTCTCTCGCCTCATTGCATATATCTCTTTTCAAAATTTACGGACTGAAAAGCAAGTTAAATATATCTTTTGATTGTGAGTCCGTGAAAAAAAATCGGAGAATAGATTGTTCCAAGACGCAAAATTACGGTCACTGACATCATATCTCAAAGCCAGTATCTTTTTTCGAATATCGCAAACTAAAGAGCATATTTTCCATTGAAGAAAAAACGCTTTGGAGTGAGGCATATAGTATCCCTAAATCGTTACGGATTTGAGGAATTTTGTAAGTGAATATTTAATTAATTAATTTATATACGAGTTTAGGGTAAGAATAACTAATTACTTATATTGCAAAACGAATTTGCATTAAAATATTACTACAAAATAAAATTTCATAGTAGCTCAGAGACTAGGTAGTGAGAAACTGAAGGCAAGCAATGGAATTTCAGCTAAACTAGGGACTTAATATTTAAAGTTAAAAGTCTGTATTTGTCCAGTATATATGGAGTAATACAATACATAATTATAGCTACATTCAATACTGTTGGTGTATAGTCACTGAAGAAGTATTTCTTAAAACTAATTAAACAAGTTTACTGTTGTAAATTTGAATTCTTTATCTAGAATATCTATTTTTCTTCCTCTAAATCTTTACTATAGCTTTCACTTCACTTCACTTCACTAGAGCTACCAGGCATCTTCTTTTTTCAGGCCATAACATTTGTTCGTTTTTCTTTTTTTCTTTTCTTTTCTTTTCTTTTTTTTGTTTTAATGGGGAAATTTCTTCAGCTTCAATGCCCTCTGAGCTTAATAATGCAGATGAACATGATTTCCAGATTTGATTTTGCATTTTTGTTTAGTAGGTAGGATTTGTTTCAATTATAATATTAAACTTGCAAATGGCTATTTACAAATTTACTTTTCAAAGTAACAGAAAATACTTAATGTGACTCTAATATGAAGAAGAGTTTGTTTAAAATGTTGTGTTTTTAGTGTATGATATCTTATATCATATAGCGTATCATATATCTACCATAGTCTAGGTTCCGACTACCCCCTCCATCTTTTACCTTCAAGATCCGCCACTCCCCGAGTCTTTGCACATTGTATAAGCCTATTTTGAATTAATAATGTGGTTGATTAAAAGCCTATAATTATTTATATTTAACTTTTTTATTTATTTGTTTACTAACCGCCTCTCGCGAACCACATGCGAACTCCGAACCATATTTATCCAGTTATTCAAGGACTTCGTTTTACAGCAACGTGATAGCGACCTCTATTAACGTTATTGTTTGTTATTAGGATTAGCATGACGCACGACCGAAATGTATTATATTTATTGCTAGGATTTACAAATATACATAATAAACAGTGGTGCTAATAGATGTCACATATAATATATAAAATGCGAATATTAAAATTGAAGCAGTTGTCTCTAGACCCAATGGAATCTTCCTTTAAAAAAAAATAAACATTAACTGACTTCAGAAAATAATAAAGCGGTAATAATAATAATAATAATAATAATAATAATAATAATAATAATAATAATAATAATAATAATAATAATGTGTTTAAAAGCAGAAAATAATAATAAATCTCTTAAAGTAGAAAATAAAAAATAATAATAAACCTCTTGAAAGCAGAAAATAATAATAATAAACCTCTTAAAAGCAGAAAATAATAATAATAAATCTCTTAAAAGTAGAAAAGAATAATAAACCTCTTAAGAGCAGAAAATAATAATAATAATAACAATAAAGCAATTAAAAGTTTCGATGATAATTTATGAAGCGTTAATATGTTTGGCTGGTCACAGACTTCAAAGTTAGTGTCCACTTCAAATACAAATAGCCAATTCGTTCTACCACTCAGCTACGTCGTATCTTCTCCTGGTGTTAAAATCCCAAAACCTCCTCTACTTGCGGACGCCACTGATAACAAAAATGCATGGGATATTTTTATTAGTATCTAATATGGAATTCTATTGCTTATAAGACGTTACCAAACTTTGTAGATCTTGACTTCCGCTTCGTCTTTTGTTGTGTTCATTGTGTACGACAGAAAGCTCTTGATCCTTGAAGGTGATGTCAGTAGCATATTTCTTCTCCCAAACGCCGATTTGTGACCACAGCTTCTATTTTAATGCAAAAGAGAATAACACTTTTGAGCAAAATGACTATCAGTTAAATAATAAGATACACACTATGAATATATTACTACATATCTTATCAACTACTGCAAATTCACACAGTTGAAACATGAACATAAATCACAATCACTTCTACTTAAGCTACAGAATCAATGAAGCGTTAAATTATATTTATTTCTATTTAAGCTATGAAATCTATGAAGTATTAAATTATAATTACTTCTACTTAAGCCACAGAATCTGTGAAGCGTTAAGTTATAAATACTTCTACTCAACCTACAGAATCTGTGAAGCGTTAAATTATAATTACTTCTACTCAAGCTACATAATCTGTGAAGCGTTAAGGCTGTGTCCAACACTCGGAATGCGATGGGATTTCCCTATATAATAACGTGGCATATTTCTTTCCAAAACATTATGAAAACTATTTACTTTATACATTTCAAAATTCGTCCAAATGTTTGTTAGTATTAATATTGCATGTTCACTTTTAGTTTTTCTTGCTAGAGTAATATTAAAGCGTGCTAATTAAATTTTTTTTTTCATTCAAAAGCTGTTTAATTTATAGTCTTTATGTTGCAACAACGCAGAGCAGCAGATAGGAGGCTAAGCAGGTAGTTTCTTTCATACTCTGCCCCCCGCTAGGTCACGTGTGTGAACTTTGGGTTGTCCCCGCAGACGAAGATACCAATGGAATGCAGATTGACAGCAGATAAGAGCAAAGTCAGTTTTCTCTCTCTTCATAGATCATAACGATTTCATTGATTCTGCGTCAACATCTCGGCGAATCGTTACTTGTAGAGGCATATTGGAACTAACAACGTACGAAAGTTTCAGAAAAGCTCTCTGTATTGCTTTCAAGCGAGGAAAGTGTTCATCTTATAAAAAATAGTTTTGAACTGTATAGTGAACTGAATAGCAAACTCGCTTCAACTCGGGTCTCCCGCAACAAGACGCATACACTATCCACATAGCCCCAAGGGCATGGGCGTCTCTGGCGGGGGGGACGCGTCCCCCAATATTTTGAAATACGAAATATTCAATATTTTATTTTAATTTAATTTATTTAGATACTCATTAGCAGTTAGATCATTTCCTTTGATGTTCCCCCCCAAATTTTACATGCCAGAGACGCCAATGCCCAAGGGGCACTACCGTTCTATGGAGCTTGAAACCGGAAGAGTGAAATTGTTTTACCATTCCCTGTTTCAGTACAGAGATACAGGTGAAGATGGTAGTTTTCTTCAGATGCTCAATCGATTTTCGAAAACTGTCGTTATCTACTAACAATTTAGTTTTATGGTGATCAATGTTAAAACCGAAAACGGTTGATTTCTTCCACTTCTGGTTTGAATGCAAGGTTAACGGAAGAAAGATAACCTATTCTTTAGACGCTGTGTGAATTCCCCAAAATTACTCGATATCTCTGACAGCTCACCTCTGGTGTGTGGGGTGGCCGGTTCGATCCCAGCTCGCGCCAAGTGGGCTTTGTGGTGGACAAACACCATATGTATGGCTTTTCTCGGGGATTTTCTGTTTGCTGAAAGTTTCTTCATTCCACCATTTCATTCATTCTGATCATTACCGTGTCCTTTAGCCTAGCCGACATAACTGTGGGACGTAAAACTCAAAGATTTCATTTCTAAATAATAATCTAATGCATTCTACAGTGCTCTATTCCCCAATAATAGTGTAAAGATTGATTATATGCTTGGAGATTGATATGCCATAATATTGATTATTCATGCAAAGAAACGTACCAACATCTGCCAGGTAGTCGCTACGAGAAAGAGTGACACATATTTCGTTCAGATAGTGTTCTCTATGAAACTAGACGGGAAATAAGGTTTTCTTGTCTCGTCTACTAAATTTAATAGCTCTTGTCTTGTCTCGATCCTCGAAGGTTTCTTTCGCTCTTGTCTCGAAATTTTATTCTTCCGTTTTGTTAATTTATGGAAAATAATAATAATAATAATAATAATAATAATAATAATAATAATAATAATAATAATAATAATAATAATAATAATGCCCTAATTGTTTTCTTAATTTCAACGGGAAGTTATCACAACCGTTCCGCATCACGATTGGTCCACTAATAGTGTGATATAACAACTACATATTGTGTTAAATTATATTATACTATAGCGTTAAATTATAATTACTTCTACTCAAGATACAGAATCTATGAAGCGTTAAATTATAATTACTTCTACTCAAGCTAGGTAAGTTATGAAACGATAAAATAACTTACTTCTATACTTTGGTCTAAGAATAGCATGATTTCCTCATGAACTCTACTCTCCGTGTCTAGTTGCTGCTTTATCTCTTCTAGTTTTCGGGTTCCCTCTGCGTAATCTAAATCACCTTTCAACTTAATTTCATTGCAACGGGATTCCCCATATCGAGTTACATAACTCTTTATTTGGGTGTGTTTTATTCTGTCACTGTCCGCCAATTGCTAAAAGTAAATAAAATAAAATATTTCTAAGATACACAACATTAACCTTTATTTTACGGCTTGTCAGTACACTGCCAGAATAGTAAATCCGTTCTTTCCCGCGTGGCACTGTACTGACACAGGCGAAAGGTCTACTTTGACCCGTGAGCACACCGGTTGAGAACCAACGTTTTTGGTTCCTTTCACTATGGACTATCTCTTCATACAATAAGGCACATCATTTAAAAAAAATAAATATGTGTGCTCGCGGGTCAAAGTAAACATTTCGCCTGTGTCAGTACAGTGCCACGCGGGAAAGAACGGATTTACTATTCTGGCAGTGTACTGACAGCCGTAAAATAAAGGTTAAACTAATGACTATCTAAACTAAGATTTAAATGGAAAGAACTCGACAAACGTTTACTGATTTATTACACTCAACTAAGCACGCATGTTATTATTATTGCCAAACTGCTCTTTTGTGATATGTCAGCATCTTTACTCTCTAAAACCACTTGGCATAACAACCATTTTTATGGGTTTGAGGCGCTCCAACGACATCTATTAGGGACAGTTCAGTCTAGAGAGGAACATGTGCTCAGTGCATTGCGTCGTTTTATCTCTAACAGGAGTATCAGGATCTTTCTGGACCTAGTGGGCGTCACGTTTTTATTCACGTAACTCCCCAGTTTGCCTCACGACGGTGGGTGGACACCGAAAACTGGGATACATTGGCCGGAAATCGGCATTACTAAAGACAAGAAGAAAGATAATGGCGTCAGTTCCTCAATGTAAACAATGATTATGTAAACATATTAAGGTTAGTGTAAAGGGACAAGTTTTGTCGATAGATGGCACTACAGTCTTCGTATCTCTCTCATGTATTTTTTACCATTCACGAAAATTTACAATTTCTCTTACAAATTTCAACCTTGAGACTTCAAATTTTTAGAAAAGGAACTTCATAACCTATTAAAGGGAACAATCCGTGCCGATTTTTTATTTAGAACTTTCTTCATTGTTAAAATGGCTTGATTGTTGAAGGTTTGGGTATCCATTTCAACAATCAAGCCATTTCAACAATGAAGAAAGTTCTAAATAAAAAATCGGCACGGATTGTTCCCTTTAATAGGTTATGAAGTTCCTTTTCTAAAAATTTGAAGTCTCAAGGTTGAAATTTGTAAGAGAAATTGTAAATTTTCGTGAACGGTAAAAAATACATGAGAGAGATACGAAGACTGTAGTGCCATCTAACGGCAAAACTTGTCCCTTTAAACCAACCTTAATTACCTCACAACAGGCAAGGTAGAGAGGATTTCGTAATAGGGGGGTCCGTGACGAAATACTGTGGTTATCACACCAGGGGTTCGATCAATCTAAATTATTTTACTAGCAACATACCCATATTGATTTGTTAGGACAATAAAATGAGGATATGTTAGTAAGTATTTTAATAAACTACGAAATCTCGAGTAGAAGAATATTAAAAAAACTATTGAAAGAGATATAGTCTTCCGAGGTCATTCGAGCTCGGTTCTTCTTGTCTTGTTTCTTCTTCTTTCTCATATCTTCGTTTAATGCCGTCAAGGATAGCAACGAGATCTCTCTCTCTCGGCAGTAAAGATATCCTATAAAATGGATTACTGTTGCCGCGAAATTGAAAATTTCTTTAACAAGTGTAACTGGAATGTATGTTGCCAGTCTTATATTATTGGTAATTCTGGCATTTCTTAAGTTTTTCTGAGAGTCTATCTGATCGAACTGGTTTATTGATCATCATTTGTAGTTCGTAGGAGTAGCATGGAGCTAGGTGGAATTCGGAATGCTCCGTTACAATAATATCCATTTTTAACTTGACCTCCCCCTCGTTTCCACCACACAAAGCTCCTCATAAGAAAGAGTAACAAAACGCTTGTTGTAGCTTTATATTTTTAACGTTGATTCTTCTTTTCCTCTTTTCTTTTTGTTTCATCCTTTCTTATTTTTTTTTAATTTCTGGTTTCGAAGGGTGGGGGGTCCGGACCCCTCGGACCCACCCCTAGGCTACGTGTCTGCTCATAAGGATTTTTAGTTCTTTTATATTAGCACTGCTTCTAATGCACAAAATCAATACAGGTTATACATTCAAGTTAAGAAGAGATAAATAAACTCCGATAACGACAGTAAAGAGAATCACGCTCAACCGACATCTGTGGGACAAAATAACCACCATTAAAGTCACCGCTACCCGCTAAGATGCTAACGGATTGACTGCATTATCGAACCGAGCAAGATAATCGCTCTGATTATCTATTTCGGAAAACAGAGTTTAATAAATCGCTTACAGTCACGGAAAGGCAAATTGCCTAGGGTCAATCCTGACTACGTGACTGAATTAACGGTTGGTGTAAAAACATCAATGAAACATGTGTATATATATTCTAGTAGTATATACATCTTTGCCGTTCTTTGTGGGACAGAAGTGGAGGGTAGAGGTATAGGAGATAAGGTCACACAATTTCAGCTTAAAAATTTGAATCTTTCCTAACATGAGCACGTTATAGTGTTGTTTTCTATTCCTATGATACACCAGACTTAAGCGCTCTAGCAACAACACTGTGACATTTTTTTCTTGAGCAGCGTTGCTACTTGTTGAATATGAGTTCACTTATCATGTTCATTGCAATTATGTGTTGTGAAAATGTTAACAAATTTGGTTTCACTCGAACAGACAATTCTACCAAGTAGAAAATTTACAGGTAAAATACGATGTGAAACATTTTTCGAGAAGAATGAGAGTGTTAACATAAGTAATTATTGTCAGTGTACAGCACACTGAAATTAATTTTGAGTGATAGTGGAAGTATTGTATGCGTAAGTGTGCTCTTCCATTATCCTCGTTTAGGCGTATACCCCCCCCCGTCGCTGACGTGCCTGCTCCCTATGGACGCATTCCTTCGCTGCCACTTGGCTCCCCCTCCTGCGCTCCTACCCTGATTCGGTTAGGTAAGTATTTTAGTGGCCACCTAGCACAAGTTCGTTCGTGTCTTATGCGCTGCAGCTTTTATGCCATACGTCCACACTGTATATATACACTGAGCCCTCCTGAAGTCAATCTGCAAGTGTTAATGGAGCTCCTCATTTAGTGCATGTTGTGCTAAAAGAAATACAAATATCTAACCTAACCTGGAAATTTAAGAAATGTGTCAAAATTTGGTAGAACCGTCTGCTCGAGTAATACCTACCTTAATATAATCTATCAATTCATCTTTCTGTGGAAAACCTTCCTGTAATTGTTTTCGACGCATCTGTAGCTGATTCTTCAATTGTTCGATATATTGTTCCTGCTGTCTACACTCCTCTTCAGCCTTATCAAATAAAGATGCAGACGTGACTTCATTTTTCACAGCTTCAATTAAACAATTGAAAGATCCATTTTCTATTATCTCGTTCCTTGTTTTCAGTACAATATCTTGTATGAAGAACCTGAAATAATAAATACATAAATTGAATGACATTTATGGGACTGTTAATATAAGGTGTTCCATAAAGAACAGAACTTTTGAAATGCCCGCCATTTCTGTTCTAGTAAGTTGGCAGCACTGAACGTTAGACAATTTCCTTTTGTTGTCTTTCTGATTGATAGTCATGGAGCATTGAATAGGGTCTGATCGTCTCCGGGTTTCTGTATGGGTAAGAATGGAGCGCGGGCGATGTTTTCTGCAGAACGACTAATACGAGGATGCTCCGAGGGTTTGATGTCCACAAAAACAAGGGCGCCGATTTCTCTGTAAATTGGGGGCATTCAGATGCAGAAGGTGTATATATATATTTTAAAGCCTCCACTTCCCTCTGCCTTGGCCGATTACTTTCGGACTTATTTATGGCAGACGCAACTGCCTCTTGCCTTTATTCTCTCTCTTATACTTTGATGTTTCTTTGTTATCTCTCTGTCTTTTCGGCTGTCAAACCTCAGCAGATTGAGGTGAGGCACATTTCTTTTCACCATGGCACCTAATATTTAAAACCATGCCTTTATATTTCTCTTTTTTGTTTTTTTTTTATTTTCCTTTATTTATCCTTTTACATGCAGAAAATAACCTGAAAGAAGAAAGAAAATAATTGATTAGTACATAACATAAATGAGTGGGAAGCAGCGCATTCCCCACCCTGAAAAGTAAAAATTTAAAAGAAAAAAAAACAAAACACAGTGTAGAAAACAACATCTTCTCATTTGGTGTTAACTGTCTTGTAGTTTCTTCTTTCTTCCATTATTCTCTATGCTTTTATCACACTGTTTCTCATATGTGTTTATTACACTAACACGCACAACACTGACACATACACAATGTTAATAGAGGTTATAGAAATAAAAACGAAATAAATAAATAAATAAATAAAAAAGAAACGTAAGTTTGTATTATAGTTCTGGGTGTTTGCCAGAACTTTAAAATTGTTTCTATTAGAATTTGATTTTTTTTTTTTTTTTATTGTATCTTTTCAAAGTGCCATTTGTTCAATTACCTTCTTCGTTGGGTTCGTTCATTCCATAGGTTTCTCACTACATGCTCTGTTATTTTTTGAAAGTTATCGAATTTTGTTTTATCCTGCCGTAAGCTAGTCCAATCTTCATCACTAAGTTCATCTCTGAGAATCCTTATTTCTTCACTAGTTACGTAATTTCCACAATTCCATATTACGTGTTCAGGTGTTTGGATTTCTCAACATGAACACATTTCGTCATTTTCAATATTTAATCTTTTCAAATGTGTTTTGAAGGGTCCATGTCCCTACAGCGCTTCCATAGTTTCCTTCTTTATTTCACCAATTTCTTTCCTTACTTTGATAGTTGGTATGTATTCTTTGAGCTTTTCTCCTTTTGTTGTGGTGTACCATTCCTCCTGCCATTTTCTTTCTATCAACATATTTAGTTCGTCTTCGTTATTCGGATTTGTACCTAGAATCTCTATTATTTTTATAGTTTCATTATTTGTTTTCCATCGTTTTATTGCTTCTCTCAGTATTTGGTAGTGGATTGGTTCTTCTAGTGCAAGCACTTGTAAGGATTCTATCGGTAGTGTTTTGATTATTCCTATTGTTCTAATTATAACTCCTCTCTGAACTCTGTTTATTTGTTCCCTTATTTTTTTATTTGCAAATATTCTGTGAGCCCAGGTGCTAGCACAGTATTTTACTGTTGGCATTATTACAGCATTGTTGTACGTTTGTAGGGTCTTTTTGGGTATCTTATAGTCTTTTCTTGCAATTGTGAGTATTTTATGTGCTACTTTCTTTCCTTTGTCAGTTACGTTTTCGACATGTTTAGCATAGTTCAGTTTATCGTCAATCCATACTCCCAAATACTTGAATTCTTTCACTCGTTCAATTTTTTGGTTGTTAATCTTTAATATTGGATCTCTTTGTATAGGTTGGCCGAATATCGTGTATTTAGTTTTATTTCCTGATAATTTCAGTTTATTTATTTCGCACCATTTCTGAAGCGTGTGTAAGACTTGGTTCCCTTTCCTCTCAATTTCGTCTCTTGATCGTGCTGATACGACTATTGCGATATCATCTGCATAGCCGACTACTCCTTCCGTGTCTTCCGTAATTTCCAGTGTTTTTAGGCAGGGTTCGATAACGATGTCCCACATCGTTGGACCGCATATGGATCCCTGTGGACATCCCTTTGTTGTATATGTGGTAATGTTATTATTTGGTGCCTTGTAAGTGACCTGTCTTTCGTTGCAGTATTCTAACATTAGTTGGTATAGTGATTTAGGTACTTTCATTTTTTTAAATTGTTTGAAGAGTGATGGCCACCACAAATTGTCAAAAGCTCCACTGATATCAACATAGATTACTACCTGGTACTTGTCTATTTCTCCATTTTCTATTAATTCTAAAAGCCTCCTTATAGCTGTCTCCGTACTTTTCTTCTTCCTAAAGCCAGATGTATATATATATGAGGGTTTTAAGACAAATTACATTCAAATGATGCCAAATATTGTATATTCAAAAATACAATAGCGGCTCACATGATCTGTGGGGGCTGGTCCCTCCGGACCCCCAGGATCGGCGCCCTTGCCCAAAAGAACGAAATTTCTCAAATTTAGCAATCAGACGTATCACAGTCGACTTAATCGGTGCATTACGTTGATCAAACATTTCACGGAGTTTGCGAACAATCTCTGCAATAACATTCAATACATTGTTTTTAATAAGTTTTCACTATGACAGTATAGCGCTGCATTTCTCAATTTTTGTGATTCTTTTAATAATAAGAGGCGCAATTGGAAAGTTTTAATACTGCCTTGTAATTTAAAAATGGCAGTACTTACGGGTTATTGCGATGGATCTCCTTCAAAGTAGTCCTCTGCTGTCTCAACACACGGATTTCAACGGTGTTTTTACTTCTGGAAGTATTCCTGAAAATTATATTTCGTAAGAATGTGATGATCTCTCTCCGTATTTGCCTGAATGTCTTGAATTGAGTTTAATCTCTTTCCTTTCAGCGACAAGTTTAACTTAGGAAACAGGTAGAAGTCGGCAGGGCTAAATCAGGGGAATGGGAGGTTGCGGAAGCACAGAAATTTTGAATTTGACCAGTAATTCCTAGATCGATTGCACGCAATGCGTCAGTGAATTGTTGTGGTGGAAGAATCAGGGGTAAAAGTGGATCTGAAAAGGTAGGGGGAGGTCACGCCGCCATGACGTCACGCCATCCTCCTGCCTATCTTGGCCAATTGAACTGGGGGACGCCGAACATATTTTCTGGATGTGGGAGGACGGCGTCCTCCCTCACTTTTACCACTGGGAGGAATCAATTCTTGTCTTTTCTGAGGGCAGGCCTTTTCCTCCGCAAATTTTCGCACAAACGCCGAAGAACACTTTTGTAATATTTTGGTTGACTGTCGCCCCCTAGGGGCAAATTCATGATGCACGATACCAGCCGAATTAAAAAAAAAAAAACACCAACATTGTCTTCACATTCGAGAGACTTTGTCGCGCTTTCTTCGGTCGTGGTTAACCTAGGCTCTTTCACTGACGAGAGTATTAAGCCCCTGTTTCTGGGTCATACCCATGTTTCATCACCCTTTATTATCCTATTTAACAATTCTGGGTTCGTTTCGGCCCGATCGGGACACTTTCAGTCAGCGTTGTTTCTGCTCTTCTGACAACAATTTTGGAATGAATTTCGCGGGCACTCGGTGCATGTTCAAATTGTCAGTTAAGATTGACCACCGCCCGCTGGAGTCACTCCTAGCGAGAAGAGTGACTCCAGCGGGCGGTGAGATTGACTAAACCGCGTAAAAACTTAAATTAAGGTCGTCAGCAATCTCTCTAATTGTAACTCTACGGTTCGAGCGTACTAAATCGCAAACATTCACAATGTTTTCCTTGGTTTTATAGACGCGGAAGGCCGGCCGGACCGGAAGTCATCGTCGACTGAGTCATGGCCATCTTTGAATCTGTTAAACCAGATAAACATGTTTGACTGCATCAGTCATTTATCTCCAAAGGTATTTTTAAGAGTTCATAAGTCTCCGAAGCAGATTTCCCGATTTAAAAAAAATATATATACAAACGCGAAAAAAAATATACACACACACACTTGCACTCAACAGGTTGCTACCCTGTACTGAACCAGTCTTCGTAGGTTTCTTTTTAAAAAAATTCCCTCGACTGACAAAATTTTCTCTTTTCTTACCAAATTTTCCCTAGTTTGTTGAGTGTCCAATTCTTAGGATAAAAGTTTTGTGATAAGAGTAATTTAGCTATATTAAAGGAACTACCAAAAACTTTTCAAATGGGTGCAAATTATACTATAAGGTGATTCTTTTAAAACTCATGGATTTCATTTGAGTCTAGAATTTCTAACTGAACACCGATTTTCACGCAGTTTGCGGAAAATGACTAAGTAAGGATGGGAGATTTATAGGACTATGTTTACTAGTTTAAATTCATCTGGGGTGATATCGACAACGACTCAAGAAAAACAGCAAATATTCGCCAGTGTACCTTACAATTGGAATAAGGTTTTGGTCATTTGAAGCGAATTTCCAGATTACAAATTAAGTTTTAGTAAGAATACAAATGAAGTGTTAGTGGTAACACCCATAAATCACATCTTGAATAACTATACCGGTTTCTTGCGATAAACGACGGAGAGATTTCTTGAGCGACTCAGGCCCGTAGCCAGCTCAAAAATGTAGGGGGGGGCTGAAGTTAGGGGGAGCATGATCCAACCATATTATAGTTCATCACCATATTATAGTTCATTTGCAAGCCTACCGTGAAAATTTTAGGGGGCCGGCAAAATTTTAGGGGGGCAGCCCCCCTAGATCCCCCTGGATACGGGCTTGGAGCGACCTAAGGAGTCGATAACTGACATCTTCCACAACAGTCGCCTGCGGGGACCTATGCGTCCCTGTCTCACTCAGGAGCGATCCTGTTACTTCCAATTTATTTACTGGCGACCACATTATGTTCCTGTCTGGGGAAGAACGTGAAGCAAATTTGTTTCTAAATGCACTTTGCATATCAACAACAAATTTCGTTCTCCAAAACTTTTAACGACAAACTCGTGTAGTTCCAGAGAATACACTATTCTCACTGTGCCCTGATGATACTCACACAGTAGCAGAGGGACAGTACATGTGGCAGACCCGCAACCAGAAGGGGCTGGGGATGCAGGCGATACCAATTTGCGGACATGCTCTTGCATTCAGGATTGTAATGACTTACTGCTCTCGTATCTGTGAGCAATAAAGATATTATCGTCTTCCATTATTATTTATGTATTTACAACAAACACCCGGAACCTATTTTAATAAGAAATCCTATGTATACAACATACCTATCATCCTCAAGTTTTGAAAACCTTGAAACTGGTAAATCTTCTGTGAAAAACCTGTAAAAACATAATCAATAGATTTAGTATAACAAGTCAAACAATAAACATGTTCTTGTCCCATGCTATTTTTGTCTGGTTTTTCAGTTAAGAAAATGAGTGAAGAATTCGGAGAAGCACAGGGACAAAGAATGAAAGTGTCTAGATTTAGTTCAATTGTAGTCAGCTTTTAGAGGGGATGAACTAAAACGGGCAAAATTACTTTTCGTTCACTACATTATTTTCTACATAAGTTCGAAGCTTCCCTCTATACGTGAGTGGTATGTAGCGTGTGTTGTTGTTCTGTTTCCAAAATGAAATGAAATCTTTCAGTTTTACATTCCACGGTTATGCCGGTTAGGCTAAAGGAGACGGTGATGATGAGAAATGAATGAAATGGTGGAATGAAGAAAGTGGGTGGAAACGGGAGAACTCCGAGAAAATCCACGAGTGCGTTGTTTGTCCACCACAAAGTCCACACGGCGCGAGCTGGGATCGAACCAGGGACCACAAGCACCGAAGGTGAACGCTCTACAGTTCTGTTTCCTGTACAAACTTGTTGGTTGTTGAATGAGAATTCTACCACTTACACAGTTCTTTTCTTCGATTTTTAAACATTTTGATTTATAACCTTATTCCTATCTTAAATCTAACAATTCAATTAACCCCTTGCGTTTCAGTGACATCCTGCGTGGATGTCGTAAAATACTGCATTGCTAAATATCAGTGACATTCATGTGGATGTCATGAAAACGTATCCTTTATTAAAGGTCGTATTCATCCTGCAGATGAATTTTTTTAGTGGATACAAGGCACGAGTTAGTTCTACTATATTCCCTTAGGTGACAACACCTTACTGACAGAAAAGAAAAATATTTTTTCTCAGTAGATGGCAGGCCTAAGAGATCCATGTTTCTGTTTTGACCATAAACAATTGGGAATACTTGCGTTCAGTTATAACACACCTGTGTTTGTTTTGACGATAAACAAGTGTTAGCAACCTGAAACAGCATAAAATTCCTTTAAAACATTAAAATTTCCCCCTTTTCAATCCACAATGCAAATATTTTTTATAATCAGTAATGTGCATGCTATCCTCGAACCTGCACAATAACTATGCCCTATATAACGGTCTAAACAGTATTTAAACAGTAAATGAAAACTTTGTATTACAACACGTACATAGGAAAATAACACCTGAAACGCAAGGGTCGATCAAGTATCTCAACTGTATTCCTTTTTTTTTCTTTTTTGCATGAACGTATAATAACTTGAGTGCAAATAACACAGTATGAGAATCAGCCCTCTATCAAAACAATCTTGTAAGATTTTCGTCCATAATGTAGATATCTTCACTCAAGCAATGGTAGTTTTCATTCGCTCATAGTTTCTGATAATAGCTGATACAACCAAAACATAAAAAACAGTGCATACTTTCCAGTGGCGTATACTGGTTTGATGGCTTCGGCTACCACTAACCTTCTGTACATTATTATTATTATTATTATTATTATTATTATTATTATTATTATTATTATTATTATTATTATTATTATTATTATTATTATTATTAACCTACATTTTATTAACCTATTAGCAACCCTACATTTTGCTTTGGATAGGGGTAACTTACCAGAGAAAATGGAGGCCAACCGAGTAATAAAGAACGCTGAAATAGACGATTAGTCAACGAAGGAGCCTCAGTTTGTTAGAGCCTTGGCATCGAAACGCAAATAATGAAACAAGTATTTATAACAGCTATGCCAACTATAGCAAAATACTGTAACATACAAAAAATTTTTGTTGCGTTAACGCAAACCGCTACCGAACGTGGCTCAAGAGATGTCCGGGACAACTCTCAGAGACCTCCAAAATGCCTCGTCATCCCTCGTAATTTCCCTTTACTCTTCACTTACTCCCAAGAAACCGATTTCTCTAGAGGCAACTGGTGTTACATGACAGCCCGTTCGTGCGCTGTGGGTGGAGGTGGAGCGAAGGATACAATTCTTGCTATAGTAACTGGAGAGTGGTTACTGCAACGTTGTCATATCGAAGACGTCTTAAGATAGGGGGACAGCTGCATTGTTAAGAAAGAAGTTAATTGGTCTTTCTAAATACATACAGTTCTCAGAAACTTATATCATTGAAAGAAGATACTAAAGTGTAAAATTATCAATATAATTTAGTTTATATTAGAATCTTTATTTTGTAATATTCTAGGGCTACCGCCGGTAGGCCCGATAGCCCAGAAAACACGTCACTGATACTTGCATTTTATAAGCACGAAGAAATGGTATAATTTATATAGGAAAACTCTCTGTATATCTAAAATTTTCTATTTTGACTTTGTTGCTCAAGTGATTATTTACAGTTTTGCTTTATGTACGTACAAATCTACAATAAACATTAAGAATCAGAAATGGGTTCGCGGTCACTCAATGGTAGGACACTTCCCTTTGGTGTGTGGAGTCCTTGGTTCGACCCTCGGCCAAGTAAGTTTGTTGTAGACAAGATCGTGACCGGGGGTTTTCTCAGGGTACTCCAAATTCCTCTCAATTTCTCATTCCAGCGATTGTTTCATCGTCATTCACTTGCCTTAGTCATCCTTCTCCAATAATCTAAAGGGCATAATCGTCGAATGTTCAAATGAACGATTTTGTTTCAACAATTAGAAACGTGATACAACAACGTAGGAATTTTTATGTTTATTTAGAAATATGATTTTGAGTTACAAAATGTTTTATTATTATTATTATTATTATTATTATTATTATTATTATTATTATTATTATTATTATTATTATTATTATTATTATTATTATTATTATTATTATTATTATAACATGTAGCAATATCTACTTTACTTTTTGCTACTATAGAGGGTGTTTTTCTATATACAACCTCTCCTGCCCATGTGTGCATTTTATTTTACTGAAACTTTCAGAGACAATTGTTCAAAGTATATCGGCTATACCTGGAATTATTTCTTTTGAGATTAGCTTCGTGGTCTGTGCAGATACTTAAGAAGTATTTAAATAATATAAAATAGAATAGAGTATTTTCATTGTAATTAAGTCTATACTTAGACAATAGAAAACGTAAGTGGAATATATATACATAATTACGTGGTTTTAGATTACTACCTAGTTATTGCATAAATACTATAAGAGGTTTGGAAATGACACAGTGTTGATGATATATTGATGTTCTTTTGCAAGATGATTCCTGGAAGTGTAAAAAAGAGTACCAATCTAATTTCAAGATATACACCTTGATACTGGATATAGATTCGGAGTTTGGAGGACCACTCGTCTAAAAAATTACGAACAGTGTCGATGGAAAAGTGGCATGCTGCCTTGTTCAGTGCGCGCTTTAGGGAGTCCACGTTTAATGTCTCTTCTTGCAGGCCGTTGTTGTGCAGCACTCACCACAGTTTCTAGTCGAGATGTTTAAATCCGGGCTGCTAAAAGACCAGTGGCGCGGGACCTTGGTCTGTAGCCACTCCGTTTCTGACTGTGTTTTATGCGCGGGCGTACAATCCTGTTGGAAGCTCCACTGTTCATTGGGGAACATGGTGGTACTCAGTGGTTTCACTATTGGCTCCAACATTATGGTTTGGTATTATCTGTCAGGAAAGTAAATGTACACCTATTTTTGGAGTCTGGCATTCCTGCTCTCCATCCGTGGAGAGTATGAGAATTAAATCAATCAAATGTTTACTGAGGGGAAAAAGAAAAGTTTAATCTGAATAAGACATTGCAGAGGGACACAAGCTGTGAATAAGAATAGTGCATAGTGTAAATAAAGGACGACACCAAAAGAGAAAGCCAGAAACAGCTGTTAAACTTAGAAAAAAAGAGTAAAAATTGTTGAAGTGGGAACATAAAACACAAATACAACAAACACACCGATAACTAAACGATCATCATGCCATGATCTTGGTGTAGTAGTTAAGGTGCTGGCTTACAAATACAAAGGTCGCCAGTTCGAATCTTCGGTGAGGACATTTTAAAATTTTTTTGTTAATAATACATGCAGCTCATGAGAGATGGTAAAAGAGGTCGTATTTAGTCTTTCGTAGCAATTATTATTGGTAATGTTTAGGACTGATAATACTTTTTGTCTTTGTGTATTGCTTTTATTCTTTTCTTCATTTCAAAAGAGAAGAATATCCGAACAAATGCCACAAAATTCCTCATACTTTGAATGTAAACGCCATTTGCAATTAGTAAAGAATAAAAATTGAACGTTCCGATGTAGCTGCAAAAAGTAAAAAAAAAAAAACATGGAAGTAGACCATACTCATGGTTATTAAAAATACAATTTCTACAATGCCTTACACCTCCCGACCACGTTTCTACGTTAGCAAGTAAGAGGTTTGGGTTTAGGTCAGGCTGATCAATACGTTTTGCAAAGGGGCCCGGTTTAGCTCTGACGCACCACAGGTGCGAGAAGGGAGCAAAACACTTTTTCTCTCTCCCTCTGTGTGTCTATTTATCTAACTATCTGTATATATATATAACGCTATTTGTGAATGCCATAACCACCCTAATTTTCAGCGGATTGAGACGAAACTTTTCACAAACATTAATTGTTGAAATATCTTCAGTTTGTTAACCAGAATAATCAGATGAAAATGTTCAAAATGGCGGCCCTTCAAACTCTCAAAAACTTCCAAGGGAACCAAATTTCGCCCATAAATGGGATTCAGAAAGTTTGAATAACTTTTCCTCTTTTACTGAAATATATGTGTGCAGAGACTTATTGAAATATTGGACCCGATTAATCGCATAAATAATGTTCACGCCCTTTCGCTACGGTCAGGCTTTTTTTCTTTTTTGCAGGAGGGGGTTATTTTCATATCGGAACAAGATGATTGTTAGTGATGATATGAAATTACACATTGAAAGTGAAGTAACTTGTGAAACGTGCTATTTTAAAGAATAATATAATAAATGTGCTTTCCCCTAACACAGAGAACTATAAATCATGTATTTCGTGTTCGCGAGCCTGAATGGCGAGGAGTGTTATTTGTTTTGCTTTTTAGTAACACATTGCATTGCAAATAAAGGTAGGCAACATTAGTAGTAAGTAAAACAACAACAACAAAAATTATAATAATAATAATAATAATAATAATAATAATAATAATAATAATAATAATAATAATAATAGTTGGTGTTGTTTGTGGCAAGGCAATATCTTCCTCAATTCTTCTTCAAACGTAATAATTGTAACGCCATACCTCCCTTACAAACAAAATATTAGCAATTTAGATCGAGAGAACGGGAAATTGTAGAGTGATGGGAGCAACATTGGACAGTATAGTCCGGAGGCTTAAGGCAACTTTTTATGAGAATTGTGCATTTTATATGTAAAAGCATGAAACTTGCTGTATGTGTTATTTATATAGAATTAATAATTTTGAGCGTTGTAGGCATCGGCGGATTGCCCTTTGAGCCGCCATATTGGAAAATGGCGGCCAAAATTGGTTTTTAGCTTATAACTTTTGAATGGATAGTCCGATTTTCATTTTTCTTTTTTTATTTTAAAGCTCTTTTTAATGCAAAACTTTTTTATTATAACAAAGATTTCTCTAAACTTTAAGGTTTCAGCACAATTTTTAAAAATCTAAAGATTTTTCGATGAAAATTGGTTTCTTCATTCTATAACTTTTATATGGTTCACAAAATCACTTTTGATCTCTGAATACAAGAAGATGATAATTTCATGATCTTTCCATTGATATATATTAAGCTATAACTTGAGATAGAAATCATTGATCAAAACTAACATGTCATTAAGAAAATTTATTCTGCCTCTGAAGTTTTAAATTTAATATATGGTTGTTTCTACCAGCACTTGTAATTTTTTTCTTTATTATAAGTTTACTTTTACAGAACGAAATAATAATAGAAGAATATTTAGGTATTATACTCTATTATTACTTTATTACTCTATAATTACTCTATTATAATTACCCTATTATGAAAATGAACATAAAAAGAGATGTGCATTACTTTTCTTGAATGCAGAATAACACTTTTACATGTGTACATAAAAAGTATGAAAATAATTGTAGAATTGTTTAATTTTCACAATCTTTAACGTGCATATTCAAGTATGTACTTAGACAGGGTGGAAAAGAAAAGTTAGTTGAAGTCTTGGTCACAACCACCACATGCACAAAGATGAGTGCAAGGTAAATCGGCTTTCACACATTTGCACAACATCGAACACGAGATTTTACACTTGCACCTAATTAGCTCACGAGATTCTACAGCAGCAGGAGGTTGTGTGATCCATTTTGGTTGCCATGTTGAAGATTCCGAGTCTCGAGTCCAGCCAAACATATGCAAATCAGGAAGATGAGGAGCTGTTTGAAGTGCCTGTCCCCATACGTGACCAGCCTGGTATGCTACTCTAAGGACATGCTGTTTAAGGGCGTCAAGCGTTGGTGGAATATTGTCCAAATCCCTGTTTTTCCGTGCAAACAACACAAGTCTGGCTTTGTTTACATTAGTTTCTTCGCTACAACGATCATATAGTAATATAACAAACCTTTCGATAAAAGGCATAACAGCATCAACTTCTTGTACCGAAGGTGTGCTAGCAAGAACACTGAGTGCATGGGTCACTTCTGGGTAGCTATTCCACGTTGCCCAGCAAGATACTTTACCCCTTCCTGAGAATTTCGAAGTAGTATCAGAGCCCGTTAGGGCATGGAAAGCTGGTAGGGCTTTGCATTTTTCTCTTCACAATGCTTCAGCAATTTCTGTTATGTTGAGGGTGCGAAAGGTTTTCGATGTGCCAAAAGCAACCCATAGATGACAATCCAGAACATTAGAATAATGTACTGCTGAAACCACCACATCTGTCTCCACACTTCTAATGAGGATTCTTTATCTTCCTTGTGCAACGCCATGAGCTGCATGCAGAAACATTCGGGTATCAGCTTCTTCATGTGTGCAGGGGTGTAACTCATCCAACGAATATCTAGAAGGATCTGAGTAGGAGCAAAGAACATCTTCCTCCAA
This sequence comes from Thermobia domestica, assembly GCF_964235325.1. Classification (NCBI taxonomy): domain Eukaryota; kingdom Metazoa; phylum Arthropoda; class Insecta; order Zygentoma; family Lepismatidae; genus Thermobia; species Thermobia domestica. The sequence goes on along the minus strand of NC_137461.1, from coordinate 285,153,135 downwards.
AGTAACTACAACATCTCCTTCATATGATCCGGATGCTATTTGGGTAGCCAACAAGTGAAAAAGCTCCCGCTTGTTTACATCTTCTTTTAGGAAATCAGACCAGTTAGTTGGTGTTCTCTTTAACAGTTCAACCCGACGACGAGTTCCTTTTCCTCTTTTAGCTCGAATGCAAAACTTCAGGCTGTCTGACTTGTAGACGTCAAAAACGATGTCTATTCTGCTTAAACCAGGTTTCTGAAACTGTTTTGCAGTGTACTTGATAATCTTTTGTGAATAATCATGGAAGGTATCAGTTTTCTCTCTCGTAATCATGTGCACAACAGCTGGACCATCAAGGATCATCATATCAACATCTGGACCATCAGAATCATCACACGCACTAACGACACTATCATCTTCTGTTGCAAGCAAGGTCTCTAAACATTTCATCAAGTCAGACTTCCCCTTACAGTGTAACGATCCACCATCTGAAAGCGACGGAGGATATACGTGGTTTTCATGGCAGAAAAATCATCAATATCGCCCTGCCGAATCTGACAAGCAATATACAATTTTAAGAATACACTTCGATCCCGTTTCAAAGTTTTCATTGTTGTGGAGGTATTGGATTTATTTGATTTCTTATGCTTGCAGTTGAAGAGTTGGAATTTGTTTCGGGTCATAGGGGCATCAACTGCCTTTTCACAGTCAATCAGTCTTTCCGTGAAAAACTTCTCACTCAATTCTTTTCCATTCTTTTTTATTGACTTTAAGGAATTAACAACTTCCTTCTCCATAATCTCCCTTGTGTTGAGGATCAACAAATCGCCACTTTTATCTGTAAATGGGTTTCCCATTTCCTTGATTGCAATAATCAAGTTACAAACTCTATCTAAAAACTTGGTTTGTTTCCGTGGCCTGTTTTCATGATGAGACCATTCGTCACATTCAGGGTGTTTTATTTGGGTTTTGAATTCCTCAACAATGCGTGCGACTTCCGGCCCACAAACCATCCACCGAAGCAGAGCATCGGTATTTTCAGTCAGGCCTATTGCTCCTCCAGTACCTTTGACTATCGCATTGTTCTGCTCGTGAGCTTCATCAAGAGGCATACTAGAAAACTGGCGACCAGTTTTATTGGCAGTAAATTTTCCTTTTTGAAATTCTTGATATACTTCAGGATGCTTTCTCTCCAATAGCATCATGTCTCGAAGATGAACAGCAACATATCTTGCGTAGTTGTGATGATCTAGAGCATGGAAAAGCCACTGGAGTTTAAATAATGTTCTGACATACTTTTCAAAATTTCCTTCATGTATTGCTTTATCCCATGCAAAAATTTCCAGTTCTGTTTGGAGAATGAGGTTCCAAAAATTGAATTGAGGGTGTCTTTCCTGCTGAGATAAACACCATTCTTCTTCAGAGATAATTGCAGTCTGATCTTTTCCTTCACAAAATTCCTTGTATGCTTCCCTCCGAAGCTTGTACAATGCGCATGCTGTTACATGATGTGCCTGCAAGGTCTTCTTTATGTGGACAACATTCAAAAATGAGTTCGCTGTTCCTGAGGATGCAATTTTGGCTTCCTCCAGGGCGTAAGTCCACCCACTGCCGTCTAACAAATTTCCTATGCACTTTAGTAGTGCTAACTCGATGTGCAATCCACCAAGAACAATAACAAAATGATCCTCTCCGTAACTATTAGGCCAAGTCCATTGTATTTCCTTCATAATTTTGAACAATGGTTGATCACACGTAATTACTTGCGTTTGTCCAGGATTAGTAATGTCAGTTGCTTTTCTAATTACATCCATGGAATGTCGTAACATAGCAACTGACTTAGAATCGTCTTGAAACAGGGGAAGAAGTGCAGTTCTAGTAGATGATATTGGATTTCCTCTTTCCTTCTGACTATGAAACGCAGACCAGCTTGCATTGGTGTTTGTTTCTTCATTTGTTCCCTTTTTGTCAACAAGCTCTGAAACATGCTTGCACCAGGAATATTCACTTTCAACATTTTCATCTGCTGGTTGTTTTGATGAACGATCAAAAGTTTTGATTTTCGGGGGAGAACTTATTAGTTTAGTGATCGAAATGGGAGGGACAGCTGAATAGCTTGTTGGCAGTTTCATGACTTTCTTGCTGGACTTGATCGTGAAGTTGATTGTTTGATTTAAACCAGTGTTAGTCTTTTCAGATTGCTGAAAAAGAGAAATTCCAGTACCATGAAATGAACCTTCTGAGCTTGTTGCACTGGGATTATGGTCTATATTGTCAACTGCTGAAGTTGTAAAGATACCAATCTTCAAATTTGGAGGGACTACAGCTCCAATGTTGCAAAAATGGATAATGGCGGAGTTACCTAAATCTGCTGATAAACTTAGCACTCGATCATATGACACTGATATTCCCAAGTTAAACAAAACATCAATTAAATCCTTCGAACGCATTTTTGAGTGGATATAACTACCTAAAAATAATGGAACTGGTGTCTCTTGAGCTCGAGAATGTCTGCTTCCTATAGATGTACGACGCCGGTCTTTGCAAGTGTGGTAACTAATCAACTGTGCTAAAGTAAGACTTGACTGTGATGCGTTGGCTGCCTCTTCACTTTGAATTCTGGGTTCGTGCATGACCATGGACAGGAAGCTCATCAAGGTAGGAGGAACTGACCTCTCTTGACATCCTTCTGAAAATGATCCATCAAATGGCGGCTGTTTATGATTGAGAATATCTCTGCGCAATATTCTCGCAGCACGAGCTAGGATAACCGCTTCTGACTCATTGTCTAGAATACATGTTTGCCTCAGAGAACGTCCCACTTCTCTGTTGATAACTATAAGAACATCTCTACCTTCTGGGTACGCCTCAAGTTCAGGAAAGTTAGCTAATATTTGTTCTTTTAGTCTAGTTGAATGCACATTAGATGCTTCTCCCCCAAGCTGCTTAATTCTTGTGCAATACATTCTCTTTAACTCGCTCAGTTTAAAAACTGGCGCCTCTTCTTTATTTTCAAGGCAGAATTCAATAAAAGACATAAGCTCCGCAAAAGAACTTTTGAGTATTAATTTCTGTGAATCGTTTTTCTGTGTCGGACCATGTAGTTTTGCATTCTTATTGTATAAGCTCGTGAGACACTTCGCGTGATACACAGCATCTCTAGCGATCATGTCACCCTCACTCAATTTTGCTATGAGAGATTCATCTTGCAAATTCACAGCGCACTGCCGCACTCGGCTATCAACTTTAAAGGTCGTAACAAGTGACAGGGGTTTGTCTTGGAGCAGGGGATCTTTGTTATCACAGAAAAAACACGCCTTTTCAGATTTGTCCTGTGAGGTTGCACCTCTTCCTCGTGTATAACGACTTGTAGAAGGTTCGTTCTGTTCAATTTCTGGTTGTTCCGAACTATTGCTTTCTGAAGAACACACCACCTTCCTTTTCTTCGCCCAACGTTGAGTAGCTCGATCGACTTCTTTTTTATTGTAAAGTAAGTTACACTTCCGGTGGAACTTTGCTTTGTTCTTTAAAAGAGTTGTTCTAATACCACTTCCGTCGTTCAGTCGTTCAAGTGAACCTATCTCCTCAGGAAGACCCTGAACCGCTTGTAACGACAAGAGATTCTTCTCAATTGACCCATATCCAGAAGCTGCATTCCGAGATTCCCAGTCCGCTGGACAAGTGAGCTTGTCAACTTTGGTTTTTTGACAAAAAATACATTTTTCCCAATCTGTACTAGTAGTTTTGGGGGGTGGAGGGCTACCACCTTCAACTAACTTGAATGTTCTTTTCATTTTATTTTTCTTTTTTGGACTTTCGTTTGATCTACGAAATGTTTTGATCCTAGGCGAAGACCTTTAGAGTAGATTTCACCAGTTCAGAAGTGCATAATATTCGCTTCTGTTGCTAGTATCTCTAGACCTGAAAGATATAAAAAGGAAAGAGAAAAGAGTTATGACCTGCAAGTTAAGTATTGTACAAATATAACAAAATTAAACAAACGAAAACTTGTTTACATGATTTCAAAAACAAAATGCTGTAGGATATATAGAAATTAACGCACTCAACAAAGAACTTGAGTGCTGATTCTAACTACAGTTTGGAGGATTAAACAAAATTGTTCATTTTATATCTAAAAGAATGAAACTGGATAGTGGTAACTTTGAAATTGTAAGAGTTCGTTATAACAGCACCTTATATTTCCTTAACATGCTTATTTTGAGTATCGATTTATGAGGAAACGGTAGTTCAAATTATAGCTTAACATATATCAAAGGAAAGATCATGAAATTATCATTTTCTTTTATTCAGAGATAAGAAGTGATTTTCTGCACCATATAAAAGTTATAGAATGAAGAAGTCAAATTTTATTGAAAAATCTATATATTTTTAAAAATTGTGCTGAAACCTTAAAGTTTACGGAAATCTTTGTTATAATAAAAAAGTTTTGCCTTAAAAAGAGCTTTAAAATAAAAAAAGAAAAATTAAAATCGGACTATTCGTTCAAAAGTTATAGGCTAAAAACCAATTTTGGCCGCCATTTTCCAATATGGCGGCTCAAAGGGTAATCCGATGATGCCTACAACGCTCAAAATTATTAATTCTATATAAATAACACGTACAGCAAGTTTCATGCTTTTACATATAAAATGCACAATTTTGACTTAATCCTACGGACTAGTATGCACTCATAGTAATCAGAAAAATAAGCGATTTCAATGCAAAATGAACGAAGAGTCATTGCCATGGGTAGTCATGGAGCCAAGCAGAGCTCTCTTTAGGCAAAATGTCGATAACTTATATCGAGAGAACAGGAGGTGATAGTGAGATGGGACCAACATTGGACACCGTGGACCCATAAGGCGCACCGAAAAAATTAGGGGGGCGGGCGCCAGCCAGCCTTACTTATTTCCACATAATAATATAAAATTATATTGTCAAAATACACACACGAGTTAGCTAGTAATATTTCATATTATTATTATTATTATTATTATTATCATTATTATTATTATTATCGACAGCGTCTTTTCATTACGTGTGCATATTTGACACGAAGCCAAAGAGAAGATCCATCATTCGCAGAAAGAATAAGAGTAGTCAGTTACTTTAACTGTGAACGACAGCGAAAAATACGAAAAGAGTGATTACCTGTAGCCAGGGGCCGATCCAGGGGGGGCGATCGGGGCGATTGCCCCCCAGAAGAGGGAACTTTTTTCATTTTATATATATAAATAAAACCCATCTCAAAGTTTGGAGCCCTTAAAAGTAACAGTATGACAACCCCCCGCCCCCCCCAGAAGTCGGTCCTGGATCCCTCTCTGCCTGTAGCGAAAAGAAACAATACTTTCTCTCAAATGGATAAAAAATCAAGCCGAGATAGATTCGAACTCGCATGGACGGCGCAAACAGCCAGTTCATTGCCCACTTTTTCTCTTTAACTGACTCACCGAACGTGTTTCAGTAACTTACTTATTGCTAATTTTACTTGCTTCACTCGTTTAACCTGCTTTTTCTAATAACTTATAACGACAGGGACACGAACACAGAAACATAAGGAACAGTTAAAAATCATAGATGCTCTCCCGCCAGGGATCGAACACGGGACACCATACAAAAAAGGCGCACTTGCTAGTCACTAGACCAGCGGGCAGGGCACTGCTCACATTCTGTGTCGTTAGGGATTACGACCACTGTATTGCCAGCTATTACTTCTGTGGGTTGTATACTATGATCACATGTTTCTTCTTTGCTGGAAGAGTTAAACCTACATTCTATGTAATACATGAGGTATTTAGACCTACATGCTCTTCATATAATGTAATAAAAGGGTCATGCTGGGAATAAGAAAAAGAACATTCCTTGGACAAAACGGAAACTATTGGCATCAGAAATATTTATCTACGAGGCATGCGCAGTAGTATATTTCAGAATAGTTACTCTTTAGTTCAGTAAACGAAGAAAGGGGTATAAAAAAGCAAATATGTCCCGTCAACGAGATCGACCAGAGTTGACAAGAGGCGGAAGCAGATGTGTACTAATACAACAACTTGGTTAAATTGATAATTGGTTCTTTATTCTGTAGTAGATCGTATCACAACTTTACGGGAGAGCAGAGAAAGACTTACTAACGCTGTCATATAGTAAGCTTTAGTGACACGATCATACAGACACAAATGGATGTAACTGTGAGTACTACAACTTGGATTTAACGAAAGCCGTTTAGATATACAGTGGTTTGCAGGGTTGTATAAGACAAAATACAATTCTTCATACCTCAGCTGCCAGTAACTAGATACATGCAATTTCTAGATAGATACTGAAACTGCTGTCGGATTTTAATACATGACGTATTGCAGGATGCAAAATGCTTTGCATTACTTGTTTGTTTTGTAGACAGCTACTAGCTTAGTGTTCTGAAAGGTTGTGTATAAACTAGGGATAGTCAATTCCGGAATTATTACTTTTCGGACTCCCGAAAGTAAAACCGGACAAATTCCGGAATTAGGAAAATTCCGATTTTGGAATAATTCCGGAATTTGGAAAAATCCGGAATTTAGAAATTTCTGATTTAGTTTACATTCCGGAATTCGGAAAAATCCGATTTTTTTCGAAATCCGGAGTTTTTCTCAATTCCGGAATTTTCTAAATTCCGGATTGTTTCCGAGTTCCGAAATTATTCTAAATTGCGGAGTTTAACTGAATTTCATAATTTTCCGAAATCCGAAAAGTGAAAGTTCCGCTTCCGAAAAATGAATTTATTTTGGTTAATATGAATCGTGGCGGTAATTGCGACTTCTTTGAAAGAAATGGGGTGTATGAGAATTCAATCTGTCATATTTGTGGTTTCGTGTGGAGAAAAAACAAACTTGTGAACCAGCGGTTTAAGAACAACTCAAGTTATTAATGTAAACTTTTCCGACTTCATAAAAGAAATACGAAAGGCATTTTGAATCGAAGAAATATAACATACAAGTTTGCAAGCGGAGACAAAGAAACCTAACGTAACCATACTAAAAACGAATCTTTTACTGCGTAGCGATCGCGGTTCAATGGTGAAGGTGCATGTGCGAATGCACATTGTATTTTTTTTTTTTTTTTTACTTTAGGATTTTTGATGGCGATTGATCAAGCGATAACATATGTTTTATTATATTCAGATATTTGAATACTCGGATGTTTCAATATTTGAACTATCAAATCTTCAGGAATAATAATAATAATAAACTAATAATAATTATTATTATCTCGTAGAAGATTAAAAGCTAAGAGCTAATTATCGCTCAGGTCATACCATTGGAAGCAGAAACGTGACATTTGGAAATAATATTTCGGTTTGGTTTAATGTTGCTCACGAGAAGAGGAGTTTCTCATCTCGTTTCTAAAACAAATAAAATAACATGAGAATTAACATTTTACATTCGAGACGGGTCAAGGCTAACTCAAAATTTTCGTCTGTCTTTGGAGATGGGTATCGAGACGAGACGAAAAGTATGGTAAACATTTCCCGTCTTGCCTCGATTCTCGAAATAGTGTATGTCCATTCTTTAAGTAGCAATTGCTCTGTAGACTGAATCTCATAGGCTATTTCGTTACATTATATTTCAGAGCTCATTGAATTATGCTCTGTGTAGGTATTTTGTAGCAAAGCTTTTATATTTACCTCTGCATATCCTAAAAATTAGTTTATTATACGCCTTACTGTTGCGTGATATTCAGTTATATTTATTAAAGTTATTTTCCTTAAAACATACAGTAGAATACTTTCTACATGAAACTTCAATGAAACGTTGTAGTTTAAAATGGTATTTGCAGAGGTGTGTCTTGTAGCAGTAGCGTAGCCAGGATGTGTGTTTGGGGGGGCAAGTGCTGTTATAGGCACATATAGAAAAATTACAAACAAAAAATATATAAACATAAAAATATATAAAAAATTAAAAACATCAAAGTACCAAAGTACATTGTCGGACCTCTTTGGGGAGATCCGGCCCCTCCGGGCCCCCCTTTCCCTACGCCACTGTCTTGAAGGTACGGAACCCTTTCCCCGAAATATCTACTTTTAAGTAAGTTTTGCCAAATTTCAACGGCAAGCTTAAAACCTTTTATTATTATTATTATTATTATTATTATTATTATTATTATTATTATTATTATTATTATTATTATTATTATTATTATTATTATTATTATTATTATTATTATATCAACACCGTGTATAATCTTTAAAAGATATACGGTTTGTATCTGAGTAGTAAAAGCTAATTGACTGTCGATCTCGGTCGTCGAGAAGTCTTCAGGAGGGAAGGACATCGGTCACGTTCTGGGTTTGAGTTCCGAAGGGGCAAGTTTTCGGGCTCGAGCCAAAAATTGTTAAAAGTTATAGGCTTCAGCCAAACATGTTCAAAACAGCTGGGACCAGGTTTAGGCTTATCAACGGCTCGAGCGGCTCGGCTTACAGCTCATTCACTATCGAACCGAACCAAGAAGTGAGCCGAGCCAACAGCTCAACCAACCGAGCCGATTTGAGCCATTGGCTTAGTTGAGCTGAATCGAAACGTGCCGATGGACTAATTTCAACTTAGCTGGCTTGAACCGGTTCACATGAGCCGAGTAGGGGACCCATCCCAACCGAGAAAGCTCGAGCCATCGGCTCAATTGAGCTGAGTCCATGGCTCGTTCCAACTGAGCCGGCTCGGGTCATCGGCTCATCCTAACCGAGCCGACTCGAGCTGTTCGCTCAGTTGATACGAGCCGAGCCAGTTGATATCGCTACCCGAGTTGGTCTTCTGCTTGGGCTCAAAAATTCGACAGTGAAGGTCTCAGCCTTGATTTTAAGAACAACAGTATATACTTATATTGGTGATTACGACATTTGAGGCTGTCTCGTAATAATAAAAAAAAAACTTGTCTTCTCGTTATCTAGACGAGACGAGATACAGAAAAATTGCCCCACGAGATGCACTAAAATTACGAGACGAGACGCACCCCTGTAGTGAGCAACACTAAAAAGTATTCCACATTAGTGCTTACATTTCTCATGGTTTTCGCTTTCCAGTCTAATCAGGCCATTATTTAAAAAAGAGTTAAAACGAGCTGAACGAGCGGGCCAGCCATTATCAAACTCGACTCAACTCGAAACTCGCCCAGGAAAACAGCTTGACCTTGATCGCTACGCGGTAAACGATTCGTCTTTAGTCTGGTTACGTTAGGTTTCTTTGTCTCCGCTTGCAAACTTGTATGTTATATTTCTTCGATTCAAAATGTCTTTCGTATTTCTTTTATGATGTCGGAAAAGTTTACATTAATAATTTGAGTTTTTCTTAAACCGTTGGTTCACAAGTTTGTTTTTTCTCCACACGAAACTACAAATATGACAGATTGAATTCTCATACTCTCTATTTCTTTCAAAGCAGTCGCCATTACCTGGTCAAAGACTTATTTCCACCACGATTCATATTAACCAAAATAAATTCATTTTTTGGAAGCGGAACTTTCACTTTCCGGATTTCGGAAAATTGTGGAATTCAGTTAAACTCCATAATTCAGAAGAATTCCGGAACTCGGGAAGAATCAGGAATTTAGAAAATTCCGGAATTGAGAAAAACTCCGGATTTCGAAAAAAATCCGGATTGTCCCGAATTCCGGAATGTAAACTAAATCAGAAATTTCTAAATTCCGGATTTTTCCGAATTCCGGAATTTGTCCAGTTTTACCTTCGGGAGTCCGAAAAGTAATAATTCCGGAATTGACTATCCCTAGTTTATACACAACCTTTCAGAACACTAAGCTAGTAGCTGTCTACAAAACAAACAAGTAATGCAAAGCATTTTGCATCCTGCAATACGTCATGTATTAAAATCCGACAGCAGTTTCAGTATCTATCTAGAAATTGCATGTATCTAGTTACTGGCAGCTGAGGTATGAAGAATTGTATTTTGTCTTATACAACCCTGCAAACCACTGAATATCTAAACGGCTTTCGTTAAATCCAAGTTGTAGTACTCACAGTTACATCCATTTGTGTCTGTATGATCGTGTCACTAAAGCTTACTATATGACAGCGTTAGTAAGTCTTTCTCTGCTCTCCCGTAAAGTTGTGATACGATCTACTACAGAATAAAGAACCAATTATCAATTTAACCAAGTTGTTGTATTAGTACACATCTGCTTCCGCCTCTTGTCAACTCTGGTCGATCTCGTTGACGGGACATATTTGCTTTTTTATACCCCTTTCTTCGTTTACTGAACTAAAGAGTAACTATTCTGAAATATACTACTGCGCATGCCTCGTAGATAAATATTTCTGATGCCAATAGTTTCCGTTTTGTCCAAGGAATGTTCTTTTTCTTATTCCCAGCATGACCCTTTTATTACATTATATGAAGAGCATGTAGGTCTAAATACCTCATGTATTACATAGAATGTAGGTTTAACTCTTCCAGCAAAGAAGAAACATGTGATCATAGTATACAACCCACAGAAGTAATAGCTGGCAATACAGTGGTCGTAATCCCTAACGACACAGAATGTGAGCAGTGCCCTGCCCGCTGGTCTAGTGGCTAGCACGTGCGCCTTTGGTGTATGAGGTCCCGGGTTCGATTCCCGGCGGGAGAGCATCTATGATTTTTAACTGTTCCTTATGTTTCTGTGTTCGTGTCCCTGTCGTTATAAGTTATTAGAAAAAGCAAGTTAAACGAGTGAAGCAAGTAAAATTAGCAATAAGTATGTTACTAAAACACGTTCGGTGAGTCAGTTAAAAAAAAAGTGGGCAATGAACTGGCTGTTTGCGCCGTCCATGCGAGTTCGAATCTATCTCGGCTTGATTTTTTATCCATTTGAGAGGAAGTATTGTTTCTTTTTCGCTAAGGCTGTCACTCTTTTCGTATTTTCCGCCGTCGTTCACAATTAAACTAACTGGCTATTCTTACTCTTTCTACGAATGATGGATCTTCTCTTTGGCTTCATGTCAAACATGCACACGTAATGAAAAGACACTGTCGATAATAATAATAATAATAATAATAATAATAATAATAATAATAATAATAATAATAATGATAATATGAAATATTACTAGCTAACTCGTGTGTGTATTTCGACAATATAATTTTATATTATTATGTGGAAATAAGTAAGGCTGGCTGGCGCCCGCCCCCCTAATTTTTTCGGTGCGTCTTATGGGTCCACGGTGTCAAACGTTGGTCCCATCTCACTATCACCTCCTGTTCTCTCGATATAAGTTATCGACATTTTGCCTAAAGAGGGCTCTGCTTGGCTCCATGACTACCCATGGCAATGACTCTTCGTTCATTTTGCATTGAAATCGCTTATTTTTCTGAGTACTATGAGTGCATACTGTCCAACGTTGCTCCCATCACTCAACAGTTTTCCGTTCTCTCGCTATAAATTGCTAATATATGGTTGTAAGGGAGATATGGCGTTACAATAATTACGTTTGAAGAAGAATTGAGGAAGATATTGCCTTGCCACAAACAACACCAACTATTATTATTATTATTATTATTATTATTATTATTATTATTATTATTATTATTATTATTATTATTATTATTATTATTATTATTGTTGTTGTTGTTTTACTTACTACTAATGTTGCCTACCTTTATTTGCAATGCAATGTGTTACTAAAAAGCAAAACAAATAACACTCCTCGCCATTCAGGCTCGCGAACACGAAATACATGATTTATAGTTCTCTGTGTTAGGGGAAAGCACATTTATTATATTATTCTTTAAAATAGCACGTTTCACAAGTTACTTCACTTTCAATGTGTAATTTCATATCATCACTAACAATCATCTTGTTCCGATATGAAAATAACCCCCTCCTGCAAAAAAGAAAAAAAGCCTGACCGTAGCGAAAGGGCGTGAACATTATTTATGCGATTAATCGGGTCCAATATTTCAATAAGTCTCTGCACACATATATTTCAGTAAAAGAGGAAAAGTTATTCAAACTTTCTGAATCCCATTTATGGGCGAAATTTGGTTCCCTTGGAAGTTTTTGAGAGTTTGAAGGGCCGCCATTTTGAACATTTTCATCTGATTATTCTGGTTAACAAACTGAAGATATTTCAACAATTAATGTTTGTGAAAAGTTTCGTCTCAATCCGCTGAAAATTAGGGTGGTTATGGCATTCACAAATAGCGTTATATATATATACAGATAGTTAGATAAATAGACACACAGAGGGAGAGAGAAAAAGTGTTTTGCTCCCTTCTCGCACCTGTGGTGCGTCAGAGCTAAACCGGGCCCCTTTGCAAAACGTATTGATCAGCCTGACCTAAACCCAAACCTCTTACTTGCTAACGTAGAAACGTGGTCGGGAGGTGTAAGGCATTGTAGAAATTGTATTTTTAATAACCATGAGTATGGTCTACTTCCATGTTTTTTTTTTACTTTTTGCAGCTACATCGGAACGTTCAATTTTTATTCTTTACTAATTGCAAATGGCGTTTACATTCAAAGTATGAGGAATTTTGTGGCATTTGTTCGGATATTCTTCTCTTTTGAAATGAAGAAAAGAATAAAAGCAATACACAAAGACAAAAAGTATTATCAGTCCTAAACATTACCAATAATAATTGCTACGAAAGACTAAATACGACCTCTTTTACCATCTCTCATGAGCTGCATGTATTATTAACAAAAAAATTTTAAAATGTCCTCACCGAAGATTCGAACTGGCGACCTTTGTATTTGTAAGCCAGCACCTTAACCACTACACCAAGATCATGGCATAATGATCATTTAGTTATCGGCGTATTTGTTGTATTTGTGTTTTATGTTCCCACTTCAACAATTTTTACTCTTTTTTTCTAAGTTTAACAGCTGCTTCTGGCTTTCTCTTTTGGTGTCGTCCTTTATTTACACTATGCACTATTCTTATTCACAGCTTGTGTCCCTCTGCAATGTCTTATTCAGATTAAACTTTTCTTTTTGCCCCTCAGTAAACATTTGATTGATTTAATTCTCATACTCTCCACGGATGGAGAGCAGGAATGCCAGACTCGAAAAATAGGTGTACATTTACTTTCCTGACAGATAATACACGACAGCAGATGACTTTATCTCTTGTTCACAAAAAAGGAGTCGTGTTGTGCCGTTGAAGTTCACGCCTAACTACACCGTGATATGCTGAGTGATGGGACCTTTGCACCCTGGAATCGTGTTCAGCAGCTTGCACACAGTCATTAAGGAGCGTTCCTGTGTAACGCTCTAGGACACATTTGAATTCCATCGCTCTCTTCTTGCATAGCGCGTCAGCCAGGAAGTTAGCTATACACTCTTTATAGGCTTTAAATCAAATATTCTTATATAGTTGGTTTCGAAATTCGAAATGGACATCTCTTGGGTCATCACATTGTGCCCTGACGAGAATTCTACGAATCGTTGCAACTACAGCTTTAACCGCCTGTGGCGTTCTCACTGTGGGCCGTCTGCTACTACCGGTCAGTAAAACTTACCATTTCATGGTACGGTAGACAAATTGTTCAGTGGTTTGCAGGGGTTTCAGAGTGGCGAATATCCGATGTAGTAGTATGAACACTTTGTGTAACACTATAATTGCAACACGATTCTCGTAGTCGCCCCACTCTATCATTACATGTTCCCACTGCCACGCGTCTCACCATGGAATGAACAGTTTAAAGACACAGCCAACGATACCCAGATGGTAGCAGTTACTCATACCCAGCATGGTCAAACGGCGGTCGAAATCTCTGACAATATTTATGGAATAACTAAGTATACATTAACAAGTTGCACTTATAATATATGCATATATCTAACAATAAAATTCACATTCTATAGTATCACCATTGAGCATACAGGCTGTTTTTAGATTTAAAAAATCATTGTTATCAAAAGGCCACTACTGTAGACGTATTGAAATAATGTTTACTTTTAAATACCATTTAATATCCTTTAAGTTCTATTTTCATATGACAAAGTTAAGTTTGCAGCCTTACACAGGATGTCCAATGCAACCCGGAGTTTGGGATAGTAGAAGTTTTGAACCTGGAGCGATACACACATATTGATAATACCAGAATGAAGCTTTGATCATGCACGTATTTTTAAACTAGGAAGAAACGATTGAAGTGCATTAGGAACAACACAGTGTTGCCAGATGTAAGCGAAGGTGTAAATAAATCTTTTTGCAAATAGTGTAAATTGATTCATAACTCATACGTATGGATGTTTTCTCGTTAATTTTCAGTTTGTTAAGTAGGAGTAGCTTGGAAACTATGTAGCAGAAAAAAGAATTTTTCATTTCCACTGATAACTAATCGGATGAGGCCTCTCTAAGGAGGAGCTAAGAAAATCTTAGTTTTCATATATTAAAACTCTGAATTGGCAACACTGCTGATGTTTCAGTGCATCAAAAGGTGTGTTAAGGATCTGTCTCATTATGCAATTCCTGAAAGCAACGATAAACAAACTTTGAAATTATCATGATAAAATTTTTACTTACATGCACCCGGCAACACTGCTATTCATTTCTATGAGGCTACTTAAAGCAAGATGTATACAAGAACAATTCTCGAACTGTACAAGACCTGAAAACGAACATTCGCAGTGCCATTGAGAACATTAACACTTCTACTCTACGTAAAGTTGCTGCCAACATGGTGAAACGTGTGAATCAGTGTTTGAATCAAACCAGGGGGCACTTCCAGCATGGCTCTAGAGCTGACAACTCTTTCATGATAGTAGCAGTGTTGCCGGGTGCATGTAATTAAAAGTTTTATCATGATAATTTCAAAGTTTGTTTTTCATTGTTTTCAGGAATTGCATAATGTAGCCTGATCCTTAACACACCTTTTAATGCACTGAAACATCAGCAGTGTTGCCAATTCAGTTTTAATATATTAAAACTACGATTTCCTTAGTTCCCTCTTACAGATGCCTAATCCGATTAGTTATCAGTGGAAATGAAAAATACTTGTTTTCTGCTCCATAGCTTCCAAGCTACTCCAACTAAACAAACTGAATATTAACGAGGAAACATCCATACGTATGAGTTATGAATCAATTTATATGTTTTGCAAAAAAGATAATTTACACCTTCGGTTACATCTGGCAAAACTGTGTGGTTCGTAGTGTACTTCAGTTGTAGCTTCCTAATTTAAAAATATGTGCATGAAGAAAAGTTATAAATCAATTTACATGTTTTGCAAAAAAAAAATTTAGTTTACACCTTCGGTTATATCTGGCAACACTGTGTGGTTCCTTGTGTATTTCAATTGTTTCTTCCTAATTTAAAAATATGTGCATTAACAAAGCTTCATTTTGGTATTACCATTATGTGTGTGTCGCTTCAGGTTCAAAAGTACTACTATCCCAAACTCCGGGTTGCATTGTATATTGGACACCCTGTACATTGTTTAGTGTTTGATCCCACATTAAGTATGTTTATGTATTCAACGCATAACGACTTAAAGTATGTTTGAGACTGCTTCCATCAAATTTGATTCAATTCAGCATATCCTTTTGATTTTCTTGAAAAATTACATATGAAGGAAATCTCAAGTATCTCTGGCAACCCCGCCATGTGATTGACTTCACTTGTAAACAAGGAAATTAGTACGCAACTTTGCCACACACATTGACAGATAAATTAAACTAGTAATCAAACTGGACTGCCTCGTCTCTACCACAGGATGACTGACCTTAAGCGGGGGAAAGAAAAAATCTCAAGCATGAAAAAAAAAAAAAAAAACGAAAAACATAACCTTGTTGGAAAGAAGTAATAATAGAGTAACATGCTGGATGAACAACGACATCTGGCAAGCTTTACGTTTAACATAATTCTGAAATATCAAATTTCATAAGAAAATTCACTTTAAAGCACTGTTGATCTTGGAACAGTTGGGAGAGTTCTGAAAAGTTTTAGCCACTTTTGTCTGAAAAGAGTAAAAAAAAAAGAAAGAACTTATTTTTAGAAATGGTCTAATTATATCACTCATAACTTCTGATGATATGCAATCACACGAGGGAGGTTTTATAGAATCACTCTGTATTTGTGATATTCAAGAAATGCTCTCTTGATTATGAAATATCACACCGGGAGTCAAACACATGAATATTGATGCTTGTGTACCTGATATCTACAAGGAAATCCTATTCTAATGCTGTAGAGTTGATATTCCAGCTATCTCCGAGTCTGTCCGGTCATCAGGTCTGAGAAGCGAGACCCAGATTCGAACCCAGGGTCTTGACTCACGAGACCCAGGTCATCAGTGGTGTTTTTTCGACGATGAGTCCCAAGTTTGTTAACCTATAGAGTTAATTACTTGATAATATTAGTATCCGTTAAAAACTCATGACAATAAAATGATCTAAAAAAAAGCTTAGCTAAAAATAGAATACACTGCACATAAGATCTTAAAGATAGGTAAGTACCTTTTAGGCTTGGAAGGAATTTTTTCCTTGAATACCCTGTAATTGTCGCTAATACCTGTAGCAGATACAGATATTACGTGTTTCATTATTTGGAGGCAGTCAACACTGCTCTCCATCACAGATGCAATCGCTGCAACTTCTAAAGGGGTAAAGCGATTCTGCATAACATTATACGCACACGCTTTCACTTCCATCTTTCAACTAATAAGAAAAGAAAGCAGGTTAGTAGTTTATATAACAATATCTTGATCTAAAATTAGAAAGCCCGGATCAGTTACATTCGAAATAACAGTCTCTTGCGTGCGCAATCCGCATTTTTTCCTTACACCGTCAGAATACAATTATTTTACACATACTCATGTTAGCATACAATCATGAAATTTTGGAAAGCACTATCAATGAATTTATGAATGTTAAAATGTTTCTTAAAACTAACAAGGCAGGGTACCTTGGTGTAACACGCCGATTTTGATAAGATTGCACAGACATACAGATCATCAAAAAAGAAGCGACACGTATTTTTTTATATCGGCCAACAAGCGTATTGAAAGGGTCAAATGGGGGCATAAAAATGGGGTCAAAATGAGATTTTATGCAATATAGCGAGAACGAGAAGAGATATCGGGAAAGGTTAAATGTACGAAATACTACCCATAGTTGACGCAAGCCATTGAGGTAGAACTTACCCATGTGAAGAAAGCAGAACATCCGGAAATGGACCAATAACATGTACAACATTGTCATAATGTGGTACAGAAATGAGTGAAGAGGGTGGCAAGGAGCAGGAAGAAAGAAAACACGAAAATGTAAAATACATGTTTTTGCTTTGGGTGCATACGTTATCCATATGCGAAAGAGACGCAAATTTATCTCACTGCACGAAGATTCATCTCTACAAGCATGAAGGATGCAAACGCCGTTCGTATAGGCAGCCAGTGAGACAATACTGCACAGTGGGTTGCATATATTGTGCAATGGGAGCAACGGTGAGATACATATTGGAAACGGGAATGTTTGTAGCTAGTAACACACACACACACACAAAATGCATTGCACAGTAGAATGTAATAGCAGGTGGTCCACATGTAAGATAAAGAGCAACAGCAATATCAGTTCTACGCATGAGTATCTACATTATATCATGAAAATACGCGTACATATGTACGTACAACATAAAAGTCAGCAGAAGTGTATGCTGAAAACAAGACGCTCACTCCTGATAAGTAGCACAAAAATGATATTTCAAGAAGAAATCGTCCAAACAAAAACAGTATTTGCACCACGAACACTTGATGATGGATGGGTTCTGGCACTCTGCTTCTTCGCAGACCAATGACGTCAACTGATGAAAACAAAACTCCACTGGATTTGGAAAATAATCTGGTCGTGATGAAAGATATCCAGAACAAAACCATGCGTATTGGAATAGACGTATGTACCGTGGAGATGAAAGTTGATTATGCACAAGGGATTGAAGTTTCAGTATATTGTCTCTGCTGTATAGATTGATGTTGAGTTGCTGAAGGCGTACCGCATCAGATACTTTGCGTACGAAGTTCTTCCAAATTCTGAAACCATACACATCCAGAGGTTGTATTAACCCAGTTGTGTGTGTAGGTATCGTCATAATGTTGCACTGCTTGTCCTGTGGCATTATTGTTGCCAAGTCGGATCGATCATAACCCGTCCACGAGTCGACTAACAGTACCGTTTGCTCATTGACTTGTGGAAGGAACACTGATTGAAACCACGTCTTAACGATCTGTTTTGTCACTTTCCCAGATGATGATGCACAAATATATAAGTTTTGTGGGCGGAACATTGTTTGCTGAATCCGTGGCCCAAACGTACCATGAAGTTCTTTCAAGACTATGAGCATGGGCGACAGCAATCTTCCACTGGCAGATATAACAGGCTGTATTGTGTAGCTATGTGTGATGGCAGGTAGAGATTGCATTGTTGCTGTAATATGCTTCTCGCCTCGCAAAGCCAGAGAGCGTCCAGAGTGAAATTCTAAAGCAAAGCCACTCTGATCTGTGTTATATACGTTATCCTCGCCATGAGCAGTAATGAGTGATTGTACATTTTGGACGAAGGTTTTAGCTCTTTCGTGCACTTGTGTGGCCTTCGCTGTAATGCTATGTGTTACAAATTTGGTAACTTTGCGTGAGACGATACCGTGACGTGTTTTAAAGCGCCATAACCATTTCTTCGAAGCTTTGAAATTAGCAACGGCTGTTGTTTGGTTTGCTTCTAACGCCAAACGTTGCAAGTCTGTGTCATGGACAATTAAATGCCGCTGTTTTGCTGTCGCAAATTTTTCATACACAGTTCGGTCTATCACGTTTAGCTTTTCACGTTTGGTTCCACCTTCTGTGATCTGTTTCTCCCATCTATATAGATCTGTTCTGCATTTGACACGCTTGAAGTGTTTCTGTACAGATTTCCAGGACATCTTTCTCTTCTTCCCTCGTTTCCAAAACGATACTGCCTTCCGCTTGTATCCCATGTCCACAATATCTCTGCTCTTGACTCCAGTTGTATGTACGTTGGAGGTCGTTGGGCCATCCCACTCATCCATCTCATCTTCACTTGCCATACTTGGGATGTCTGATCTATTGCTGCATAATAGGTCTTCTTCAATCTCAACATACATGTGCCCATTCGTCTTGAAACTTTCTAGGATGTTAAAAATATAGTCCTTGAGCTCCATTTCCGTTACCGTTCGTGGTGTCCGGACATATTGTGTTGCCTGATATGCCTCCACTAGCATATCCACCACATTCAGGGGATTCACATAGACCATCTTGCGACCACAAACGTCACAAGCCCACTTACACCTCACCTGAATTTTGTTACACACGCACAAATACGCACAAGCACACACCACCAGTTACACAACAATCAAATACCACTCCAGCTACCACACTGTCCAATGTTCACCACTAGGTCTCACAAGCAGTTAAACGTCGCCTTGCTTGTCTTGTTGAGAATAGTACCTGTGAAAGACACAAATGCACATACACTTTGCTGGCTCTACACCTCGCGTTTGGCAACTTTGTATACTCAAACCAGCTCGTATTGCATACGCCGCGTCCAATACTCTCACTGTTAAAACTGATTTTGTGTACAACGTCAACTTGCTCTTTCTTTCCTTACAGTACCTGCACCTGTCATAATGTGCTACGTCATCTGACCTCGTATTCCTTCATCTATTAGTCGTTTCTACCACTCAACTTGAGGTTTTGATCTTATATGCAACCCGCTGTGCAGTACTGTCTTGCTGACTGCCTATACGAACGGCGTTTGCATCCTTCTTGCGTGTAGAGATGAATCTTCGTGCACTGAGATGAATCTGCGTCCCTTTCGCAAACGGGTGACGTATGAACTCAAAGCAAAAACACGTATTTTCCATTTTCGTGTTTTCTTTCTTCCTGCTCCTTGCCACCCTCTTCACTCATTTCTGTAGCACATTATGAATATGTTGTAAACGTGATTGGTCCATTTCCGGATGTTCTGCTTTCTTTACATTTGTAAGTTCTACCTCAATGGCTTGCGTCAACTATGGGTAGTATTTCGTACATTTAACCTTTTCCGATATCTCTTCTCGTTCTCGCTAATATTGCACAAAATCTCATTTTGACCCCATTTTTATGTCCCTATTTGACCCTTTCAATACGCTTGTTGGCCGATATAAAAAAATACGTGTCGCTTCTTTTTTGATGATCTGTATGTCTGTGCAATCTTATCAAAATCGGCGTGTTACACCGAGGTACCCTGCCTTGTAAGTCACAGACACTCAATAAAAGTTTATTATTTTTATCATAGACATAAAACACTTTCACCCCTAAAGGGCGGTCAATCAACAACATCTGTTAACGGACAATGTGTTAAAGTTCATTGACTGGAATTTCTTGTCATAAATAAGAAATTATAGACTGAAATGTAAAACTTGAAAATCTTTCGCATATAAGTTATTAGAACGTAAAATCTAATGTGATTTATTCGAAACATACTTTTGACAAAAGCCCTAGAGCAGGCACGTAGCCAGGATTTTGTGAAGGGGGGGTCCGTGACATGAAATACTGTGGTCATCACAAAAGGGGCTCAAACACTCTAAACTACTTTACTGGAACATATATTGGTTCGTTTAGCCAGGATTTCGTAACGGGAGGAGGGAGTGACATGAAATTTTTAAGGCCCAGGAGCTCGATCACTCTAAACTACTTTACTATCAACATATATTGGTTTGTTAGGACAATAAAATGAGGATATGTTGGCAAGTATTTTAATAACAAGTTATGAAAAAATTTCGAGCAAAATAATAAAAAAAAAGTATTGAAAATAATTTTGCAATATTTACGTCCTTCTTCTCTTTATTCAAATATAACAATTTTCCTTTCGTTATGACCTTTATTATTATAAAACGTACATACTGAATACTGTCTTGTAAACTATCTTCTAATATAAATAAAATAATGAGTTTGTTTATGTGTTTGTCTGTCTGTCTGTGTGCGGCCTGCGGACCAGACGAGTGGACCGAGAGTTACCAAATTTTGGTCAGGGGTATCTTGGCCCAGGCCCCAGATCAAGACGAAGCGTTTTTTTTTTTTTTATTTCGAAACAGTGGGGTCTCAGGAGGGTGGTTACCGGAACCGGGCTGGGAACCAGACAAAGTGACCGATAGTTACCAAATTTTAGTCACAAATACCTTGGTCCAGGCTCCAGACCAGAGTTAAACGTTTTTGTCGAAATTCGTACCAGGAGGGTCTCAGGGGGACGTTTACCGGTACACGTAAAAGTAGTAGAAAATGACCGATATTTATTTATTTATTTAACAATCACCAGATACAGCTCAGAGGTCATTTTACATTGAATATCCAACAACATTAAAAATGAAAAGGATTTGGGAAGGTATCGACCAGGGCCTGTTTAACAGGTGCCATCCCGGCATTTGCCTGGTAGGACTGAAGGAAACATTGGAAAACATCAGTCAGGATGGTAGGCAGCGGGATTGGAAGCCACGACCTCCAGAATGCGAAGCCAACGCTCTACCACTTGAGCTATTAGTGTCGAATTCATATTTTCGCGGTCGCAAATCAATGGTGAAGCTCCAGTCGCATAAACGTCCAAATTCACGCTATTCGGCTCCGGGCCGGGGGTCACCGGAGGGGGGGGAGATACCAAGACATATAAAAGTAATCTAAAATGACCGATATTAGTATCAAATCCATAGTTTTCGCGGTCGCTGAGATAAATGGTGATACTCCCACAGACGTTGACTTCCAAATACAACCCCTGTGCGAAGAATGTGTATATTTAACTAGTTTCACAATATATGCGTTCCTTTCTCTGTTGAATCAAATGCTAACAGAACTTTCTTTCAACATAATTTTTTGTTTTTATTATTCCGTCAACTACTGTCGGTTCGAAATGACAGGTTAAAGGAGCAACAGAAACTTGTCCTTGAAATAACATGCTTGATACTGCAAGGATGCGATGACGAAAAGTTATGATTAAAAATGTCCACGCTGTTACACAACGGCACTTATGCTTTCGAAAGCTTGAAATCTCCCTAACTACTAGTAGGAATTCTGAGAATTCCATAACTTTTCTTGAAATTTCAAATTCCCTGACTCTTACAGAACACCTCGCTTACCTCGCCACCATATTGCAAGTAATACAAATCTTCTCATAAGAAAGAGTAAGCAAAAGCTTCCTGTAGTTTCCTTTTTAATTTTTAACGCTGATCCTTCTTTTTGTCATTTCATTTTGTTTTATCCTTCCTTAATTTTTTCATTTCTGGTCTCGAAGGGGGGTCCGGACCCTCCGGACCCCCCCTTGGCTACGTGCCTGCCTAGAGTAAGACCGAATTTTTGAGTCATTGATCGAGACGTCTTGGAGGAGGTTTTCCCAGTGTTTGATGCTTTGTAGTTAGGTTTAAGCCGAAAATTTGATTTTGCCGAAAGTTTTTTCCATAATGTTTTATAAACCGGATGGATGCCTGTTGTCATCGCTTTCGTATTCATCGTTTTATGTGAATATAGATGTTTAAGATGACGACCCACTCGGGAGAGTAACACTCCCGGAAGTACGTTTTTCCGCGCGCTACTCTAGTCAGCTGTTTTACGCGCTATCCTAGCCAGTTGTTTTAAGTTGGTCACAAAATTTATATCATGAAGTACAAGGGGAAAAAAACGAGCCCTATATCATGGAGTACAAGGGGAAGAAAACGAGCCCTGCGGGGCTTCACAAAAGTAAATAAATCACTTTTTTGAGTATTATTTTCATATTATTTTAATTTAATAAGTGTTATAAAAATGTAAAAAAAATATAAAAAAAACTTTCCTCGTTCCGGGTTTTAACTCACGCCAAAAGAGACTGTTGTTACTAGCATATAGCGCTAGCCCACTTTCTTTTTACTTCCTGACTTATTTTCTACTGCAACCACTGTTCAGGACTTCTAGACACGACAGGGACACGAACACAGAAACATCGAGGACAGTTAAAATTCCACCCTTGCTACTACAGAGGGACTCGAACCCCCAATGGGCTTCACCTCACAATCATCAGCCTAACGCCTCAGACCACTCGGCTACACCCACCGGCACCCACTCAGCCACGAAGACCGACAGCAGCAAGCGTTTGATTTCTGCTATTTTAATGTATCGTGGCAAGTAGTGGATAACGCCAACCAATCAGAACTGTGTTTCTTGTTTCTACTTCCGGGAGCATTACTCTCCTGAGCTAATCCTTTAAGATGTTGTTATCAATCAGTTCCACCTGTCTTGAGGTTTGTGAAGCGATTGTGTTAGCTTGCTCTGCCTGTCTCTGTGCTAATGAAATTTCTTCAATTTCTTGTTCAATTGAAATCAATGTCTTGAATAGTTTGTGGACGGTCTGTGAAGTTGATCATGGAATTTAGCTCTCGTTTAAATTTATCCCAATTTGTGTGATAGTTTTTAATAGAAGGGATGATATGAATGGTTGTTTTGTGTGCCAGTTTGAAAAGAACAGGGTCGTGATCTGAGTCCAGTGCTGAAATAACATATGGTTGACTGTAATGGGCCGTACTTGGTAAGTACAACATCTAGAAAGTATCGTTTGCCTTCAAATTTGGGGTAATGTTGGATCTTCTGGGGTGCTTATATTAAAAACAGAATTTAATAAATAGCATGTAGTGCGTCTCCGGAATCATTTTGAATATGAGATTTCAATTCCCCAATGAACATGGGTTGTTTTGTGCTTAAATTTCCTGCAGGACGACTCTTAGACCAAGATTTGCAATGATATCAAAGTCAGTTGGCTCAAGAATTGCAGAGGGCGGTCGGTACACTGAAACCAAGATGAGAACAACCCGAGGAGTCTACAGCTCAATTACTAGGGCTTCTAATGTTATTAAGGGAGTAACAGGTAGTGATCGTGCAGGTAGGTCTCTTCTACCAAGTATGAATAGTCCTCCTCTATGTAGATTTGTTCTGTCTAGTTTCTGTGTGATGTAATTTGGAACTCTCCAGTCCTTAATTCTATTGGTGAAGCGTATTTCTTGGATAAGGCATGTATCTATTTGATGATCTGTGATGAAGCGTACCAACAGAGATTTTTGTAAAGTCCATTGGCATTCCACGTAGCTACTGTATAACAAGAGAGTGGCTTATTTTGGTTCATTTAGAAACAGCCATCATTAAGTATTTCGAAAAATGTTTCTATAATAATAGTTGCTTTTGTATCCATGTCATTTGTCTGTTGGAGTTTCGGTAACTCCGTTTGTATATGTGGGATCAGTTTCTTACAGTCAAGACTCTTTAGAAACTCTAATATTGATTTTACATCGGTGAAACTTGTAAATGGTAGATTACTGGGATTGGCTGCGTTGTCTGATGTTTGTGATGGTTCTCTGAAAACTGAAATTTCTGAGGTGTCTGACTCGGTGGCTGCGACTGTTGTTTCAACGATAGAATTTCAGAAATTCAGAATTTTGTAAATTGACAATGGTAAGTGTGTTTACTGGTCATTTATTGTTTATGGTTTGTGTTGTTTGTTGCCTGTGTTTCTTTAATGCCTCTGAGTACGGTTTATACCGGATAGCCTCTCTAGTTTGCCGGCTGAGGTCCATTACAATTGGATAGGCTTTGGTGAAGTGTCCTTGACTGCACGTAAGACATCTTGGAAAAACTTGGCAAGTGTCTTGTGAGTGCCTCATTCTCTGACACCGGTAACATTGCAAAACAGATGGAAACCTGTAAGGTTCTATTTTAACTTCGTAGTACATTATGGGATCTATTTCACATATTTCTTTTGATTTAATCGCCTTTTCTAGTGTTACTAGGAATAGTAGAATCATAACTTTAGGTTCTCCTTGCGCTCCACGACCAGACATTTGAGTGACACTAAGAGATTTGAATCCTAGCTTTGTGAGTTCCTCTTGCAATTCTTTATTATCTTTAGCTATTGATAGTTTCCATATAACCAGTTTTAAAGGTTTTGTGTCTTTCAATATGCCGGTGGCAAATTCTGTTTGTTTCTTCGCAGTACACTTTGATTTTTATTGAAATCTTCATTGTTTTGATGCAATTTGATGCGTTCCTTGTTATGCTGAATTTCAGGAGGCTCTTTAAGTGGGTATGCTGAGTTTTAACGAAAATATATATGCCTTTGACGCCATATATATAAATATTGGTGGTGGTTTGTAGATTGCTTTCTGAGATATTGGCACAGAAGCTGTGGGTCCTATGTCCATGGCTTCTGAATTCTGAGAGAGAAAGAGAGTGAAAATAATTTCTCAGTGGTAGTGGTGGATATTTTCAGGTGGTGGAAATTTGTTTTTGGTTTGTACATTGCCGTCCAGGGAGGAACACCTGCGTTTCATGTCTCCCACTACAGTAAATTCAATATCGTTACTTGAAGTAGCAGTAAGTCGAGTATTTGTGGTTTGGTTTTTAGGGAGTATAAGGAAATTTTCTGGTTTGTATGTTCCCTTCTCTTTTATGATTGAGTCATGTGCATTATGCTTTCTTTAGGGGAGGTGCTGTTGGCCCCTGCATAGTTATCTTTGAATCTGATCGCATATTGTTTTAGTTGTGCTATACCCCTAAATTCTGCTAGAACTTCGGAATTTAACCTAGGTGAAACGGCTGATCCATTTGAAATAACATTGGAACATAATTGATTTTTTTTGTGAAACGACACATGTCAAGTCAGACATGAAATTAACAAAAATATCGTGATTACTACTCATAGATACACATTTTGTGAGGTATCTGCACCTGTCAAGCTGTTGCCTAAACTTTGAATATTATAAATAAATAGACGTTTTTGGAGAAATTATACTGTGAAGTATGTTTTTTTTATTTTTCCTAAAAACTTGTTTTTTCTGACATGTGTCGTTTTACAAAAAAAAAAAAGGTTAAATTAGTGTTTACCTCAAAATGGGTTTTTATCATTTTGCTTCGATTAAAGTTCGTATTCTATGGGAGTAGGGTGTTTCGAAAGTAGAGTTTCTTATAAATTATTATCATTACGGTTTCACTCAAAAGTGTATCCTAAGGAAGAAGAGAATTCAAATATTTCCCATACATCTATTTCCCCGTGTGAAGAACGGGTACTTTCAAGTAGTTAAAATAAAAGTGAATGAGTTTAATGAGATGGTTCGTATTTTTTAAACATGTTGTATAGGTCTAATTGTATGCAGTAAACTAGAAAATTATTGCATGAAAGTTAACATCCACGACCACGATGAAACACTAGTAAGAACGTTCTTTCCTTATTTGATTCCGTGTATTATACTTACTTATTCCGATTCCTAACAAACTATTCGCATCAATATACAAGTCACTTCATTTAGGAAAAAAAATATCCTAATAATCTTCTTATTCATTCTTCTTCTTCTATTTTTTAAAATCTCTTTTGAGATATTTATTTTAAAAGGTGCAGAACATTTGTCTTTTTCACCAATATCACTAGTTATTAAATTAAGTAAGTTAATTGAGTAAATTAAATAAGTAAGACATTAGCAAATATCATTAATTAGTGTTTACTAGTGCACCCTTATATATATAGATGTGGGTGTGTTACTTTCATTTTTTATATTTCAACTACCATATAATTGAACTATGACTTAATTTAAAATCTTGCAATTTTACTTGTGTATATTATTTCTTTATATCACTTTCGAGAAACCAAAACAAAATGCACAATGTTAAATATTTCCATGTTAATTGTATCAAAGCAATCGAATAAATATCCAATGTTCAAAATTAGGCCATGAACTAGTAACGGTACTCGTCGCAAGTCCTTCCATAATTACTTGTTGCATATTTCGTTATTTTTAATTAATTATTTTCGTATAACGGGACGTGTGGCTCAGTGGTAGAGCGTTCAAATCTCGCGCGTGGAATACCTAGTTTGGTCCTAGCTCTGGCCAAATGGGCTTTGTGATGCACAAACACCGTGTGCGTCGGTTTTCTCAAGATTCTCCTTTCCTCCCGCTTTCGGCATTCCATCAGTATAATTTATCTCATCATTGTGTTTCCCTTAGTCTCGGTACATAAACGTGGGACATTAAATCCCAAAAAAATGAATAAAAATACTTTGTATTAGTAATACACTGTAAAATAATACTGTATAATAAAAAAGATATTAAACTTAAATATAAATAAATGTCCTAAAAACTTCCTCAACACTAAATGTATTAATATCTTCATTTCCCTGATCTAATTCTATGACCTACGGATCCCGGAGGTTTAATGCAGCATTCACAAAAGTTCTTAGCCTAAAGAGCATAATCATAGGATGTTTAACTGAAAAGTTCCATTTCATTCTATTTTCTCATTTTTTGTAAATTGGTTACATCCTCCTCCATAATAACGTTGTCGCAAAATGAGGGAAGAATGCATCGCAACTCTGATCACCTCTGTTGTTTCTGGGCAAGTTCTGTAGATGAATTGTTAGATAACATCAAGAGGAG
The DNA here is from genome assembly GCF_964235325.1 of Thermobia domestica. Classification (NCBI taxonomy): domain Eukaryota; kingdom Metazoa; phylum Arthropoda; class Insecta; order Zygentoma; family Lepismatidae; genus Thermobia; species Thermobia domestica. The sequence goes on along the minus strand of NC_137461.1, from coordinate 285,125,762 downwards.
CTGAAGGAACTTGCGTTGTTCTCTCATCAATTCAGGTTGTAATCAGAATGTGTTGCTATTTTCTTATTTTTGATTTGATTTTGAGCTTAGCGTTGCTTTCAGTATCGAGGCTATATGAGACGTGGACCTATAGCTTAACATGGGATCCGAACCACATGAGCATCCGCCGGAAATTGAACCCGGTTCTCGCACACCAAAGGCACGTACGCCAATAGCTTAACAACGAGGGTGCTCTGCATGTTTTCGTAATCAAACATAACTACAAAACATTTGAAACGGTTTGGGTATGATTGGATAAAAAGGTGCACATGTCGGAATTGTGCATTGTGTCATTTAAGCATTATTCTCAACTGGAAACATGATTCTTTTCCCTGTGTTTCCCTATTCACTAGAAAGGCGAATATTTTTAGTTACATCAAATCATAAGCGCTTGAAATGCGAAAAGAGGTGTTTTTCGATCCCTTTTCCTGTCCCTACATTGACCAACAAACGTGAGAACGTTGAAATTTACAATTTAAACCTTACGTACGCGCATTTTCAGAAGATATATATCTATATTAAATTTATCGAAAACAGCTAGCTCTACAAATTGAACTTAACAGATTGGGCGCTGACCCTGTTTGACCTATCTACCCCTTGGTTACTGACCTGAAAGAACGTTCTAACTTCAGTGGGAATACGTGCGTTTTGGCAGTTGGTCTTTCCTAAATTCATATAGCCCATGTTTTATGTAAATTCATGTAGCCAGTTTGCTTGCTACGATTATCATAATTCAATGGTATTTGCTACATTTTATCTACAATGTCATTGAGGAATTACAAGAAATTTGTGTAAAACTCACTGTAAAAATATGTATTCTCTCACTCATACTTTTAGGGATTATTCATTAAGTATGTACGAACTTATAAAGGGGGTAACAAAGCGACTTTTATTTACTTATCGACTGATACGAAAATAAAAAAGAACGTACCTGTACTTTATATCTGCATGTGTAGTGCCCTTGTACTTTATCTATGACTATGTGTGTGATGGGGGGGGGGGATTTAACGCATATCGCATGTCTTGTGCACATGGATACTTTTTACTATTGCCCTACGTAGAAAATTTATGGTATTTCATGTAGAAGTGGTAATAGAACAGAAGAAACGCAGATCAGGCTGTATTCACACTTTATATTCGAGTGTGAATACAACATGATCTGGGTTTCCTCTGTGTTCTATTACCACTTGCACATGAAATAACATCATTTCCCTATGTAGTGGAACAGTAAGAAGTATCCTCGCGCACGGAAGACAAGGGGGTTCTCATGTATACTATTACCCAAATTTATACACTTCATGTCCAATTATTGTCTTATATGTTTTATATTTTATGTGAATAAGTAACAATAGATAACTCAAATGCTAAATATAAAAGTACAGTCAATGATCTGCATCAAACACTACATCACTATAATCAAGAAGCTTAGGAGTCTCATCTTCATCAGAAGTCTGATTCATCCATTAACACTTCTACAAGTTTTTGCAGCATTGGGTCGCCTTCAGTCCATTGAATTTCCAACTGATCATTCACAACATACCATCCATGGTCAGATGATAGTGGGATATTGGGAACTGCTTTGTCTGCACTGTACCGTGGTACCATAAGAAAGCATGATAATTGGCCCTTTCTGCATGAATTCGTAGAGAATTTCTACAAGAAGGCAGGACACTTGTGTATATCCCCTTTAAATTGACAGTAATGTTCCAGATTTGGGACTGAATCTCTGTAGAAATTTTTCATAGCGAAGACTATTTACGTCTCCTGTAGTTGCCACCATACATAATACACGTAAATTGCTCCGATTGCTCAAACAAGGAGTCACTGTAAGAAACACTTCTTTCAAGAGAGAGGAATGTTTGAATGTAGTCTGGATGTTGCATAAGGGTCTTCAGTGGTTTTCTTACCTTTCCTTACAAAGGTGCTAATGGTGTCACAAGGTCACAACTCGTGTAAGCATGAAGTGCTGGCAGTGAAGAACACATCTCTCTTCCAACTTCATTAATGACAAGGTGCACATTAATGAGACGCCTTTTGTTTCCAGTGTCTATATCAAGCAGAATTGTCTGCTCCATACGCTGTGCAAAGTTCATAAATAGAACAAATACATGAGTATCTGGAGATCTAACTATTATTTTACTATCACGAGGAGAACTTTCAGTAACAGGCAAACAATGTAAAATCATTCTTGTATCTGCTTTCTCCTGGCTTGACTGAAGTTTCTTTAATTTCTATTGCACTAGCTCCTTAACCATCAGGGGAAGTGAGAAAGATACATTTACACTCATAAACAAAATACACTCTTCTTCTTTGTAACTTTCTAGAATACGCGACTTTCTTCCACTCACTCAACAAAAACAGTGCCATGTTCTGTTTATTTTCATTACATGATAGAAACCTTTTCCGATCTCTGGGAACTTTTTTCAGCTTCTCCTTTATTAGTTGAGCTGTAGTTGAAACTCTTCTTGCCCTTTCTAAGCTTTTAATTCTTAATGGCCTGTATGTGTCTGCCACAAAATCAACACGAGGTACTTTGGGAAGTTGTTCCAATATAATCTTTGCTAACTCTCCAAATTTAATTGACAGAGAGATCTGAGTTTGGTAAAGAGCATTACCGCCTATGATACAAATGACATCTTCATTTGGTCTATCTGCAAGGTGACAATCTTTTTCTTGCATATGTATAACTTTCAATTTATCTGTCTTCAGAGGCATACTATCACTGGTTGCCAAAGCCTATGGTACTGGACCCAGAGGTTATTTCAGAACTCTTTCCATGCTAATGTCGTGCTGCAAAGCAAGAAGAAGCTGCTGCCCAAACACGTTTCGTTCTACTCTTATTTCTCTTAATTTATTGGCTGGCCCAGACACCTTGGAAACTTTAGCAAGGTTTCCAAATGTGTTGAGCTTTTGTTTAGTAATAGGTTCATAAAAGCTTTTTTGATTTATCAATGATTCTCTCCTTGATAAATATGATGTGTACATTTCTCCCACTTTATGCGCTGTTAGAAGATCTTGGTCATTTGCTTTGGCTGCTGGAATACCTGATGATAGGCAGTATAAAATGTCCTTGTTCTCAGCGTTGAAGGGATTCAGAAAGTTACTTGCTTCAATGACTTTACATGTATCCTCTTCATTGTGGGTAATTTCTGGTGGTCTGACGTCTTTGTATGTGAATTTTTCTGAAGTGTCAATATCAGCCATTTCCAAAGTTACTTGAAGATAGCTTGCTCTATAAACCATCTGCAGTATGCAGTATGATTCCTGCTAAAACCAATTATTCCAGCATATGATTTTGCATGTCAATTATATGTTTATTCTATAGTTATTCATTTCTAGATAAAGGAACACTAGATCGGTTGACGCGAAGCCATTCTGCCTAAGAAGATGTTCTGCTCCTGGACATCATGTCTAGAACATACAAATTGACATATCTTCCGAAATTTTGTTGTCACAACTGAAGAAAAGTGCACACATCCCCTTCAGAGAAGACAAATGAAAGCCAAAATTGTTTTTCCTGTTGCTCTGTGAAACTGGAGAAGGGTCCAAACATAGTCCATGTACTGCATCCACATTTGTGCAGTTTCCGAAGTTCACCCTTGCGAACCCTACCCTTGAGCTTCGAATACGTGCCAGGCTTCGGGTATACTTTCGGGTACAAATTACCTCAAAACCCCGGTAGCCAGAATTAGCCCAGGATAGGGGACTTATATTTAAGAAACTGACAATCCCAGCAAATGCAGAAGTTTTTGTCTGAGAAAAAAAAGAATTTAATCTCTCATTTCTAGTTCTATTAGTCTTCTAGTTCTGAGTCTGTGCTAAAATTACTGACAGAAATAAGGACAATGAATTATGATTATTTTGTAGAATATAACGCTTTAATATCACAAGAATTTCATCTTCCGATTTGCTCAGTTGTGAAAAATTATAGAGTATATTACTATACTATGTAAAGTATGTGTACTGTAGCTGATTTCTGATGACAATCAGAAAAGGATTAAAAGATAAATAGTAATAGTTTTTTATTAAGGGGGAACTATAATTACTTTTATTTCAATAAACATTTTGGCTTAAAATGTTTGTTCGGGTTCACACCTTCCCCTTCAACCTAGGATACGGAAATGCAAGAACATATTATTTAGATTTTGATTATTGATTCCAGTATATTTCTCAGATCTAGGCCTGTGCGATATGTCGATATATCGATATCGATATTGACACATATTAACATTCGATGTTGTAAATATATCAACATCGATATATCCATATCCTAAATTTTCGATATTTATCTTCGGGGGGGGGGGCTTATGACCCCCAAGACTTGGGATGGATGAAGAAAAAAATCTTAATTTTTACAATAATGTCTTCCAATGACAATTTAATACCACAATTTGCAACTTAAATAAATCCACTTGCAAATTTGCAATGTGCATTATTACTGTACTTTGTTAGACACCAAAGCTTTTTTGTTCCCGAAAAAAAGAAAAAAAAAAGCACCTGTTAAAAGCAAGTACTTCGAACTTTGACCTAGAATTTATCATAAGAAAGTTTTTTTGCTCCCCTTTCTCGTAGATTTCCATCCCATTTGACCTTTGAGACCGCTCATTGACAAAAACTACATACATGACCACTGTATGCTGACACGCTCTTAGGCAGAGTTAGAGATTTGGAAAGGGGATGAATGTTCAATAATAATAATAATAATAATAATAATAATAATAATTATTATTATTATTATTATTATTATTATTATTATTATTGGGTTCAGAACTAGGTCCCATCTCTTTACCTTACATGGGAGGACCGCAAGTGTGCTACGCCAATGGTGTCCCTTAGTCTGTGTTTGTCTCTCTTTCCGTTTCTTATGGATGTTTGTTGTTGTGTTGTTAGGCTTTTATATTAAACCTTTACATTATGTAACCTTTTTTTCTCTTTTACTAGTTTTTTTTTTTTTTTTTTTTTTTAGGAAAAGGGAAGAAACTGCTTTCCTCTGATATCTATTTCTTGCCATTCATCTTGTTTGAACTGCTTAAGTAAGATCATTTTGTAACTTTTTATGTCATCCATTTAACTCTCAATAATAAGAGTGTCGCCACACTGATACATTTGTAACAAAATTCAGGTTTGGTCCAACGCCTTTTTTAATTCTCAACCAACCCAACGACTTAGCATTTTGGGTTGCCCACTTTTGTAGGAAAAGGAGAATTGCAGGTGGTCATATATACATAAATTGTCAGAGTCCTCAAGCGAGAACTTAAAATTTATATCCAAATACGTTGCTACCGTAGATTTCCGGTGGTATTCAATTTTAAATGTCTCTCACACCTACGTCCACCAATGAATTGATTGCAGACCACTTGATTTAATAACCTTAATAATCCTACTTTTCAGAAATATAGGTCTTCAAAAATCCGCAAGGAGGTAGTGGTTTGAGATCTGGCCTATGGTCTATATCTGATATTATTTCATATGACAATTATCAATATCAGGGGCGGATCCAGGACCGACTTCTGGGGAGGGGGCGGTGGGTTGTCATACTGCTACTTAGAACTACTTTTAAGAGGTTCAAACTCTGGAATGGGTTTCATTTATATATATAAAATAAAAAAGTTTTAGGGATGCGCACGGGACAAGATTTGCGGCTGTCTCGTCTCGAAAATGTACTGTAAAAGTTATGTCTCGACTCGAAAAATGTATATTTCACTATTGGAAGAGCCATGTCTCGACTCGAATTTTGTCAGGAAAATCCTGTCTCGACTCGTCTCGTGCGCATCCCTAAAAAGTTTCCTCTTCTGGGTGGGACCATCGCCCCGATCGCCCCCCTGGATTCGCCACTTATCAATATATATAATCGTAATGCGCGCACCCAGAAAAGTTTGTTGAAAGTGGTCCATTTTTTGGTGGGGTTCAACACGTCTACATATTAAACCTGTGTTATTCTACACTTGAAAAGACGGTAACTAATTGTTAATTACTGCCATCTATATTCTCAGAAAAATGATAGAACTAGATCGTTTTTGGGAAAAAAGGAATACAGATGAAGTGTGAAAACAAATCTTCAGGCCACATCAATCATTTCTTTGTTAAACAAGCATAGTTTTTTCTTTAAGAAAGTGTACAAACGTCAGTCGAGCTACAAATTATTTTCTTTCTTTTTTTAAAGGGAGGGGCCGGACCTGGTGAATCCCCCATGTGGGTGTGCCCTTAGTTAGCTGTAATATATGCATTCTCCTTCATCCGTTAGGTACGCCAGTCATCTACAGGGAGAGCTGTATCATACAGTCCATCCAATCTAGGACATTTAACTACAGGTATACTATATGTCACGACTTACGCAGACATGTTTGTATTTTTAGAGTAAAAACTTTCGTTCTAAATTTCCTGATTCGTCCGCATTTCATACGCTCTAGTGCACTGTCAATTCAGTTTCAGACACTTCACATCAGAGGCCTGCAAACCCAGGCCCGAAGACGGCCCGGCCCGACCCGAATGGATCTGAAGTCTGTGCCCGGCTCGACCCGGCCCGGCCCGGCCCGAATCTCGAGCCGGGCTCTAGCCGGACCGGGCACATTTCGGGCCGAACACCGTGGAAGACGGATCGGAAACTAATGTTGGCAGCCTGTGTTAATCGTAATGTGTTTGGGAAATTAACTCTTTATTCAAGACTGTAAAGTATTGTACTTCTACTACTCTTATTATTACTACTACTGCTACTGCTATTATTATTATTATTATTATTATTATTATTATTATTATTATTATTACTTCTACTACTACAACTGCTACGACTTCGCGTCAGAGTTGACATGTCTGGTGGTACATACTTTACAATGTAAGTACAGAAAGGGGGGCCGCGGTGGCTCAGTGGTAGAGCGTTCACCTCTGGTGCTTGGGGTCCTGGGTTCGATTCCAGTCCCCGCCAAGTGAACTTTGTGGTGGACAAACACCGTGTGCGTGGGTTTTCTCGGGGTTCTCCCGTTTCCTCCCACCTTCATTCCACCATTTCATTCATTACTCATCATCACCGTCTCCTTTAGCCTACGCGGCATAATCGTGGGACGTAAAACTGAAAGATTTCATTTCATTTTTTTTCTAAGTACAGAAAAAATCGAAGAAATACTAGTTATTATGGCCAGTCTGCGTAGAATGCGAACAGTTGCTTGACGAGGGGCAATGGTGGCTCAGTAGGTAAAGCATTCACATCTGGTGCAAGAGGTCGTCGGATCGATCTCTCCTCGTCGTCGGATAGTTGATATCAAGAAAATGAAAATATAAGGTTTCCTAAGAAACCAATAGTGCAAAATGAACATCGCTTTACTGTATGTCCTTGTACGCATCAAATAGCACGGAAACAGAGTCAACAGTTTCAGGCTTTAGAGCATTTCTCTGTTCCTGAGTACTAAAAGCTCTTTCAGTAGACGCACTAGAAGCAGGGATGATGAGATACTGACGCGCTAATTTACACAATTTTGGTAATATTTGTTCTTGTTGCTTCCACCACTGCAGTATACCTAGTTCTCTTACACATGATGACATGTTGAGGTAGATGTCTACTTCATCATCAAATTCACCAGAGACTGAGGACCTTATGCAGAGTCGTTTTGACGTCTGATTAACGCCATACTACAGGGTTGACTAACGGAGGGTTATCAAAATTGTATTCAGAGTCTCTGATTAGGACGTAGTATTTGACGAAGTTAATCACATGTGACTAATTAATCTAAAGGAGAGGCTAATCTTTTACCCACGGTTTAGCGTGCGACACATTTCGTATTTCATTTATTTTCATTTTTACAGACTACGCATGCGCTGATCTACTTTTCCGTAGTTGCCACATTTATTTTTCTTACCCGATGCATTGTGATTATACCAGCTAATCATACCCAAAACACGTTTTTAATTGTACTCAAAGTAGACTCTGAATACCAAAAAGTGCACCTTTCTTAGTAAAGAGTTAGTATGATACTAACTAGACTGTGACTAACACTCGATTAACAAATTCTCTCTGAATACCGCCCTGAATGTCTATCTTCCCAATCCATATAGTTTATTCTTCTTGGTAGGTGGTTCCAAGTTATGCCAACTAGCCTAAAGGAGACGATGGTGATGAGAAATAAATGAAATAGTGGAATAAATAAAGTGGAAGGAAACAGGAGAATGCCGCGAATCCCCCACACGGTGTTTGTCCACCACAAAGTTCACTTGGCGAGAGCTCGGATCAAACTAGGGACCCCATACACCAGAGGTGAACGCTCAACCACTGAGCCACCGTTCCAGGAACACCTAATCGACCCTGGCGATTTGGCGATTTATTTGATCATTATATTTTGTTATATTTGTAGCATCATACTATAAACAATACATGAACATGTAACACCATTCGATATTTGCCTTGCTAATTGAACATTACTACAAATTGCACTGATCTTATGAGCACGCCAGTTCATGATTTTGCCCTCCGTGGTCCAATGGTAGCGTACCAAATTCTACTTACTAGGTCAAGTACTAGACTTTATCATATGTTCTTTAGGTAACTATGGCTCAGGCTGTATAGATGATGATGGGATGAATTGGTGGAAAGAAAACAGTGGGAGGAAGCGGGACCACCCCAGAAACTCTCACGCACACGATGTTTGTCCACAACAAACCTCACATAGCATGAGCAGGAATTGATCCGACGACCTCTAGCACCGGATGTGACTGTTTTTTCTACTGAGCCACTGTTCTCCCTCGTAGATCAACCATCGGTTCACATTCTACGCAGACCGGCCATAATAACTAGCATTTCTCCATTTTATTCTGTACTTAGAAGGTAAATTCGGTACCACCAGATATGTCAACTCTGACGCGAAGTCGTAGCACTTGTAGTAGTATTAGCAGTGGTCTTAGTAGTAATAGTAGAAGTAGTAATAGATGTAGTAGAAGTAGTAATAGTAATAGTATTACCAGTACATCGCAGTCTTGAATAAAGAGTCAGTTTCCCTAACACATTACGAATAACATAGGCTGACAGTAAGACCGTACAAACACGGCAAAAATAGAGGTAGTGGAGGACATTAAAAAAACAAATAGGCTGACAACATTAGTTTCCGAACCGTTTTTCAGAGTATCCGGGCCGAGCCGGGCCGGCCCGAAATGTGCCCGGCCAGGTTAAGTTTGATATTACTTGAAACGGGTCGGGCCGGGCACCGGGCGCGCCCGGCCCGTGCAGGGCTCTGATTCGAATATGTTAGATAACTCACGCCAAGTTCTAATGTTCGTTTCAGATGCAGTGGCCAAGGAACTTGGCTCATCCATCCTCATCTCAACACTTTTTGAGGCTGACAATCTTGACTGCACTTTTTGTAGCTCTGGTGTTTTTGTTCAGATTCATAAAATTCATATGATTCTTTATTCACTTCAAAAGTCCTTTATTTACCCGAATGCAACTCTGATACGGGAACCAAACGAAGGTACATAAAGAAAAGAGTCACGAAGAAGTGCCAAAATAATTAAGTTCATAATATAACAATACATACTTAAATACATAATTCTTTTAGTTAAATTTAATTTTGTGGACTACAGTTACAAACTTTAGTCCTTTCTAGAGAAAATTTTAAAGAGTAAATTTACGATAAACACATGCACCCAGGTTCATGTATTATCAATACATACAACTTTTATTGTAGTGAGAGCTTACATATACTTTACATTTTCTTTTAAACTTGTCACACAAATCAGTAAATTTTGACTCTCGTGTAGACAAAATAAATAATATCAATTAATGTGTAAAACTGTTTGAACTAAGTTGGCTAAAAAATGAAAATATTGTTATCTTATTACGTAAGGACGGGTAAAAGGAATGGAGTAAGAAAGGCGCTCATTAGATGGCAGCAGTGAGACCTCAATTCCACCCGCGTACTACGACGACTATGACATTGCATTCTCTAGGCGACATTGCATTTTCTATCCGTTTGTACGTAACAGGTGGAGTCATAAATAAAGAAACTTGAAAACAGTTGAAAAGCAGAGAGATCAACATGTTTGAATAGAAAAGAGATGGATAACTTAGTTGTGAAGTACTTTTCACGAAATTGTAGGTGCAAAGATTCTGATGTAAATTTGGACTCGTATTCATTACTAAAGGTTTGTAAACAATCGTTTAAAATCTAAAATTATTTGAGTAATAATTTTTGCCCTTCAACGCAAGTTTTACTGGACGACAAGACAGTATCTAGTTACGTGCACAGTATCCATTCTTTGCATTTTACGGTTCTGTGATTAATCTAAGTTCTCTCCACGTTGAATTATTTCTTACGCGCAGGTTTATTTTTGACGCGGCACTCGAAACAATTGGTGAAAAATTAGAATTCTTTCACTAATTTCTTATTGTTTCCTAAATGGTTGGCGCTGGGCAACATGAAAATATCTCAAAAGGCATAGATAAAATTCAAGGGGGCGAGCATTGAAAAAGTACAGTTCTTTTACGATTTGCGCATAAATACGGCGTCCGGATGTATGATAAAACCTACACTGCAAGAAAAAAAAGCGGTAACTAAAAGACGAATGCTATCTAACCGATTCAGGGCAGGGCGAATGTGGGGAAGAGTGCGTCCGAAGGGAGCAGGCGCGTCAACAAGGTAGTGAAAACAAGTGGGTTTTGGCAATGATAACTAGTTTCGATAGGACATGTCATGGTTTCATACTAGTAGCGCTCCACTTTTAAACATAAAGTACTTCCGTGCGGTTTTACTATACGGATCCATACTATGAGTAGGGGTAGGGGTAGTAGTAGTAGGAGTAGGAACGGGTTAGAAGCCCGGCAAGGGTTCATTGGGTTGTGTTCTCGACATAAAATGGGCAAATTAAATAACTTCCCCAAATTCCGTACATTTTACAATCTGTGGATTCGTATAGTAGAACTGCACCAGTACTTCTATTGTATACTGTGCAGAAATACTCCGCCGATGGAAAATAGTTTCTAATGCAGTCATCTTTCATTTGCATTCACTTATTTTCTCCGTCATAAAGCACTTACAATGATTTTACTAATCCTACACTTGTAAACATAACGTACAGCTGTGTTACTTTGTATTTAATTCTATCGGTTGCAGAAAATTGTTCTTTACAAATATGTCTTTTCATGCAAAGTATTGAATTTTACCTGTAAATCTTCCAAAGTGTGGTGTGCCAGCACTTTTTCTTATAAGTGGAGTTACCAAATAAAGAATGCTAGGGTAATAGAAATGCTACTGCATGGTACGTAGGTTAAAAGAAGTATACCTAGGCCGATGACCGGAAAAACAAAGAATTAGGAAAGAAAAGTTAAAATAAAACATTTTATGAGTTAAAAATTACCTGATCTCCGTTGGGCGAGTGTCAAAGAATGCGCTCAAAGTGAAAATCAATCAAAGCCTCGGAAGGAAGGGGGCAGGGGACAGGGGGAAACCTAGTTTTGGTGTCACTGCCAATGCAGCTTTCGTCCAGTAGACTTCTAGAGCACTTTGGCGCTGGAGACCCGGGTTCTGTTCCCGGCGAGAGCTCAAGTGGTTCGGATTCCACGTTAATCAGTAGTTCCACGTCTCATATAGCCTCGCTGCTGAACGGGACGTTAAACTCAAAATCAACTCAGTTCTAGAGCAGCCATTTATTCTCTACAAACCATGTTGCATTCTTGATATTTCTTGTTACAGCTTGTCCTTCAAACTGATTGATGAAATTAGTTTTAGAATTTTCGTAATATTGTATTCTGATCACACTTTTTTCAGGTGGAAGGGGTATTTCTGAAACTAGTAGTGATAATTCCCTTCCAAGAATGATTATTTAGAAATGCTATTAAAATTTTTGTGTATGTATACGTCACCACGGATGATATCTTAGATACATTCAGTTTTCATGTTGCAGTTTTCACGTCATTCACTAGACTGTAGAAGTAAACATAGAATTAAGGAATAAGCATTTTGTAACATTGAGATATTCTGTTTCTTCTATTGTTGATCAAACCTAACACTAGTAATTCATGTAAGTTTTGACACTTTTATTTTCCGAAATTATTCGATATGAAAAGGAATGGTTGGAAGTTTTTCTTCTGATACTGGCGCACAGTGGTCGAAACAGCATGTTAAAAAGGAAAAACCCCAAAATTGAACTCTATCACTGGAACGAACGTCTTTAGGAATGTCCACTCTATATAGAACAGATCTGTTTTTCATCCTGGCATCACTCTTTCATGAAAAAACACTTGTCAAAAGTGAATAATTGGCCGTCCTTGTAAAAATGCTTTTCGTGTGTGGTAGTATGACGGAAGAGTTACTCTTATGTATGTTGATAGTTATGAAATGCTAAATATTGGTATTGTTGATCAGAACAATAGCAATCCTTTAAGACCAATAGCTGGCCTCTGACAAGTGAGGGAATTCGTATGTGCACTAGGGGTATTTTTAAAACACTGTATTCAAAATCAATGCTTTGCTATACATTTGTAGACTTTTAAAATTTTCCTAGCAAGACCAAGGTTTCATTTTCATTTTAATATATTCTTTGGTCTCTCAATTAATGATTTTTGTTAGAATTAGCTGCTACTACCTGCTCCCTGGCAAACGAAGCGAGCTTCAGTGAATCTGGGCGCGGATTCAATACTCACAGAGACTGACAGCTAGTCCCGTTGTGTCGTGTCGTCTTGCCACTTAGACAAGTCTTCGCGCACATGGTAAATTGCTTTAGGATTTACTGTACCCCTAACTCCTCTCCCAATAGAGATGCTAAGTTATGAAGCTCAGACGTCTCGAAACAGACTTCCGCACGTATCACAAGGAACGGTACTGGAGAAAGTCTAGGAAAGATACAAACCTAGACTTGCTACACATTTTTTGTTACCGTCTGACCCGATAATTTAATCGCTCAGACTCAGGATGCCCCAAATCATAACAGGGCCAATCCATACGAAGGGTCCAGAGGTGGTTGCTCGACTATTTCCGAAATTTATAAAAATTCGAGGGTGACGAACCTTGTGTATGAGAAAGTCAATAACACTATTCACGTTGTCGTATGTACAAGTGTTCCTGAATGGTGACCATTTTTTGTTGTCGGTGGAGTGCCAATTTTTGCATTTGCAAGCGTTTACGAAAACTGCAGTTGCTGAGGACGTACGTACCAGACGAACGCTAAACAAAAACGAATGTTGAGAGGAGAGACTGAGGTACATGGAAAATATATACTCTTGCTTCTAAATAAATATGCAGGGTTGCACACCAATACATGGTCATTATAAAAAGTACAGAAAACTACACTTTTAAAGGGGCTGTGATTTGGAATGGCATAAAGTGGGGGGTTCATAAGTTTTGTGCTGAATACTATTGCATGTAAAGAGTCTGCAGAAATATCCACATCTATGATACTACGATTTTGTGATTTTGATGCCATCTTTGGGGCGTAATATCTCAGGAGGGCAAAATGTTAAAAATTGCTGCTTGAGCCACTAAGTAATTTTGTATGTGAATAAACTATTGCAAAAAAAAATCATGACTGATATTACATGGAGAAAAAAGTAATGACATGGTAAAAACGCGAAGAAAGCATGCGCATGATGTTGGTCGCAGCCCGGAAAAATTCAAGTTTTGATATGTTTCATGCTAGACCTCAAAAACTACGGATGGTTCAGCAATTAGGTCCGCATTCGTTTGTGTTCAGTTGTGCAAAAGCTTGCGAGTGACATTTGTTCCATCTTTCTAGCTCCATGATGATTGTTAATTTATCTGAACCATCCGCTATAACGGACAAACCAAAAGAGAGAGAAATCCGAAACTTTGCACGAAGCAAGTATAAGAAGGGGTACATCTATGTATTTATTAAACAGAAAGACCCAACAGTGTTGTCAACCCAATACAAAGTATTATTTTTTCAAATGGCACTACATCAGATTATTACATATTTCAAGTCAGCGTGTCAAACGTAAACGTAAAATATTACTTTTATTATTCGGTGTTGTAAACTAAGCACGATATAGTATCACAAACATCCAAAATTCGGAAGCCTCTAACGCAAATGCAGCATAACAGAGACGCGTAGAATAATGCACATCGAAAGTACTTTAGTGTTGGATACCATGGTCATCGTATGACTTGTTTCGAATGAATAGGAATGAAGTTACCAGGGCTTGATTTTTTTTTAGCCTTTATTTCGAAAAAATGCTGAGATAAGTATCATATCTAGTTACTTGTATGGTTTGTAATGGATGTGTAAATTATTTTTCTGTTTACAGCACTGTGATATCTCCAACTGTTCCTGAGATATGATAAACATTTCTGAAGTTTGCAACACTGCTTAAATTGTGTAATTGCGAGAACTTGTTGTAATAACGTCTACTAAAAGCTATTGCTGTAATGCTATAGAAAAGAAGGGAAACAACAATCATTTAAATATTTTCTACAAATACGCCATTTTCAGCAGGATAGGATAGATAGGTGTAACGCAACCTTGTGAGCACATTAACTTCCGTAACTGGCATTGGATTCCAATGATACTTTGCTGATAAGTTAAGTGCCTTAATACCGCGATCCAGCTCAAAGATGGGTGTCGTGAGTGCAAGTGGGAGCTAACCCACTTATCATATAGAAGTGGACATGATCATGAAGCTAGAAAGGCGGTACAGAGGTCACTTGCAAGCTCTTGCACAACTGAACACAAACAAAAGCGAACCTAATTGCTGAACCATGCGTAGTTTTTGAGATGAAACACATCAAAATATTTAAATTTTCCCGGGCTATGACCATCATCACGCACCTGCTTTCTTCACATTTTTACCATTTCCTTACTTTTTTCTCCATGTAATATCACATGATTTTTTTTTTTTTTTTTTTTTTTTGCAATAATTTATTCACATACAGAATTACTTTGTGGCCTAAGCAGCAATTTTTAACACTTTGCCCTTCTGAGATATTACGCCCCAAAGATGGCATCAAAATCACAAACTTCAACTTTCGGAATCCCATAAATCTATGATGCCAGTAGTATCATAGGTGTGGATATTTCTGCAGACTCTTTACATGCAGTAGTATTCAGCACAAAACTTATGAACCCCCCCACTTTATGCCATTCCAAATCACAGCCCCTTTAAAAGTGTAGTTTTCTGTACTTTGTCCAATGATTTCTTGTATTGGTTTGCAACCCTGCATATTTATTTAGAAGCAAGAGTGTATGTTCTCTGTGTACTTCAGTCTCCCTTCTAAACTTTCGTTTTTGTTTGGTGTTCGTCTGATTCGTACATCCTGAGCAACTGCAGTTTTCGTAAACGCTTGCAAGTGCAAAAATTGGCACTCCACCTACAACAAAGATGGCCGCCATTCAGGAACACTTGTACAGCGGGGGACACTTCTAAATGGTACAGCCATATGGAGATTTACGGCTAAGGTGTACCATTTAGAAGTGTACCCCGCTGTACATATGGCAACGTGAAGGATGTTATTGACCTTCTCATACACAAGGTTCATCACACTCCAATTTGTATAATTTTCGGAGATGATCGAGCAACCATTTTCGCCATCTTTGTACCACTTCAGATGGATTGGCACAGCAATATGCCCAACGAAATGTTACAACTTTTAAATGTTCATCGCAAATCTCATGTTTGGGCACCAGAGACTTTTGAAAGTGATTGATTTCACAATCGAATTTTCTGATTTTTTATTGTACTTGATTGGACAGTTCCCACTGTTTTGTTTTCAAATATTCGTGTTGCGAAGTAGTTTCGTTTCTGTAACTATTCCGTACATGGACTGACTTTTGGTTCATGTTTATATGTAGTTTTTTGTTACTGTCCAAACACTTGTTTATTTTGTTTATAATGAGATTTCCGCGATTTTAATATGAATAGCATTACCACAAGTTCTAAATTATTATTTTTCATAATGACCCAAGTTCATATTTGTAAACCTGATTTTGAAAATGTTGACTTTTTTCGCCGCTTACATAGGCAACCCGTATCACTGACCACAAACTGTAAATTATTCTTCAGATTACAGCAGAACAACCGAAAATAGCCTAATGTGCTTTCAAAAAATACCATGTCGACAAAACCACGCTTTCAATACGCTCGCAAGTAGATTCGCCGCGTTTTCTCGTTATTCCGACCACTGTGTGGCATCTGAAATACCATAGTAAATCGGTCATTTTTGCTGTATATGCTGTACATTTGTATCGCCCTTTATAATAGCTTTCAAATGTGACACAAGGTTCCTTTAAGCTCTCCCGATTTAAATAATCACAGTGAAAAGTAAGCAGAAAATGAATGCAGTGTGTATGCGACTACTTTGTGTAGTGTGTAGAAACTATTTTTTAGTGTTTCATTATTTCGTGCGTTATATTTGTTGTTATTTAAAAATAAGTGTAGAAAGAAATTTGTTTCTTCAAAGTGTACAGAAATGTTTTGTTTATATCATTTATAATATTTTACAGGAGCATTATTCGTATCACGTGTGTGAATATTTTCACATAAGTGATTCACATTTCGATACACGATTTCGAATCAATTGTACGTCACAGAAAGTGAGAAATGGCTGAAAAAGTTTTACGAAAAAAGTAAAACTTTTTTTAGGATATTGAAATCGTTTAAGAAGACTTCGAGAGCTTTTGTTTACAAGGTACGTATGTACAAAAGACATTAGCCATACTTCGGAAATACATCAGCCATATTGCTAATTATAAATTTATTTAATAATTGAAAAAAACAAAAACATGAACAATGAGATTTACAAATACTTTCAGGATGGCCGTTTATTAATTCTGTAGTCCTCTTATTAAATACGTTATCGTAAAAGCATCTTATCTTCTTTGTGTTGTAGGCTAAAATTCCTGTTGTAACACTCCCCTCTTCACCACTTCTTTAAGGGTAATGTTATGTAGTTTTGTGAACACACTGTACTTGTCCAAGATGAATCGTGACGATAGTGCAGTGATGATGTTCTAGTTGTAAACGAATTAATGGATTCGTTGGCCCAGCCGGAAGATCACAGGACTCGTGTCAGAACGACAGGACCCCTCCTTGGAAGTTAAACATCAGATTAAGCTTTGATCAATATTCGGAGAAGTAATGAAGATTTCCAATAAGATAATATCATTATCATTTGTAAATAACAAATTACACCAAATATCCCATATGAATTTCCTTTGTTCAATCTGAGTTTATTGAATTGTTATCAATAGGCAGCCTAAACTTCGTATAAGTTGTTTATATATAGTTCAATAGCTAAATCCATGCACTCACTATAAACAAAGTGAATAGAAATCAGGTTCTACAGTCATAAGCACAACGTAACATGGACTACAGGACATACAAAACAAAAGCACGGAACATTGACAGGGTAATTACATGCAATAGCAACTATAGAAACTCAGGAGCAAGATTCAGTCAATCAGTCAGAACACACACCAGAATTCGTAGTGACCAAATTGTAAACATTAATTAATTAACCATTCATTATCTATATCGTATACGTAGAATACAACATTATTCATTTCACAATTATGCTACTTTTATTTATCATAAATTCATTGACTATCACAATGTCGTAAATCTAATAATTATTATTATTATTATTTTTTTTTTTTTTTTTTTTTACAAATTGATATTTTGTCTCTCAAATCAGGTGATCATTTATATTATGTTATTACGCTGAGTATCCCCGTCTTGCGTATGGTTAAAAGTAATTAGCTACTAAGTGCAGAACCATGAAAGTGCATAAACAGATACGAACAAACAGCTTAGGCATGTAAGAAGCAAACAATTCTCATAAACATATTTTCATGTATAAAGTTTTTAATTAATTTAATCATATTGAATTTGCATAAATTTGGATATCACGCGGTAGGTTGTATCGAATTTGGTTTTAAAGGACGAAATTAACTATTCAGTACCACATTATTTTCAACATCAATTGATCTTCAATCAAATTATAACTTTCAATGGATAGTAAAATGTTATTACTAGTCTTTTACCTGGATTACACTTTAATTACGGATATTTATTTCGTTTCTTGTTATATTTAATGTTAAATTTCCACATTTAGTAAGAATCACAGTTAGTTTCATTAGCAAACTTTTTTTCACAATCAAATTTGTTCTTCTTCATGCAACGTTAGCTTTTCAGGCGCAGAATTTTAAGTATTTATTTGCCACTAAACTGAATGATACATTTAATAATTACGAATGAGATTAAATAAATTATAATAATGTAATAACAAATAAATGACTATTTAGACATTAATAACACAAAGAAATTTTATATTTGTAATGCCATCAAGTAAGTTGATGGGGCATTACAATTTGCCGGTGGTAAATTGTTATGCCCCACGTTTCGTGATGGCATTACAAACTCCTAGATGGCAGTATGATTACTCAATGTTTTATTTGTTTACAATAATCAAGACTAAATTATGTTTCTAATTTTGTTCTGAAGTTTCAACGTAAGGTTATCAAAGCTACAATCATTTCAAGTATTGACGAAAAATGTACAATTCTGCATCATAAAATTCTAACATACACAAAAAGAAGAAAGTAACTAAGACCTAATAAATTATTCTTTTGTTGAATAATAAACAAAAAAAGAAGAGATTTTAATATAAATATGAAGTTGAAGTACTGGCTGTTTTAAATAATAAATCGTGGAATTGGAAATGTTTGTAAGATTGTTTCAAATATATTACGATTGAAAGCGAGATGGAAACTGAAGACATGAGGTACTAATAGTTGAACCCACTCCAAATTCTCACTAATAAAATCAGATGTCTTTTAATATGATCTAGATTCTAGTTGGGACTATCTAAATTTTATTAATTATAACCCATTATCTGTCCACGGATCAGCAAATGGTTTTTGAAGTTCCACATATAATTTTGATGAAAACCAAGGAAGTATGCCTATTAAGAGACCATTGATGTTAATGGAAGTATTTGAAGTTTACTAGGATATGCTGCAGAGGTATTTTAATTATAATTCCACTTTTATTCAGTTTACTTCATACTGGAGCTATCAATTACTAATTGTTTGGTACAAGGGTGTTGAGGTATCTTTAATTATGTATATATGAAGAAGCAACAAGATTACATAAATATAATTTATTAATTTTATTAATGATAATGATACAAAATGTGGAATACTACTAATGAATAATTTTATGAATATAAATAATAATATTTAGAAGATGATAATATATCAACCTTGTTTACCAAAGCAATATATGTCACCTGTTATATTCATCTGGAGATATTAAGTAAATGTAGGACCAGTACAGTCAACTGTAATAAAATAGTCATATATTACTAACAGCAATTTAACTGATGCTAGCATATCCCAAGTATATATATACTCGTAAAAGGAAAATAATCTGTGGAATTCCGCTGCTACCTGTAAAGGAATAAAATTGGTATTAGTATCATGTACAGATAATGTGATTTATCAACGTCATCGATTCATGTTTGCTGATTTGTGTTTGTATGTCTATATGTATATGGATGTATTATGTTACCTAGTTTCATTACAAGCGCTATTAATTCAATAATACCTTGAATCTTAATCACGATTTTGATAATTTGATTTTCTGTTACATCTAATAGTAATTTCATTTTTAAATATGTTCGATTTCTTGGAGTACGGGCTCCCTACATTGAGAACTTGGATGCGTTACTGTTGCTTGGAGCTATGCTCTAAGCTGGCGACTCGGGCCATTCAAAGTCGCCTGGCACGGTTTCTTTGGATTGTGCGTTGGACGACTTTAATCCAAAAAATCTATTTCCGTTGCGCATTAACATCATAAGGAAGAGCAGGACACTGTGAAGATCATAAAAAAAATTTCTTTCGGCTCTCTTAGAGCCCTAAGTATATGTAATATGTGGCCATATATAGTGAAACTTACCTCAATTGGACACTTCTAAATTCATATATTCCAAACCTATACAATTGCCAACTTATGGAGTAATAATGTTCTTTCCTTATTCCACATACTTCAAATAATACATAGTCAAATTAAAGCAGATAGCCAATTCTTAGGAAGATGAATGATATACACATTCTTTCCCTAAATCATGTATTTTTTAAATTTTGTATTTTAGTGACATCGCCATACACCGCGAAAGAACTAGATGTGTTTTATGGCAGCATTTCCTTTACAGTAGCACTGAGGGTGGATTGATTTAAATCACCTGATTTTTATAGTAAAAATCGTTATTAAAATCGAATTTCGAAATAAATTAATTTGAAGTGAAAATAACAGCCAGATTGTATAACTATAACTAGAACTTTATAGTTATACAATCTGGCTGTTATTTTCACTTCAAATTAATTTATTTCGAAATTCGATTTTAATCAACGATTTTTCATTAAAGTTTCATTTAAAAGTATCAAATTTTTAGAGTAGTCAAATCATACTGGATTGAAATCTAGGTCAACGTATATGCTAGGCTTCTAAAATATTATCTAACTTAAGTCTCTAAGTTTTGAACCGGTAACGGGACAATCCTGCTTACTTTTCTTCGTAACATATGATTTGAAAATCGTTAAATATTGCACCAAGGAAATCACTATTCGACATTTAAGACGAAAATTCTTTTGTGTGCACGTCTGTCTGTTTGTTCCCGGATAATATCGGCGATTTAGGGGCGTCCGATCCCCTCCCTGGAACTTGAAAATTTTATATATTTTGCATAACTTCAGGCGAAATTTATGTATTTTATATGTATTAAATCATTGAAGAAAATAAATCAGTTTGACTTAGGCCCTCACTTGCTTTATGTTCAGCTGTGTTAGTTTTAGGGTTCTTTAACAACTAATTTTCTATCCTTTCGACATAATTATGATTGATGTACTGTCCAAAGCCCCTGAGCAAGTTGAGGTTCTGTGGTTTATCTTTGCCACTGGTTTTTATCGGGTGAAGATGACCTGATGTAGGGGCTACGGAATCGTAGTTGAATTATCTTAGGGGGGCGAATGTCCTCTCTTACGTTTTAGTGTCGCCCTCCTAAGTTGCATAAAAAGTTACGTAATTTAAGGTGTGGGTGTATGAAGTAACAGTTCGAGCCCTCTTTGAACCTTATTAGTGCCCCCCTGACTATATACTTTGAATTACAGTGCCTAGGGACCTATAATTTAAAGTAGATTTCTAACCACTTTAGTATGCACCGGGGTTCGAACTCGGAACCTTCTTAATACAAGTCGTTGAGCTTAACCATTACTTCACCGGGGAAGTTACTATTCGACATTTAAGACAAAAAATCTTGTGTGAGAGCCTCTCTTTGTTCCCAGATAATAGGGGCGTATTTAGGGGAGTCCGGTCCTCTGTCCGAAAGCAAAATTTCAGTTATTTTATATGTATTCATACCGCAAGGCAGCTCTGGACCGCTCGATTTTTTTAACAAATATGTCTCTCTACCAAATATCAATAACTTGTAAAAATGAAGAAAAAAAAGGGCCATGTTGATAAATGTTGATGTTCTTTTTCCTTAATGCTTAAGAAACATTGTTTGGGATTCAAATAGGTTAACGATTGGGGATTAATTCAAAATTCAATCCCACTATTTCACTTAAATGGCATAATTAACATTTACTACTGATTCGTCGTTTTTTTTTTTTTCCTTCAGTTCGCGACTTTTATTATTCGAGGAGAAAGATGTGATTTAAGTTTAAAAGAAATCAACAAAAATATATATTTTTTTTCCACTGTAGTAGCACTTAATTTGTTTAATAATTTTCAGTTTCTCTCTCTTATGAGAGAATGATAATTTTAGATTATTAGAGGAAAAGCACCAAAACCGACATACCATTTTGCTTTTGGCTCAAAGCTGAACTGAAGGAGCGCGATTATGAGGTAAATATATGTCTTTAAACCAGCAACACTACTCAATAAAATTATGTAACCAGTTTTAAAAATTGTCATATACTGCCATGATAATGACGATTTGTTCACTTGTCTCCGAAATCGTATTTTTAGAAATCAGACCCGAAAACCGACATACCTTCAGAAAATTATTATGTTGCAAAATGAAAAGAAAATATCTTTTTAAATTTGTATTTTGATATCCTTGTATAAGTATAAACGTACAAAAGTAGGTTTACTTGCAAGATACCATTAGATCTGCACTATACTTTGGTTATTAAAAGTATAAAATAAGTGCTGATAGAAATAGTCTTATCGTGGTATTAGGCACAATTCACAGTTCTAAATAGTCTACACATTATGGGTATTGTAAGTTGAGTAAGCGTTAAGCGGGAATATCGCTATGGAATTACACATTCAATCTAAATCAATGACAATAATCACAGATGTAAAGGTCCTCTTCCACACCGACACATCGTATGTGCCCAGACCTCACATGATATACACTGAACGTATTCTTCTCAGCTAGTGTCTTCCGAAAAGTGTTTAAAAATAATAAAAAATAAATAAATATAAAAAAATGCATTATTACTCTCTGGTACACTGGACACTAAACCTTAATCTGATGATGAGTCATTGTATGCTTGCTCATACCTTAGCGTTTTCCTTAACCTGGACGTAGATTTGGAACTTAACCCTACTTGCATTTCCTTTTGAGTTTCCTTTTCTACCTGCGTTCCGTTTAGTTTCTCTTTGCACCTTCTTCTAAATCGTAGGTAATAGTTCTTTTTTTATACGGTGACGAAGTTATAACTGCCGCTTGAGTAGCTTTACGGCCTCTAACAGGTTTGCAGACTTGTAAATGAAAGGGTATGTCGGTTTATAGAACACCTTACTCCTACATGTTTGTACATGTTTCAGGACCAAAGAGTATCAGTTGGCACAATTACCACGGTGATTTGCAAACTTAATAACTTAAAGAATAAAAATATGTAATGAGTAAATCACCTACCTCTAAATAATTCTTGATTTCTGATGATAAAATATGAACAGAAGTTTTAGCACAACGAAAATCAAAACAGTGCTCCCCACACACTAATCCACCCTCACAACTGGTTTAAACTGCACTTACTCTGCCTAGTGGTGAGAGTAGAAACTACTAATAATGTCTCGGTCAGAGTGCAGCGTGGTCCAGCACAAAAAGGGCGGTATGTCGCAGGGTTGGCTGGTTTAAACCAAAAAACAAAAAATGTTCGTAAAAGTGTAAGTGTTTGTAAAATCTTGATGAACACACATTTGTGGGTTATCACGTTTCACTCCCGTATATTATTCGTATTATATCCAGACCTAAATTCCCCATTCATTACTCAAAAAGATTATACTACAAAAGCAACTTTTTTTTTTTTTTTTATAAGTTTATAAACGTTTATTTTGTGATTTTTTTTGTAGTTGTTCTTATGTAATTGCAATCGAAGAAAAATTCTAAATATTGTTTCGTTTCAATGTTTACTATTGATAAAATACATCGAAAATGTCGTACTTTTGTGGGGGGGGGGGGGGAGGGGCCATACAGACCTCACGAGAGGCCTTTAGTGAAATAAGTATCTTTGGTATCTATTTATGTATAAACGAGTCTGAGCCAAAGTGGACTCAAATAATTCGTATCTTTATTCACTTTTCTTATTGATATGCAGATTAAGTCGGTGTATTTCTTTAATTTGGACCAATAAAAGTCGTTATTAACTAACTTGAACTAAATTAGTTCTTCTGTACTCCGTACTACTTTGAAATTGATCATATGTAATTCTGTGTAATGGTTTCACTTGTGCAACTGTTTATCTTTTTGTCCTTCTGAAATGACTTTTGACAGTTATATTAAGAAGCATGTAAAGATCAGTACAACGTTTTTTAATCAGGATTCCTTCGTGAGTGAGTCGGCAGACGTATCGCATTTGTGGCCAATTAGTCCTGGTTCCGAGTTCAAATGGAGGACAATTTCTCTCGGATGTAACTCGAGAAGCGGTTTTTATTCCGCTTTAAGCTTATGTGACCCCTTCCAGCATAACTCGGTTGTCGCATAATAACATCAAGGTGAAACAAACTTATTTCTGTCCATATATGATATGAATATATAGAGCAAATTATTTAAACCATAAAAACCTGGTTTAAACCAAAAAAAACGGTTTATTTGGTTTTTTTAATAAAAACCATGGTTTTTGCCAACCCTGGTATGTCGGTTTACGGACTTATATGCAGGCAGAGGTCTCTAAAACATGTTTAGAATGATTTGTTTTAATTCAAACCATTTTGGTCTTATTAGCAACACTGAATATTAAAGGTTATTTCTTTTTTTTTTTTTTTTTACTTTTTGACTTTCTTTGTCCACATAAATATAGTTGAAAACTACAACTGCTTGAAGTCTTCAACTAGGGTTGTGTAGATGGAGAAGAATGAATGTGTAACAAATCGTTCATAACTTTTGGTATCCTTAATCTGCAAATACAACATAGTAATTATAGCATAATAGAACGTAATAATTAAAATAAGCCACTATGTATTATTCATAAAATAATTCGAGCTGTGTATATATATCATAGTATCACTTTGATTTTTCTGTATTTGTAAACATATTCTAAATTGTAAAATTCAGTGTTCAAATGTCAATTAGGCCAATGCACCAGGAACAAGGAAGAAATTTTAAAAGATAAAACAATACGAAGGCATTATATTCTTAAGAGAATAGAAACGCAGATGCGCATAATGTAACGCGGAACTGCTACAAAACACTGACATCGTAATTTCCTGTGTGTTTTCAAGGAATGCTTGGTAGAATCACGAGTTGTCAAAAATTCTTTTTACGTACACGTATTGAGCAAGCCATGAGGTCACAAACATCTGATGTTACAATAATAAAGAAAAAAACCGATTCAAGAATAAGATAAACAATGAAACCAAAAAAGTGTAAATTCATGTAAAACATTATGATTGGGAAAATTCATAGTCTTTTACGTTGGTCTTTGCCATTTTTTTTTTCAATGGTCCTCGCCCCTGGTCTTTCATCGTGGATATTCTGATTATTAGTCTTTAGATTGTTGGTCTCCACTCAAACAGTACAAAACTCACTTTTATTGTCTTGAAAGTTAATTCAAAACAAAATCTAACTGTTTATTAATCAACGTTCACATAGTCAAAAATCAACAAACAGATCTTAATCAAATCAAAATACCATTAAAAAATTTTAAAAAAACCCGGCAAGTTAATCGCCACAAATCAACAAAAGTCACCAATTGTATCTCTCTAGAAACAAAAGAAAAAAACTAAAGTATTTCAGTGCCAGTGAAAATAAAAAGGTGAATTTTGTTCATATGTAATATTGCGTTCCATGGCAAATCGTGTATGGCATGGCATGGCGTTTACTAAAACACTTAAACACATACAGGCACGCAAACATTCCTAAAAAATTAATATCACATGAAACTCATTCAATCAATTGCATTCATATTTTATTTGTACACCTGGAGTTTCTAATTCATATATAAACAGCGTTTTCTCTCTTGCATGCAGTGTATAATAAGCAAATACATTACATACGTAATTAATTATAATGTCAGTGATATGTGGTGTTCATTGGGCAAAACACTCCAAACAATAAAGATTCATCTTAGACTGGAGAAATGGTTATCATTCGTTTTTCATCATCATTTGACCATGAAGCAACCGACTGAGAGACATGCAACCCCTGTATACAACTATGTGGAGTTGGAATGTATAACGCGTAGGATACGATGCTTTACCTTTTTAAAAATTCAATAGTTCCAGTGTATCCCTAAAAAAATGTAGTAAAGAAATAACGTACATGTTTTTTTTAAATATTCAGTTAGAACTGAATATTTAAAAAAACATGTACGTTACACAATCTACACAAAATTTGAAATCGACCAGTGAAAACGGCACGTTTCTAGCACTTGTGGTTTTTGAGATATCATTGTCAAAAGGATTGGAGGCAAACATACAAACCTAGCATTTTAATATATAGACTATAAAAAATGTACGTACAGGTCTTTATACGAAGAATTTATTAAGTCACTTACGAAAAATAGCGATTCTTCATTTGTAACACCATGAGTCATTTTTAGCCACTTTTAGGATAGTAGGAACTGGTTACTATGCTTCAAGGTGATGCAAATGAAGAACCGCTAGTTATCAAAAGTATGCCTCTAAATACATTTTCATAATAATGTGTAAATAAGTATTTAAGAATTCTGCAGTAAACATGGAAAAGCGGCATCCATTAAATACAATGAATGGGACAAACAAGCAAAGCATGTAATTACAGCTCAATATATCTTTAAGAGCAATTCCTCTGAAGATGCTTTCAGTGCATAGGGAGTGAGATATAAGGTAATAATAACGCTAATTGACGCAAGGTATATAAAATGTATTTTCTACGCTATAAAGATAAATAACCTTTTATAATGTTTACTGCGGATGGCAAAAGAAACCAACGTGATAACCAAGCTCGGGAATCGGACTTGGAATCCGTTCAGCACCCGTGCATTGACAGCTTCGCTAATATCGGCCTGAATGCATACAAATTGTGATGCGATTCAAACAAAACGGGGTTTTAACAAAAAATTGGCTCCTTACCAATGAATCCTCCCTTGAAAAATTTAAAGATTTTGACGTTTCGGAACTCTCAGCTGGTTCCTTCCTCAGTGGCAAGGTAAAAAGGATTAATACGGAAAGGAGAAAAAAGAAGTAAAACCAGGAATACATACCACTATGTAAAAGTAAAGTACAAAAAAGATCCTGAGATGAATAGAGCAGAATGAAAAAAGAATGAAATGAATAGTCTGGCATGCATGACTTAGTGTTTTTAAAGTCATGCAAGATTCACTCTATTTTTTAAAATGGAAAGTTTTTAACTTTAATCAGTCTTTCCGCAATATTGTTTATAATGTACAGAGTAGAGCATTAAATCAAATTATTAGATTAAAATACTTTTTAATAAACAGGCTCAATAATGACTGCTATCAAATGTGGATGTCTAACTTTTCGTACTGACCCGCTATACTCACATATTCTACAGAATAGATTGCATGCTAGGCTATTCAGTTTATTCTTTTTTCATTCTGCTCTATTCATCTCAGGATCTTTTTTGTACTTTACTTTTATAGAGTGGTATGTATTCCTGGTTTTACTCCTTTTTTCTTCTTTCCGTATTAATCCTTTTTACCTTGCTACCGAGGAAGGAAGCAGCTGAGAGTTCCGAAACGTCAAAACCTTTAAATTTTTCAAGGGAGGATTCATTGGTAAGTAGCCAATTTTTTGTTAATTTTGAATTTTCCCCATGCACCCATGTAATTGTAAAATGGTGTTTTGTTCCAACTTCAGCACAAACAACCGCAATAAACCACTATATTATAGGTTATATTGAAAAGAATATACTTCAGTAATTCATTTTATTATAGAAAGTATAGTATAAAGAAACTTATTCTAGGCGGATTATGGTCACAAGAAATGACGAAGGAATCAATGAATCCAATGCATCCATAATTCAATTTGAGTATAAGGGCCCGCGGTGGCTCAGTGGTAGAGCGTTTACCTCTGGTGCTTGGGGTCCCGGGTTTAAACCCTGCTCCCGCCAAGTGAACTTAGTGGTGGATAAACACCGTGTGCGTGGTTTTTCTCGGGGTTCTCCCGTTTCCTCCCACTTTCTTCATTCCACCATTTCATTCATCTCTCATCATCACCGTCTCCTTTAGCCTAACCGGCATAATAGTGCGACGTAAAACTCAAAAATTTCATTTCATTTCATTTTACAATTTGAGTATATTTGACAAGTTTTACATATTTACATGTTTATTTTTGGTTAACAAAATCTAAAGAAATAAATATTACTGAGTAGTAAGTAACTACAAAAATGACACTAGTACAATTACTCCATCAATACTTGAGCACAGGCTAATTGCAGATCTTACTAAAGTGTGGCCATCTTTCAGAAAAGTCCTTCAGTCTTACTACTTCTCTCACTAAGCCCCGCCCACGTGTCTCGAACCCATGCGTAAAATGAAGTCTCCAACCCCTCATAAAATATGAATTTTTATTCATTTCGTCTGCACATGTATTCTCATTGGCTGGAGCCTTACTATAACGTATTAGCAGATGCTTTCCCACGGGTAGGGATTAAACGTGAACAGTGTGTACATTGTATTGTAAAAAGAAAGAATATGCAGAAATGAAACGAAATGTACTTCTTTCTATTGCACAAAATAAAATGAATATTCTCAAAATTAGTTCATTATGAACTTTTTTTTTTACAACTAGAGTAAAACACTTATTTATTAAAACAGTTGGTCATAAATTGTCATTTGTCCCTGTATCACGTGACATTAATTCTAATCACTTATCTGCTTTGCATGGATATAATCATAACTGACTAGAACTCGATCTTCGGTTTGAGTCCCTAGAGGACAATGTTTATAATTGTCCTGATTAGAGGTTACGAATCGTAAGTTGTTAATAAAGAGTTGCTAGTGATTTGAAAAATCAACTCGAGTGATACGGTAAGTTTATATTTTTGTTCCCCTAATCACAGGCACCAAAACACACCTGTGAAACACTGTTAACTACAGGAAGAAAACACTGATTACCTTTGAGACGAAGATTTATTCAGTAATCCCACTCAGAAAATCTAAAAAACGCAACACACAAAAATTTCCGCAGAACTCATAGATAACTTATGAAAAAATTTTTAAAAAAAGAAAAAGAAATTAATAAAATTTCACGATTTTCTTTAAATTAAAGGCTCTTTTACCGTTATCGTATCGTATGTATAATCATTCACAGCTTCACTTTCCACACTTTGGAGGAGACAAAGGAAGGCAGCAGCTTCCACGTAATTATCTCCTAGTGATGATATAGGAGTTGATAGTTGATGCTGTTGTAGATAAACTCTTTTACAACGTTAGGGTGACCATAATTTTAACAGCCAGAAACGGGAAACTAAAAAAAATGTAGTAGTAAACCACTGTGTGTATATATATATATATATATATATATATATATATATATATATATATATATATATATATATATATATATATATATATATATATATATATACAGGGTGGCCCATTTTAATCTTTCCACGGAAATATCTCGAAAACGGTTGAACATAAATGAACTGAACACAAACTCAAGTAGGAAATACTATGGGGCAAATCGAATGGTGATGTCGTGGTGCCTCCAGGGCCGCTCTTCAAGGGGTCCAGGGCCCAACTTTCAAATTTTAAATGGAAACATAGGGCGAGTGACACCTCGTTCAATAGATCTCTAAAAACTAAAAAGCGGTGTGACAGGAGATTTTTCATATCGGTCACCTTATTCAAAATGTCCGCCAAGATATGTTACCCGTTTCAGATAAATGTTCAGTACCAGTATAGCTAATATGAAAACGGTTAAACATAAGTGAACCAAACAAAAACTCAAATAGGAAAGCCAAGGGCCAAATCGAATGATGATGTCGTGGGGCCCCCCAGGGCTGCCCTATCATGGGGAGCCAGGCCCAACTTAGGAATTTTAAACAAAAATATGGGTCAAGTGATACCTTGTTCGATAGATCTTCATACACTAAACAGTGTTGTGGCAAAAGATTGTTCGTATGAGTCACCGTTTTCAAAATGGCAGCCAAGACATGGTGTCTGTATCAGATAAAACGTCCAGTACCTCTTTACCACTGGGATCTTTTGACCCTATGAAATCATTAAGTTTAACGTCCCACGGTTAGGCTAACTTATACCAATCCACTTTTTTGCAGCATTCCCTTTATGATAAATAAAATGGTGGAATGAGAAAGGGGAGGAAACGGGAGAACTCCGAGAAGACTCATGGACGTGCTGCTGTCCAGCACAATTTATACAAAACACTTCTTTGTTGTAAGAACGCTAAAAATGATTTGGTCAGGGATTGCATGAGGAACCCTCGCACCAGAGGTGAGCGCTCTACCACTGACTTACTGTGCTCCCTAGAAGAAATGTACGATAACTTTTGATATATGATGGAATAAATTCTTATTATTGTAATTTCAATTGATTTCGTTAATATTTTGGGAAGTGGACTACATTATAAAATTAATTAAATAATTACTAGGAAAAATTTTGAGCGATTAGTATTATTATTAGAATAATTTTGTGTTATATACATGCGATGTGAACTACATGAGCTCTACCGGGAATCAAATCCGAAACTTCACATACACTATTAAAAAATGAAAATTTATATCTTTATAATGACACGTGTATGTTATTCATATATATATATATATATATATATATATATATATATATATATATATATATTTGATGTGAGTACTAGTATTTTAAGAACAAATTTATATAAGAAATTAATGTGCATGAGTATTGAACACAGGACCAGATGTATTAAAGGCAAACGCGATGACGTCAATCAGAAATTGAGGTGGTTCAGGAATAACCATGGATATCCTTAAACATTGGAGATAAATGTAGTATTACAGAGTTTCTTAAGACTGGCTAGATTGAAATTTTGCAATCAGTTGGTAAATGAAATGGATTCTTTTAGTTTAAGGTCCTACGACTATACCCTGTAGACTAGCTTTCAATTATTCATAAAATGTAAAGGGAATGAATGATAATTTCAGGAATAAGTAAGGCGCGTGTACGGTAAATGTTTGTTATGAAATTGTTTAAAAATACATACTTGCTCAAGGATCAAACTATGACCGTCTTGGAACATAAATAAATACTTTACTTTGAATGAGTCTAGTTACACGTATACTAATTATATAAAGAGAAAAAAATACTCACAGAATGTATAAAAAACCCACTACTGGACTCTATGGGTGTTATTAAGGCACTGCGAAGGACACGGATTCTTCCCTCTTGGAGTAACAAGAAAGAGGACTATTGTATTTTTTAGAAATTCTTGATTGCGATGGCTGCTGTTATCGCTATGAGGGCTTGTGTGTCAACGACCCTATAGAATTCCAGAGAAGAATGGGTTTACAGTCTTTTTTTTAAAAAAAGAGGAGAAATATTACAACTACCTATTTTTAGAGAGTCCTTTTTTATTATTGTAAGGAATTTCACTGAGAAAATTGGCGTGGTTTTTTGATTAATATATAAAACGGAGTTTTGAGGGAGACTTTCATTTCGTTTTTTGATTCCAGTGTCAGAGTTGAAGCTATTGTTTTTCAAACTTGCGACCACCTTCCTTTATCTGTCCTTATTTTTCAAAGTAAACTTATGTTCTTAAATATAAATATACACAGATAAAGTTCATTTTCTTTAAATTATTACAAGATATGAAACATTTTTAGTAATATTATTATTATTATTGAAAAATCTTCTTAAGAGTAATTCTAGTTGATCGTGTGAATCCATTTGGAAATCATTAACTTCTTTTTGTTTCATAGCGCATATATTTTGCCAAATACTTCCAAGTTGTATTATACGTTGTAGTTATAGCATCCTGGAAACGTACAATTTTGAGGAAGAAATGGACTTTTCTTCTTTCCTTAGACTCAGAGATATGTCATTGAAATAAAAAATTTCTTCATTTTCAGAAAGGATTAATTTTGTAATAAATATGAAAATTATTAAGATCGATATTCATTTGATTTTCTTAGCATTGAATATTTTTTTTGTAGAATTTGATGATTTTTTATTGTAATATATACATACAATAAAATTATTTTTCTTTCTTTTTTAGATTACTTCAATACCGAATATCGTGACTGTTTGCATTAAGAATCAACAGGTAAGAAAAATAATATATTTCCTATTATATAATATTTAATGTTGGAGGCATATGACTACTTATTTTTTCATGGAAGACCAGAGAATGAAATCAATATTATTACTTGATTATTAACTATGTCTACAATATATTGCTTTTAAAGTTTAATTGAAAACAAGTATTAGGAAAACGAAAATTACATGCAGCAGACAGCAAATACAGTTTTTTTTTAGCTAAGAACTGAAGTCAATGCCGAGTTTTTACGTATTAGATGCCTTGCTATTTTATATTTGTAGCGACCGAAAGGCAAATGGTGTATTATTAAATCATGTTTTATGTACTAACTTTGGAAGGCATTTATGAAATTTATCGAGTTTTAGGATTACTTTTCAAAACTAGGCTATATGAGACGAAAACCTAAAGTGGAATTTAAGTTCTTGTCGGGATCCGGGCTAGGTTTTTATGCCAAAGGCAAGTACATTATCTGATTATTCAAAAAAAAAAATGCTTTTTACGTTTTTGTGCAACAACTATGCTATATGAGACGAGGACTTACTAATTAACATACGATCTGAAGTACATGAGATTTTGCCGGAAATTAAACACAGGTATCCCACTCCAAATGGGTGCACGATAACATATAAGAGGAGTGCCGGTCCTGGGTTCGAGTTCCGGATGTCCGTGTTCGAAGCGCCAGTTATAATAATATTGGGGTTCGATACTCGTTTGTTCCAGTTCGAGAAGACCGACTAACAATAATAATAGGATTCGAACCTTGGATCTCTTTTGGAGTCTTCTTAAGAACATCATTCATTTGTAAAAGACTAATAGATCCAATAAGGAACTGGCAAGTAAACAAATAGTCTCACTCCCACGGTCCTAGGATTCGGGCGTTAAATGTATCAAAGGCATAAGCCGTATACCCACCGTCGCTGTTACGTCAGCTCCAAGATACGTTTGGCAGTACCTGTAAAAAAATACAAGGTAGGACAGCCATGCGTGATCGACGCCAGACGAGTAGTGGGAGGCGAAAGTAAATGTTTGAACTTCTCTGTTGATAGATACCTTACCTTCTGACAAACACTTCACATCGTGTACGTTTTAATTGGTGCACATTTCAATCACTAAGAAAAAAGGCATAACGTATTAAACACATCTGGTTAGCACTATTATCACTTTTAGAAATGATAACAAGAATTGTAGATAACTTTGTATTAATATGCACTATGTGGGTTATACTACATATGATTTAGAACAATACTAATATTTTCATATTACTTTTAACATTTCACTCGAAAAGAAATTGGCCCAAAGATTTCGGAACGACGCGTAAGCGCGCACGACGGTTCCGGCGCCTGTACGAAATAAAATTCACTAATACATTAACAAATAGTATACTTCCATTGCTGTTAAAACATAATTTGTACACGTAGCACTGTTCCAAAGTGTCTTGATGCAAATTAATATGTGAAAGTGTAAATTATAGTATGTTGCACTAGCTTGACATTATGAAATATTCCAACTTTACATTTTGAAAGACTTATACTCTCCCTTTTGAGAGTATATACACTTGCAACTTCACGTGTTGAGAAAAAGAGAATGAGAGTCCTCTCTCCGGACCTCTTCCGGCGTCGCACAGTTGCCAGTTAGCGGCGCAAGAATACACTGACAAACTAAAATATAGTTCGTAGAGAACATTAAGTTTTTGGCGTTATTATATTGCTAATAATATATAATGAATGGTTCATGAGTTAATAGAAATCACAGTAAAAACACTGATTGTTCCAATAAATTGTAGAATTGACGATTATTAATAATTTTCACATTGTCACGTAAAACTCTGTTATCGTCATGAGGACTTGTGAGTGGGCGTTTCTCTCGAGAGTAGCAAAATTACTCGACCTTATATGGACTGACGGGAAGAAGTAGAACTGTCTGGAAATGTGAGGTACCTTTTGGGTGAGAAATTCCTGAGCATTCTTCTTCTCCAACTGTTGATTAGTCGCATTTCATTTCCAAGAATTGATGTTGGAATAATACGAGGGTTGGTTTAAAAATTCACGCCAATCCATCTTGTTATAAACCGACAAGTCACGAGGAACCTATATGAAATTCAGTGTTTTACAGAGGGTTAAGACAGAGTTTTGAATTATTATAGGGTGGAATTAGAATTATTTATCTTATTAGTTTGAGCAATATTATCCCTTAGCGAGCGTACTATTCGTGGAAAGATACAAAGTGGTGTTTGTTTGTATGTATGTTGCCTACCATTTCAGCATTTATTTGTTGTGAATGAATGAATGAGGGAAATCTTTATATTAATATTATCATTTCGTGGAAATGGTAGATGTTAGAATCCAAGTTAAACCCTGTATGTGGTTACTATGTTCTTAGAACAAAAATAAATAATAAATATTTAGTGAGTTTATCAGAAAGACTAAAGAATTATTTATGATAGATTAATCGATTGTATATTGTTGATACTATTTTTTTTCTACATTTGGTCTTCCTGTTTGTGTTTTTTCATGTATTGACAGATTGATTCAATTAGATTGTCGAATAAGATGATATTTATTAGCTTAAAATTTTTAAGAACAATATTTTCTCACCTTTCTAAATAGAAGTGTTTGCTTTTTGTTCTATAATTTGATACCGTAACCTTATTTTGATTGATTTACGTATTATTCATAAGTAATTTATGGTAGGATTATTATTATTCACACTTTTAGTTATGTTATTAGGAAAAAAATGAAATCTTTAGTTCCCACGATTATATTGGTTATATTAGATCAAATTATAATGAAAGTAGGAAGGATCCCCCCGAGAAAATATAGAAGCATGATGTTTGTGGAAGATCTAAACTGTTATGTTTCTTATGAAAATGACAACATAAATGAGGTAACCCCATGCATCACAGACGAAGGCTTTTCCACTGATTTTTCGTGTCCCCCTTATTCATATTATTATTGGATTAGGAATATAGTCTGAAATATAGACAGTAATTGAATCACTCTACAGAAGACAGGATTTTCTGAGCTTTTGCCATCTAAGATTGTTAACCCGTTACGTCTCTTGACGTGTACACAATTCAATGAAAGGGGATCTTGACATATGTTGCTTGGTCTGAAAAAAGCTTTCTCGCTTTTTTCGATTGAATGATTTTACAGTAAAAAGAACATAACGTAGAAAAGTGTATATATCATTAAATGTGGATATAGAAAAGGATACCGAAATTACGATATAGAGTCTGACATCTAAACTTATTGTGCCCCTTGAGGGATGACCTCCCTCGGAGAGAGAATAATCCGTGAAGGAAAAATTTTGTATAATCCCTACATGATAGGCAACCCAATACGCTTCAATGTACTGCTGGACTATCTAATCTGAAGGAAAACATTAAGTAGCTAGAAATCATTTGGATTCGGTAAAAATTAGTTTATTATCTGAATATGCTATGATAAAACACTTGAAAATAGCCTGTATTATATAAAAATTGTGCTTGTTTTTTCGTAACGAAATAATTTGATTTTACTGTCAAAAATTGTTCAACTGAGTTGATCATTCTGATGAGGTATGAAGATAGCTGAATTAAGTCGTATCTTATCCCAAAGTCCGCTGAGAATGAGACTTGGGGTGTTTGAAGGCAACGGTCCATACGTTAATCGGTTAGGCGTAAAATAGATTAATATTACAAGACTGATACATGAAATTTAAATTACTTAGACTTAATTTTTTGTAAAACTGAAGTTTGGTTTTGAAATTATAATTTATTGAAAATGTGCTGACTTAAAAGATAAAAAATGTGGAGTTTTGATTTTAGGGATAATTAACATAGGATTAAATTGTCGGGATCCGGATTTTACCTCTTTTGTGATACGAGCCATAAGCATACTTACGTTAGAATGAATAGGTTTGAAAATTCATATTATTGATAATTTCGTTTCTTTTATTTTAAAGGATGGCAGAGGGAAAATCAAGTTTTGACATTATGAATCATATGATGAATTAGATTGCATACTAATAAATATTGAAAGTGAAGAAGAAGAGATGAGAGCAACTGTGCAAGATGAAAGAAAAATGGCAGATGAACAAGAAGAAAAACCAAGCTTGAAAAGAGAGAACAAGAAAACTAGAAACAAGAACAAGAAATTAATATAATTATTGCTGTAAAAAGGGTTGAAGCTATGGAAAAATTAAGATTGAAAGGAAAAAAGTGAAAAATGTGTACATATTGTAAAATAGCTGAGAAATAAAAGAAAAAAGAATAACCTAATTATAGATCTAGTGAAAATTTGATGTTTTATTTCAAGAAAATGTGAATCGTTTTTTTCCTATTCTAATATGTGAGTGAGAACAACTATGGGAACTCTTCCCATTGGGAGAAGAACAAGAAATTAATATAATTATAGCTGTGAAAAGGGTTGAAGCTGTGGAAAAATTAAGATTGAAAAGAAAAAAGTGAAAAATGTTTACATATTGTAAAATAGCTGAGAAATAAATGAAAAAAGGAATAATCTAATTATAGATGTAGTGAAAATTTGATGTTTTATTTGAAGAAAATGTGAATCGTTTTTTCCTCTTCTAATATGTGAGTGAGTAAGAACTACTATGGGAACTCTTCCCATTGGGAGAAGAACAAGAAATTAATATTATTGCTGTGAAAAGGGTTGAAGCTGTGGAAAGATTAAGATTGAAAAGAAAAATGTGTGTATATTGTAAAATAGCTGAGAAATAAAAGAAAAGAAGAATAATCTAATTATAGATGTAGTGAAAATTTGATGTTTTATTTGAAGAAAATGTGAATCGTTTTTTCCTCTTCTAATATGTGAGTGAGTAAGAACTACTATGGGAACTCTTCCCATTGGGAGAAGAACAAGAAATTAATATTATTGCTGTGAAAAGGGTTGAAGCTGTGGAAAGATTAAGATTGAAAAGAAAAATGTGTGTATATTGTAAAATAGCTGAGAAATAAAAGAAAAGAAGAATAATCTAATTATAGATGTAGTGAAAATTTGATGTTTTATTTCAAGAAAATGTGAATCGTTTTTTCCTCTTCTAATATATGAGTGAGTAAGAACTACTATGGGAACTCTTCCCATTGGGAGAAGAACAAGAAATTAATATTATTGCTGTGAAAAGGGTTGAAGACGTGGAAAGATTAAGATTGAAAAGAAAAATGTGTGTATATTGTAAAATAGCTGAGAAATAAAAGAAAAGAAGAATAATCTAATTATAGATGTAGTGAAAATTTGATGTTTTATTTCAAGAAAATGTGAATCCTTTTTTTCCTCTTCTAATATGTGAGTGAGTGAGAACTACTATGGCAACTCTTCTCATTGGGAGAAGAACAAGAAATTAATATAATTATTACTAGAAAAGGGTTGAAGCTGTGGAAAAATTAAGATTGAAAAGAAAAAAGTGAAAAATATGTAGATATTATAAAATAGCTGAGAAATAAAAGAAAAAAGGAATAATCTAATTATAGATGTAGTGAAAATTTGATGTTTTATTTCAAGAAAATGTGAATCGTTTTTTCCTCTTCTAATATGTGAGTGAGTAACTACTATGGGAACTCTTCCCATTGGGAGAAGAACAAGAAATTAATATTATTGCTGTGAAAAGGGTTGAAGCTGTGGAAAGAATAAGATTGAAAAGAAAAATGTGTGTATATTGTAAAATAGCTGAGAAATAAAAGAAAAGAAGAATAATCTAATTATAGATGTATTGAAAATTTGATGTTTTATTTCAAGAAAATGTGAATCCTTTTTTTTCCTCTTCTAATATGTGAGTGAGTGAGAACTACTATGGCAACTCTTCTCATTGGGAGAAGAACAAAAAATTAATATAATTATTACTAGAAAAGGGTTGAAGCTGTGGAAAAATTAAGATTGAAAAGAAAAAAGTGAAAAATATGTAGATATTATAAAATAGCTGAGAAATAAAAGAAAAAAGGAATAATCTAATTATAGATGTAGTGAAAATTTGATGTTTTATTTGAAGAAAATGTGAATCGTTTTTTCCTCTTCTAATATGTGAGTGAGTAAGAACTACTATGGGAACTCTTCCCATTGGGAGAAGAACAAGAAATTAATATTATTGCTGTGAAAAGGGTTGAAGCTGTGGAAAGATTAAGATTGAAAAGAAAAATGTGTGTATATTGTAAAATAGCTGAGAAATAAAAGAAAAGAAGAATAATCTAATTATAGATGTAGTGAAAATTTGATGTTTTATTTCAAGAAAATGTGAATCGTTTTTTCCTCTTCTAATATGTGAGTGAGTAAGAACTACTATGGGAACTCTTCCCATTGGGAGAAGAACAAGAAATTAATATTATTGCTGTGAAAAGGGTTGAAGCTGTGGAAAGATTAAGATTGAAAAGAAAAATGTGTGTATATTGTAAAATAGCTGAGAAATAAAAGAAAAGAAGAATAATCTAATTATAGATGTAGTGAAAATTTGATGTTTTATTTCAAGAAAATGTGAATCGTTTTTTCCTCTTCTAATATGTGAGTGAGTAAGAACTACTATGGGAACTCTTCCCATTGGGAGAAGAACAAGAAATTAATATTATTGCTGTGAAAAGGGTTGAAGCTGTGGAAAGATTAAGATTGAAAAGAAAAATGTGTGTATATTGTAAAATAGCTGAGAAATAAAAGAAAAGAAGAATAATCTAATTATAGATATAGTGAAAATTTGATGTTTTATTTCAAGAAAATGTGAATCGTTTTTTCCTCTTCTAATATGTGAGTGAGTAAGAACTACTATGGGAACTCTTCCCATTGGGAGAAGAACAAGAAATTAATATTATTGCTGTGAAAAGGGTTGAAGCTGTGGAAAGATTAAGATTGAAAAGAAAAATGTGTGTATATTGTAAAATAGCTGAGAAATAAAAGAAAAGAAGAATAATCTAATTATAGATGTAGTGAAAATTTGATGTTTTATTTCAAGAAAATGTGAATCCTTTTTTTTCCTCTTCTAATATGTGAGTGAGTGAGAACTACTATGGCAACTCTTCTCATTGGGAGAAGAACAAGAAATTAATATAATTATTACTAGAAAAGGGTTGAAGCTGTGGAAAAATTAAGATTGAAAAGAAAAAAGTGAAAAATATGTAGATATTATAAAATAGCTGAGAAATAAAAGAAAAAAGAATAATCTAATTATAGATGTAGTGAAAATTTGATGTTTTATTTGAAGAAAATGTGAATCGTTTTTTCCTCTTCTAATATGTGAGTGAGTAAGAACTACTATGGGAACTCTTCCCATTGGGAGAAGAACAAGAAATTAATATTATTGCTGTGAAAAGGGTTGAAGCTGTGGAAAGATTAAGATTGAAAAGAAAAATGTGTGTATATTGTAAAATAGCTGAGAAATAAAAGAAAAGAAGAATAATCTAATTATAGATGTAGTGAAAATTTGATGTTTTATTTCAAGAAAATGTGAATCCTTTTTTTTCCTCTTCTAATATGTGAGTGAGTGAGAACTACTATGGCAACTCTTCTCATTGGGAGAAGAACAAGAAATTAATATAATTATTACTAGAAAAGGGTTGAAGCTGTGGAAAAATTAAGATTGAAAAGAAAAAAGTGAAAAATATGTAGATATTATAAAATAGCTGAGAAATAAAAGAAAAAAGGAATAATCTATTTATAGATGTAGTGAAAATTTGATGTTTTTTTCCTATTCTAATATGTGAGTGAATGAGTGAGAACAACTATGGGAACTCTTCCCATTGGGAGAAGAACAAGAAATTAATATTATTGCTGTGAAAAGGGTTGAAGCTGTGGAAAGATTAAGATTGAAAAGAAAAATGTGTGTATATTGTAAAATAGCTGAGAAATAAAAGAAAAGAAGAATAATCTAATTATAGATGTAGTGAAAATTTGATGTTTTATTTGAAGAAAATGTGAATCGTTTTTTCCTCTTCTAATATGTGAGTGAGTAAGAACTACTATGGGAACTCTTCCCATTGGGAGAAGAACAAGAAATTAATATTATTGCTGTGAAAAGGGTTGAAGCTGTGGAAAGATTAAGATTGAAAAGAAAAATGTGTGTATATTGTAAAATAGCTGAGAAATAAAAGAAAAGAAGAATAATCTAATTATAGATGTAGTGAAAATTTGATGTTTTATTTCAAGAAAATGTGAATCCTTTTTTTTCCTCTTCTAATATGTGAGTGAGTGAGAACTACTATGGCAACTCTTCTCATTGGGAGAAGAACAAGAAATTAATATAATTATTACTAGAAAAGGGTTGAAGCTGTGGAAAAATTAAGATTGAAAAGAAAAAAGTGAAAAATATGTAGATATTATAAAATAGCTGAGAAATAAAAGAAAAAAGAATAATCTAATTATAGATGTAGTGAAAATTTGATGTTTTATTTGAAGAAAATGTGAATCGTTTTTTCCTCTTCTAATATGTGAGTGAGTAAGAACTACTATGGGAACTCTTCCCATTGGGAGAAGAACAAGAAATTAATATTATTGCTGTGAAAAGGGTTGAAGCTGTGGAAAGATTAAGATTGAAAAGAAAAATGTGTGTATATTGTAAAATAGCTGAGAAATAAAAGAAAAGAAGAATAATCTAATTATAGATGTAGTGAAAATTTGATGTTTTATTTCAAGAAAATGTGAATCCTTTTTTTTCCTCTTCTAATATGTGAGTGAGTGAGAACTACTATGGCAACTCTTCTCATTGGGAGAAGAACAAGAAATTAATATAATTATTACTAGAAAAGGGTTGAAGCTGTGGAAAAATTAAGATTGAAAAGAAAAAAGTGAAAAATATGTAGATATTTTAAAATAGCTGAGAAATAAAAGAAAAAAGGAATAATCTATTTATAGATGTAGTGAAAATTTGATGTTTTTTTCCTATTCTAATATGTGAGTGAATGAGTGAGAACAACTATGGGAACTCTTCCCATTGGGAGAAGAACAAGAAATTAATATTATTGCTGTGAAAAGGGTTGAAGCTGTGGAAAGATTAAGATTGAAAAGAAAAATGTGTGTATATTGTAAAATAGCTGAGAAATAAAAGAAAAGAAGAATAATCTAATTATAGATGTAGTGAAAATTTGATGTTTTATTTGAAGAAAATGTGAATCGTTTTTTCCTCTTCTAATATGTGAGTGAGTAAGAACTACTATGGGAACTCTTCCCATTGGGAGAAGAACAAGAAATTAATATTATTGCTGTGAAAAGGGTTGAAGCTGTGGAAAGATTAAGATTGAAAAGAAAAATGTGTGTATATTGTAAAATAGCTGAGAAATAAAAGAAAAGAAGAATAATCTAATTATAGATGTAGTGAAAATTTGATGTTTTATTTGAAGAAAATGTGAATCGTTTTTTCCTCTTCTAATATGTGAGTGAGTAAGAACTACTATGGGAACTCTTCCCATTGGGAGAAGAACAAGAAATTAATATTATTGCTGTGAAAAGGGTTGAAGCTGTGGAAAGATTAAGATTGAAAAGAAAAATGTGTGTATATTGTAAAATAGCTGAGAAATAAAAGAAAAGAAGAATAATCTAATTATAGATGTAGTGAAAATTTGATGTTTTATTTGAAGAAAATGTGAATTGTTTTTTCCTCTTCTAATATGTGAGTGAGTAAGAACTACTATGGGAACTCTTCCCATTGGGAGAAGAACAAGAAATTAATATTATTGCTGTGAAAAGGGTTGAAGCTGTGGAAAGATTAAGATTGAAAAGAAAAATGTGTGTATATTGTAAAATAGCTGAGAAATAAAAGAAAAGAAGAATAATCTAATTATAGATGTAGTGAAAATTTGATGTTTTATTTGAAGAAAATGTGAATTGTTTTTTCCTCTTCTAATATGTGAGTGAGTAAGAACTACTATGGGAACTCTTCCCATTGGGAGAAGAACAAGAAATTAATATTATTGCTGTGAAAAGGGTTGAAGCTGTGGAAAGATTAAGATTGAAAAGAAAAATGTGTGTATATTGTAAAATAGCTGAGAAATAAAAGAAAAGAAGAATAATCTAATTATAGATGTAGTGAAAATTTGATGTTTTATTTGAAGAAAATGTGAATCGTTTTTTCCTCTTCTAATATGTGAGTGAGTAAGAACTACTATGGGAACTCTTCCCATTGGGAGAAGAACAAGAAATTAATATTATTGCTGTGAAAAGGGTTGAAGCTGTGGAAAGATTAAGATTGAAAAGAAAAATGTGTGTATATTGTAAAATAGCTGAGAAATAAAAGAAAAGAAGAATAATCTAATTATAGATGTAGTGAAAATTTGATGTTTTATTTGAAGAAAATGTGAATTGTTTTTTCCTCTTCTAATATGTGAGTGAGTAAGAACTACTATGGGAACTCTTCCCATTGGGAGAAGAACAAGAAATTAATATTATTGCTGTGAAAAGGGTTGAAGCTGTGGAAAGATTAAGATTGAAAAGAAAAATGTGTGTATATTGTAAAATAGCTGAGAAATAAAAGAAAAGAAGAATAATCTAATTATAGATGTAGTGAAAATTTGATGTTTTATTTCAAGAAAATGTGAATCCTTTTTTTTCCTCTTCTAATATGTGAGTGAGTGAGAACTACTATGGCAACTCTTCTCATTGGGAGAAGAACAAGAAATTAATATAATTATTACTAGAAAAGGGTTGAAGCTGTGGAAAAATTAAGATTGAAAAGAAAAAAGTGAAAAATATGTAGATATTATAAAATAGCTGAGAAATAAAAGAAAAAAGGAATAATCTAATTATAGATGTAGTGAAAATTTGATGTTTTATTTGAAGAAAATGTGAATCGTTTTTTCCTCTTCTAATATGTGAGTGAGTAAGAACTACTATGGGAACTCTTCCCATTGGGAGAAGAACAAGAAATTAATATTATTGCTGTGAAAAGGGTTGAAGCTGTGGAAAGATTAAGATTGAAAAGAAAAATGTGTGTATATTATAAAATAGCTGAGAAATAAAAGAAAAGAAGAATAATCTAATTATAGATGTAGTAAAAATTTGATGTTTTATTTGAAGAAAATGTGAATCGTTTTTTCCTCTTCTAATATGTGAGTGAGTAAGAACTACTATGGGAACTCTTCCCATTGGGAGAAGAACAAGAAATTAATATTATTGCTGTGAAAAGGGTTGAAGCTGTGGAAAGATTAAGATTGAAAAGAAAAATGTGTGTATATTGTAAAATAGCTGAGAAATAAAAGAAAAGAAGAATAATCTAATTATAGATGTAGTGAAAATTTGATGTTTTATTTCAAGAAAATGTGAATCGTTTTTTCCTCTTCTAATATGTGAGTGAGTAAGAACTACTATGGGAACTCTTCCCATTGGGAGAAGAACAAGAAATTAATATTATTGCTGTGAAAAGGGTTGAAGCTGTGGAAAGATTAAGATTGAAAAGAAAAATGTGTGTATATTGTAAAATAGCTGAGAAATAAAAGAAAAGAAGAATAATCTAATTATAGATATAGTGAAAATTTGATGTTTTATTTCAAGAAAATGTGAATCGTTTTTTCCTCTTCTAATATGTGAGTGAGTAAGAACTACTATGGGAACTCTTCCCATTGGGAGAAGAACAAGAAATTAATATTATTGCTGTGAAAAGGGTTGAAGCTGTGGAAAGATTAAGATTGAAAAGAAAAATGTGTGTATATTGTAAAATAGCTGAGAAATAAAAGAAAAGAAGAATAATCTAATTATAGATGTAGTGAAAATTTGATGTTTTATTTCAAGAAAATGTGAATCCTTTTTTTTCCTCTTCTAATATGTGAGTGAGTGAGAACTACTATGGCAACTCTTCTCATTGGGAGAAGAACAAGAAATTAATATAATTATTACTAGAAAAGGGTTGAAGCTGTGGAAAAATTAAGATTGAAAAGAAAAAAGTGAAAAATATGTAGATATTATAAAATAGCTGAGAAATAAAAGAAAAAAGAATAATCTAATTATAGATGTAGTGAAAATTTGATGTTTTATTTGAAGAAAATGTGAATCGTTTTTTCCTCTTCTAATATGTGAGTGAGTAAGAACTACTATGGGAACTCTTCCCATTGGGAGAAGAACAAGAAATTAATATTATTGCTGTGAAAAGGGTTGAAGCTGTGGAAAGATTAAGATTGAAAAGAAAAATGTGTGTATATTGTAAAATAGCTGAGAAATAAAAGAAAAGAAGAATAATCTAATTATAGATGTAGTGAAAATTTGATGTTTTATTTCAAGAAAATGTGAATCCTTTTTTTTCCTCTTCTAATATGTGAGTGAGTGAGAACTACTATGGCAACTCTTCTCATTGGGAGAAGAACAAGAAATTAATATAATTATTACTAGAAAAGGGTTGAAGCTGTGGAAAAATTAAGATTGAAAAGAAAAAAGTGAAAAATATGTAGATATTTTAAAATAGCTGAGAAATAAAAGAAAAAAGGAATAATCTATTTATAGATGTAGTGAAAATTTGATGTTTTTTTCCTATTCTAATATGTGAGTGAATGAGTGAGAACAACTATGGGAACTCTTCCCATTGGGAGAAGAACAAGAAATTAATATTATTGCTGTGAAAAGGGTTGAAGCTGTGGAAAGATTAAGATTGAAAAGAAAAATGTGTGTATATTGTAAAATAGCTGAGAAATAAAAGAAAAGAAGAATAATCTAATTATAGATGTAGTGAAAATTTGATGTTTTATTTGAAGAAAATGTGAATCGTTTTTTCCTCTTCTAATATGTGAGTGAGTAAGAACTACTATGGGAACTCTTCCCATTGGGAGAAGAACAAGAAATTAATATTATTGCTGTGAAAAGGGTTGAAGCTGTGGAAAGATTAAGATTGAAAAGAAAAATGTGTGTATATTGTAAAATAGCTGAGAAATAAAAGAAAAGAAGAATAATCTAATTATAGATGTAGTGAAAATTTGATGTTTTATTTGAAGAAAATGTGAATCGTTTTTTCCTCTTCTAATATGTGAGTGAGTAAGAACTACTATGGGAACTCTTCCCATTGGGAGAAGAACAAGAAATTAATATTATTGCTGTGAAAAGGGTTGAAGCTGTGGAAAGATTAAGATTGAAAAGAAAAATGTGTGTATATTGTAAAATAGCTGAGAAAT
Organism: Thermobia domestica; assembly: GCF_964235325.1. Classification (NCBI taxonomy): domain Eukaryota; kingdom Metazoa; phylum Arthropoda; class Insecta; order Zygentoma; family Lepismatidae; genus Thermobia; species Thermobia domestica. The sequence goes on along the minus strand of NC_137461.1, from coordinate 285,081,027 downwards.
AAAAGAAAAGAAGAATAATCTAATTATAGATGTAGTGAAAATTTGATGTTTTATTTGAAGAAAATGTGAATCGTTTTTTCCTCTTCTAATATGTGAGTGAGTAAGAACTACTATGGGAACTCTTCCCATTGGGAGAAGAACAAGAAATTAATATTATTGCTGTGAAAAGGGTTGAAGCTGTGGAAAGATTAAGATTGAAAAGAAAAATGTGTGTATATTGTAAAATAGCTGAGAAATAAAAGAAAAGAAGAATAATCTAATTATAGATGTAGTGAAAATTTGATGTTTTATTTGAAGAAAATGTGAATTGTTTTTTCCTCTTCTAATATGTGAGTGAGTAAGAACTACTATGGGAACTCTTCCCATTGGGAGAAGAACAAGAAATTAATATTATTGCTGTGAAAAGGGTTGAAGCTGTGGAAAGATTAAGATTGAAAAGAAAAATGTGTGTATATTGTAAAATAGCTGAGAAATAAAAGAAAAGAAGAATAATCTAATTATAGATGTAGTGAAAATTTGATGTTTTATTTCAAGAAAATGTGAATCCTTTTTTTTCCTCTTCTAATATGTGAGTGAGTGAGAACTACTATGGCAACTCTTCTCATTGGGAGAAGAACAAGAAATTAATATAATTATTACTAGAAAAGGGTTGAAGCTGTGGAAAAATTAAGATTGAAAAGAAAAAAGTGAAAAATATGTAGATATTATAAAATAGCTGAGAAATAAAAGAAAAAAGGAATAATCTAATTATAGATGTAGTGAAAATTTGATGTTTTATTTGAAGAAAATGTGAATCGTTTTTTCCTCTTCTAATATGTGAGTGAGTAAGAACTACTATGGGAACTCTTCCCATTGGGAGAAGAACAAGAAATTAATATTATTGCTGTGAAAAGGGTTGAAGCTGTGGAAAGATTAAGATTGAAAAGAAAAATGTGTGTATATTATAAAATAGCTGAGAAATAAAAGAAAAGAAGAATAATCTAATTATAGATGTAGTAAAAATTTGATGTTTTATTTGAAGAAAATGTGAATCGTTTTTTCCTCTTCTAATATGTGAGTGAGTAAGAACTACTATGGGAACTCTTCCCATTGGGAGAAGAACAAGAAATTAATATTATTGCTGTGAAAAGGGTTGAAGCTGTGGAAAGATTAAGATTGAAAAGAAAAATGTGTGTATATTGTAAAATAGCTGAGAAATAAAAGAAAAGAAGAATAATCTAATTATAGATGTAGTGAAAATTTGATGTTTTATTTCAAGAAAATGTGAATCCTTTTTTTTCCTCTTCTAATATATGAGTGAGTGAGAACTACTATGGCAACTCTTCTCATTGGGAGAAGAACAAGAAATTAATATAATTATTACTAGAAAAGGGTTGAAGCTGTGGAAAAATTAAGATTGAAAAGAAAAAAGTGAAAAATATGTAGATATTATAAAATAGCTGAGAAATAAAAGAAAAAAGGAATAATCTAATTATAGATGTAGTGAAAATTTGATGTTTTATTTCAAGAAAATGTGAATCGTTTTTTCCTCTTCTAATATGTGAGTGTCGTCGCGAATTCTGTCGAGGAATTTGAAGCTTAAAATATATAAAACGATAATCAAGCCTGTTGTTCTGTATGGTTGTGAAACATGGTCGCTTACTCTGAGGGAAGAACATAGACTGAAAGTATTTGAGAACAGGATCCTGAGAAGAATATTCGGACCCAAGAGGAACGAGAATGGGGAATGGCGGAAGCTTCATAACGAAGAACTACATAGTTTATACGGTTTACCCAACATTGTTAGGGTCGTCAAGTCTAGGAGGCTTAGGTGGGCAGGTCATGTAGCTAGAATGGAAGAAAGTAGAAACGCTTTCAAAGTCTTGACTGGTAAACCCATAGGAAAACGACCATTAGGAAGACCTAGGCGCAGATGGGAGGACAATATTAAGATGGATCTCGCAGAGATAGGAATACAAAGTAGAAACTGGATGCAATTAGCTAAGGATAGAAGTCAGTGGAGAGCTTTTGTGAACGCGGCACTGAACCTCCGGGTTCCATAGGCCATAGAGTTAGTTAGTTAGTTAATATGTGAGTGAGTAAGAACTACTATGGGAACTCTTCCCATTGGGAGAAGAACAAGAAATTAATATTATTGCTGTGAAAAGGGTTGAAGCTGTGGAAAGATTAAGATTGAAAAGAAAAATGTGTGTATATTGTAAAATAGCTGAGAAATAAAAGAAAAGAAGAATAATCTAATTATAAATGTAGTGAAAATTTGATGTTTTATTTCAAGAAAATGTGAATCGTTTTTTCCTCTTTTAATATGTGAGTGAGTAAGAACTACTATGGGAACTCTTCCCATTGGGAGAAGAACAAGAAATTAATATTATTGCTGTGAAAAGGGTTGAAGCTGTGGAAAGATTAAGATTGAAAAGAAAAATGTGTGTATATTGTAAAATAGCTGAGAAATAAAAGAAAAGAAGAATAATCTAATTATAGATGTAGTGAAAATTTGATGTTTTATTTCAAGAAAATGTGAAGCGTTTTTTCCTCTTCTAATATGTGAGTGAGTAAGAACTACTATGGGAACTCTTCCCATTGGGAGAAGAACAAGAAATTAATATTATGGCTGTGAAAAGGGTTGAAGCTGTGGAAAGATTAAGATTGAAAAGAAAAATGTGTGTATATTGTAAAATAGCTGAGAAATAAAAGAAAAGAAGAATAATCTAATTATAGATGTAGTGAAAATTTGATGTTTTATTTGAAGAAAATGTGAAGCGTTTTTTCCTCTTCTAATATGTGAGTGAGTAAGAACTACTATGGGAACTCTTCCCATTGGGAGAAGAACAAGAAATTAATATTATGGCTGTGAAAAGGGTTGAAGCTGTGGAAAGATTAAGATTGAAAAGAAAAATGTGTGTATATTGTAAAATAGCTGAGAAATAAAAGAAAAGAAGAATAATCTAATTATAGATGTAGTGAAAATTTGATGTTTTATTTGAAGAAAATGTGAAGCGTTTTTTCCTCTTCTAATATGTGAGTGAGTAAGAACTACTATGGGAACTCTTCCCATTGGGAGAAGAACAAGAAATTAATATTATTGCTGTGAAAAGGGTTGAAGCTGTGGAAAGATTAAGATTGAAAAGAAAAATGTGTGTATATTGTAAAATAGCTGAGAAATAAAAGAAAAGAAGAATAATCTAATTATAGATGTATTGAAAATTTGATGTTTTATTTGAAGAAAATGTGAAGCGTTTTTTCCTCTTCTAATATGTGAGTGAGTAAGAACTACTATGGGAACTCTTCCCATTGGGAGAAGAACAAGAAATTAATATTATGGCTGTGAAAAGGGTTGAAGCTGTGGAAAGATTAAGATTGAAAAGAAAAATGTGTGTATATTGTAAAATAGCTGAGAAATAAAAGAAAAGAAGAATAATCTAATTATAGATGTAGTGAAAATTTGATGTTTTATTTGAAGAAAATGTGAAGCGTTTTTTCCTCTTCTAATATGTGAGTGAGTAAGAACTACTATGGGAACTCTTCCCATTGGGAGAAGAACAAGAAATTAATATTATTGCTGTGAAAAGGGTTGAAGCTGTGGAAAGATTAAGATTGAAAAGAAAAATGTGTGTATATTGTAAAATAGCTGAGAAATAAAAGAAAAGAAGAATAATCTAATTATAGATGTAGTGAAAATTTGATGTTTTATTTGAAGAAAATGTGAATCGTTTTTTCCTCTTCTAATATGTGAGTGAGTAAGAACTACTATGGGAACTCTTCCCATTGGGAGAAGAACAAGAAATTAATATTATGGCTGTGAAAAGGGTTGAAGCTGTGGAAAGATTAAGATTGAAAAGAAAAATGTGTGTATATTGTAAAATAGCTGAGAAATAAAAGAAAAGAAGAATAATCTAATTATAGATGTAGTGAAAATTTGATGTTTTATTTGAAGAAAATGTGAATCGTTTTTTCCTCTTCTAATATGTGAGTGAGTAAGAACTACTATGGGAACTCTTCCCATTGGGAGAAGAACAAGAAATTAATATTATTGCTGTGAAAAGGGTTGAAGCTGTGGAAAGATTAAGATTGAAAAGAAAAATGTGTGTATATTGTAAAATAGCTGAGAAATAAAAGAAAAGAAGAATAATCTAATTATAGATGTAGTGAAAATTTGATGTTTTATTTCAAGAAAATGTGAATCGTTTTTTCCTCTTCTAATATGTGAGTGAGTAAGAACTACTATGGGAACTCTTTTCATTGGGAGAAGAACAAGAAATTAATATTATTGCTGTGAAAAGGGTTGAAGCTGTGGAAAGATTAAGATTGAAAAGAAAAATGTGTGTATATTGTAAAATAGCTGAGAAATAAAAGAAAAGAAGAATAATCTAATTATAGATGTAGTGAAAATTTGATGTTTTATTTCAAGAAAATGTGAATCGTTTTTTCCTCTTCTAATATGTGAGTGTCGTCGCGAATTCTGTCGAGGAATTTGAAGCTTAAAATATATAAAACGATAATCAAGCCTGTTGTTCTGTATGGTTGTGAAACATGGTCGCTTACTCTGAGGGAAGAACATAGACTGAAAGTATTTGAGAACAGGATCCTGAGAAGAATATTCGGACCCAAGAGGAACGAGAATGGGGAATGGCGGAAGCTTCATAACGAAGAACTACATAGTTTATACGGTTTACCCAACATTGTTAGGGTCGTCAAGTCTAGGAGGCTTAGGTGGGCAGGTCATGTAGCTAGAATGGAAGAAAGTAGAAACGCTTTCAAAGTCTTGACTGGTAGACCCATAGGAAAACGACCATTAGGAAGACCTAGGCGCAGATGGGAGGACAATATTAAGATGGATCTCGCAGAGATAGGAATACAAAGTAGAAACTGGATGCAATTAGCTAAGGATAGAAGTCAGTGGAGAGCTTTTGTGAACGCGGCACTGAACCTCCGGGTTCCATAGGCCATAGAGTTAGTTAGTTAGTTAATATGTGAGTGAGTAAGAACTACTATGGGAACTCTTCCCATTGGGAGAAGAACAAGAAATTAATATTATTGCTGTGAAAAGGGTTGAAGCTGTGGAAAGATTAAGATTGAAAAGAAAAATGTGTGTATATTGTAAAATAGCTGAGAAATAAAAGAAAAGAAGAATAATCTAATTATAAATGTAGTGAAAATTTGATGTTTTATTTCAAGAAAATGTGAATCGTTTTTTCCTCTTTTAATATGTGAGTGAGTAAGAACTACTATGGGAACTCTTCCCATTGGGAGAAGAACAAGAAATTAATATTATTGCTGTGAAAAGGGTTGAAGCTGTGGAAAGATTAAGATTGAAAAGAAAAATGTGTGTATATTGTAAAATAGCTGAGAAATAAAAGAAAAGAAGAATAATCTAATTATAGATGTAGTGAAAATTTGATGTTTTATTTCAAGAAAATGTGAATCCTTTTTTTCCTCTTCTAATATGTGAGTGAGTAAGAACTACTATGGGAACTCTTCCCATTGGGAGAAGAACAAGAAATTAATATTATTGCTGTGAAAAGGGTTGAAGCTGTGGAAAGATTAAGATTGAAAAGAAAAATGTGTGTATATTGTAAAATAGCTGAGAAATAAAAGAAAAGAAGAATAATCTAATTATAGATGTAGTGAAAATTTGATGTTTTATTTCAAGAAAATGTGAATCCTTTTTTTTCCTCTTCTAATATGTGAGTGAGTGAGAACTACTATGGCAACTCTTCTCATTGGGAGAAGAACAAGAAATTAATATAATTATTACTAGAAAAGGGTTGAAGCTGTGGAAAAATTAAGATTGAAAAGAAAAAAGTGAAAAATATGTAGATATTATAAAATAGCTGAGAAATAAAAGAAAAAAGGAATAATCTAATTATAGATGTAGTGAAAATTTGATGTTTTATTTGAAGAAAATGTGAATCGTTTTTTCCTCTTCTAATATGTGAGTGAGTAAGAACTACTATGGGAACTCTTCCCATTGGGAGAAGAACAAGAAATTAATATTATTGCTGTGAAAAGGGTTGAAGCTGTGGAAAGATTAAGATTGAAAAGAAAAATGTGTGTATATTGTAAAATAGCTGAGAAATAAAAGAAAAGAAGAACAATCTAATTATAGATGTAGTGAAAATTTGATGTTTTATTTCAAGAAAATGTGAATCCTTTTTTTTCCTCTTCTAATATGTGAGTGAGTAAGAACTACTATGGGAACTCTTCCCATTGGGAGAAGAACAAGAAATTAATATTATTGCTGTGAAAAGGGTTGAAGCTGTTGAAAGATTAAGATTGAAAAGAAAAATGTGTGTATATTGTAAAATAGCTGAGAAATAAAAGAAAAGAAGAATAATCTAATTATAGATGTAGTGAAAATTTGATGTTTTATTTCAAGAAAATGTGAATCGTTTTTTCCTCTTCTAATATGTGAGTGAGTAAGAACTACTATGGGAACTCTTTTCATTGGGAGAAGAACAAGAAATTAATATTATTGCTGTGAAAAGGGTTGAAGCTGTGGAAAGATTAAGATTGAAAAGAAAAATGTGTGTATATTGTAAAATAGCTGAGAAATAAAAGAAAAGAAGAATAATCTAATTATAGATGTAGTGAAAATTTGATGTTTTATTTCAAGAAAATGTGAATCGTTTTTTCCTCTTCTAATATGTGAGTGTCGTCGCGAATTCTGTCGAGGAATTTGAAGCTTAAAATATATAAAACGATAATCAAGCCTGTTGTTCTGTATGGTTGTGAAACATGGTCGCTTACTCTGAGGGAAGAACATAGACTGAAAGTATTTGAGAACAGGATCCTGAGAAGAATATTCGGACCCAAGAGGAACGAGAATGGGGAATGGCGGAAGCTTCATAACGAAGAACTACATAGTTTATACGGTTTACCCAACATTGTTAGGGTCGTCAAGTCTAGGAGGCTTAGGTGGGCAGGTCATGTAGCTAGAATGGAAGAAAGTAGAAACGCTTTCAAAGTCTTGACTGGTAGACCCATAGGAAAACGACCATTAGGAAGACCTAGGCGCAGATGGGAGGACAATATTAAGATGGATCTCGCAGAGATAGGAATACAAAGTAGAAACTGGATGCAATTAGCTAAGGATAGAAGTCAGTGGAGAGCTTTTGTGAACGCGGCACTGAACCTCCGGGTTCCATAGGCCATAGAGTTAGTTAGTTAGTTAATATGTGAGTGAGTAAGAACTACTATGGGAACTCTTCCCATTGGGAGAAGAACAAGAAATTAATATTATTGCTGTGAAAAGGGTTGAAGCTGTGGAAAGATTAAGATTGAAAAGAAAAATGTGTGTATATTGTAAAATAGCTGAGAAATAAAAGAAAAGAAGAATAATCTAATTATAAATGTAGTGAAAATTTGATGTTTTATTTGAAGAAAATGTGAATCGTTTTTTCCTCTTCTAATATGTGAGTGAGTAAGAACTACTATGGGAACTCTTCCCATTGGGAGAAGAACAAGAAATTAATATTATTGCTGTGAAAAGGGTTGAAGCTGTGGAAAGATTAAGATTGAAAAGAAAAATGTGTGTATATTGTAAAATAGCTGAGAAATAAAAGAAAAGAAGAATAATCTAATTATAGATGTAGTGAAAATTTGATGTTTTATTTCAAGAAAATGTGAATCCTTTTTTTTCCTCTTCTAATATGTGAGTGAGTGAGAACTACTATGGCAACTCTTCTCATTGGGAGAAGAACAAGAAATTAATATAATTATTACTAGAAAAGGGTTGAAGCTGTGGAAAAATTAAGATTGAAAAGAAAAAAGTGAAAAATATGTAGATATTATAAAATAGCTGAGAAATAAAAGAAAAAAGGAATAATCTAATTATAGATGTAGTGAAAATTTGATGTTTTATTTGAAGAAAATGTGAATCGTTTTTTCCTCTTCTAATATGTGAGTGAGTAAGAACTACTATGGGAACTCTTCCCATTGGGAGAAGAACAAGAAATTAATATTATTGCTGTGAAAAGGGTTGAAGCTGTGGAAAGATTAAGATTGAAAAGAAAAATGTGTGTATATTGTAAAATAGCTGAGAAATAAAAGAAAAGAAGAACAATCTAATTATAGATGTAGTGAAAATTTGATGTTTTATTTCAAGAAAATGTGAATCCTTTTTTTTCCTCTTCTAATATGTGAGTGAGTAAGAACTACTATGGGAACTCTTCCCATTGGGAGAAGAACAAGAAATTAATATTATTGCTGTGAAAAGGGTTGAAGCTGTTGAAAGATTAAGATTGAAAAGAAAAATGTGTGTATATTGTAAAATAGCTGAGAAATAAAAGAAAAGAAGAATAATCTAATTATAGATGTAGTGAAAATTTGATGTTTTATTTCAAGAAAATGTGAATCCTTTTTTTTCCTCTTCTAATATGTGAGTGAGTGAGAACTACTATGGCAACTCTTCTCATTGTGAGAAGAACAAGAAATTAATATAATTATTACTAGAAAAGGGTTGAAGCTGTGGAAAAATTAAGATTGAAAAGAAAAAAGTGAAAAATATGTAGATATTTTAAAATAGCTGAGAAATAAAAGAAAAAAGGAATAATCTATTTATAGATGTAGTGAAAATTTGATGTTTTTTTCCTATTCTAATATGTGAGTGAATGAGTGAGAACAACTATGGGAACTCTTCCCATTGGGAGAAGAACAAGAAATTAATATTATTGCTGTGAAAAGGGTTGAAGCTGTGGAAAGATTAAGATTGAAAAGAAAAATGTGTGTATATTGTAAAATAGCTGAGAAATAAAAGAAAAGAAGAATAATCTAATTATAGATGTAGTGAAAATTTGATGTTTTATTTGTAGAAAATGTGAATCCTTTTTTTTCCTCTTCTAATATGTGAGTGAGTGAGAACTACTATGGCAACTCTTCTCATTGGGAGAAGAACAAGAAATTAATATAATTATTACTAGAAAAGGGTTGAAGCTGTGGAAAAATTAAGATTGAAAAGAAAAAAGTGAAAAATATGTAGATATTATATAGCTGAGAAATAAAAGAAAAAAGGAATAATCTAATTATAGATGTAGTGAAAATTTGATGTTTTATTTGAAGAAAATGTGAATCGTTTTTTCCTCTTCTAATATGTGAGTGAGTAAGAACTACTATGGGAACTCTTCCCATTGGGAGAAGAACAAGAAATTAATATTATTGCTGTGAAAAGGGTTGAAGCTGTGGAAAGATTAAGATTGAAAAGAAAAATGTGTGTATATTGTAAAATAGCTGAGAAATAAAAGAAAAGAAGAATAATCTAATTATAGATGTAGTGAAAATTTGATGTTTTATTTCAAGAAAATGTGAATCCTTTTTTTTTCCTCTTCTAATATGTGAGTGAGTGAGAACTACTATGGCAACTCTTCGCATTGGGAGAAGAACAAGAAATTAATATAATTATTACTAGAAAAGGGTTGAAGCTGTGGAAAAATTAAGATTGAAAAGAAAAAAGTGAAAAATATGTAGATATTTTAAAATAGCTGAGAAATAAAAGAAAAAAGGAATAATCTAATTATAGATGTAGTGAAAATTTGATGTTTTTTTCCTATTCTAATATGTGAGTGAATGAGTGAGAACAACTATGGGAACTCTTCCCATTGGGAGAAGAACAAGAAATTAATATAATTATTTCTGTGAAAAGGGTTGAAGCTATGGAAAAATTAAGATTGAAAAGAAAAATTGAAAATATGTGTATATTGTAAAATAGCTGAGAAATAAAAGAAAGAATGAATAATTTAATTATAGATGTAGTGAAAATTTGGTTTTATTTCAAGAAAATGTGAATCGTTTTTTCCTCTTCTAATATGTGAAGGAGTGAGTGAGTTATTTTTAAAATTGTTTACTTGTTGGTGTTGAAAAAAATTGTTTTTTTTAAGAACTTCAAAGCTATATGGGACATGAACCTATAGCTTGACATGTGATTTCAATTACGTAAATTGTGACGTTTTTTGTTTTTTTCAGCAAAAGACTATTTGAGACACACACCTACAGATTAAGTTGATATCCGAACCACTTAAATTGTATCTTGTTTTTAAGAACTTCAAAGCTATATGAGACATGAACCTACAGATTAACCTGAGATCCGAACCAATTAAAATGTGGCTTGAAAATAGACACATTAAGAATAAGTGGAAGCAAATATTTTTTTAAATTTCAGTTTGTAAACAGAAAGTGAAGTTTAGTTTGAAATTCTGTAATAGAAGCTATCAACATCCACAGAAAAACAAGACGGTGACATCGGAAAAAATGAACCAATAATATTGAATAGGTGATTGTTTCTTTTATAGAACTTTGATACCTGGTAGAATCTGTTTTTAAGAATTTCAAAGCTATGAGTCGTGAATCTGCAGTATAACAAAGGTTCGAAGTACATAAACAAGTTGAATTCAAATTTATCTTCGTCAAATGTAAATATGAAAAAATTCTATTATTATTATTATTATTATATTGATTTGTAAGCATATGAGACTTGATTCATAGGAAACGTTTTTGCAATGTACGTTAAATGGTTAGTTGATGAATCAGCTAAGATGATTAGCTTTTTTAAAGAAAAAAACAAATCCTGAAATTGGTGATGACCGTCCATATTACGTGAAACTGTGACTAAACTAACTGAAAAAAAATATTCTGTATTCACATATACCTGCTAACCTACTAGTTCGTTTTGATTCAGAAACGTTTCCCATTCATAACTTTTAAGGTGAAGGTTATTATGAGGTTTTAGCTGAAAGCTTTCTTAGTTGAATAACTCCTTCACCCCTCTATGAGCCGGTTTTCACTGTTTGGGTGTTTTCTTCTAGGGAAAGAGCTATTGTATTGAGTCGTCTGATTCTTTTCAAGAAAAGTGAAAGTGGCATGAGCAACTTCGTAACGCTTTTTACATGATTTCTACAAGATTTGAGGGTTATCTTTGCTTTGTCTTGATTTGTCTTCGGTTTCCAACGTATTTTGTTCTAATAATATCATAGCAAAAAAATTCTTACAGGGTTTTACGGATTCATGTAATATTGCGAGTGACGGATAACGATATTTAGTTGAACTTGAAATATACAAATCACATGGTGTCCTGTCACACTTGTGCCATTATTTGAAAAAATCCTTATGTAGCCCTTTCGTTTTAAGAAATAAGTTTTTTTTTTCTTTCGTTAGTGTGATTGATTCATTAGCGGAAACGAATCGAATCATGGTGGTCAAGCACTTGAATATTTGATGTCATGCTTTTATTTTTCTCTCTTTCTTTAATAATTAAGTAAAATATGGTCGTTCCTGATATGTCTGCATTTGTGTATGAACAGTAAATGCAAGTATTTTCTGGCTTCGACTCATTATTTTTGGTTAGTTTCATGGAGAAATCCTAAGACCGTTGAAATGAATTTGAGCTATACCTTGTGTCATTAAATTTTATAGAGGCAGTGCCTTGATCAAGTGTTTATCGTTACGGTTTTGAAAATACTGTCTTCAATCAAACGAAATGATAATCCAAAGCAAATGACTGATCAGTGGAAACTTTATTACTTAAATTATTACATTCTTTGTAAAAAAAATATTTGTCTTAACGGGCAAATTTATTCATTTGAAGAAATGTGGTTGTAAAGAAGAATGATGATTTCTGAAACAACCTAGAATGTTTTAATGATCCCTGTAGAACAAAACGTTGAGATATTATCACTACTTTGAGTGATTTCATAATTTAGACAGCTTGTGAGAGTGTATAATATTACGCAAATGTATATTACAGATAAAAGTTTGAATAAGAAGTATCAGTTAGGATGTAAAATTTAGATTTCTGGCGGTCTAGGTATCTTATGGCCATTGAGACTGGTGGGATTGATGGATGACGTTCCTCGGAGAGCACATTATTCGATGAAAGGGAAAGAAGCGGTCTGGAACCATATTAGTTATCCCGACACCTGCCTGGCATGAGGGAGACAGGAAAAACATGGCTTTCCTGAAAACTGACTGAGCGGGAATCGAACGTGGGACCGTTCGCAACAAAAGCAAGACCGTTAGCGACTATGCTACGTGGGTTACTGTAGTATTAGTTAAACAACTTCATAATTTATAGGCTCCCTTTACCAAACATTGTTAGGCTCGTCAAGTCTAGGAGCGTCCGGTGGGGAAGTCATGTATCCAGGATGGAAGAAAGAATGAACTTTTTTTAAAATTTTAACTGGGAGACCAGCCGGAAAACAACCATTAGGAAGACCTAGGGGAGATGGGAGAACACCATTAAGGCGGATGTCGCAATACAAAGTACAAAGTAGGTCCAGTTGGCTACGGATAGAAGTCATTGGCGAGCTTTTGTGATTCCTGCATTGAATCTTGGGGTTTCATCATTGATGATGGAAGACAAATTATTCGTGATGAAAAGTAAATCAAGTGAAAAATTAATGAGTAAGAACATACAGGAGAAAAATACTCTACCATTGAGTGACTGCTATGGAAATTAAATCAGAAAGTCCCAAGGAATCTCTTTAGCATCGAAGGAATCTGGTAAACATTGAACGAAAAAGTTTTAATTAATACAAAGAATCACTCTACCACTAAGCCAACATGTTGAAGATTAAATGAGGAAGTCTTAAGTACTATAAGTAAGCACTCTATCACTAACCCAGCATGTTGAAGATTAAATGAGGAAGTCTCAAGTAGTACAAGGAATCAGTTTATCACTGACTCAATCTAATGGAGAGACCTCAAGTAATACAAGGAAATACTTTACCACAAAGTCAGCATGTTAAAGAGACCTCAAGTACCATAAGAAAGCACTCTAGCACTAATTCAATCTGGTGAAAGACCACAAGAAAGCACTCTATCACTGAGTCCGTATATGCAATACGAACAAAATGATTAAAGAGTCCAAAGTTGAAATTTTCTTTTCAGTATAAAACGAACAAAAGTAAAGGTACTTCACATAATGCTTAAATAATATAGGGACAAATTTTATAAGAATGTAACTAGTAAAAATAAACATATTTGAATGTGTAATTTATATCCTGTTAAGTCATATATTTACAAATGATATCACTAGTACGAATTAAAAAATAATATCAACAATTAAAAATGAGTCATGTGAGTAGAATTATGGCAAAATATCGTCATACTTAAAAAATAGTGCACGTGAGCAGAATTGGGATTAAATGTTGTCACACTTAAAAATAGCTCATATCAACCGAATTATAAGCCAATAAGCGAAAATAATACAATAATATTTTGGACGTTACATATACTGATGTTTGTAAGTTGGGAAACATTTGAATGTCACTGTCAACCGTATACAGATTACTGGTGTAAGATATGCAGGATACACCTTTTTGTGTGTACGATAAACAAATATGAGAAGTTATTACTTAACCACAACCAACCCGTTTTGCACACTGTTTTACCGTTATACAATAACCGGCAATACCGTTTATATTTTCGGCTCAGGTGTAAACGTAAAACCATGCTCGGCCGGGTCCGCGTGCGGCATCCGCGTATAACAGCGCTCGCAAATTTCTCATGGCACACTAATGCTGCGCGCGCGATTGGAAAACAGATGACGTTTAGTATTGCCGAATTTTCTGCATAAATGATAACATTATCAGTGGCAATTGATGTTGCTCACAGTATACAATATTGCGTATGAAAACAGATGATTAATGGGTAGTAAAGGTAGTAAATGACAATGTGAAGGAATGTTATACATTATTGTATATACAGATGGTGATCAGAAAAATGGAAACACCTGTAGTTGGCAACACGTCAGATTTATGGGTTGGCAGTGGTGTCGTGGCGCCCGCAGCGCCGGACCGCTGGTGGTGGTGTGTTAGGTCGGTCTCCATACTACGTCAGGCGCAGTGGAACAGCAGTGTCCAGTGGCTGCAGCAGACGGAGGTAGTGTCAAATGGGAGACCTCTCAGATTTTCAAAGAGGGCAAATTGTTGGTGCGCGGTTATGTGGAGTAAGTGTGACGGCAGTGGCTACTGTGTTAGGTGCGTCGCGTGGGACAGTGTCGAAGGTGATGACGGCCTACACAACACACGGGAAAACCACATCGGGAAGCGGAACAGTGGGTGGAAGAAAATCATGACTGATAGGACACGCCAGGTATTAAAGCGCATTGTCACGCAGAACCGTCGTGCCACTGCGGAGCAAGTGACGGAGGAACTCAATCAGCACCTCCCCACCCTGTTTCGACAATCACATTCCGCCGCGAATTACATGACTAACTTACGGGGTCGTGTTGCACGGGCCAAATCGCTCATCAGGGACCATAACGCTTTCGCACGCCGCAAAAGGTGCCGCGACCATGCAACTTGGACCGTTGAGGACTGGAAACGTGTGATATGGTCGGATGAGTCATCCTTGACCCTATTCCCAACCACGGACCGTGTGTATATGTGGAGAACGCCCAAAGAAGTTTATGATCTGCAGTGTCTCCGCCTAACTGTGAAACATGGCGGCGGCTCGGTGATGCTGTGGGCCGCCATATAATGGTTTTCATTGGGTCCTGTGGTCACACTTAGCGGACGAATCACTGCCAACGATTATGTCGCAATTTTAGGAGACCACTTGCATCCTATGGTTCGGATGTTGTTTCCCGGATACTGACGCCATCTTCCAGGATGATAATGCACCCATTCACACAGCTGGCGTTGTTGCAGCGTGGTTTGAGGAACATCGGGAACGTCGCCCAATCCCCAGATCTCAACATAATTAAACATCTGTGGTCCGTCTTGGAAACACGACTCCGGCGACGATTTCCACCTCCATCCTCTCTCTCAGAACTGGCCGATGCCCTGCACGACCAATGGTGTAAAATTCCACTTGCTACCATTCACGACCTCTATGCCTCCATCCCACGTCGTATCAAAACTGTTCTGAAGGCGAAAGGTGGCCCGACACCATATTAATTTGGTAAGTTGCAATTTCGTTCAGGTGTTTCCATTTTTCTGATCACTGTCTGTAGATACAAACTGACTACTAAACGCAATGGATAACAACGGCAAAACATAATATGTTATACTCAGTATACATTAGTTCCTATGGATGATTAGTAAACGCACTGCACAAGAAAACAATAGCGTCCGTAATATACACTAGGTGAAATGTTAAAAATAAAACATGGTGACCTAGCATAATACATGCATTGGTGTGCAGTGGCTGGCATGTCTGATGGCTACCGTATACTTAAGTTTGATTTTGTTTATGTATAGCAAATAGGGGCGTTAGATATATATGAAGGCTACAACTTAGTATTCCCACATTTTAACTCGATTTTTATGCGCCGTATATATTGATATACATAATGCAAAGCGAACATACATGATATCAGTTAGTATTGGCATGAACGGTTTATATTAGTATATAATAACGTATAGATCTGTGACTATAATAAAGTATTAGTAGATCGTTGTACGTATACACAGTGCACGGCTAGCACTTAGTAATCGTGAGAATTTTCCAACATTTTTATATTAGTACGTGTTTTATGCGTTGTATATATCACATAGACTCAGTGGACGGCATATTTATCAGCTAGCACTTAGTATTAATATGAATGTGAAAATTTCCAACCTTTGATAGGTTGTATGTAATAAAACATGACACAGTCTTAGTGCTTGGCATATGTATCGTATAAATTAATGAACATGCGCCATTGATGTATTGTATGCAATAATGTACAGGAAATATACGCAGTGGTTGGCTACCACTTTGTATTAGGTTTACCAGCTTATATTTTTTGCTAGTAATCATATATTTGTACGTTTTATACCTTGTATTTAACTATAGGAAACATGTAATGTTATGCATATATAGTGGATACTAAATAGCAAACATCACGTCAAACTTATTTTATTGTTTTTTATCCGCTATATATCATAAATTATACGACATAACACTTAGTAAACGATAACATTTTACGATATGCAAATATGTATGGTGTTGTTTATATTATATGGATTAAATATCTACATTATGATGTATAACAAATCATAAAATCTAACCTTTTTCGCTGATGTAAATGTTTTAGGGGAAGTCGAAAAAATCTGACTTCATTTTCTCACTGATATAAATGCTTTAGGGGAAGTCGCAATAAAATGTTGACGGCAATCTTTGTCGATTGCCGATAAACTAAAATGAAAAATTTGCTGCTAAAAAATCTGTTGCCCATAATCCTTTGATTTTTTCTCAATGTAACATCTTAACATTTCTTTCAAAGCAGAATTCCTTATATTAAGGAATATGTTTTTAATTTTTTTCTTTTTCCCAACACAAGTATTATTTCCCCTTGATTACTTTTTCTTCCCTTATAATTTTACTGCTTTTATTATCTTTTTAATTCTTTTGTTTCCTATGCAAATTCTGCTTATTTATTCTCTCGTTTCCTTTGGAAACTCGTTAAAAAGTTGTAAACTGATAAATAATTTGATTTCCCCTCCCACTGAAGTGGTAGGTCTTTGATCGTATTTTCCGTTGCAGATGTTATGATTTTCAATTCCTCTTCCACTGCATCGGTATGTCTTTGATTTCCTCTCCCACTGAAGCGGCATGACTGCTTTTATTTTCCACTCAGTCGGCATAACTTTGATTGCTTTTATTTTCCACTCAGTCGGCATAACTTTGATTTCCTCTCCCAATTGCAGCGGTTTAACTTTGTTTTTATTTTCCATTGCATGCGGTATGTCTTTGAATTCCTCTTCCACTCATGCGGCTTAACTTTGAATTCCTCTCCTTTTGTTTGTTTGCGAATCATGTTGAAACTTGTCTTCAACACTTCATATTTGTGGCTATAGGAAATTCTTTTCAAATTTTACTCAAGTTTGTTGTTTACTTTCGGTATTCATTTATTATGAGAAAAAATATATGGTATATATATCGTAAACAAATGTACAAGTTGTTTTACGTAACAAATCTTTATCAAACACACACAAACGCATGCATATGCACACACACATATACACTAGTATACTGTAAACTCTTGTTCTTGTTTTGCACTTTTTAGTAGGATCACACATATTAGTATTTTCGAAACATTTTTATTGGCTCACAATTGTTAGTATTTTCGGAATATAATTCCTCTCAGTTTTAATATAAAACGAAATAACACAAAAGCAGAGCTTGAACAAACGAATCGGCCAAAAAATTGAAATCGATCCATCAAAATACAAGTTGCAAACCAAATGATCCGATTTTAAATAAATAACATGAAAAAGAAATAAGCGGAGTTTGTAAAACAATTTCAAAGTAACGTTATCTATCTATTAAAATGGTACAATAGCAGTTAAAAGCGCCTGAGCTCCAAAGGTCCATAGCTCCAAAACTATGGTACCTACTGTAGTCGGGTCAAGACTTCACTTAGGAACTAGTATGTGCTCTATCTAAAAATTCATGTTTTAGAATCCTAAGGTAATCATGCAACAATTTTTATGCAGGTAGTTGGAGAGTACTTTATATCGTAGGCCCGTAGCCAAACTCCCTCTATAAAAATTGTTGTGGAAGCACCTCTGGATTTTTGGATAGGGCACATACTAGTTCCTAAGTGAAGGCTTGACCCGACCAAGGTAGGTCCCATAGTTTTGGATCTATGAACCTTTAAAATTCATTTTTTCATGATTTCGGCAGCCTATAAGACGTAAACGATGCGGTTTTCGCCCTATGTTTATTGGAACTTTTTTTGTTTTACTCCCAGGAATCACTTCTCTGCTTTTGTACGAATTTAGCGCCATTATATATATATATATATATATATATATATAGTGAAGCCATAGTCTTCAAATTTAATCATTTTCAGAATGTTGGGAAACAAAGTGTAGCTATATTTTAGAATGTTTTAATCTCTTTCCTGTTATGTATTTGTGTGTCACAAGAGTATGTCTGGTATTGAATGTCAATGTTAGAAAGTCGTCTGTTACGTTATTGTAAATGAATTTTATAATCTGTTTATAAACCGTCGGACAGCATGTTGAAAGATATTTCATTTTGGTGTGATGTCAAAATGAATAACGCTAGGGAGAGTTTAGGTTCATTAAGATTTTATCGAAGAATCTTGGGAGCACGTGTAAGATTTCAACCAGATTATGGAAACTGTATTACAGCAATTCAGCATTTCCCAGTAGTATCTAAATCTGAGTTTACTTCCTGAAGAGAGAGTGAAATTAGTAGTAAGAAAGAAAGGATCATAGATCGCAGCGTTATTCACGTCAGTAGTACTACGAGAGAACTTTATTTAATGGCTTGTAGAATTAACGTATTAAAATCTGAGATTAATACTCTGGAGAAAGCTGAAGCTGAATACCTTGTTTTCATCACTACGTGATCACAGACATGTGGAAGCGCATAATTGAAATAAAAAAAAGAATTTATTGATTAATTGTTTGTGCTGAAAGTGTGTGAAGTTTTTGTGAGCAGTGTCACTGTGTTTCATAACACATTTGATACACATATTGTAAAGGGAAGGAAATATATCCCTCCCTTTCATAATAAGTTCTGTAACAGCAATCCTGAAACAAAGGAATAAAAATAACTTATATCAATGTAGCCAATATAAATTTAGAAACATCCATACTAACTTACAAGAATAATGACCTGTATTGAGTACTGTTCGGAAACGCAATACCTCTCTAAATAACTCAAAAGGTGGATAATTGTGTAAATTCAAATGAATACAAGAAACAAATGAAATTGAATATAAATTCCTTTGATGCTGCAGATAAATAGCTAGAGGCAAATGGTTATCGATATGAACCTAGATATTCACATGGTCAATATCGTGCAATATTTGGTTTATGTTGAATTTTGAATCGGATCCTATTGTGTGCTCAAAATACAACTTTGTGGTGTTTTAATACACATAGACTACAATCTGGACAATTTTGAACAAATTGGCAGGGACATTTCTATGCGAAATTCAAATTTGAATTTGAAGTGTTATTTTTTATTTCACATGTTTCGTCAATATAGTAGAACTTGTAGAGCAGTCTTTAAGCTTTCCAATGATGTTTGTTTCATGTCTCTAGTGCACATATTAACTATTTTATGACAATTTGTAATAATCACAGTAACTGAAAAAAAATGCCCTTTTTGACATTTTTGAACACCCTGTATGGGGACTTTCAGCAGGAAAGAAGTAATATTTGGGATTTTTTCATCTCGCACTGTAGTAAGTCTGTGCACCAATTTTAACAAAAATCTAAGATGGTCAGGTCAGATTTTGTCATTTCATTGGTTAATTTCACATGGAATGTCCCGCATACTTTTTTTTAAATAGTTCAGGGCTGCAGGTATTAAGAATTCAGTACTCCTAAATATGGAAGGAAGATTGGACTTCTGCGTATCATGCAAATAACGTCAGAGGGACATCGTTTAACTTACTCAGCAATACCATCAGATTAACAGTGCTGCCAATTCAATGTAAAGTTACATTTCTTCAAATAGCATTAAATCAGGTTATTACATATAGGGATGGGCACGAGATGAGTTTCGAGGAGAGTCAAGGTAAAACTGGACAACAAATTTTAACTTTTTTCATGCTTCGGAAAAGAAAAGTACATTTTCTTACGCAAATGAGGATTCTGAATACGAAAATGAAAATAAAAATGCTGAATTGGTTCGAGTTTAAGTGTAATCTACAGAAATATGTGTTATGTATGTTGATACTTTTAGATTCTTGAATTTTCTATTTGGCCTTTCACTTAAGTAGCTATTGCTTCAATTTTGTTCATCCGAGTATCGTGGTTCATATGTAATTCGCTTCAGAATAAATCAAGCTTGCAAATAATATTATGCTCATGTGTACATTTTGCACAAGAGGAGGTAAATTCAAGATAAAATTGGGAATTTCGCGTCCAAAAATCCTTTTTTCAAATGTAGCATCCTCTGGTACAGCCCCGGCTAAAGGTACACCAATATATATTTTAAACTACTATAGTTTATACGTAATACACGTGCCAAGTTTCATTGTATTATTTATAATATTTGTGAGGGAAAAGTATTTTTCAGTTCTGCTTGATAATACCAAATTTCATATAGGGAAAGGTGAAATATAAAATAAAAAGAATCCAAACAGTACTATTTATTTGAGTAGCATGACCTATACGTCGTTCTCTTCAAAATATAATAGACTTTTAAGTGGTATCACGTGAATGTGTGCGTGTGTGTGATGTACAAGAAAAGGGAAAATTGGGAATTTTTCGTCCAAAAAGATACTTTCTTTCAAATGTAGTGACCCCTGGTGCGGCCCCAGTTACAGATACCAAAACACAATATGCCTTAAAACTACTATGGTTCATACGCGATACGTGTGACAAGTTTCATTGCAATATCTACAATAATTATGAGGGGAAAGTATTTCTCAACCATACTTAACAATACCAAATTTTATATAGGGAAAAGTGAGATATAAAAATATATATACTGTTTGCTATAAATGTGCCAATCTTGTTTACCAGTATATATTTTATACACTCCGTTATTTTATTAATTGTGTAATTCAGAATTTTCTTGTATATTGTGAAAGGAAATGTGCCAGGTACATGCGTCAGTTTCATGAATTCCATGTATACTTATTACAGGCAGTGATTTATACAAAGGTATTTTATTTAATTTCCAATTTTCTTTTTTTTAAAAAAAAAAAATAATTGTAGCTTGAAGTCCTCACTGCAGGTACATCTGGCAACATCTCATGACGTCAGAATGTTACCATTCACTTGCGTCCACCGCAGAGCTGAGTGAGACGTGATAACATGTGATGTGTTGTGTAACCGTTATCGGTTTATGAAATGGGTAATCAAAAGACGTATCTGTGTTAAAGTTGAATTTAAACTTGAAGAAATTGCAAAAAAAGTTGTAGGAAATGTTGCAGGTAGCATTCGGCGATGCATCACTGAGTCGCGCAACAAACTTTGAGTGGTTAACACGTTTCCATTGTCCATGGAGGGTGATCTCCGTCCTGACCTTCTCACAGGTGTCCAAAACTTAAGCATAATACAAAAAGTTGCATGTAAAGTTCGGGAAGGGCATCGAGAACACAGGAATTGTGGTGGATGGTATGTATTGTTTGTGAGGAACACTAAACCGGTTATGACAAACGTCGGCCTGACTTCCTATGGGAAGAAAGCGAACGCTAGTGCTTGGATTCAAAATAGGCGCATTCCATGTGTGCAGTGAGTGGAGTGTTGTAGTAAACGGAGGGTACTGCTGAGTTGAATATGGCAATATATTAATGGAATATAACACAAAGACGTCATTTGGATGCGTTTACCAAAGGCTGGATTATCAGGTGCTTGGGAAAATGTAATATACAGAGAGCAGTAATATGAGCCATCAGTGCCACAAAGTGTCGTGTCTAGGTTGTGGAAACAGTTTATTAACACCGGAGTCGCCCGGTGGAGGACATCCACGAGTGACAACTAAACAACAGGACGGACCGTAACTGCGCGTCGGAACCGGACCATTCCTGCAAGACAACTGTCAGCGGAGCTTGCAACCGCCTCAGGATGAGAATGTGACGCCATACTATGTACCGGAGACTGAGTGCCAGTAGTCTGCATGACCGACGATCAGCAACATGCGTTCCGCTGACTCAGACACACAAAAGGACCCGTTTACAGTGGTGTCGAGAACAGCACCAGTAGACCCCCAACGAATAGGGCTGCGTACTTTTCACGGATGAGTGCTGATTCAATTCTCAGAGCGTTTTCCATACACTCTGATCTGGCACAAACAGGGAACTCGCTTACATCCCAACAACATCGGGGAAAGGCATCGATATTGTGGTAGTGACGTACTGATCTGGTTAGGCATTATGAATGGTCGTGCTGACCTGCACATCGAGGCTGGGTCCATCAACGGCCAGAGGTACAGAGACGAGGTTTTGCATGCCCATATGCGGCTTTTCAGGGGCGCACTTGGCCCATAGTTTTTGCTTATGGATGACAATGCCCGTCCACTACGAGCCAAACTGATGGAAGAAATGAAATCTTTAAGTTTTATGTCCCACGGTTATGCCGGTTAGGCTAAAGGAGACGGTGATAATGAGAAATGAGTAAGATGGTGGAATGAAGAAAGTGGGAGGAAACGGGAGAACCCCGAGAAAACCCACGAGAACGGTGTTTGTCCACCACAAAGTCCACACGGCGCGAGCTGGGATCGAACCAGGGGCCCCAAGCACCGGAGGTGAACGCTCTACCACTGAGCCACCGCGCCCCCCGAAACTGATGGAAGAATATCTAGATACGGAAGACATCCAACATATTGAGTGGCTAGATTGATCTCCTGTCCTAAACCCGATTGAACATGCATGGGACGCATTAGGAAGACGTGTTGGAAACCCGCTAGCCGCCTCCAGGACACACCGGGAGGTCTGCACTGCTCTTCATGAGCAGTGGAATCAGCTACCCCAAGAGCTATTCCACAACCTGATCTTGAGCATGTAATGTCGTTGCTTGACATATATGGCTGTTCGGGGCGATCATATTCCATATTAACCTGTTTTCGATGCCGTCAGTGCGTCTCACAATGTTTTTGTGTTTATAAGTATTTTGGTACCAAGTTTTGAGTTTGTGTTGTATGACCCCTTCTACTATATTTCCCTTCAAATTTCGCCTGTTCTGTGTTAGTGTGGCCTTTAGGTGTGATATGTTGGTCTGGTGGTTCCATTTGGTGTGACTTCTTTACGTTCTTCGTGCCCTATGTACTCGAACAGTCATTATGCTTAAGTTTTGGACACCTGTGTTCTGTTCGTGAATCGGAATAAGAAAATTGCCCAGATCAGTATACTTGTGAGATCCGATTGCCAGTTGACTATCCGTGAAATTGCGGGGAGTTAAATGTTTCCGTCGGCTTTGTCACAAAATGTTAATATGAAAACCCACTTAGGGACATGTGGTGTGTCGATAACTCTCGAACACAACCAGACAGTACTCGTGTCACCATCAACAAAGGGTTGAAGGAAACAGCTTCCAACGATTCAATATTTCTAACCAGTGATATGATAAAAACCACCTCAGGTCCGAACCTCATGTATGGTGAAAACTTTTTAACGATCGGTCGGGTGGTTTAAGCATGATGAAGTCAGTCACTTTTTACTTTTTTTTTTTGGCATAATCTCCCCCTCCCCTTCGTTGCATTGTAAAAGTGAAATGAAGAAAGCATCCCAGGCCCGAACCTTATCTATGTTGAAAGTTTGATCGAGATCGGTCGGGTGGTTCAAGAGTTATTAAGTTTTATTTATTTTCATATATTTCCCCTCCCCTAAGATATACTGTCAAAATGAAATGATAAAAGCCTTTCCAGGTTTGAACTTCATATATGTTGAAAATTTGATTGAGATCGATCGAGTGGTTCAAAAGTAATTAATTCACGAACATAGTCACTTTTATTTTTATATGTATTAATTTTTGTGTATCTCCCCTTCCCTACGTTGCTCCGTCATAGTGAAATGATAAAAATCATCCCAGTGCCGAACCTCATCTACATTGAAAATTTGATCGAGATCGGTCGAGCGGTTCAAGAGATTAAGAGTCACAAACATAGTCACTTTCAATTTTATAATATAGATAAGTACATACCTTGACTATTTTTCTATATTGTCACCATGAAATTCCATGCATTTTTTTATACAATGGCAGAAACTTTCAACGCAAGGCAATGTAGCAATAATCAAGGCAAGGAATTTAAACGGCACTGATAATTATTCAATGCATGATACGCAGAGCGCAACGATGCGGAGATGCACAGGGGTTCTACTTTAAATCATCTAAAGCAAGTACTTATCTATAAACAGTTGTTTGTTTATTTTTAGAGCACCAAATCATATTTTTAATTGTGGCACTGTGTATATATAGTACAGGGCATTGACATTTTTTTTAAAAAAGGAATTCTGAATGTCCTTTAAACTTTCTCCTGCTAGACTTCGCGACACGTGGAAGAGATGTATGACCCTGCTTGCTGGAAACCAATGTTGCCTTAGTTCCTTTCCATCTAACTTACCTTCTTTTGTTTTCCAAAAATACAAGGTTTAGGTCAGTTTTCATGAAAAAGCATACTGCATGAACAGAAAAAACAACGCTGGTAACGATGACAGCTCATATGCTCCCGAGGGTTGAGGAAGACCTTGAAATTTGTCTAGGAAGAATATACATTTTTTTTTTATATACAGAGATAAAAACTGTTTCTAACATATTACCGTATTTACACGATTCTAAGACGCACTTTTTTGTTGATTTTTTGCCTTTAAAATCAAGGTGCATCTTAGATTTGAGTTATGCAAATTTAGGCCACATTAAATGAAGTTTTGCCAAAAATTGCTAATCCCGTTAGTCACGATTCAGTAAAGAATGTGTATTTTGTGTGTACGAACGGAATGCAAAACTAAAAACGTGCATTTCACGCGAAATGCGAAATCCCTTTACAATTAGCCCGCAAACTAGTGACGTCTATGGTTTATAAACAAACTGGATAACTTTCATTGTTATCAAAGTGTTGAAGGAACTCCACTTGCGATCACATTACTCCTTGCAACATAAACTTACGAAATACAGTCGCTTACTAGATAAGTTTTTGATAACACATTTTTTAAAATTGTAATACCTCGTTCAGTCATTTTATTTTATACGCTGCTATTGTTGCCAGGTCCGCAACTTTTCTGATAACATTTCTTTCGTATGTTTATTACTTTTTTTTTTCATTCTTTAAAATCAATGCAGTGTATTTTTTTAATTTTCGCCAAGGTTGCGTCTCTTACATTTGAGGGCGTCTTAGATTTGCGTAAATACGATATGTATAATGTGACCGAATGACTGAATCCAGTACCGAAGAAATACACAGACGGACAGTACAGATTTTGGAAAACATGTGCTTCAACTGCTATTATACCATATTGGGATCTTCTTTACAAATAGTAAAAACCTTGGTCGTCACTATATGCTTAGCATACGCGCTTTTGGCGCGGAAGACCCAGATTCAATTTCCGGTGAGAGCTCATGTGGGTCCGGATTCCACGTTAACCTGTACGTTCACGTCTTAAATAGCCTCGATGATGAAACGGACCCTGAAATCCGAATCAACCATCCAATCTAGAGAGACTACCGAACAGAAGTTAGTCTATACTGAGAATGATAGCTCTTCTTTAGTTCTGAACAATGGAATGATTTGGTGACATGCGTTCCCCACTAGCGAAAAAAACGTTTGAAATTCAATCCAAGAACTATTGATTAAAGCATAGTATGTGCCATTTCTTATTTACCTGCTAAGGTAAATTATGTGGATTTACCAGAGATTAGTACAGGGTGATCTAATAAAACTTCCCACATGTCCAAGACCAATAAAACAAGTATTACAGATAGAAAAAAAATGAAATCTTTAAGTTGTACGTCCCACGGTTATGCCGGTTAGGCTAAAGGAGACGGTGATGAGTGAAATGGTGGAATGAAGAAAGTGGGAGGAAACGGGAGAACCCCGAGAAAACCCACGAGCACGGTGTTTGTCCACCACAAAGTCCACGTGGCGCGAGCTGGGATCGAACCAGGGACCCCAAGCACCAGAGGTGAACTTTCTACCACTGAGCCACCGCGCCCCCATTATTACAGATAGAAAAATTGTTTGTTCAGAAATATAAAATGATATTGAAAACAGTGCAGGTGAGAGTACACATCTTGTAAAATTATTTTTACACACTCATCAGGAAGCCCAACAGCTGTAATATGCTTCCTTGGAGAATGTCTTGGGTGCTGTGAAAAACTGTCTCAGAGCCTCAATATTCTCAGGTGTACGAGTGCTTTTAGGTCGACCAGATATCTTTATTTTCAACGCTAAACCCATTTGGAAATTCTCGACCCACTGCAAGATAGTCTTCTGATCAGAAAGATCTTTATTACGTGAAAAAGTAAACTTTATCCTGTAAGCTCTTTACATTGTAATCACAGAACTGCTGCTTTTGAAAAACATTTCGACTGTGTACACGCGATGAGCTCCTGAACAAATCATAATGACGAAAACGGCAGGGGAGTGAACGACCTCTACTCCCCTCCACTGACAACGCTACAACTGATCAAAAAATGGTTTTATTGGATCTTATTGAGAGCAATTGCATTACCAATTGTTTCATTTCAACACACAACAAAACAGGGTAATTAGAAACTGTTTTCAATATCGTTTCATATTTTTGAATAAGTTTCTATCTGCAATACTTTTTGTTTATTACCCTTTAAAATGTGCGGGGTTTTATTAGGCCACCTTGTATTACAACTCATCGAATTAATTTTTCTTGTTAACACAGATTATCTCTCACATAAACACTCATTATACTCTGCAACAAGTCCATGAACCTGGCTGACATTACTATTTGTGACTATTCAATTTTGCCCTACTCTGTACAAAACAACGCACGAAAGAAAACGTGCCTTGGTCTTCTTACGATGTTCAAAATAATATATTTCGACTTCACTGTTAGTATTCTGGAATTAATAGAAACGGAAAAAATATTAACATCACAGAAAACATAATATTGGAAGTATTTCACATAGTAGTGCAACCGTGAAACATATTTACTAGTTGACTTGGATATTTCATTTCGTGACTTGTGAAAATACATAGCAAAAAATGCTGTGTTAAATCAACACCCGAGGTTATCACTTGACTTATTTTAATACACTCCTACACATATCAGAAATTCTAGTAGCTGACGATTTTTTCTCTACGAGCAAAGGTTTGTGCGATGTATTTCATATTTATCGAGTAACGTACATCGTATTGTATTTCTTGAAATCCCTCACCAAAATACGAGGGCTGTCCAGACGTTTTGACCTATCGTGGCAGTGGGCGGAGCTAGAGTCGCCATCTTGATGTCAGAACGTTGCCACATTCAGCACGCATCCAGCTCTGGTAGCGTGAGGACTATGACGTGTTACAATCTTCGCTGCAATAGAAAATCCTGCCTCTTGTGAGGTGCGTTCTGGGATTAGGTTTCTGTTAGCACAAAACCATCGCCAACTCTATGAAGTATACGGAGATGGAATAATAAGTGTACCTTTACGTCTGCACACGGCCAAGAGTACCCGAGAACTCTTTGATGGAAGGTGTTCAATCACCCACCATACAGCCCGGATTTGGTGCGGAGCAACTACCACATATTCCCAGCTATGATGACATGGCTCGCTATACAACGCTTTGATACTGACATCGAACTGCATACCAGTGTAAGCCAGTGGTTGAAATCGCAGGTGGCAGATTTCTACCGCGACGATATTGAAAAATTTGTGCCACGGTATGATAAGTGTCTTAATTTGCATGGTGATTATGTGGAAAAATAGCTTAAGAGTGTATCTTTCAATTGTATATAATACAAATTGCTTTGTTCATTTTGTTACTTTTTTTTTTTTTTTTTTTTTTTAAATTTCAAAACGTCTCTCTTTCTGGACAGCCCTCGTAGTGTTGCGAGCGGACGAATTTTCTAATAGCATTTGCACGTAGTAGAGATGCAAGAGCTCGAAAAAAAACGGCTTAAAAAAAACAAATTTTTTCTGCTTGGGAAATTTTGGACTTTTTTCAAAATTTTGCTTTAAATTGATAAAGCATATTTTGTTTCGCTTCTCTACAGCACAGGAACTCATTTGATTAGTGGTTGATGTAGATAATAATATAGAACCTCTAAAATAAACCATGAATTTCGAAAAGTTTTTTTTTTTAAATTCTTAACATATTTACAATATAAATTCCAAAGGATTAACCAATGAATATATAATAATTTTTTAACTTCTTATACACAAAAATAAGTACTTTAAAAATTGTATGTAGTATTTTTACTTCAAAATATCACACACCCTCTTTTTGAAACAAAAAATAAAACATGAGAAAAATACATTTATATGATAATCTTAAAAGCTGCACATCAAGAGCTTGGTTTCGGGTGGTTCTCTACATTGTTGAAATTTTGAAGTTTTAACTTTCATATACATTGTATGAATATTTCGAACAAATTTTTCCTTCATTGATCATATACGTAATAATGTTACCACCTATCAGGTGCTTGGAATCTGCAAAATCGGTAAAATTCCGAATTCTATAATGCACTGACTGTTTCTTAAGCTTGTTCAGAATCAGGAAAGTACCAAATTTTCTGTTGATGGATCATATGCGTAACAGATGTTTATCTGATCGTGCGGTTTCCTAGACTTATAACTACCATTATGGTTTACCCAGTCCTGAAGGTCTCTGAAGTTTTAACGACAGGAATTCAAAATATTACGAAACTTTTTTTTTTTTTTTTTTTTTTTAATATATATATATAAGGGAAAAACTGGACTACATTTAAGAATAGTGGAAAGAATCAATCACTGTTCCAATTCACAAGAAAGACGACAAAACTAAATGTAATAATTATCGAGGCATTTCTCTTAACATTCTATTAACAAGATTGATTCCATACGCAGATGAAATTATTGGAAATTATGTGTGAATTTAGGGAAATGGATCAATTATCGACCAGATATTTACTATTCGATAAATACTCGAAAAGAAATGGGAATATATTACCCAGTACAGCAGCTGTTTATTGGTTTTAAAAAGGCTTATGACTCGGATAGGAGGGAAACATTGTACAACATTCTTACAGAATTCGGAATACCGAAAAAGCTAGTTAGATTAATTAAAATGTGTTTAAATGAATCCCAAAGTAAAGTCCGAGCAGAAAAATTCTTGTCCATGAGCTTCCACGTTGAGAATGGCCTGAAACATGGAGATGCGTTATCGCCATTATTGTTCAGCTTTGTTCCGTAGTACGCTATAAGGAAAATTAAAGATAGCAACCAGGCCCTAGAGCTGAATTGTATTCACCGGGTTACGGCGTATGCGAATGATGTAAATTTAATAGGGGATGATAGGAGAACAATAGAAAGAAATGCAGAGTCCTTATTAAACGCTTGTAGCGACATTGGTTTAGGAGTAAATGCAGAGAAAACTAATACATGGAAGTTCACCGGGATCGTAATATGGCAAATTATGAATGTGTTAAAATAGATAATACTTTCGACAAAGTGGATACTTTCAAATATCTGGGATCAATATCACCAGACCAAAATCATATCCACAAAGAAATTAAATGTCGACTGAAATCAGGAAATTCGTGTTATTATTCAGTTCAAAGTATTTTGTCGTCGCGAATTCTGTCGAGAAATTTAAAGCTTAAAATATATAACGATAATCATGCCTGTTGTGTTTTTTGGTTGTGAAACATGGTCGCTTGAAGGAAGAACGCACGAATATTCGGACCCAAGAGGAACGGGAATGAGGGAAACTTCATAACGAAGAACTGCATAATTTAAACGGTTTACCAAACATCGTTACGGTCATCAATTCTAGGAGGTTCAGGCCGGCAGGTCATGTAGCCAGAATGGAAGAAGGTAGGAACGCTTTCAAAGTTTTAACTGGAAATCCAATCGGAAAACGTCCATTAGGAAGACTTAGGCGCAGATGGGAGGGCAATATTAAAATGGATCTCGCAGAAATAGGAATACACAGTAAAATCTGGATCAAGTTGGCTAAGAATTGAAGTCAGTGGAGAGCTTTTGTGAACGTGGCATTGAACCTTCAGATTCCATAGGCCATAGAGAGAGAGAGAATATATTTAAGTTAAGCACAACTGCACAGCAACCATGAGTGAGTGGTTAGCTTTTGCGCTTCTATCAGGAAGTCCGGGATTCAACCCTGCATTCAACCATTTTGACAAAAGTTTTTCTTAATTGTATCTGTGAATGTAGAGATCACATTCTCTGGCCGACTGGTGCACTGTGAGTTCTGGCCGACTTCCTTTCTTATAGTTTTTAAATCGCTGTTATTATTAATTATCAGCAGTGACGGATTCGCGAATGGGGTTAGGGTGGGGATGTTTTATGGATGAAGCTTGTACCCCGAAATTACAGAATTTCTAAAACAAACGAAATATTTGTTATGCCTTTACTCATAAACTTCAAGCTCTTCTCAAATAAAAATTAGGTATTTTTAGAAAAACTAAACATTAATAATAATAATAATAATAAAAAAAAAACTCTTCCAAAATACTTTTCTAAATCTGCCACTGATTATCAGTATAAAATGGTCTTCAAGGTTGTATCCGGAAGGTTATTGCTGAATATACGAACAAAACGAAATAGTTATGCTTGTACTCAAACTCCCGAACAAAAATTAGGAAATTTTAGAAAAGACAAACATTAAACAAAGAAACACCTCCCAAAATACTTTTCTGAATCCGCTACTGATTATTTGTATAAAATGGTATTCAAGTTTGTATCCGGAAGATTATTGCTAAATCATTGCACAGCTACAGTATAACAAGAATTGGAAGTACGCTTTGACAGATATACTGACAAACGTACGCTCTGACGGATATATTGAAAAACAAAAGTTTAACTTATATGCTAGAAGCTAGAGTAGGCCTACTAATCTCTAGGAAATGAAACACGGATCACTAAAAAGAAATGATGTAGAAAAGAAAAAGAATGTCGATAACTCAGAAGTTAAAATAAAGTTAAATATCTTCTACAGTTGCCCTCAAATACTACGCACTTTATGTTTACTTTAATTCATAAAACATGTGTTCCATCCATCATGATGGTGAATTCCAGAGCGAAATATAGCATTTAGGTCATGAAATCTTATTTAACTTTAGAGTGTACTATAAGAAAGCTATTTAAATAGAAAAATCATGAAAATGAGAAAAGCCAAAATTTCCAAAATTCTCGTTTTTTTTTTTTTTTAAGCCGGCTCTTTATGTGCAAAAAACCATCGATTCATAAAAGCCGGCTTTTTTTGCATCTCTAGCATGTAGCAGTGCTATTGTCCTTTATTTTAATTTGTATTAGGATAGTCATACACCAAAATGCGGAATGAGCTCTTCACCAAAGCCAGTGTCATTTCCTTCTCATGACGAACAAAGAAATAGCTCTGGCACAACGAAGACCGACCATTAACATTCTAAGTTCTACGTATACAAATAGTAAGTTCTATTTTGGAAGCACAAATGAATATAAAAAAATATTTATTAAACGTATGCACCTCAATATATACTACATTGTAACTATATAATGTTTTTATATTACGTACATTTGTTTTTATAATGCAGTATATGTTAAAAATACGACTGTTGAACAGAAGTGGTTTCCTATATTTATATATAAAGATTGCAAATGTTGAAACTTTTTTTTTTTAAATATTTGTTTCTAGCCCATAGGAGCATACCAATCATGAAGAAAAGAAGAAAAAACAAAACTAGTGAATTAAAAACATTAAATAATAATAATAATAATAATAAATAACTATCAACTTAACGAACTTACATTTTCGCTTCGAATATATATATATATATGTATAATATAGGCAGTCTGAAAACTGCAACAAGTTGTCCCACGGCTAAAGAAATAAATACATATGTACACCCCTTCATCGCTTCAATACTTACACTAGTACATAGTTCTTTCTGAAACAATGCACATTATATCGCAGAAAGAACGGAAAAAAAGTGCAGAACATGTACAAACATTCGTTTTCGTTTTAAAACTCCGTTCCATACCAAATGGTTTTCTTTCCATGTGATTTTTTCTTCTTTATATTTTGATAAATTGAAAACAATAACAATTATTGTTTTTTTTACTAAGTTTAAATTTTTGAGGTATCGAATATAATGCTTCACTTGTTTTTTTTATTACTTCTTTACACCATTTTCACACACACTATCACCATGAACACTATACCACACAGAAAATGGCTGTCAGCTGTAGTCTTTTGTCTTATAAACAGAAGACATGCAGAGGAGGCACATTGCATTTCAACCATCGATTCAATTCGTCTGGATTGAGATCATATACTACCGCAACGGAAAACACTTCGTGCGTTCCCTGCACAATCACCTGAAATAGTACAAATATTAAACAATCAATAGCCTATTTATATGCCACAAATAAATAAATAAATTTTAAAAATCCATGAATATATACGTAGGTAGGCTACGTGAATACTTCGCTCAAACAAGAAAATTGAAGTAACTCGCTTCATATATAAATTACAACTAAACCCTACGGCAGTGATTCCCAACATCTTTTAACTGACAACGCACTAGGTACTTAATTACTGATTAATATATAGGGTGTTCTAAAAATGGCGCCCACGGACGATACAAGTCAAAATAAAGAAAAAAATGCTATATAATGGTGTACCCTCCGGGGCCTTCCACAATGTGTCAACGTCGTAAATTAGCTTAGAAGCAATAGTATTGCTATAAGACTCCATCAACCAATGCATCGATTGTCACGCTAATAGATGTGCTAATGTCGACGTGTACCGACATAACTTCCTTCTGGAAAGAATCGATGTAACTATGCATAGACTGGAAGATCTATTCTATAGTTCTTTATCTGCTACATTGCCACATAGTGCAATTCGTGTTCCCAGACGAGGACCCAAAAGGCACATAATTATATATACATTTTTCGCTTTATTTTCACTTTTAGAATAACGCTCTAGTCCACAGGTGCCATTTTTAACCAATTATTAAAGGCTTCACGGTAAAAATATAATGTGTCGTATACAATTTACCCTTACA
This sequence comes from Thermobia domestica, assembly GCF_964235325.1. Classification (NCBI taxonomy): domain Eukaryota; kingdom Metazoa; phylum Arthropoda; class Insecta; order Zygentoma; family Lepismatidae; genus Thermobia; species Thermobia domestica. The sequence goes on along the minus strand of NC_137461.1, from coordinate 285,048,458 downwards.
AATTTCCTGTACGACATGAAATTTATTCTTAAATTACAAAATTTCGCAACACATCTATTGAGAATCACTCCTCTTTGGATACCCGAATTTGACAACAGCAGAAAGGCTTACGTTTTCTCGACTGACTTTTAATATCTGCTTAAAAAGCAGGGACATGTGATTGAAAAGCACAAAACTTTGTAGCGGGAAGAAGTATGAGCGAGCAAGTATAGCCAATGAAGTTTAGAACACAATACTTAAACTTGGACACAAGCTGTTAAGAGAGCAAATGACAGACACAAACAATTTGAATTCTCCCACGGCAAGTCACATATTCTTTCTTAAATTCAATGTAATTTCACCTCCACTTAAACTTTACATGCTGGAAAAAATCAGTTCTTGCCTCTATTTCTCAACTATATGTGCATAAGAAAACATGTTTCAGATACGTAAAAAAATAAAACCATAATAAACGGCGCAGACAGTTGGTTGCCCTACTGCATTGATGGCAAACCTTTGAGTAGCTTCACCGGATTTCCAAACTGAAAAACCGGGACATCTTACAAGTTGTGGTCAGTTTTCAATTTTGGAATGTTCTTTGTTATACAACTTAGTGTAACATGCAAATGAATTAAAGTAGTGCATTTAACACTATTTGCACTGCTAATTTATATTAAATAAACTTTTTTTTTTTTTTTTAAGAGCTTCTTATTTTACATGAGGTAATCATAAAATTCTGAGCATGAATGATGGAAGTGTATTTTCCATAAGAACATTGCTTTTACTTTTTTCTTCAGTTCAATACATGTTTATTAGACTAAAATTGCGCTCTACACAAACAATTGTTCCGGGAACACACCAAACTCCATCATTTTAGTGATATCAGCAATGAAATGTAAGTCCTTACACTACTGAAATGCTGAAGCGTTTTGAGCTAAATTTCTGACCGTTTTTAACAACTGTAACATTTAACGTCCCGAAGATGTTCTCAGGACACCAGGACATCTAGCAGAAAACCGGGAATAAATATACAGGGGAAAGAAAAAAAATCTAAAAACACTTCATATAGGACACGCAAGTTTGGTCCTCCACTGTACAACACGTATTGCGGTTGCCGATCGTTTTTTGTTTTCAATGTGTCATGTAGACCTTCCTCTTCCGTCAGCAGTAACCAGTTGACCTGTGAGTGTCGTGGTGTGAAAGTGGTGCGCTAAAATGGGTGACTTGACAGACTTCCAAAGGGTCATGATCGTTGGTGCCCGTCTGGTTGGAGCTTTAGTGGCAACAGTGGCGAACACTGTGGGGGTATCGAGAGGCACTGTGTCCAATGTCACGAGGGCATACACAATTTATGGGCAAACAACGTTTGCAAAGCACCACAGTGGTCGAAAGACAATCCTGTCAGATAGGGACTGGAGGGCATTTAAACGGATTGTAGCAGCTAAAAAGAAGACCACTGCAATTAAAATTCCGGCCTACAGAACCCCGTTTCATCGGAAACTGTAACCGGTCCTGAGTTCGTGGTCCATGTTCGGGCGGCATTTATTTGTAACCAACTCAAGTTCGTGGTCCATGTTCGGGAAGCTATTTATTTGTAACCGCCTGTAGTTCTGTTCGCTGTCCTCGGCTCGTGGTATTACCAATAAGTATACTCCTGATACTTTAACTTACCTGGACAGGACGACGAAGACCTCTCCAAGAAAGGTTACAAACTGTTTCCCAAAAAGCTCGTCGGTCTCAATAATGAGATGAGCATTAGGCGCCGAGAGATTCGGGTGTCGCGTCTCGAAAACCTCACGGACGATCAGACGGTCATCCAGACCATAACACACACAAACATCACTCATACAAACAACGAAAACACACTGGATTAATTGACACCATACTTATTTATTAGAACACTATTTTGAAAAAAAAATATAACGAAGAGAAATGAATACAACACTGGACACTAATAAATTTTGCCGTTGAAATTACGTTTTGCCCTATTCGGGAGATATAGCCCTTTCTATGTATATATGATTATAATTCAGGTATCACTATAAATACTTTGCTCACACCATGAACACACTTGGGGGATTCGCACTGGGGAAAAGTTGTCTGGATCGTCCCACGATGAATCCAGTTGTTACGCTGAAAAGTCCTGCAGCGTAAAAGTAAATCTTGAGTAAATAAACGAAAAGAAGGTCTTCACAGTTGAATTCTGATATTGGAGGGCGCGTATATAACTTTTGAAACGCACAAGGTCTGCGGACCTGGGATTTCACTGATTGGGGCTAGCCGTAAGAAATCGTCCTTCATCGGCTAAATAGCTTGTGCCCCTTAACACAACTTATGTTTGAAGTTCAACGCGAGATGCGTGGTTGCATCTTCCAGACCTGTAGTCAAACTCCTCGAGCGTCCAAGCTCAAGCTACGGGTTGCAATGGTCAACAGAAAAGTGTTGGCAGTTCATTTCAAAAATTACTCAGTTACTCACCTGTATGCACATACAAACAGAATACGGAAAACAATTTATGTTAATTTTAGTCAACTGCCCATAATGCACTAGACACTGCGATAACTTTGGCGTGAGAAAGTACAGATAACGAACTACGAAAACTGTGAGGCTGGTGCCACTTTGGCTACTGAGACATCTGGTCAGCCCGTATTTCTCTAATCTATTGTAATGTTTCCATAAACGATTAACGAAAGCACTTAATTCAGTTCCCAATAACTATAAAATATATACTGTGCATATAATAAGTCAAGGAGAAACACTGAAATGGTTAATCACTAACTGAAATGTTCTCAGCAAAAGCAATGTTTTAAATATATATATGAAAAAACGATGAAAGACGTCTTTGTCCAATTGTGTGGGAAAGAAGCAATTCCCACCAAAGAAAGAACTTATGTGCGTTGCAGAATAAAGTATAAATTGAAAATAATAATCACTGTCTTCACGAAATATACAGAGCGTCCACAAAAAAATACTTCTATAACCTGGTGGCGGTTATAGATTGGTGTCCGAAAGTGGAACGACCTGTCAAGTGCACACGTAGACAGGTTGAGAACCCTTGGCCGTCTGACGAAGTATGAATAAAATTAGGTTTTTCACCTGAAAATTTAAAATAAGTTAGTTGGCAACACTGCCATATGGTGTGAGACTTACGTGTATAAACGATGAATGGTTTTTCACCTGAAAAAGGAAAAGGGCTATTTAAAATAGTTAAAGAACTAGTTCACTCACTACAACATGATGAGAGGTTCCTGCATGAGCAATGTCCAATCCAAATGTTCCATGAAGTAATAAGATCCTCTTGAACAATTGGTGCAGTTGAGTGTCCTTATCTTCCGTTTTTTCACATGTTGAAACCATGCTGTCTTCCTGTGTGAGTATCCTCCATGATTCTCCAACGATAAGTTGATGAGGGGAGAAGGGGAGATTTTTTTTTTTTTAACACTGGTGTGAGAAGCGAAGTACGGTTGAAACACCTGTATGATAACCTTTTTTTTTTTTTTTTTAAAGTTCACAGAAAGCGTTTGTAGGGCTATTAAAATTCTTACTTTTTTTTTTTTTTTTTTTTTTTTTTACAAATACTTTTCGTAAAATGTTTAAGTGTTCCGTTTCGATCACTTTATTTGATATAATATGAAGTAAATACGTTATAGGGCTATTTAAATGCTCTTTTTTTTTTTTAACACTAATAAATTCTTTTCGCAAAATGTTTAAGTGTTCCGTTTCGATCACTTTATTTTGTGTAACATGAAATAAATATACACACACAATAACTATTCATGAAAACATCGACTTAAAGAATTATCAAATATCTCAATAAAAATTAGTAAATATACTGATATCTGTATTTAAAATATCAAAATGTGAATGAATAAGCAAATAGCAAAACATATTAAAGGTACTGAAATATTAAAATTATTATTAAAGTTTCGATATCACTATAATATATTTGAAAAATATCACAATCATTGAAAAAGTAAAATGAATGGAAATGTAAACACATGATAAACTGACAATATATAAACAAAATAAGATTTTCACCTGTATGTCCATTTTTTTTTTTTTTTAACTGTGCCTCGTGTTGTTTGGCAGAAAAGAACGAAAAATCGTTTTTCAAAATAAAAAAAAATAAACTTAAGTGTCAAAATTGACGTTCATAGTAATCCCAAGAAATAAGCATGATTCTACATATCAAAGAAAAGATCGTAATTTCGTTGACATGTATGAAGAAAATTCGGCACGCCATAAGATCAAATGCCATCTGCTCGTCGTGAAAATCGAGACTTTAATTCAATAATGCTCATTACAACAAATGGTTTCGTTCTGAAACAAAGTTATTATTAGCTTAGGCCTAGAATAATGGTCGTTGTTCACTTCCATAAACGTAAACATTGTAGGGTTACCAGAACATATGGGTATTATCTGCAAGAGAACTTATTAATAAAGCGTTGAAAACTATAAAGTGTTGATCCAAGTTTTTCAAAGGTCTGAATCAAGGAAGTTGACTCACTAGTCCAAACATTCCTGAAAATAAATGGTCATTACACCATGAATTGACCAAAACCATTGGTGGGAAAAATGTGTAATACTACACGTACTTACACACGAAATATGCCATCGACACCTGCGAGGCAAGACTAGAAACGTGGAACGGCCTGCAACCATAGGCACTTACAAAATGTTTCTATACATAACTGAAATATCAACACTAATATTCAGTAAAATACACGTATGTTCCCTGGAACATAACGTACATCATCCACCTGGAAAAAATGTGTAAACACACAAAATACAAATGCTCTCCTAGCATCGTAAAGATATGTCTCTCTAAGACAAAACACGTGAGACCTATTAAAAGAAAAACATGAGATACAAACAAGAATATAGTCAACGACATTACAACTTTCTGGTCAGTCCGAAACATCAAGATTAAATTCCCTACAAAACAGCTGTAACAAGCTTCCTTAGGCATCTTCGCTACAAAATATTTAAAATGGTCTTATTAACGCATTAAAATTCAGTCATCGAGCATACAAAATAATTGACAAATTAATTTTCATAAAACGTTATGGCTTCATGCTGTTGGAAAGAAAGAAAATAAGTTTAATTTTCGGGATCTATATCAATATTTCTGAGACGGCTGAAACCTCATAAATAATGGGCCATGTCGATTTTTGAAGAAAATCATCCGTCATTGGTAGTATGGCTGAAACCTAAAGGTTTGTATTCCAAAACCTTTGGCCATGTTGATTTCTTTTTTTTTTTTTTAAAAAAAAATCCTCCATAATAAAAACAATTTTACTAAAAAATTCCAAATAGTTTTGGGACATACTGTGACTAAAATATAACTTTCTCAAAATTAACATGAAAAATAAACATTACAACTCATTAGCATACAAGTACACAATATAATTACGATTCATAAACGTTAAAATATTCGCTGAAATGTTACTAGACAATAACATACACTAAAAAAAAAATCTAACCTAAGAATACACATGGTTAGTTACGGGTACCATAAAGGAAGAAGAGAAATGAAAAACTATATTTTGCGATTGATGGCGAAAATACAGTTAGCTATGGAATATCCAATGGATTAGCCACATCCATTTTTGCAACAGATCTGCAATTCCAGGAAATATTGCCTCCCTGAAAAAAAAATATTTATCCCCATAAAATATCATACCCGAAGAAGTTTCCCTACAGTCGTTCAGTGGTCTAGAGAAGACGAAAAAAAAAATGTTAATTAGAAATTACAAGAAAATATAGAAGTTAAACATATTTCCGCATATATATTAATATGAGGGGAAAAACGACCGTTCACCATCAGAATATCTGTTCATATAGTTCCTTCTACAATAAAAAGATTACTGCTTTCGTTCGGAGAATTATACTATTCACACGACATTCCTGCACATTCTATTACCAACAAGGAAATGTCTGTTATCACTTGTTTAAGGCTTAGCCTACTTTCCGTTCTAAACTTTTCTCTTCGAACAAAATATATCATGTCACATCCTGGAAATTCAAATAAGTCAAAATCGGGTAAATGACGTAAATGAGGTTCAATAAAATTACAGTAAATACTTCAAAATGAAAACGAAAATCTAAGATTTACACTGAAAAATAAATTTAACATTGATTATAAGTGAAAAGTTTCATATTCTACGCATGAGATTACATTGTAAGTTTCATTTACAAATACAGAAATATATACATAACTAACAACTAAAAATTTTCTTATCCTGGGCATCTCGATACATTTTTTTTTTCTAAAAGAAAATCAAACATTAATTCTAAATAACATATAATAACATATTTAAGAATTTCGAAAGTGGGAAGAAATCCTAAAAGATTTTTTTTTTTTTTAAATTTTAGAACACAATAAAAATATATATATTATAACGCCAAAACATCTTCCCACTAGCTAGGAATACGGAACTGCGCCACTAGTTCAAATTGCTTTTGGATAAATGCAATCTCCCTACGTATGTGATACGTTAATTATTTACTAAAAATCTAAATTCAAACATCTGAAATGAAAACAAGAAAAATTTAATGACATTAAACTAATAGTAAGTCAGTGATAAGGTTTGCAACACAAATGCACAGCTGACTGAGGTATGAAGTGCTACACGGAGCAAAGACCAAAAGAGAAAAAGAATTAATCAGCTGTGTATCACCCGTTATTCGTAACCATAAACACAAGTGGTTCTACAGTCTAGCGACTGCCTTATCAAAATAAAGAAAGAAAAACGTGTTATCTGCTCTTTACTGAACAGTTAAAAGCTGGAAGCAAAAAGGAGTTTTAAAAGAAATGCGTAGCTCTTCTTTTCGTGTCCAGGTGTTCTATCAAAAACTAAAAGCAAAAAGGAAGAAAATGAATACATGTTTATCGCTTAGAAATGCGTCGCTCTTCTAGGAGAAAAATTTGTATCAACACACAAATTCTTGGTTACCTTTTTTTTTTTTCCTATGATTACTGTTTCTGCTTTGATAATTACGGTTTGTTCGTCTATTTCTACGATGGTTCCCTCTCCGTACAAATCTATGCTTAATGTCACACAAATTGCGGTTCCTGTCTAGTATGTGATAACTCAGGTTACGTGCCCGTGATTTACGACTCCTTCTGTTTCTGCCTTTTCGAGTGCGGTCTTGGTTCTGATTCTCTTTAAATTTCGTATTGTTTACGCTCCGGTTTGCGTATCTTTGCTTATTGCTATAATTGTAATCTCGTTTACGCCTTTTCTCTCTGTGGTTTGTGGTAGTTATTCTTGTGCGCTTACGACCTCTGTCGTGTACAATCATATGTTCATGGATTTCACTACTTCTACTACAAGCGGCGTCACTAGATTCTGAATAGATAAAATCGTTGCCAGATTTGTTAAGAGGTTGGTTTAGACTACCTGTCTCTGGTTGGAGTTCAGATTTCTGCGTTTCCTTTTCATTAAGAGTGTTAGTGTCTGGCTCAGGTTCCAATTCCAATGTTTTGTTTACACTAGGAATATCAGTCACTAACTGAGGTTCAATTTCCGGTGTTTCGTATTCAGTAGGAACATCTGACTGTACTTGGGGTTTACATTCCGGTATTTTGTTTTCGGCGCTTTCTGTTTCTTGGCTATTTTCACGAAACACATCTCGTAAACCGTCTATCTTCTGACCTAATTCGCCCTTTACTTCTTTTTCTAATCTAGCTAGGTTTTCTTTATTCTCAGCACGGGACTCTTTACTATCTTTCTCTAATCTAACAAGATTCTCTTTAAGATGAGCAAAATTCTCTTCATTTTTATCTACTTTTTGTTCTAATCTATCAAAGTTCTCTTTAAAAAGTGAACTTATCTTAGTAATCATGTCTACTTCCTGTGCCATCTTAGACAAAAATAAACTTGAAAAAACATACAATTAGAATAAAATATAATGTCACAAGCTATGATTAAAATCACCTAAAAGAGAAGTTTTTTTTTTTTTTTTTTTTTTTTCAGATTACTGGTACTAAGCTGAAAGAGAAATGATATATTAAAATATTTATCTTATGAGTTTTCGAGCACCAACGGTCTCGATTCGGGTCGGTAGTTCGGGCGTCATTTATATGTAACCAATCTCAAGTCGCGGTCCATGTTCGGGCGAACATTTATTTGTAACCGGTCCTGAGTTCGTGGTCCATGTTCGGGCGGCATTTATTTGTAACCAACTCAAGTTCGTGGTCCATGTTCGGGAAGCTATTTATTTGTAACCGCCTGTAGTTCTGTTCGCTGTCCTCGGCTCGTGGTATTACCAATAAGTATACTCCTGATACTTTAACTTACCTGGACAGGACGACGAAGACCTCTCCAAGAAAGGTTACAAACTGTTTCCCAAAAAGCTCGTCGGTCTCAATAATGAGATGAGCATTAGGCGCCGAGAGATTCGGGTGTCGCGTCTCGAAAACCTCACGGACGATCAGACGGTCATCCAGACCATAACACACACAAACATCACTCATACAAACAACGAAAACACACTGGATTAATTGACACCATACTTATTTATTAGAACACTATTTTGAAAAAAAAATATAACGAAGAGAAATGAATACAACACTGGACACTAATAAATTTTGCCGTTGAAATTACGTTTTGCCCTATTCGGGAGATATAGCCCTTTCTATGTATATATGATTATAATTCAGGTATCACTATAAATACTTTGCTCACACCATGAACACACTTGGGGGATTCGCACTGGGGAAAAGTTGTCTGGATCGTCCCACGATGAATCCAGTTGTTACGCTGAAAAGTCCTGCAGCGTAAAAGTAAATCTTGAGTAAATAAACGAAAAGAAGGTCTTCACAGTTGAATTCTGATATTGGAGGGCGCGTATATAACTTTTGAAACGCACAAGGTCTGCGGACCTGGGATTTCACTGATTGGGGCTAGCCGTAAGAAATCGTCCTTCATCGGCTAAATAGCTTGTGCCCCTTAACACAACTTATGTTTGAAGTTCAACGCGAGATGCGTGGTTGCATCTTCCAGACCTGTAGTCAAACTCCTCGAGCGTCCAAGCTCAAGCTACGGGTTGCAATGGTCAACAGAAAAGTGTTGGCAGTTCATTTCAAAAATTACTCAGTTACTCACCTGTATGCACATACAAACAGAATACGGAAAACAATTTATGTTAATTTTAGTCAACTGCCCATAATGCACTAGACACTGCGATAACTTTGGCGTGAGAAAGTACAGATAACGAACTACGAAAACTGTGAGGCTGGTGCCACTTTGGCTACTGAGACATCTGGTCAGCCCGTATTTCTCTAATCTATTGTAATGTTTCCATAAACGATTAACGAAAGCACTTAATTCAGTTCCCAATAACTATAAAATATATACTGTGCATATAATAAGTCAAGGAGAAACACTGAAATGGTTAATCACTAACTGAAATGTTCTCAGCAAAAGCAATGTTTTAAATATATATATGAAAAAACGATGAAAGACGTCTTTGTCCAATTGTGTGGGAAAGAAGCAATTCCCACCAAAGAAAGAACTTATGTGCGTTGCAGAATAAAGTATAAATTGAAAATAATAATCACTGTCTTCACGAAATATACAGAGCGTCCACAAAAAAATACTTCTATAACCTGGTGGCGGTTATAAAACAGTGCGACGGGAACTTCATAAAATGAAAATTCATGGCAGGGCCGCTATCGCCAAACCCCTAGTCACAGCAGTAAATGCGAAGAGGCGTATCCAGTGGTGCAAGGACCACAAGACGTGGACTCATGAGCAGTGGAGACACGTAATGTGGTCAGATGAATCGACCTTCACCTTGTTTCCAACAACCGGTCGTGTTTACGTATGGACAACACCATCGCAGGCCTATGATACAGACTGCCTGCTCCCAACTGTAAAGCATGGGGGTGGTTCTGTTACAGTATGGGCAGTGATATCGTGGTTTTCCGCAAGTTCCATCATAGCCCTGCATGGAATGATGAATGCTAAGGTGTATGAGCCCATTTTGGGAGACCAGGTTCTATCCATGGCCTAAATATTGTTCCCTGATGGTGATGGCATCTACCAAGATGATTTGGCACTCTGTCGACCTGCAGAAACGGTGAAATCATGGTTTGAGGAGCATGACCAGGAGCTATCACACCTCCCCTGGATTCTACAATCACCAGATCTGAACATCATTGAGTCATTGTGGTCTGAGTTAGAAAGGCGTGTTCGGTCTCATTACCCTCCACCAGCATCCCTTAAGGAACTGGAGCATGTTTTGGAGGAACAATAGTACAAAATTCCACACACCACGATTCAGGAGCTGTATACGTCCATTCCACGTCGAATCCAAGCCGTTTTGGACAAAAAAGGAGGCCCCACAACATACTAGGTATGGTTTTCACACTTTTGCGAACGTTTTAGACTTTTTTTTGTCTAATCCCTATATATATATATATATATATATATATATATATATATACCTAATTCCACATAGTTCTCAACTGTTCCGACAGTGTTTTTCGACCAGTATTATTAATTGATGGGGATTGGTATTATAGATATTTAACACTACAGATAAACAACATACATAGTTTCTTGCTCATATATAATAATTGTTGTGGTTGAACAAATCTTTTGGCAGCTCGCATTAGGAACAACCGATTCTATGAAAAATTAAACCCTTCAATGAACGCAAAACTACAAATCCCGCAGTATAATAGGAAACTTTTGAATAAAATGAGTTTGAAATCAATTTACTATTGTTTACCTTTCCTCCTCCTAACCACAAATATTACATTACATTTACGTCGTTATAAAATGAGTTTATATTCTGTCATTAAGACTGATTCCTTTGAACTGTGTTTACATTTTTACTAAAACCATGTAAATACTAAACAGAGTACTATTAACATACACAACTATTACACTAATTAAAACTAAAATTACAATGAGAACATTTATACTTGGAACGTTAACGAAATTATTATATACGCACAAAATTACAAGTTGTTTCGGCACTTATAAACAGGAACAGAAGAAACGTAAAATAAATTCATAGACCACATGCAATACACATTCATGTCCAAAACAGTTCAATCTTCTCTTGTATTTTTAAAAATACCTTGAAGTTTTATGACCTTTCAAGAGCTGATGCTATGCGATATTTAGATCCGAACCATGTAAGGTGTCTCCGGGAATTTGATCCGAGTCTTCCGTTTCGAGAGCGGAAATGCAAACTATTTAGCAGAAAGGAAACAGACATAAAATATGCGTATTTTCAAATTTCTTCGTACAATAATGAATTTGGAGTAATCTTGGTATATGTCAATTCCCTGGTAATTGCCGTCATTTTCAATGCGTGCTCCATTCTATACTCATCGGTGTTTTCTTGAAAGCATTAATTGCAACTCCCACGATATATACGCTTGTAATATCACGCTACTCCCCTGCAAACTTAGGTTCTATACTGGTGTTCTAGTTGGGCCTTTCTTTGGGTAATTGCGGCTGTGAACTGTTTTGAACATGACTGCACAACACCTTAACAAGGAAGATCCAACACTTATCCCATATAGTACCTTAGTTATCATATCGACACCTCCGTTTATATTTGAAACAGTGATTGAAAAATCTGGTTATTTCATGTTAGTCTCAAGGTTAAACAGATGATCAATACAAATCAAAAAGAGAATTACTTTCACCAGCAGCATGCAAATGTTTCTAGTGTCAAACGGTACCTGTAGAGAATTCGGTGGGACTTTACTTATCATCACGGAACTCGGGGACGACACTACTTTGGTAAGTTCCGCTTTCTTCTTCCGCCCTTCTTATCCATAATTTAATGCCTTTAGTAACTGGACGCCTGTTGGGTTGTACACACACACATTTAGATAGAATTATTTTCTAACAAAACAGTATCTAAATGTATGAAAAGGGACTCTTTTAAAGAGATCTATCATGAAGAGTGTCCAACTTCTAAGTTCTGTTCGCAAAAGTTTCTTTATGATAATGCCGAATACAAAACATTTACTACAGATTATTTGTTAATTGTAGCTATAGAATAAATACTGAATAGAGACAAGAAGACCTTACCTTGCATCTGAGGATCAAACAATTCTATAAACTGTTTCGATGCTCTCTGACATCTTTATGAATGTCTTCATTACCGCTAGACTGTAACACAAGGATAATTCCTACTTTTCTGTTGGAACTTATTTTTTTCTTCTTTTAACAGAAATATGCAAATAAAGAGCATCAAATCAGCTCGGAGAAATATTTGCAACCTGGACATAAACTGAAACCTATTTTTATCTCGAGTTATTAGACACGTTCAGTTGACTGTACGGCGTTCAATTACGGGGCTAATATTTAACTTTTCCATTATCGAAACAGAAGCAGGGTTTCCACTTATTTGGCAACGACGATATTCCGTTTTCCAGGTCACGATTTACAAACATCCAGATCTATAGGTAATGCACGAAAGCAAGGATATTTTTCTCGACTAGAGACTTTCTCATCTACTACGCATTGGTAGGTAGGGAAGTTTTGCAAAACAAACTAATTTCTTTTATAGAATATATTCCATCAAACAAAAACGGAAATAAAATCCGCACTTAAAATTCCTTGACTTTTCCAGGTTTCCCCACGTTGGTGACAACCCCAAGAAGTATGTTTAGTGAAATGAGTGTTGGATATTGCACTGCTTTGCGAATTCTGCATACCATATAATCAATAGTTTTCTTTTTCTCATTGAAAAATGTTCAAGTTCACGGATACGTAGTCACCTTTTAGGAATCGAATGGGATTCATTTGACGAAAGTTCTATCCTTGAGTAGGAAAGAAGAAAGAAAAAAAAATCCTACTTTTTGTATCTCGCAATCACGTTGACTGCGCTACCTAACAAACAGAATTGCTAAATACAAATGAATCGGGTGATTGATTCGTTTATTCAATCGGAGAATATTCTGAATTATTGAAATGAAAATGAAAACTGAAATCTTTCAGTTTTTAACGTCCTACAATTATGCCTTTTTAGGCTGAGAGATAGATGATTAAAGCGAATGAATGATGATGGAAGAATTGGTGGAATGGGAAAGTGGAAACGAATGGGGAGTACCCCAAGAAAATCCAAGGACACGATGTTGTCCACCACAAACTTACTTATCCGGGGATTGAACCACGGACCCCACACACCAGAGGTAGGCTCTTTACACTGAGCCAGCATGTTCCCCCCCCCTGAATTTGATTCATTATTTAATAATTGCACATTTACTTAGAACATAGCATCTTGTCACTACATATATTCGACAGTGAATGAGTTAATTATAGTCATATGTACAAATGTAATAGAATCACTGTTCTCGACTCCCTATATACCTAGGTAAAATAAGGGACTACAGGAACAATTCACTAACAGTCACTATAACTAGCGCCATCTATTCATAGACGACCTATGTACAAGTTAAGCCCTGAAGCTTTTAGCATTGATTTTCTCTGAAGGGGAACCTGAACCATTAAATTCAGTGTCGCTTAAATTAGATTTTTTTTTTGACTCGTCGGTAATTTCATCGTTTTATCAGTAATAAGCGTAGTTAGTTGCCTCCAACGGTTGACACACATCTTTTTCGTCTGGGTTACTAAGTTTTCCATTTTAATCATTTTATCAATAATGGAACTACATTAATCACGTCATATTTCACACAAGTATCGTAACAAAAGAACTCATCACTGTAATTAGTCCTACCAACAACTACTTCGTTGGCCATTAACATTTTATTTTTATGCTGAGTCACGTCCACGAAAACTGTGTTCATTAAAATGACTCGCTCCATCGTTAAATTTCCAGTACCGTGTAATCGAATAGTTGGTGCGGTAGTCTGTACTCGATTCGCAACGGGGAAAAAGATTCTGGTGTTACTTCGAACATCGTGAGGCAATTGAGGAGCCTGAATGAATCAAGAGATAGCGCGAATTCCAGTCTTGAAAGCTAGAAGCAATGGCGATGGAAATCGATACGTAGACCACGCATCACCTAGTTGGACTGCGCCATCTGGTCGGTTCATTTTTCACGGAGTATAGCACTAAAGAAGTTAGTTCAATTGTTCAGTAAAATAGATAGGGAAAAAGTCTTAAAAACAAGTAGCAGATGCAGTGTCACTGTACACCACACAAAGGAGTTTGGTTAGACTATTGTAAATAACTGGTACGATACCAACCTGACCTTTCGGTACATTTCGGTTGCATACCAGCAAGGCAGAATCCATCTACAGGGCGTTTCAAAACAACACCGACAACGTTTGGGAGGTGATCCCTTACACTAAGATAAGACGAAGACTACAGACCAACCTGGGTGGTCAAATGCTTCCTTTCGGAGTTACAGGCTGCCGAAAACATGATAAAATGAACTTTAAAAGGCTTATAACTCCGAAACTATGAGACCTAGCGTACTTATGAACTAATATGTGCCCTATCCAAATATCCACGTTTCACAATCCAGCAGTACTTCCGCAACGATTTTTATAGAGATAGTTGGTGAGTACCTTAGGATTCTGAAACATGGATATCTGGATGAGGCACATATTATTTCCTAAGTGAAGTCTTGAAATGACTACGGTAGGTCTCATGGTTTTGAAGCTATGGACCTTTAAAGTTCATTTTTTTTTTCATGTTTTCGGCAGCCTATAACTCCGAAACGAAGCATTTGTGCACCACCTCCCAAATGTTGTCGGTGTTGTTTTGAAACACCCTATATAATAATTCCTTCTAAAAATATCTGGAAGAAGGGGGTCTTCGGATCAACCAGATGGATCACCTCCATCAACAAACTGTTCCTAACTTTTGACCCTCTATATATCCTGGCTATGATCCATTTATTAGTTCTTGAGCGGACGGACGCGCACACGGACAAAGGAAGTATATAAAGTTCAGATTGATAAAGCCAGCTTCTTAAATTAAACGAAAAATGATTGGTACAACAGAGAAATATCTAATAATAAAAATATCCTAACTATATATAAAAAACTGTATGAACTAGCATAAAATAAAGGGGTACTTCCAGTTGACGTGGAGTTGAAATTTGGCATGATTGTAGCTTTCCGGGACTAACCCACAGGAAAATTGCCAAAAGTGAATACTTTTTATTTTTAGGCATCTAAAGGAGGGGATTAAGAAATTCTCCATGTTATTTAAGTGGACTTTTTGGACCTATAATATCATATTTTCGGTACTTGGAATTGGATAAAAATTTGAAATGCTTTTACATTTTCGTTAGCGTTACCTAAGTAAATCATCAAAAATAAAAATTTTCAACTGTAGAGTTGTTTCATGGGGAATTGAAAAATCTTTCCGTTGTTATTTATATGAAAAAAATGAAAGGCTAAAGGAGACGGTGATAATGAGAGATGAGTGAAAAATGGTGGAATGAAGAAAGTGGGAGAACCCCGAGAAAACCCACGAGCACGGTGTTTGTCCACCACAAAGTCCACACGGCGCGAACTGGGATCGAACCAGGGACCCCAAGCACCGGAGGTGAACGCTCTACCACTGAGCCACCGCGCCCTCTGTTATTTATATGGAACAAGGTACTTCTGGTAGGGTTAAAATGATGAAATTTGGCATGATTGTAGCCTTCCGGGACTGCCAAAAGTAAATATTTTTAGTTTTTAAGGAGGTCTAAAGGGGGGATGAAGAAATTCTCTGTTATTTAAATGGACGTTTTCCTGGGATACAAAATCTTATCTGTTAGGTAGTTGAAATACGTTAAATTTGGTAGAATTGTGACTTTAAGAGGTGCGAGACCGTAGGCAGAGTAAACGCTGGAGTCAGTGGGCGAAGTCGCCAGCTGGGCCAAAATCAGGAAATATTGCGAGTAAATGCACGAAAGTCACTCCTGATGCAAAGGCTGATAGAAAGGAGACGCGAGGCCGTAGACCGAGTAAATGCGGGGGTCTAGGGGCGGAGTCCCCAGCTAGCCAAAGGCTAATCTAATAATATAACCAGAGTGTGCAGATATGTTTTTCTTTCTTGTTTTTTTTTTTTTTTTTTTTTTTCCAAACACCATTTTCATATCTTTAATTCTTTTAACTTGGAATATAGCGGAAATAAGGGAGAATCTGATTCAATATACCCTGGTGATTAGCATTTTAAGAAAGTGAACATAATCCTATGGTCAGCTAAACCTATTATAATACCACCAAAACAGTAACCTCGAAGTTAGACACTTTCCATATCAAACACTACAACGCATATCAAAATTACAATGACAATCACAACTATTTTTTTTTTTTTTACGATATGATTATCAACATTAGAAGTGGATTTATCTACGTATATTTTTTAATACACTGAACTACAAATTTACCTTAAAAAATATCTGAAAACATACACAAAAGACTCGACATGTACACACACACATACACAACATATATTGACTACAGGAAACCAAAATCTCCAAATCCCCACTTAAAAAATATAGACACTTTCACATACTAAGTCCCTCAAAGCAACAACATATGTTCCTCCCTATGAACTACTTATTTAAAACTAAGTAAAGATATGAAATTCAAAGAATATGACCGGGAATTGAACCCTCATATCCAGCTGATACTGCCCAGTGCTAACCACTAAGCCGAAGACAACAGGTCATTTGAACACTATCATAACATGATACTGGTTTTTCTACACCGTTACTGTACCACGATATAGATGTGAGCTCCCGAAAGAAGTACTGATATCGTGTGAATATATATCGTTCTATATATATATATATAGAACGATATCATGTAGCGAAAATGGAAAATGAATTACTTACCAGCAGATAAAGAATCAACTGCATCTACCAGATTGTAAGCCGAGCATTATTTTATTTGTTTTGCTTGAAGAAAATATCCCTCGGGTTAAAATCAATATCGTTAACATGACCGGTGAAACAGACACTCTCTATTAACGAAATGGAAAAAGTTCCGAAAAATATCTCCAGAAGCTGCCTCAGTAAGTTTCTGTCGTCGTGCAGACTCGGTGTTGCCAAAATCAGTGATTTTTTTTTTTTTTTCTAATTAGTATCAGGAACTAATTTCTGGGCTTTCGGGAGCTATGGCCATAGTCCCTCGGCGATCAAAGTACTCGGAGAATTTGGGAACAAGAAATGGGGAAATAAAACAGGGTGTCTATCGGTCACGAAAGTCACTAGTCATGAATCACGAAATCAGAAAACGGTCATGAAAGTTCCAAAATTTAGCCTTTGGGTCACTTTTTTTTTTTTTTTTTTTTTTTTTTTTTTTTAAATCTGTACAAATATAAGTATAGATTGGAAAATTTTGTTCTATAAAACGTCAAATTTCACCACCAAAATGTCTATGGTCGGCTTCAGATACTACGAAATCGCAAGCAAAGGACGCTTCTATCGCATGCATGAAAATTCGGCCCAATTCGCTCTTGAAAATGTTACCAAATTTTATGATTTGGGAAAGAAAAGGTCACAAAAAAAGTCACGAAATCTCATTTTAGAATTTTAGTAGACACCCTGTAAAAGCAGCCTGGGAGCATTACGTTTGGTACTACCTCGGTATTCGTCTGGTGTGAACGAGAAATCTTCACTCAAGATGGTTTGGCCTTTTTTCGACCGAGTGCTGCCACCGGGTATCGAACTCGGAACCTCCGGATCAAAAGCCAAAGCGTTAGCGACTACACTACGCGAGGTCACTTAGGGATAGCAACTAAGCCACTTTCTGTTAATTGTAATGGATTTTAATTTTCACCAAGAAAGAAATTGAAATTTTGTATTGCTCGTTTGAATTTAGCAGATATTTTAAATATTCAGAGGAAGAAAATGACTTTATTTACATTAAAAATAACAATAATTTGGCAGAATTCATTAGATTATAAATCTTAATTTTTTCTCAATTTTTGCTTTTGATTTCCGGGAGGTTGCTTTACAATCAGTGATCGGTGTCTGCTTATAATTGAATGAATACGGTAATCACATACACCGTGAGCAGATCATCACCATCATCATCATCATCATCATCATCATCATCATCATCATCATCATCATCATCATCATCATCATCATCATCATCATCATCATCATCATCATCATCATCATCATCATCATCATCATCATCATCATCATCATCATCATCATCATCATCATCATCATCATCATCATCATCATCATCATCATCATCATCATCATCATCATCATCATCATCATCATCATCATCATCATCATCATCATCATCATCATCATCATCATCATCATCATCATCATCATCATCATCATCATCATCATCATCATCATCATCATCATCATCATATTATTATTATTATTATTATTATTATTATTATTATTATTATTATTATTATTATTATTTTAAACTTTTGTTATACATATATCCGAAAATCGGCACTACTGTTCAAAATTTGGAAAATGAGCCTATCATAATATTTCTGTATCTAATAACTGCTGTAATTAGCAGCTATCACTTACACAGGAGTCTGGAATTCATGATCTGATCCAGCATCATCAGCTTCGTCTGCAACGTCTTCATCTTCCACAGCAACTGAAATAGTTCAAAAAATCTATTAAATACAAAATTACACTGAACAAAGCATGTTGTACTTAGATATACTCCTAACTTGTAAAAAGAACTAAGTCGATGAAAGTAACACGCCCATGATGTTCAATAGCAAAAGAACTTTCCTGTTATTGAGAAGCTTATTTTTAATAACTTTTTTGATAGTCTAATAACTCGAGTAATTTTCTTTACTCTAAATGTATGATCGTTAGAACTGGGTTCTATTAAAATTGCGTAGTGTACATCTAACTAATTACAACAAGGAATCATAAGGGTTCAAACTTACGCATATGTTACACCGTCATTGTTTGATTTTGAGAGCTTAACTACATTAGCGATATCTTGAGCGTTGAATTTAATGAGTTTTGTTTTCAATGTGAAGTAGGATTTTGAGCAAGTGATTAAATAAGATGGTAAGATTACTATAGAATATAAACTGTTGACAGTAAGCTAGCTCGGGAGTTATCATAGACTGTGTAAACATTTCTCACTCTGCTGTCACACTAATTGAAAGATCTCCGAAAATGAAATCTTTAAGTTTTACGCCCCACGGGTTTGCCGGCTAGGCTAAAGGAGACGGTGATGAAAAATGAATTAAATTGTGGAATGAAGAAAGTGGGAAGAAACAAGAGAACCTCGAGAAAACCAACGTACATAGTACTTGTCCACTACAAAGTTAACTCGGCGCAAGCTGGGATCGAACCTAGGATGAGTGAACCATCTACCACTGAGCCACCGCGGCCCCTTACGAAAAATCTCAGTTTTTACCTTGTTTTTATTAATTTACAAGAACATAGTAATTTTTAAGATTAACATTGTAAGAAAAAGAATATATAACTAGCAGCCAATTTTATTTCTGGATAGGGTGTGCTTTTACCTTGAAATATCGCAGAAAAAAAACACATTTCTGAATATTTTGGAACAGAGAAGGTTAGCGTAAATTATATAATGTGAACTCCTTATGCTAATTAAACAATTATTATCAAAATTGGTTATTGAGCATATGGAACACACAATAATAATTATTAACATTCACCTGATTTTTTTACTCTTTAAAGCCTATACTTCAAGTACTTTCCGTGTACACTTTTCTTCAGGGTTTAGGCTTAAGACTTTCTTCTAAGCAGGTCTTGATATATTTTTCGCACATCATCATATACATTAACTTTAGTTACAAAAACTATGTGAAGACCTTCATAGAAGAAGGTGTAAGCCCTGACGGATAGTGTTCCTTTCCCCCCGAAGCACTTGAAATATACACGAAAAAAAAAAAAAAAAAAAAAAAAAAAAAAAAAAAAAAAGAAAGAAAAAAGTGAATGAAATATACATGAGTTTTTATCAATGAAATTTTAAGTACACTTATGCAATCATTTCTTCCACTATCAAATCATTAACTTTTTCTTTTAATACGTTTCACTCGAGTTTGAGAACTTTTTTTTTTTAATCGATTGTTATTGAATTTAATTATACAACATAAAATGGATTTCCTCCTATATATTTCTTTCTTAATATTTGTAAATGGATAGACAGTATAGTTTTCTGTAATTCAAAGATGACGTAGATTGTTGCAATGTCCATCACTTGAAGAGCAATTTTAGTAATGAACTCAAACTGAACAGCTGTCAGCGAAAATTCTAAAATGTGTAATAATTTGGAGGACAAAAGTGAATGATGACATTTTGAGCTTACTGATGTAGACTACCTTTTTATTTTATCAATTCCCTTGTTTAATTTTAACTCTTGCTTTGTATTTCGACGATATACAGGGTGGCCCACAATTATGTGTATGATGTTTGACTGACTGTAGTATTTGTAATTCTGGACAAAAAGTTTCGATATGGCAACACTGTATAGCATGAGAGTAGGAACAACGGTCGCTGGACTTAGAACCGTTAGTGTATGTCAGACAGGATGGTCTAGTTCTTAACGAAACCATTCCCGAACCGCTGGATCGGTCGAAGCGGGTCTGGGGAGTGCCTAATCTGATTTGACACCACGCGACTTTCCCTTATGGAATGTATCAACATCACATGCGCAATTTGGCTAAACTATGGGAAGCTATCGCAGAAGAGTTCCACAGGATACCAGTATGGGTCTCTCAAACTGCTTGTGACACGTTACTCTTCGTCTCCAGGCATGTATCGATTTGAATGGTGCATCGGTAAACCATGCCACGGAGAACAGAGATTAAAATTAGGAAAGGTATGAGACTAATGTGTTTATGTTCAAGTTATGTTGCTAGTTTCTTTACCGCAGTCTTTGAAAGATTATAAATATATATATATATATATATATATATATATATATATATATATATATATATATATATATATATATATATATATATATATATATATATATGGGCCACCTTAATATGTATGCGTATATAATACGTAGAAAGTAAGTAATCCCTTACCGTTATCCTTCTTCTTTCTACTGTACGCTCGTTTGGAAGTCTGTGGAGGTTGATCAGTTTCTCCATGAACCAAACTGTTCCTATACATAAGTAGAGGTTGCCAATCCTCTCCTCGACTAGACGGCATTCCAGTAGCAATGCGGCGATCCAAGTAATTCAATCTATAAGCAGAAAAAAAAGTTATTTTTTCTATTTCTGATATTTAACTGGAAATCGAAACATCAATTTGTCCCTCAGATCTTTTTATTTCTTATAGGAATAAAGGTTATGTATAAGGTTCTTAACAGACGACTCTAGGTTGAATTCATAGCTTAATGCAAATAAACTAAATTTAATTTACGTACATCTAACATGAATAACCAAACATATATCAACAAAGTGAGTAGCTCGTCAAACATATATCAACAAAGTGAGTAGCTCGTAAGTTATTTGATTGATTTATATTTACTTCTTCGTTAACTAACATAGTAACTAACGAAAACATTACGCAAAGGGAGTTATGTTCAAATGAAGAAGCTGTGACTACTAAAAAGAAACAGAGTACTCTCTACACAACGCGTATTGTAATTGTGTTTGCATACACGTTGACATATTTGTTTCACATGTTTCATAATTATTTGTTTATGATTTCCAAATACATTCTCCACAATCTATAACATATGTAAATAGTCTGAAGGGAATGACTCAAGGCCGGATCTCCCTTCATTAGCTAGGGTACGCCAAAATCTTGTTACGGAAGAAAACCTAAATATCGTAGAACAAAATTTTGGACAGTCACTTATAAAATCAACAAGAAAAGCATCAGTGAACCTGATATACCAACAATATACAAGATGGTTTAAATATAATTAATAATAATACCAGCCAAGTCCAGTACTTAAAAATAACGAATACAAACTATTGGAATCCAGAAATAAGAAAATACCAGCCAAGTCCAGTACTTAAAAATAACGAATACAAACTATTGGAATCCAGAAATAAGAATGGATGTCACAGTACCTGCAAAGAGACCCGACATCACTGTTATCAATAAAACTGACCAAGAGTTAAGAAGTAACCCTCACAGATGTAGCAGTACCATTGACTCATAACATACGTACAACATTCACTACGAAAATAAGCAAATATGAAGACTTGGCACACGAAATCAAGAAGGTATGGAAATGTCAGATAGTTACAGTAAGACTAATCATTACCTCAACTACTGCAATTGCCCCTAAAAGTACTGTGACGAAACTTGAACAGATAAACGCGAGACATCTTCTAACAAACCTACAAAAATCAGTAATACTAGACACGTTTGTCATATGGTCAGGAGGTTCTTTGGAGAAGAAGAAATCTTCAAATAATCTGCACTTGCTAGAGACGGGCATCAGATTCTTATGCTGAAATCAGTTTAAACCGAGATACAGCAATAATAATAATAATAATAATAATAATAATAATAATAATAATAATAATAATAATAATAATAATAATAATAATAATAATAATAATAAAGCTTAAGAAAAAAGATCCAATGAACGTAGAAACACTTGCAAACCATACTACCACAATTCTCAATTTTTTATGGATAATTTCTTACTGACGAACGAAGTTACTGAAAATACAATTTACTTTTCAAATTAACAAGTTTCTATCCACTGTTCAGTAAGATGGATAACGAAAATTGAGAATGATGCAAGTTCTTAATAAAAAAGATCTGGAAATACTGGAAAACAAGTAACAAACAAAATACTTACAAAAAAGCAAAATATAAATTATGACATTTTAGAAAGAACTTTTTTTTTTTTAAATAACCTACTTACACAACTCTCTTATCCTGTTTCAACAACTTGTTGGTAAACTCAGTAAGAATTTCCAGGAAAGGTAAATTTGGCGGTGGACCAGTGGGATCGGCGGGATTTTCCAAAGGATTTACAGAAAATAATATTCCCTCACGATGTAGGGCAGTGATTGCTTCACGGTTTTTCACAGCATCAAGGCCAAAAGAAAGAGCGAAGCGCTTAGCCAATTCCTACAAAGATTCCAAATAAAATGTTATAATTACTATAAAGAAGATGTATTACATGAAATACTTTAATAACTGTCAATATTAACATTTATTTCAGATTTAGCTTACTTTAAACATACATATTTGGTTACATAAAGGTAACCAAGAAAGTTCTGTGGCTTTTTCACCTACCACCTTCAAACATCGATATGTCATCTAAGACGTACCTGGAAAATCAAAAATAGTCCCCATCAGCATTGACGACCTTCTGTCAACGTTCTGGAAGGCCATGGTTTCCATCGCGATAGAACTTGGTGGGCCGTGAAGCGAAGGTATCAAGCGCACTTTGCACCTCTACTAGGGATTTGAATTGGCGTCCTTTAAAGTGATTGTCCAAGGAATGGAACAGGTGATAATCGGAAGAAGCAATGTCCGGGGAGTATGGCGGATGCAATAGTGTTTCCCATCCAAGGCGCAGAATGGTGTCCCGGGTCATCTTAGCCACGTGGGGCTTAGCGTTGTCCTGTAACGGGAAGATCCCTTTGCGATTCAGTAGTGGTGCTGCCTGCAGAATTTTAAGTTTTTCTTGAACACGGCTTAACTGCTGACAGTACACAGTTGCATTGATGTTCTGACCAGCTGGTAGCAATTCCCGATGCACGATGCCGCGAGCAGTCCACCAAACATCCAGAGGACCTTCTGGTGCAGTGCTGGTTACGGTTGTTTTGGAATCAGTTTATAGGCTGCTAACCAATGACGGCGCCATGGAGCTTCTTGCAGGATCCACTTCTCATCACAGTCAACATGCTGTCCAAAAATGGCTTCTTCTTCAGACGAGACAGTAAACAAAAACAAACATAGGTGCCTGCTCACATTGCCTTCTGACCCGGAGTCACATGTGGGACCCATCGACCCAACCTGTAGTGCTTCCCAAGTTAATGGAGGGTTTCTCCACTGACATTGAATTGTAGTCCCAGTTCCTCACTTGTCTGGTTACTGTTCGCCTCAATTACTGCCTGAAGATCTACATTTTGTACATGTGTTAGTCTTCTGGCACGTAGCGCGTCCAGTGTTTTGTGACCGTCCTTAAACTTGTTAAACCACCACTGTACTCTCCGCGTAGTGACGACATCCTCACCAAAGGCCTGGCACATCTTCCGTCCCGCTGCAGCGGAGTTTGACCCCAGTTTGAACTCTGTACAGACATGCCCTTAGGATGCTCTGTGGAGGTCCCATGTTCTCTCTCTCTCTCTCTCTCTCTACGCATGTTCACGTTGTAACTGAACTGCCACAACCAGGTAGAATGTTGGATATACCCACATCAACAACTGACCTTCGCCATATCTCTATTCGCATTCAACCACGGTGTAAGTCAATGGAACACAGACCTCTACAGAAAGCGACAGAACTTTCTTGGTTATCTTTATAAAATTGTTTGAACCAAAACTATTTCTCACCAAAATGCCTATTTCTAAACGTTAGAGACATGATAAAATTAGTTCATCTAGGGGGTTATAGCTTTATGTTTCAGCAAAATTTGGTTTATTGAGTGATACTCAGATATTTGTATTCCTTAATACAGAATACACTTCCAAATATTTCGGTTGCATACAGGAACTTTTAACGAGGATTATTGAGGTTTAATATATGTTGTATATTGAAATCTTCACATGTACAAAGTAGCGTCTTTTTAGCGTGAAGAATTTCCCTTTCTATGTACAAGGTAACCTAATCAACTGACTGCCTCTATTGATTATGTGTGTAGAGTACTCCCATATACTTTACCTATAAAATCTGTTATTTTCATTTTTCAGCTTTGTGCAAATCAATTATTATTTCCTCCACTAATCTCGATGTAACTTTCCTCTTCTTAACACCACTATTATAGATTCTCACTGCGGTTCATTGTTCCCAATCTTTATTTCCAAACTAGTAATAATTCGAGAGAATATGTAGAAATTTCTGTCTACATGTTTTGTATAATTATATGAACTCCACAATCACCGATTCCTACGAGTTTGGAAACAAGAGTTGGCAACAATGAACTGCAGTCCGAATCCATATTGGTGGTTTTAAGAAGACGGAAAGTTATAGAAAGTTATATCAAGATTAGTGGAAAAAATAATAATTCTTTTGCACAAACCTGAAGAAATAAAAATAACAGCTTAATAGGTAAGATACGTGGAAGTGCATTATACAGGCATCAATTTAGGGGAAACCAATTCTTTGGAATATCCTTTACATAGAAGCGGAAAGTCTTCAATCTTTAAGCTTTACTTTGTACATAAATTTACAAAGTCTACTGATATTAAAATAATAACTATGTGAGGATCTCAATATACATGTATTAAAATTCATTAATATGCGTTAACTCTTTAAAGTTCTGGCTTTTTCTTTTACGTAAATTATAGACTTTCAGTCAAGCAGCTACAGCATCATACTCCATTTATCCTAGGATCATGGTTCGTATCTCATTCTCTCAGAATAGAACAGTCTTTCAAACGAAACCATTCATATTTTCCTATCATGTCCCTGAGGCGGGAAATTGAAAAAAATCGGGAACTGATTTTTTCTGAATGTTTTCCTTTCCACATTTAAATCCCCTCTGGACCCCCCCCCCTTTGATAACGCACAATTTCAAAATCAACTAAAAATAGTAAAGGTGTACTAAATATGTGTATAAAATGTCAAACTTCTATCCTGAATAGTAAGGGCGGGAAAAATATTTACCAATGAGACCCACAATGACCCAGATTACTCCAAAAGACCCGGATGCAATAAAAATATTTCCTGAGAAATCCCTATTTATCCTAGGATCATGGTTCGTACATCATTCTCTAAAACAGAACAAACTTTCCAACGGTACCATTCACATGTCTTCATCATGTAATCTGAGACGGGAAAATCACAGAAATAGGGCTTTTTTAAAACATTTTTCCGCTCTGGACCCCTGTATTAACGCAGAGATCTGAAACAAATCTGAAAAATACTGCGGGGTACATTGAATGTGTGTGCAAAATTTCAATCTTCTAGGTGCAAAAGTAAGCTAGCCAAAAAACTATAAAAACATGCTTAACAAAAGTTATTTTTTTAAAGTTATAAGGTCATCACCTATGTTTCGACGCAGAAAGGCATGAAACCATACGTTAATGTGTTCTACAATGCCTCCATGCTTGAAAAAAAAAAAAAACACTACTCAATATGCTAAAAATAGTAGGTTAAAGCTTATTCGTGTATGCAACAGAAATATTGGAAAATTTATTCTATATTAAGGAATACAAATAGGTAAGTACAGGGTGTCTACTGTAATTCCAAAATGAAATTTCGAGACTTTTTCTTTACCAAACAATAAAATTTCACAACATTCTCAAGAGAAAATTGGGTGCGAATTAGGTCGTATTTTCATGCATGCCATAAAAGCATGTTTTTCTTGCGATTTGGTAGCGTCTAAAGCCGATCATATACATTTTTGGTGGTGAATTTTAACGTTTTATAGAACAAAATTTTCCAGTCTATAGTTATATTTGTACAGATTAAAATAATAATAATAATAATAATAATAATAATAATAATAATAATAATAATAATAATAATAATAAATAAATAAATAAATCGTGACCCAAAAGCTCAATTTCGTGACCTTTTCTTGACTTTCATGACTGTTTTCTGATTTCGTGACTTTTCCATGACTTTCGTGACCGACAGAACCCTGAAGTACCTTTGTTATATAAAAAACATTTAACCTATTTTGTCTATTTCCTTCTACTGCCTATATTATAGTTTAAATATCTAATATTGCCTATTCTTTACCTGTTCTTCAAAATGAAGATTTCATTAAAATACCAACAATGACTTGTTCAGTAAAAATCTCTGTCGCTTTCTATAAATTTAAAAAAAAATAACAAAATTATGCTGATTAATTATTTATTTATTTTTTACAAAATTTTATCTTAATTATTATGCCACTGAGAAGTCTGAAGGCCGAATATTAAAATATTCTAGTCATTTCACATAATGAAGTGTTTCTATATTCAGGATCAATAACACCATTTCCTCAAACTGTATTGATCCTCTGGTACCATACAAAAATTAAGGCAATAAAGTTAAACACACAGAAAACTTTCTAACCTATTTTACTAACCTTAAGACTAATAAATTCCTCGCTCTGGCGATTAATTCTAAGGCCATCTCTCTGCAGTTCACGGAACAACATTGTAAGACTTAAAGCCATGGTCCTCGCACAATTTACTTTATTAATTTCTCTTGCTTTTCCAAGCGTGGCTTTAATTATATCTCCGTAGTCATTGTAATACTGTAAGTAAACAGAATAAATTAGATTTGAGTTGTCCATTCATAGACTACCTTTCATTTATGGTGCATTTACATTAGTAAATTTCCTACCAAATCCAGGATGTTTTCCCAACCCTTTCAAGACTTCAAATAATAACACAGTTACTTGAAAAAAAAAAAAAAATAACTAAATAAATTAATAATAATAAAATAAATTATACTTATCTTTCTCTACATCAGCGTTTCCCAACCTTTTTTAACTTGCGGCACACTACGGGTGTTACTTGGATTCTCGCGGCACACTTATAAATATTATTTGTAAATATAAAACACAGTGGTATTTTTTCTGTGATTACTGATCTTCTCACAGAGAAGAAAGCTCTATCACTGTTTTTTCCCCTGTGGTAAATCATTGTGCTTATTTTTTATTCTAATTTAAAAATAGAAAACAATTGCAATGAAATATTGGACTCAAGTTTTTAAAAATACGCTTTCTTTTTAAAAAACTGTATCCAACCTTTTACTAAGAAGGAAGATCACTAAATAACAAACGAACAAACAAATCTCTTTACTTTTAAAACACAAATGTAGGTAATTTGTCGAAAGGATTGAATATTTTAAATTTTCAAGATGCGAAATAGTCTGCAAAAATAAAAAAGCAATAATGGTCATAACAATGACAACAAATACTTTTTTCAACATTAGAAATGTACAGAACAGTAACACGGTATGAAACTTAAAATTGTAGATTCATAGTAAAGGTTCATAGTAATGTGAAATACAAATATACATTTTTCCCTACGCTTTACAATTTGATTGCTATAAAATTAATAATTTTGTTTCGATTCCTCGCGGCACACCGGTTGGGAAACGCTGCTCTACATGAATGCTACAAACTAACCTAATCACGCTTATTTTTCATCTCTTCCTCCTTTGTTAGTTACCTCTTTAGACAACTAAGTATATGTCGCAAAGTCAAAATAGAATATCCTCCAGCAATAAGTGAACTTTGGAAACTGCAAGAAAGCTGTGTAAGAAGTCAGACGGTTGCAACTACTCAGCAAATAGTGACATCGTCGTATATTTCAATAGAGACTCTTCAAGTCGAAAAGTGGTTCGGCGAAACCGTTATATTTTTAGGACTCTTAGAGGCAAGTATTTAACTAGAGACTATTCAAGTTGTTAACTCCTCATTATTCATGAAGCTGTTCTCGTACATTCCCTACCTTCTTCTTTTTTAAACCATTAACACTAAATGGCAAATTTCTTTCTAGTTAGAGTGGTGTGTGATCGCAACGAATAGGAAAATACGAAATGTACAGGATGTAAAAGAATGAAATGTACTACAAATTAACAATGGGGAAACTGTAACAAAGCCAAACGAAATTTTAGCCAGTTGGATATACTGAAGAATCCTATAAACATAAGTACGGACTGAGATATGTTTACGTACTGAGTAAAACAAACTAAGATAAAGCGACAAATGATCTACGATATTAAGCTTTGAATTTGACAAAACTCACGCGAAAGGCGAAGAATGAGAAAACAAGCGATTCAATTGCATTGAATTATACTTTAGCGCCCCATTCAGTAGCGAGGCCATACTAGACGTATATCTACAGCTAATCGTCGGATTCGAACCACCGAGATCCAGCTGGGAATCGAATCCAGATATCCCACTCCAAAGGCAAGGGTTACCACATAACCACGAGGGAGCTCAAAAGGCAACCGATGAAATTAATTAAAACTATAACAGACGGGAGAATTAAAGAAATGTTCTGAATTCGTGATGATACAAATGAAACGTGATGATACAAATGAAACGCGATAATGGCTAAAGTTTTTTCATTAACGATTCCACTAAGAAATAGATGCAACATATCATGACTAGAATTATTAGTCTCGTATCACACGGAACAACAATGCTGCTTCAAATGCTAAACGGAAGATTATATGGGTAAAGAACAAACAGGAAATTAAGAAGAAGAACAAATAGTTGATTAGAGAGAGGGAAAGACATTATAGATGGTGCTGTCTTACTGCGAGTTCTTGGTGAAAGGATTGTACTAAGGAATTGGTTTGTTTGATTGATTATAGTTTAGATTTCTTTTAGCAGTGAGGCTTTATGAGACGTAGATCAACAGCTTAACGTGGACTCTGAACCACATGAGCTCCTACCGGGAATCGAACCCAGGTTTCCTGCACCGAAGGCACGTTTACTAATCATATAAGAACGAGGGAGCTCTTCTACAGAAACGAAATAAACTGTAGGTATTATTTGTTCATCTCCAGGTTAACTGGATTCTTGTATGTTAACTAGAGCAGTCTTTCCCAATTGGTGGTCCGCGTAAACGTAAACGTCCGAGAAAAAAAAAAGTACGTGGCATTATTTACATTTCACAATTTATAGACGACATAAATAATGCCATAGAGCCCTGTACATATGTACTACATACATGATGTATGCTTATAACTAGACATCGGATTTTTATGCAAATGCATATATTGTTTTGCTTATATGCATCTCTGTTAAACTTGGTAGGGGTTTCTAATAGCAATAATACAGCTCGAATTTGAATAGTGCATAAAAATGCTTATTTCAAAGATTAAAGCATATACTAGTGCTTAAGCGCATGTTCAACATATACTATAAGTTTTTATTTCAGATGTATGCTTGTAACATGCAATTAATCCAGTTTTAGTTTGAATTTTCAATACATTTAAATGTCTATGCAACAGAATTACTTTTTGCATGGGAGGATGGAAGAATGTCTGGTTTACGGACGAAATGCTAGCACTGATTAACAGAGCAAAAGCAAGATTGTTAATACGTTAAGAGAAATCTGATAATGACGAAGACTCATTATAATGTTGTGTTGACATCAATTCAGAAACAAGGACCGCACGGAATGGTGCTCAGAGAATGCTTAGCTCAAGCTAATTAAGTTCAACCGGGCGCCAGTGAGTTTTTCGTAAATTCAGGCGCATTATGAAAAAGAAATTGAAGGATGTTCTTGCCAGAAACCCCGCCTACAAAACAAATGAAGACATGGAGAATTACCTACACGGTTAGATTTCAACTTGCCAGAAAATATACATAGGTAGATACTAAACTTGCTCCTCTCTATAAATATTGTGCAATAAGATTTGTTGATATTGAGAGATCACTTTTGGCTACAAATGTCACAAACTGATACCAAAAAGTTTAGAGAAGCATATCGTGATATACTGTAAAGTTAATTACAGGAAGGAATAGATCATAAATTATTTTGTATTTATTTATTTATTGTACATCGGAAATTTAGAAAAGCACTCTAAAATACAACTAAAACGTGAAGAACAACTCGAGGTCGTATTCTCGTATCACTGTGTTTATTTTAATCCCATAATTTGTGTGTTTTAAAAAGTTATGAGTATATAAATTGGTAGTATTATAGAACTAAATCCTGAAGAGAAGTTCCTGAAAAGTAAAGTCCACTTTCACCTACAAAACTTGTCATAACTTTACTGCATGACTGAAAAATGCTCTCTTTTATTGCATTGTGAGTGCATATTAAGCGAATATTTTAACACATTTAACAGCATAATTGCATAATTGCATGCATATTTTATGAATTTTAAGTACATAAAAATCCGATCTCTACTTATAACATACGAAATAAAAATTTGTAATTTAATTATTGTTATTGCTCTCAACTACTATTACTACGCAGATACCACAATTTAGAAGTGTAGGGTCCTATCTTGTCCTAAAAATAAAATGGGGTCCGCTACCCTGAAGTAATCGGGAACCACTGAACTAGAGAATGTGTCAGAATAGGTTAGCAAGTGAAGTTGGAAGGAGGCTATCTTTAGTATTTACAACACACATTCTTCTAATAATGATCAAGTATTTTATTTAAGAATTAAAGAAACCATCAGTTAGTTACAAGCACTCATCGCTTCAGATGTTCTGAGGAGAGAGAATACGAGAAGATTCTTAAATATCGGCGGAGAATAATATTCATTAGAATCACGAAACATAATAAATATTTTAGCATTAACAAGCTTTCATTCTGACGTAAATAAAGAAACCTTTTTTTAAAAAAATTAAACTTTCAATCTGACGTAAACAAAGAAGCTTTTTTTAAAAAAATTAAAAGTTACTCTTAGAAAAATTAAAAGAACTTACCTTTACATAATGTTTGAACACATCTGCCGCAACTTTCGTCGGCATCACATTGTATACAATAAGTTTACAAAATGACGCGAGGAAGTTTCTTCTTTTATGGAGCTCTTCAATCTTTGTATGCTCATCCTGCTCATCTGAAATAAGAAAATTTTGTTTTATACTGCACATACTGAATAGATACTTGTTATTTAAATCAGGGTTTCTCAAACTGTGGTTCTCATGGTCCTAGGAGATATGCCCTTCTGGTCCTCTTAAATTGAACTTCTTCGAGTTTTACGCCTCACGGTTATGCCGGTTAGGCTAAAGGAGACGGTGATGATGAGTAATGAATGAAATGGTGGAATGAAGGAAGTGGGAGGAAACGGGGGAACCCCGAGAAAACCCCCACACACGGTGTTTGTCCACCACAAAGTTCACTTGGCGGGGGCTGGGATCGAACCCGGGACCCCAAGCATCAGAGATGAACGCTCTACCACTGAGTCACCGCGGCCCAAATTGAACTTCTGTCGAAAAAAGAGAGACTGCGACTAATAAAAGTGTCCCACTTGAAAAAAATATATTTAGAAACGCTTATTTAACTTATAAACGAATTATCGCAAGGGGATATAATTCTGTTTGCAGTTTAATGACCGTCGTCAATCTGCGAGACATACCTGATACCATAAAACAAGATTTATTTTCTTAGAAGAAAAAGAAATTAGTTGGGAAAAGTAGGATCTATATTTTACTGTATTAAATCTGCACTTTTATGTTTAAATTTGTTTTTGAGAACAAATGAAACAGCAAAAAAAGAACAAGATCTTCACCAAAATACAGAACAAGTACTTATATTACACTTTCCAATACAGCCTTTCCTTCTCACAACTACCTGAAACTCGCCAAATTCTAGGCTTTTTTTTTTTTTTTTTTTTTAACTATATTCAAAGGAAAATAGAAGCAACAGGAAACCGAAATTCAACAATTCGACTGACAAACAGCATATAAGAGAGTAAGGTAATTAATTTTTATAGTTAAGAAAAAGTATTCTTTGTGTAATAAATGTACATTTTCCCACCTAAACGATTTTTCAATAACCTCTCCACCTAGATACTTCTTATGCCAATAATTTTGGAAGTCACTAATTTAGGTGAAGTTTGCCCTGCAGTATAAAGAACATTACGTTTTCTCTAAATTAAACAAGTTCTACTCAAACTGAACAATTCGTTACGAAATTTTTAAGCAACAGAACATGTAGATACTATGGAGAATTAAATATTAAGTTGCAGGTAATTATGGTCGGCAGATAATGGCTTGTTCATTGCCAGGTAGCTGTTAATTAAATGAAGTTGAAATGTTGTTTATTAAATTTATGGTGAATCCGAACTTACGAAGATTTGTAATTTGTAAGTAATATGATGTGCGGGTTCCCACACGGCTATATGGTTAGCATATGCATTTCGGAGCGGCTGACTCGGGTTCGATTCAGGGTGTGGTTCGGAATTCCACGTTAAGCTGTAGGTCGTCTCATATAGCCTCGTTGCTCAAAGGAAGGGTAAATTCTAATTCCTCTATCCATCCATGATATTGTGGTAAGAGCTATGGAATTATGGTAATGTGATACAAAGAAAACTTCACAAGATATTGGAATTATGAGGAAACATTGATTATGTATGAAGTGATTCGACAATACCTAATTCGAGGTGGGAAAATTGTATAGTTGTTGATCGTGGTAGTTATGGTAATCAGAATATTGTATAAGATCAGTGACAACAAATAGCTGCTTCCATTTTATTCACTACAACAGGAAGGAACCAAGGTGTCTATTAAAATTCCAAAATGAAATTTCGTGACTTTTTCGTGACCTTTTCTTTACCAAATCATAAAATTTTCTAACATTTTCACGAGCGAATTTGTGTGCGAATTAGGCCGAATTTTCATCCATGCGATACAAACGTATTTTGCTTGCGATTTGGTAGCGTCTAAAGCCAACCATAGACATTTTTGGTGGTGAATATTGACGTTTTATAGAACAAATTTTTTCAATCTGTACTTACATTTGCAGTTAAAAAAAAATCGTGACCCAAAAGCTAAATTTCGTGACTTTCATGACCATTTTATGATTTCGTGACTTTTTCGTGACCGATAGACACCCTGGGAAGGTACTGTTATTAGTAGCAACTGCAGCTTTCAGGCACCCAATATATGCACACTACAAGATAGCCTTCATACGTTATTTTACAACCACTCTGGGTAGAACGATTTTTGCTTACTCTTACAAGAAATTAAAACATTAGATATTGGTCAGTTGTAGTGTTAGTAGTTTCACTGCGAGATATGCATGCATTCGTGCTGATCTCGCTTTAAAAAGTTATAAAATAATAGGAACACCTGAAGATGGGAACACGTCAGATGTCTGTGTTGACAACAGTCTCACAGCGATCGCTACGCCGGGCTGATTGTGTTGCTGTGTTACGGCAAATTCCATACTACGTCAGATGCAGAACAGTAGTGTGCAGTGAATTGAACAGACGGTGATAGTGTAAAACTGGCGACCTTTCTCATTTCCGGGCGAGCATGACGAAAGTGGGAAGTGTGCCGCGAGAGACAATGCAATGGTTGGAAGAACGCCCTCGGTGACAGGTCCCGCTGAGCATTAAAGCATGGAGAAACTCACGAAGCACCTCCCACAGCCTGTGTTGACAATCACAGTCTGCAGCGACGTATATAACATGGATATACGGGTGAAACCGCTGAAAAGGGATCACACGCCCTAGCATGGAGTCAATGGTACTGCGAACATACTTTACTGATGATTAGAAACCTGTAATATTGTCGGACGAGTCATTGTTCACCTAATTTCAAACCATGGGTCAGGTTTATGTGTGGTGGACACCCGAAGAATCCTACGATCCACAGTGTCAAACCATGAAACACGTTGGTGGCTTGTGATGTTATGAGCTCTAATACCCTAGCTTCCAGTGGATTCTGTGCTCACGCATCACTGCCCGTGATTATGTCGCCATTTTAGGGAGCTATCTGCACTTTATGGTCCAAGTGCTTCCGGGCAGTGACGTAATATTCAAAGATGATAATGCTCCAATTTACATAGCTGGAGCTGTTATGGTATGGTTTGAGGACCATTGGGATAAGTTGCACACCTCTCCTGGCTCTGAATATAATTGAATATTGTTACACATACTGTAGAAGCAGAGTAATTCATTGTGTTGTAAAAGCTTTCGTATATTTCCGGTGAGTTTTAGTTTTCGGTTCCGACAGGACCCGAACTTATTCGTGTTGTTGAACAAAAGACGCCACTTATTTATATGAAGTTAGGAACTATTGAAAGTGGTTGTGTTCAAGAAAACATGGACTTATGTTGGACGATTTGTATGTGCAAATACAAATAAAGTCACATGGACTATAACTGTTTAAAGTCACATGGTAGCGAACTCTTGGCGGATAAAGATCGCTACAAACAACTACATTGGGGCAGTTTTTTACAGAAGACAATACTACTAGTGGTTGTGAAGGTATTTATGCAGATAAAATTCACAAATCCAGTACTTGTAGTATGAACAAACTGTTTTTCCTAATCATTACTAGAATTATGTTAGTACCCGCGGATACTCTGCTAATTCAAGATAGAAAGCATTGAACACTTATGAATGAACACGTGCCTTACGTCTTACGTAGTTACTGTTGACGCATTAACTCGGAACTCTTATAGTGACATATTTCCAATATTTGTGGCCCATTTTTGAGACACGAATCCGGCGCAGATTTCTGCCTCCATTCTCTCCCACAGAACTGGGTGATGCGGAACGGTGTAATAATCCATTTGCTACCATTTACAATATCTATGATTCCATTTCACGTAACATCAGAGCTATTCTGAAGGCGAAAGGTTGTCCAACGTCACATTAATCTGGTAAGTTCCACTTTTTCAAATCTTTCTATTATTTTGGTAAACATCTGCATATATATCAGTAAGCTACACATTAAAGGTCTGCATGGGCCGGAATTTTAGCCCGAGCCCGGTCCGGCCCGTGAATTTACAATGTGAGGCCCGACCTGAATCCAAAATATGTTTTAGCATTTAGGCCCGAGCTCAAGTTATAATCAAATGAGCCCGAAATTACAGAAATTTAATAATTAACGCAAAATTGTGTTTTTATTGACAGCAATTAGAGGTTTAATTTTGCAGTTGTGATTTAAAAGTTCTCTACAAAGAACGATGTAATATATATCGTTGTACAGTATATTTACAAAGGGAGGCCCGAAAAGGCCCGAGATATATGGTTGTATATTTAAAAATTTACGGTCCGAGCTCGGCCCGGACCCAAAGTTATATATGCTTTGTAGACCCAAGCCCGTACAGATCTCTACTACACATTACCCGAAAATTTCAAGTTAATATTTCAAGGACCATGTGTTAATGTGTCCCCATTCTGTTAAACACATGTTTCAAGGCTGGAAACACTGGAAAGTTGTGCTACTTTTCTAAGATAAATTTCTACTCGTAATTGCTACCACAACAGAATCGATTCCTCTGCCTGTAAGCTAAATATTCATATAATGTAGATTTCTTTTATAATACTAATCTCTACGTATCCTTAAGTCCCAATTTGCTCCTAATTAGTAGAAACTTGTATATTAAGACTTACCATCTTCCTCTTCGATGAAGACGTAACTCTGAATGAAATCATTCAACATGATCTGTAGCGCTCTGTCAGGTGCGTACACCAACACGCTCATCACAGGATTACTCTCCAGTTGATTGCAGAACACGATCAGAAGATCACAGATAGTGATGTATGCCTGAAAGAAGAAAAATGAACAAACTGAAGTACAAGTGAAATAAAGCAGTGTCCGAAAGAAATCAAGTAAGATATATTTTCCTAAGGTAATGCCTGCGGAGAAAAAACGGTGCAAAATTATTTATATACAACTGAAGTGAATTACGAAAGCAAACAGATATACGCTGGTAGCAAAAAAGAAGTTAAGCGCAATATGAACCTTAATTCAAAATAAGACACTATATATTCAATAAAACGGAACATGGTTGTTTATTGTCATAGAAAAAGAAGCTCGTTACTGGTTCCTACCGTGTGCCAAGTGAATAATCCTCTATTACTGTTGTTTGCCTAAGATTTTCTTTCATATTATCCTCTCATTTTCGTGATCTTTCTGGCAAGGATTCTTTATTTTACGTGGTGTGAAAAACGTGTCCCGCCCATTTTGAACTTTCTGATCTCATGATCAGTACATTAGCTGACCTCTAAATACTATGTAATTTTCCCTATTCACCCTTTGGTCATCTACAGTACCAGTAACGATATTTCTAAGTTTTACATCCATATTTACGACGGTAAAGAAAAACATGAGAAGTGCAAACGAATGAATTACAACAAAAATTGCCAGTCAAGGCAAATACTCGGACAAAAGTAGCCTGCACAATGATTTCGTACAAATGAGCTGCGGTACTGAAACACAATAGTCAGAGAAACTTCTTGTCCTGTAGACCACAATTACTTGTGCGCTTAAGTAATACGAGTAGTTGTGTGTCTTCGGCGTTAAGCTTACGACCATACGACAAGTTAGGTATAAAAGTCTGTTGTTAATCCATTCTGAAACTTTACGATTCACAGCTTGTATGATGCTTCAATAAAAAATATTATTGTTACGGACGGGTATTCCAGATTATTTTAGGATTGTGGAAAGGAATATTGCACATTTGCCAGAATTTGGATCAACATTGAAGAAACTAATACGACATACTCAACAGAAACAGCTTTCATTGAACAATCGTGTAAACAAAGAACCAGGAAAAAAAAAACGTACAAATTACATGTATATGCATTATTAATGTACACTGGGCTCCATCATGGATAAACAGCGTACGTGCCTTTGGTGTAGGAGACCCAGGTTTGATTCCCTGACGAAGCTTATGTGTTCAGATCTCACGTTAAGCTGTAGGTCTACGTCTCATATAGCTTCGCTGCTGAAAGAGACCTAACTCAAAACAAAATCAAATCATTAATATAAGTTGCTTTCTTCCTTCCTTCAATAAATCAGACTGGACTGGAGTAACGTGAAATATGAATAGTGTACCTGTTCATACACGCTGTCGACAGACATAAGAAACAATAAAAAGTACCATCGCCTCCTGTATTAATGGAGAAGTTACTGTAAATGGACGTATTTTTCCCCTTGGGTTTATTGACCATCCCAAACAACAACAGTAAATGTTACAAGAGTGAACAAAATGATCGCGTACAACCAAATATTCAGGAGTCTAGCGTACGAAGGTAAACTTAACATTAATAGCATAGAAACATCATTGCTTCAACGCGGCTAAGATCCAAGGTTAACAAGTTTTACTGTACTTGTTCGGTTTCTCCCATTATCACGTCATCTACAACTAAACCCCTTTCTAGCCCTTTGTTGTCTTATTATTCTAACTAAGCTTTCTACAAAGTTGAATAATATAAGATACTGCACATACTATTACATTTCATCCTATATATTAACTACGAACAACCTTATTTTCCATGATTCGTTTGTGTTCATACGAGTTTTATGATCAACCATATTGCTTCTTCTTTTGATGTTTTATCTCCGAGTACGCTAGAAGAGAAGTTTTCTCACTTTGATCTTAAAATGTATGGATGTTACAACTACTTGTACATCAACTCACCTCTTCCTTAAACATTTGGTTGGGTGACACGACCAGCATTTCTTTCATAACCTCCATGAAAGCAACCAACCGCTCCCGAAGACCTTGCAGCTCCTGTGTGTTGCCTCCCCTATCACATGAATCCTCGACGTGTTTCTGGTCCCAAAGAATCCCAAAGAAACAAGACGAAATGCAATATTTGATCGCCTACAAAACGCAAAACAGAACACATTAGAACCTTAAACGTCAAATTTCAGTTTTAAGGCGGCAGACTACTAAATATTTTTGAAAAACTAATAATTTTTCTTTTGCCCATTTTTCGTAAGTGGAAAGAGGTAATAAAATGTAACTTACTACAATAATAGATAATGTTATTCTACACCCGAAAATACGAATCGGAAGAATTTTCAGTGTTGCCATCCATAGAAATTACAGTGTGACCAGAATTTGAATTACTCGAAAATCTAGGTAAAGGCAGCGACTAGAAAAATGAACTCAACGGTAATTGACGACTTATCATGCTGTCTACCTTTCTTGTTTACTACTTTTTAAATAATATTTCTATTTATTTTATAAAACTTACATAAATTATTACAAAATAAATAAGTTATTACAAAATAAGTAGAAACATTTTTTAAAAAGTAGTAAACAAGAAAGGTAGACAGCATGATAAGTCATCAATTACCGTTGAGTTCATTTTTCTAGTCGCTGCCTTTACCTAGATTTTTGAGTAATTCAAATTCTGGTCACACTGTAATTTCTATGGATGGCAACACTGAAAATTCTTCCGATTCGTATTTTCGGGTGTAGAATAACATTATCTATTATTGTAGTAAGTTACATTGTATTACCTCTTTCCACTTACGAAAAACGGGCAAAAGAAAAATTATTAGTTTTTCAAAAATATTTAGTAGTCTACCCCCTTAATTAACATTTTGTTTTCGTACCTTAGGTTTATGTATTGTACAATTTTACATGATAAACATGGACTTCTAAATTCACTTGCATTTTTCATTAATACTGATAATCACCAAAGGAAACTTATACTCCCTACTGGTCTAGTGGTCAGTGTGCGCGCCTTTGATGCACATGGTCCCGGGTGCACGATTCCATTTTAAATCGTCCAGGCAAAACAAAACTGGTCTTTATCACAGTCTCAAATTTCATTCATTCATTCATTTTTTTAAATATGGGATCTACATGCAATACTATTAGACACGTATTTTTCTTTTTGCTGAAAAAAAAAAATCTCCTTCGATATACAGCCCTTCAAAATGGCTGCCCTTCTCTCGGATTGCTCGAAAAACTGAAAAATATGTCAAATGAAAACTTTTATCGTACAGAAACAAGTGTACTTAGTAACATATCGTAATAGTAGGAAGAATACAAAATATGTGTGTTTCGGTGGAGGAGCAAAATTCGTCTGTTGGTCCAATAAGAATTCACAATTCACTCGCAATGTTGCCAACTTTGGTGAAAATTTTTCTAACTTCAAACATTTTTATTTTTCTCTTCACGAACCATACATATCAACCATCTGCTTCTAGTATCGAAATCTACTCGATGAGGTCTCTTGAAAATGTAAAGGACTTACATTTATGATTATTACATCCTACGTTATAGTATAAGGAAAAGCTGAAAATTTCATTAAGACACCATGTTTGGACGCCATTTTCTCAAAAACCCCACCATTTAAAAATCTGATTTTTTTATACAACTATTGGAGAAGTACCTAAGTATTTAATGTCCGTTATCCGTTCACACGGCTGCAGCCCTAACGTTCGCAATTAATTACTGTAATTTCGATTTTTGTACTTGGGATGTAAATATTTACTATGGGCGTGTAAGTCCTGTATACAAGGCGATTTGAAAGACAGTATGAAAATTTTTGAGAGTTGAATCCTGACATCAAATCAAGTAGAAAAGTTCTTATACACATGAGTCGAATTCCGCTTAGTTTTCGAGTTGCAGGATTTAAAACTCGGGACCCAAGATCGGCTCGCGACAATGATAAATAAAATATATATTTCGCTTTAAATCAGAAACTATGCGTTAAAGTTATGATGAAATTCAGAAAATTGATTTGTATCAATATGATGATTTTTACGTGGGTAAAGGCGATGTAATTGTTTTCTCTGTTGCCAACTTGGTAGAACTCATTTGTTTCCAAATGACACTACGTGGTCGTTATTTGATATTTGGTATTCATTAATGACTGTAAACATCGATTAGAGCACAGTTTTCCCTATGTCACCAGTCTTCGAAAACTTAAATGTATTTCATTAAAAGGTTTGATCTTGTGCGTTATTGACAGTTTGCAACATTGAGTTTGAATTTCACTTGATGTTTACCATCATTAGTAAAACCAAAATGTCGAATAAATCTACGTCTGTGCAAGTTGTAATAATAATAATAATAATAATAATAATAATAATAATAATAATAATAATAATAATAATAATAATAATAATAATAATAATAATAATAATAATAAGAAGAAGAAGAAGAAGAAGAAGAAGAAGAAGATTTTTTTTTTAATTATTGCAGAACCTCTCGTAATTCTACGCATCAAGTTCGAACTTGTTCAAGAAGTTCTGCCGCAACCACGAAACAGTTTATTACGTGATTCGGTGTCGTGAACATCGTCCTAGTGTTCTCTGGAAGTATGGAAATTGTTATCACTGGTAACATGACTCTATAGTGCACTAATTACTGTGTTTGTGTGAACAACAATGAAGTCATATTACAGTAAGGACCATATTAAATGTGTTGATTGTGCTAAAAGGTATAAGAGGATTGTTTATAGAAAAAATTCTCGACAAAAAAAATATCTTGAGGTAAAATATATGGATTGCGTATAGTGTAGTTTTTATTCGACATTTTGGTTTTACTAATGATGGTAAACATCAAGTGAAATTCAAACTCAATGTTGCAAACTATCAATAACGCACAAGATCAAACCTTTTAATGAAATACATTTAAGTTTTCGAAGACTGGTGACATGGGGAAAACTGTGCTTCAATTGATGTTTACAGTCATTAATGAATACCAAATATCAAATAACGACCACGTAGTGTCATTTGGAAACAAATGAGTTCTACCAAGTTGGCAACACAGAAAACAATTACATCGCCTTTACCCACGTAAAAATCATCATATTGATACAAATCAATTTTCTGAATTTCATCATAACTTTAACGCATAGTTTCTGATTTAAAGCGAAATATATATTTTATTTATCATTGTCGCGAGCCGATCTTGGGTCCCGAGTTTTAAATCCTGCAACTCGAAAACTAAGCGGAATTCGACTCATGTGTATAAGAACTTTTCTACTTGATTTGATGTCAGGATTCAACTCTCAAAAATTTTCATACTGTCTTTCAAATCGCCTTGTATACAGGACTTAAACGCCCATAGTAAATATTCACATCCCAAGTACAAAAATCGAAATTACAGTAATTAATTGCGAACGTTAGGGCTGCAGCCGTATGAACGGATAACGGACATTAAATACTTAGGTACTTTCCCAATAGTTGTAAAAAAAATAAAATAAAATAAATGATGGAGTTTTTGAGAAAATGGCGGCCAATCATGACGTCTTAATGAAATTTTCAGCTTTTTATCACACTATAACGTAGGATGTAATAATCATAAATGTAAGTCCTTTACATTTTCAGACCTTAACGAGTAGATTTCGACGATAGAAGCAGATGGTTGATACCGCTCATGAGGACAGAAATAAAAATGTTTGAAGTTAGAAAAAAATCAAAGTTGGCAACATTGCGAATGAATTGCGCGATTCCTATTGGACCAATAGACGAATTTTGCCCCTCCACCGAAACACACTACTTTACATTCTTCTTACTATTGCGATATGTTTACTAAGTACATTTGTTTCTGTACGATAAAACTTTTGACATGTTTTTCAGTTTTTCGAGCAATTCGAGAGGAGGGCAGCCATTTTGGAGGGCTGTATATCGACGGAGAAATTTTTTCAGCAAAGCGAAAAAATAAGGGTCTAATAATTTTGTATGTAGTTTCTCATTTTAAAAAATGAACTAAATCTGGGATAGTCGTGTGGACAACCCTGGACGATTTGAAATGGAATCACTCGAGTTCGACTTCCAGTGGGAGGACCTTAAAAATCGAGGAAAGAAAAGTACAAAAGATGACTAGTTTTTAACATTTTAGCAATGCTGTTAGTGAAGATCGGAAATGTGAAAATGAAATAGATTAAAAATAACAAAAGAAACCTTTAGAAAGAAGAAAAAACAAAAGAACGGAACGGGAGAGCCCCGAGAAAATTAACGCACACGTCACGTCACGTACTCCACGACACGTCGGTGTGTACAAAATTTGTTTACCGAATTTTAAAATAAGGAAATGAACAAAAAGCAAGTAAGAAAGCTGAAGACGCACAAAAGAAACAAAAATAAAAAGCAAATTTATTGTTTGATTGGTACTATGTTTCTTCTTACGCATTGCAATTTCCGACACCCAAAAATCTGATTTACTATTTAAATAATAAATTCCCAAAATGGTTGGCGTATCGTTACTTAT
Organism: Thermobia domestica; assembly: GCF_964235325.1. Classification (NCBI taxonomy): domain Eukaryota; kingdom Metazoa; phylum Arthropoda; class Insecta; order Zygentoma; family Lepismatidae; genus Thermobia; species Thermobia domestica. The sequence goes on along the minus strand of NC_137461.1, from coordinate 285,005,850 downwards.
ATTCTAGTAGTTCCTATTGTGCTAATGTTACTAGTGCAACTCTCCTCAAACATTTCACTCAAGAAATTTAGATTCCACTCCACGTCTCATATAAATTCGATGCTGAAAGGTACGTTAAACTCAAATCCAATCCAACTACAGGGTGTCTACTAAAATTCAAAAATGAAATTTCATGACTTTTTCGTGACCTTTTCTTTACCAAACTATAAAATTTCGCAACACTTTCTAGAGCGAATTTGGGTGCGAATTAGACCGGATTTTCATGCATGCGATAGATGCGTGCTTTGCTTGCGATTTGCTAGCGTCTAAAGCTGACCATAGACATTTTTGGCGGTGAATTTTGATGTTTTATAGAACAATGCGTGTCAGTAAGTAAAAAATCGTGACCCGAAAGCTAAATTTCGTGACTTTTTCTTGACTTCCATGACCGTTTTCTGATTTCGTGACTTTTTCGTGACATTCGTGACTTTCGTGACCGATAGACACCTTGAATTACTAAATATTTAAGGTATAGACATGCAGTCTAAAGCAGCTAGGTGCAAGGCCGCATCCAGCCTACTGAGTCCTTTAATCCGGCCCGTCTGACTCATTACTGAAAATTAATTTCTTACGTAATCCCTTATGCTTAAACTTTTTCTTGGATAACTGATGCCTGCCTTGAAAATATGCTCCGCGCTGAAACATCCGGTGTAGAGTGTACCACCAAACAGTGGCAGACTGGTCAAGTGTTCTACTAAAAATTATAAATAGATTTTTCTGCTTTTCTTTAGTAAGTAAATATTTTGGTTACCGTTAAACAGTTTTTTTATGTTCCTGTGATATTAGTGTACAACGAAAGATTTTATAAATTGAATATATCTTTTCAATTCTTGTAAAAATGGTGTACATTGATTTGTACGGCCCTCGACGCCAGTAAGTCCTCTGTGGTTGACCCACTCCCTGATCCAACTTGAACATACCTGGTCTATAGAAAGGTAGTATGTGATATGCGATCTAACGCGCTAACTTAAGAGAGAGAGGGAAAGAAAAAAAGCCTGAAAATGTATAACATAGGAACCTTACCTCATCAGGGAACGCTCTACTTCCATCTTTGGCTTCTCGTATTAATTTAAACAATGAGTCCCATATCGCCCAGGGACCCATATTATGACAAGCATAAAATATAGACACTTTCTTCAGACTGAATACCAGAGAGAAGGTCTCGTCTTCATCTGGTTCTTCCTCCTGCAATTAAAAATTCATCTGCTTACAATACAATCTTTTGCTTCCATTTACTTAAATTCAATGTTATATAGAAAAAGGACTGTGTCAGTCTTATTTCGAAAAGACTACAAGGAGACCACTTGGAAAACGATTCATTGTCAGCTGACAAAGACAAACAACACATTTTGTAAATTCAACTCCCATTTACTTTTCGAAGGATATTAACCCTAGAAACCTCCACTAAGTTGATAGTTCAATATCAAAAGCTGCTTACATGTAGAGAATGTGAAAAATATAAAGGGAAGCTTCAGGAGGTAATTACTTACACATTATCTTAAGTTAGGTATTATCACTCTAGTTTACAAAATTGTTTTTAACATACATAAATTACTCCTATGAACTTATTTTATACACATATAGAACAAAAATTGAACACTAAGGAACATTGAATACAACACTTTTCATAAGCAAGAACTAATTGTAGTGTTTCCAACTCTATAAAAGAAAACGAATAGAGTTCGGACTGTTTCACTGAATTATATTTTATGTTATGATGAATAAAGGAAGAGGTTAAGTGAATAAGTTATCAAGAGAGAATAAAACACTAGAAAGGTAAGGGCACACCTTGCAGAAAATTACAAAAAGAACCGAACTCTCTTGTGTCTATATGGATAGCGTACGCGCATTTGGTGCGGGAGACCCGGGTTCGATTCCCCGATTGAAGTTCATGTGGTTCGGATCCCACGTTAAACTGTAGGTCCACGTCTCATATAACCTTGCTGCTGAACTGACGCTAAATGAAAATCAAAAGTTCAATCCGACAAGTAGAAAAAGAGGAGTGGACAGTGACTGACCTGACACTTGTAGAAATTTCACTTCGTATTTAACCTGGTTCAAGTCCTACTATATTTTCCTTCTTTATCTCTTCCTTGTACATAAATGAAATTATGTACTAACCACTATTCACAGAACACTTTCTGTACTACTTTATAATGTTGTCATGTTCAATCAAGATTATTAGAATTTTCAATGACTGTAAATTACAATCGAAAAGATCATACAAGAACTGGAAGAAGACGTTGTGCTTGTTTTTGCTGGGGATTCGAGAAACAAAAATTACACAAATTTAATGAAACTGTCATTCTGTTACAGCTACAAGAGAGTGAGCAGAACTTTTCTTTCCTTCTGAGAATCCTAAAATTGTTAATAGCCTGATTGTTCGGGCGAGTATAACGCTTCGAACTGTCAAGTCACGTTAACAAATATAACATACTGAAACGAAACGAACTTCCAAGAACCTCATGAAAAAACGATCTATAGCGCAAGAGTTACAGTTTTGTGCGGCATCTCTCCTTCCCAAATAACTGAACCTTACTTTTTGAAAGATTGTTACTGGAACACAATCACTGAGCAACGGTATATGAAACTACTGACACTTCCCTACTACCTAGAACACACTATTTTGGAGTATACTTAATGAACATCAATTTATTTTCAACAAGGCGAAGCAATCCAGGACCCGTACCATGTTCGCGGACAAAATGAGTTCACATTTCGGGGACATACCGTCGACCGCTAACTGCCGGATTTATTTCCTGCGATTTCTTTCTTGAGGATGCCTAAGCAGAGTGTTTGCACATATATATCCCCAACTAACATTCTCAGAAAGCAATAATTCAGGAAGAGGTTGAGTAGTTTTACCCATGATGCTGGTGTCTGTCATGGATTTGAAGGAAGCGTCTATACGCGCTGAAGGTGGTCACTTCGAACATTTCTTGTAATACATTTTGTCACTATCTTTAATGAGCACTGTCTTCTGAAGTTTATGTGCGGTATAAACGGACGCTGTGGCCTCCATCGAATACCTTTTTCAATTACTTATCTTTGGAAACACGCAATAGTTGTGATTTATGAACGTTGTTTACTAGTGTGCGCTGTTAATTAACTTCATACTTCAACGCCTTGTCTTTCAAACACGAAGCAAAATGTGTCCCATGTTTAGGAACGTTTTGATGTCAGCAATCATATGCTAGCATGTCGACGTTTAATGCTATTTGAAAACATAATACTTTGTACCAGGTTGTCAACACTGACAAACCAATATTTTCATATGTTAATTAGTTTTATTCTCTATGTTAGTATAAATGTATTTGCACATGCATAATTCCACTTGATTGTATTATTCCTGTAATAATGAACATTTCCATTCACTTTCCCATAGCCCATTCACTTTCCCACTTGCCATTCGAGAGACTCGACATTTGAACATCCTGTATCTCGGAAACGAAGTGGCATCGGATCCATGTTTATATGAACATTTCTACTTATTTAGATGTCCGCAATCACCTTGTCACTTTTGGCCATGTATTTATATTACACCCTGTATATTTTGCCCGACTCTTTATATACAAGGTTGGAGGAAAGAAGTTCTAGCACTAGCACGGGTATACAAAAATAAAAATATTCTTACATTATTTTCAGAACCCAATCACATTAGAAACATTAACACACTTTTGAGTATCTCATAACGATGTACAGGCACCCACATAAGTACCTGGACCCCAAGTAATGGAATTATAACAGTCATGGGTCCAGGTACTTATGTGGGTGACTGTACTAAACTAAGAAAGAAAGAAAAAAAAGGAACATGTTAGACACGGAGATCCAGTCCAGTCATGTGTCACTGTAAGCTATTTTGAATGTTCTGACGGAAGAATTTGAGAGCATCAGTCAATTACAGGGTAGGATTTTAAGAGCACACGTAACATCAAAAATTGTTAGTTTAAGGGCGATAGCTTATTTAAAAAATTCGTAACAAAGGATTCTACTGTAGAAGGAAGACAAATGTAACGATGAAGAAAATAGTTAATAAAATATGAAATAGTAAAGTAGTGAGATACATCGTAAATGCCGGGAATAAAGTCAATAACGAAACAGAAATACTAAAGGTGAAAAATGTTGAAAATATACTGGATGTTGGTCGGAAGACTTCACGTTTACGCTAGAAGCGTAGAAAATTGTTTTTAACTGGGAAACAAGCATGTGCAATGTAGTGACAGCAGTCACACCCCAAAACATAAAATTGTATCTGTAAAATCGATTTGAGCAAATTCATTGTTAAATGAGTGCATTCCGAATCATCAGTAACGAAGTTCCCACAAATTAAGGTTCCAAACGACGTAATTTTCCAACATTCATTATTTTTATCCCTTTTCCTCCACAAATATTGTTTTCATGCTAGACTCTATTGTTTGTCTTTCACGTTTTTTAAAATAATTAAAACAAAAATACAATAAACTGATATTTAAAAATCCTAATATTAACTAAGATGAAAGAAAAATAATACTTACTCCAGCTATAAGTGTCAAATAATCATCAATTGATTCTTTGTATTTGTTAACTACCATGTCTATGAGAGTACTACGAGCCACATCACAGCGGGTACATATTGCATAATCCTCATTGCACACCACCTCTAAGGTTTTCGCACATGTTTCTAACACCTCAGTATCGGTATGCTTCTCCACTATCACTTGGATTAGTTTCAGCAATTCATCAAGATGCTGCAAAATAAAATAGGTTTACATTTACAACTAAGGAAGTTCGTATTATTTGAGTATTACATTTTACGTATAGCTAGTTGGAAACAATATCTTGGTTTCGTAAAATAGATAACAAGTGTCCGTGAAGATTAATATCTTTGAGCTTCAGTTAAGACCAGGGACCCATAAACCCCCTAAAAAGAGTTATTGGTAATTTACAAAAACGAACTGACGCATGATCAAACTGTAACTCTTGGTGTGTTGTTGAATTAGCACCTACAGAGGATCTGGTTATGTAAAAATAAGTTTAAATCTGTTGTTTCCTTCTGTCACTAACTCATTCATATTAGCTTTGATATCTTAAAATAACAATTATTTATTTTAAAATAACAACTATGTGACAGTTTCGCCAACTAACTGAACATATAGGTTTCATCAGACACTGTAAAAACAAGAGAGAGTTGTATCTGAATATAACGGGATCATGTTGGCACGGGAACAAAGGACGTTAATAAGAAAGTAGAAGGGGGTCAGATTCATTGAAAAAGAGCAATGTTGTGTTATGAACTGGAAACAGGACTTGAAATTGACGAACAGTGAGGCAAGTTATTGGAAAGACTTAACTTGTAGCTTAATTTTCCATTACAGCAGGGAGGGAAATGGATTTCCGATGTTTAGTTTCAATTTTGTCAACTTTTGTTATGATTGTCTGAATCCGTTTTGATCAGCCAATCAGCGTTCAGAACCATTTTTTGGGATCCTGTTATATTTAGATGCAACTCTCTCTTGTTTTTACAGCGTCTGATGAAGCCAATATGTTCAGTTAGTTGGCGAAACTGTCACAGTTATTATTTTAAAATAAATGCTGCTTTGGATTAGGATTAGGAATTAGATTCCTGGGCTATCAGCATCTAAGGCTATTTAGCCCGTCAGGTATATGAGAGATGATGTACCTCGGCGAGCACACTATTCGATGAAAGGGAAGGACGGAAGCGGCCTGGGACCATTGTGTTAGATACCATCTCGGTATTTGTCTGGTATGAATGAGGGAAACATAGGAAAACCTCTCTGAAGATGGCTGGCCTGAAAACAAAAAAAAAAAAAAAAAAAAAAAAAATTCGACCGAGTGTCTCCACCGAGAATCGAACCCAGGACCGTTCGCACCAAAGGCGAGAGCGTTAGCGAATACGCCACGCGACGTTGCTCTGTTCACTGATTTATTTTTCTAGTTTAAGTTCTTTCGCTAATATATATACAGGGTTTTCATAAAGTCTGGACGGATTTAATTTGCTTATAATTTTCATAAAGATGCTCATAATGAAATCAAATAAAGCGCAAACGGTAGCGGAAGGATTAAATTTTTAGTTGCAACACTGTTAGATAAGCGGCAACTCTGAACACGTTGAGAGAGGGAGAGGGAGGGCAAGGGTCAGTTTCTTACCAAATTCCATCCATTGTTGTTTTCATTGTTGTTTCAATGTTGACTGTTAAAAGTAAGTTGTAAGCTGTATTGGTGTGTGTGTCTTTTAAAGAAATAAATAAATGAAAAACTCCTCTGAGAAGACTATTTTTTTTTTTACTGTATCAAAGATGGCGTCGGTGAAAGAGAAAGCGCAATGTGTTCTGTGGTAAGCAGAGCTAAAATCACCAATTCTGGTGTGTCGAAAGTTCACCAAAGAGTTCAAAAAGCCGGCACCGACTGAGAGTGCAATCCGAAAGTGGCATGCTAAGTTTTTGGAGGCAGGAAGCGTCCTGGACCGTCCTCGAAGTGGGAGGCCGCCAACATCGCCTGCAACAGTGAGCAGGGTAAGGGAAAGCATCATCAACAGCCCACAGAAGTCGATTCCTAGACGGTCCATGGATCTCGGAATTCCGCCCAGTTGGAGGTGTGGCGGTGAATGAACTGAGCTGATGCAGATTACAGGTAAAAATTTAATCCTTCCGCTACCGTTTGCACTTTATTTGATTTCAATATGAGCATTTTTATGTAAATTATAAGCGAATTAAATCCGTCCATACTTTATGAAAACCCTGTATATACATAACAGTAAACTTCTTTATAAAATAACACGTTTTAACAATGTATTACTGGAATTTTCAACAGTAACAACCATCTTGATCGGCAATGGTAATTTGAGTTACTAACTGTTGTTCCAGTCCACATCTGTTGGTTTCAACATTAACTCCAGTAACTTATCCGTACACAAACATGTAATAGTCCATTCTCTCTCTTTAATGTATGAAAATGGCATAAAATCAATTACAAAAATACGCCACTGGTAATTAAACGATAAGACGTATTATTTTACAACATAAATTTATAGGTGTGTGAACGTTATTCTCAATAAATGTGTGTCAGTCGTCATCTGTGTTACAAAACCAGTCGATATTAATTCTGTTGCTACCTACCATTCTACTCGCATTTAAAAGCTACGTTAAAAAGCAACGGTCAAAGTGCTTTCTTGTTAGACTATTCTGAGCAACAAATAAACAGTTTTCTATCCATTTGCAACTGATTGCTTGTTTTACTAGATATAGCTTTATTAATCTTCTGAAGATATTCCAATTCGTCCAAAATGTTACACAGCCTCTGTCTTAATTGATTCATAAGCTTTCTTGAAATCTATGAATACTTGGTGAACTTGCTCTCTACCACTGAGCCATGGCTACAGTGGTGATTTCCAGATTATCTACATAAGAGTTTCACTTTTCTGATTTGGACACGGTGGCTCAGTGGTAAAGTACTTACTTCTAGTGGGTGCTGTACCTAGTTCGATCTCCGGCCAAGTGAGTGAGTACTCCCGTTTCTTCTTACATTCTCATTCCACCAATTCTTCCATCGTTATTCCCTTGCCTTAATCATCCGTCTCCCTTAGCCTAATAGGTATTAAACTAAAATATTTCATTTGATTTTACTTTTCTAATTATATTACAACTTTGGCACCAATAATTTCCCAGCAAATTGGCGACAGCAACATTCCTCGCTCTACTTCTTAAGATCAGGCATTACTACAGACCAGGTCCGCGCAGAGAAATTTTAGTTCGGAGGTGTCTTAAGTTCAGGGGGCGGGGGTTCAATATCACAAGACACTACGATTACGTACAATCAGGGTGTCTACTGGAATACCAGAAAGTAAATTCATTACTTTTTCATGACTTTTCATGACCTTTTTGTTCAAATTTTCATGACCATGGCGATAAAAAATTACCATTAGTAATAATAAACCCCTACCATCAGTGGTGCATCGGTTAAGATGAAGATCACGTTATGTTCTTATTTGTCTAATGTACATAATGTCGATTAGCTGACAACTATTTTTAAAATGCAAGAGCAATTTAAAAGGCAGTAAACAAATTTTTAATTGCGGTTTAAAAAGACAGAACAAATTATAAAAGAAATTCGTTTTAAAAAAATAGATCATCAAATTTAAAATCTGCAAACTCAAACGAATAATATTATTTGCATACGTCTAAAGGCCCAAAAATACACAATTTACATTTCTTAGAAGTAAAGAAATAGCAGATCTGAAAGTTGGACAGTAAAAAGTTGTTACTATATTACAGAGACTAGAAGATGAAATGGGGAGCAGCTAGGAAGACAGTAAAGTACCAGTTAGCCAGCACTAACTGGTGGGGGATATTCTCACAATTACTGACCTGATACAACTGTTTCAGTACATGCAGTATGAGGTATAAAAGTATGAAGTATAAAAATATACTCTGAGATTTCAGATTTTCATGACCAGTTGGGTAAATAAAGGACTTTTTCATGGATTTCATGACCACTAAGCAAAATATATGACTTTTTCATGACTTTCATGACCAGTAGACACCCTGACAATTGAATCTGTGTTATTGTGCATCCGAAAAGACAAAAAATAATTCTTAAGTATTTTCACCTACATTCTCAGAAAAAATACAGAAGTAGATTATATATTTATAGAGTACAGATGATGTGAAAGATCAAATCTTTGTTACAGTAATGATTTCTCTGCTTAACAAGTGTAGCTTTTAATTCAATAAAACTTTTGATATTCCATTTGTGTTTATTTTATTAGACTGGCGTTTCAAACTTATCGACTGCGTTTATCTTCACAGTTGTACTAATTCCGAGAACTGCTGTACAATTATACAATTAAAATAATGATGATAATAATAATAATAATAATAAGAAGAAGAAGAAGAAGAAGAAATAAGATATGAGGAGCATATAAGACACACACACGATTAGATCACACACACACCAACAGATTTGGTTGGTTTACCATAGTAGTCAGCACTAGTGCAACATCCAATGAAAAAAAAAAATGTTTAAAAATGCGTCAGTGATATGCAGACCCAGTCATGGATGTAAAATATTATGAAGAGAACCAATAGGAATTAAATTACGCAATAATACACCGAATGGAGATGATTTGAAACTACGTGAAATTTTATATTTTAAAATAAATAAATAAATAAATAAATAAAAATGCAATCTGAGTTTTACGTCCTACGTTATGCCGGTTAGGCTAAAGGTGACGGAGATGATGAGAAATTAATGATATCGTGGAATTAAGAAAGTGGGAGGAAACGGGAGATCACCGAGAAAACCCACGAGCACTGTGTAAATAAATAAATAAGAGAATGAAAGAAATAAGGAAAGGGTCAATATAAATTTGAATTGAACTGTAACTTGTAACAATGTTTAACTCTTAAATGATGAAATATAAAATTATAATAATACAACAATTGTATTGCAGTAATTGTAAAATAATTCTCCAAATTAATGTAACTCTGAAGATAACGGCACTTACACTCACAAAATTATATCAAATTAGAAAGATGGATATGTATCATTGCTGGTACGATAAAGGTAAAGGAACCTTAAATCACATTGTGTTTGACAGTGATCTTCAGAAAAATGACATTAAATTTGATTTCACATCTTCCCCAATTACATGGAACAAGATCATTTTCATATAAACGAACACTAGCAGAATATAACTGGAATGACATGACTTATGCTGAAATCCTTACTATCATCTGGAATTATATTATGATCAGTTTATATTACTTCACATCGGATTTTAAAAGCAACAATTTAACAATATTATACCCAAGGAGATAATATTAAATTTATTTAATTGACTGTATAAGAAAAAAAAGGCGCAAATTCTTCACCTTTTAAGGTTATATTCTGATAAATGGACCATCGTTTAAGCAAGTTTCGAAATATTTCTCCGCCGACTTGTATAATGATCAAGGTTATTAAATTGATACTAATCATTTTAATTTTTTCTCTATTTCCCACATTTATAGCTTACAGAGAGGACTCGTCAGGAGCACTTATTGTTAATTAACACTGTTAATAATAAAGAGGAAGGAAGGAAATGTCAGTGTTTGAAATTTCAGTCAAATAAAATAAACACGGATGGAATATCGCGTCTTACTTATTAAATTACAAACATCTCCGTGAAGATTACGTGGAAAGTACACTCTTCTTAAGAAAAGTATAAAACTGTATATCAAGTTATGAAGTTTTGGGGAAAGGTTGGTAGTTCGGACCTCCCACCTCCTTCCCCCCACGTAGGTGAGTCCCTGCCACAGACTGATTCTACTCCTTAGGAGTTTTTCCTCCTGCACGAACATTAATAATTTGCTGATCTCTCTGATTATTAAGGAAATCCTACCAGACTTAAGTATACTTCAGCTTGTTAAAATTTTAAATCTCTTTAATAAGCACTTGAACTCCAGAAAAGAAAACAAAACTTACGGAACAAATTTTAAAAATATATAACAGAATAAATTACTTGTTTTATTAACCTCGATTATAAATTTTTAAATATATAATAATACGTAAATACATGAAGTATATTCACAAACCTTTTCTTGCCGAGATGTAGTGTATATTTCAAGATCAAAATACTGAGGAATAGCCATAAGGTTAGACACTTTCTCTGGATCAGCCAAATATTTTGTTAGTAGTGATGGAAGGGTTTGTATAAAGTGCTCAGTCAACCTCACTTTATCATCTTGAACTTGTTTGATTTCTTTCGCCGACAGAATCTGTAAAAAGTGAAAATAAGTATTCCAAATATAAATAACAATGATAACGAGAGAGAGAAAGAGTTCAATAATAAAGAAATAATTGGAAGATTAAACCAGGGTGGATTTTTTTTTAATTTATTTATTTAAATCAAATCTTTCTCCTCGTATAATAAAAGTCGCGAACTGAAGAAAAAACATTAGGAATTAGTATTAAATGTTAAGTATGCCATTTAAGTGGAAGTATTAGGGTTGAAGTTTCAATGAATCCTCATTCGTTAACCTATTTCAATCTCAATGTTTCTTAAGCATTAAGGAAAAAGTACAGCAACGTTTATTAAAACTTTTTTTTTTCAGAAAAGTTCCTGACATTTGCATATTTTTAAAAAAATCGTAATTAGTTTGTGGCACGAAATACATATAAACTACGTAAATTTCGCGTAAAGTTATAAACTCTAAAAAGTTTCGGAGAGGAGATCGGACCCCTCTAAATACGCCCCTATTGTCTGGAAAGAAACAGACGCGCTCACAAAAGAATTTTCCAAGATGATTTCCTCGTTGGAATAATTAACGATTTAAAAACCCTATGTTACGAAGAGAAGAAAGCAGGATTGCCCCCTTTCCCTACAAAACGGGATTTTTCCTAATCATCCTCTCCATGAAACACTCGTTCTCAGACTGTCCTGTAGATACATTTGCGTCTCATTGTATTATGATTACGGTATTATCTTCCATAATCAAAACAGCAGAACAGATGGGATTTTACATATTTTCACTTTAAATTATTTCGGAATTTGATTTAAATCAACGATTTTTATTTTTTTTTAAATCAAGTGACTGATTTAAATCAATCCACCCTAGTGTAAACCAATAATGTGTTAAATCAACGAGGTGATGATAAATACTCTCAAAACACAATAAAATAAAGGGGAAAAAATACCTTTCGTGTGGGTCCTCTTCCAACTGGTGGTTCTCCGGTAGCCGCCTGTCGAATACAACACACCATGATCTCAATTAAACTGGTCTCTTGTCGGTCATCCAACGGCTCTTCTGATGGCCCTGGATCTTCTAATAACAAGTCGGTCATGCACTCCCAATCTTTCATCATTTCGTTTGATTCGATTAATGAATCTACTAAGTAAGCACCATGCTCATGAAGCTATGGAAGAAACAGAAAAAGAATTCAACAATCAGAGATGGCTGAAATCTTTAACTCAAAGCAATTCTAGTATTTACCCGACTATACGACGATCACTATTTTCAAGAGGCATCTTGAGAATTTTCTTATTTTCAACAAATTCTGAACAATCAAAATTACACATTGTTTTACTGATACAAAACTCAAATATTTTATTTATTTATTTTTACAAGTGACGTAACAAACAAGTAATTTATGACGTATTTAGCGTACCAAGTTAACATTTCCAGTTTATCATCAGAAACAATAAATCAAACATTTAGCTTTACATTTAAGATTTTAATTTCGGTTTTAAGATACAATGGGATGTCGAAAATCTGAACGTCAAAAATAAGAAAGCGGTCCCTAGAAGCTTTTTACATTTTGTCTTAGCGCTAGCGATAAATAAACAATAGGGTAATCCGTCGATGTTGTGTGGAGACAGTGTTTTCACAAAAGCTAATTTATATGTATTTGATTGTCATACATATTTTTTGTTTTTCCTTAGTACTATACAAGTTAAGTTTTAAGTGTGAGTTACAAGAACAGTGTAATTTACTGTACGAGAAGGTACTTCACAAATATTAAATGTAAGTAGCCTTACGTACAGTATTATAATTACTGTATGTAGTGTATAACCATTGTATCGATAAAAGAGCATACCGTACAGTATATTTAAGCCTAAATGGTATTTTCTTGGTCATTTTCGAAAATCCGAACTACCTGTGGTCCCAATTAGTTCGGATTTTCGATTTCCTACTGTATTCCGATATTTCATATGCACGTCTAGTAGGTGATGAATTGACTCTGCACAGTTAGTTGTAAAAGAAAAACGTCTTCTAGCAATTTGACAGAAGGTGATGTATCTAAACTGGAAGCAACATTACTTCACTGAATTGCTATGCTGATACGTTGTATAAGAAAACCAGTAGCCCAATTGACACCAGTAAAGTGTGCAATACGTTGGCTTACTTCTTCGATGAAACTGAGACCTTCAAGTTCCCCGAATGCCGCTCGATTCAATGGCTATAGTCACGAACATGTACCTATCGAGTAGATTACTATATTTTCTTCTTTTCTCGCACTCTTTGTAGACTGCAATACCTCCTTCTCGTGATGAAGAAAGAGTTAAGTGTCAGAGCACGTGAAATCTCATAGAAGAATCTTTTCCCTCTTGCATGGTACCAGCGTTATCCCATCTGGTCTTTTGACGTCAGATCGGTTACATCCCGCCGGTTCACGAGCAGATGGAACTTCCGCTGATGTGAGTGCTCTCCTGATAATGTCATTCACGTTGGAGTGTTTCACATCTCTTCCGGAACTATTTATGCAAAACAGATCGTGTAGATCATTCTGTTTGAAGCACCACATTTAGAGCAGTTGCGTGAACCGCAGATGTCTACCCCTAGGCGAAGTGCAACTGCATTACGAAAACTTTCATTTTGAAAAATGCAATCCTAGGGCGTATGATGGTAATGCCTGCAGCCAATCACCTGAAATTGGAGGTTAGAATGCGAGATCCTCTTGACTATCTGCTTCTTGTAATAACACTGATTGATGTAATTTGGTGATAGGTTTGTCCCAAACTGATTGTGAACGTCTGCCCATTATTTCAGAGGACTTCAACAAGCTAGGTTAGGTCAGCCAGATATGCAGTCTTAGACATCAGATTCTATGTAAGGTTCATCTTCCAGATTCAGGAATATCTCAATGGTATGCCGGAATCCGTAGAACGTCACTAAAAACGTAACATACGCCAAATCGATAGCCCGACGAATACCAAGATTTCAAGAATCAACTGGAAGGGAGGCCTGTATCCATGCATTACTATTTAGGTCACAGTTAAGTAATGATTCCAATCGTTTTAAAACATGATCCAACTACTCTAGTAAATCGATTTCACACCAAGAAGGGGAACAACGTAAAAAAACAGATTAGTCTTGGCATAGAAAGACACACGAAGGATGTATAAAATATATTAAAATATATAAAAAAATAACATTAACCATTGCACATTTACGCGAATTATTTGTTGCCTAAATTATGGCAATAAAAGAACAAATACCGGTAGTTACGATGTACATGCATTTTTATTGTCAGAACCTTTTTTTACCATATTTATAATCAAAATAACAATGACTACAATAATGGGGGTGTATTTTTACCGTTCAGTATAAGCAGTTACACAACGTAAGAACACTGACCTCAACTACTAAAGCTTAATCTGTGAATGTACCACGACCCCATATTTTTCGAATAAAATTTGGGGGAAAAAAAACCTCATCATATAGTCGGATAAATACTGTATATTAAAATTCAGTATTTGCTTGGACCCTGTACTTCATTAATATAAACTATTTTAAGATGATGTAATAAATAAAAATGAGAACTGATAAGACTCTTCTCTCAAATCAATCTTTAAATATCACATAATATTCAAAAGGAAACTATTTCTTCTCGTAAAGCGTTGTCAAACTGTACCAAAATATTTCTGAAAACTAAGATGATCCAGAAAGATTCAAAACAACTCAAACAGTAAGCTAACAAATAACCCAAACGTTAATTTTATCTGTTAAAAACTTAATTCACTTCTAGTACGTCGCTTTCGTGCGAATAGTGTCAAATTCGATTCCCGGTACAAGTCGTGCTTCTTCAACCTTGCAGAGTGTAGCAGTGGAACGTATACTCATACAAAAGAAAACAATAGAATGTTCCTTGGAAGTAAACTCAAAAAATGAATTTTCTGAAGAGAAAATGACACGGGAAAATACTTAGTGTTATATTAAAATAGTACCTCGGATTCAATGAAGAACTGGACCAAATCCCTGACAAGAGGCGTGTTTGGCAGTCGTTTCTTTCCTCTTTTCGTTCGTACTCCTGCCACCGCCTCGTCGTCAGGTACAAAAAGGCGCTCGTTTAGAAATTCACCAGCTGCTTGTGCTACTGCTCTATGGGAAGAGTAAACCAATTCGTACACATGCTCACAATCCTTATCCGTCAATATATCTCTGTGGTACCTAAACAAAAGGAACACAAAATTATTTCTACATTCTAAGAAATCCATTTCAGAAAAGATTTAAACTTACATGAACACAAGAATCTTGTTTTTATAATACAATTTAAAATGGAGAACAAAGGGGAAGGAAGATGTGTAAGAAAATGCTACTGTTTGTATATTCGTTATCCCTTGCAATCCCTTATGCAGGGTATCCACACAATTTGGCGGGGGAAAAAAACTGACTCTTCCCTGACTTTCCATGACCAAAGTTCCAGATTTCTCTGACCAATGAGAGAGAGAGAGAGAACCCGTCTCCACCTTCCCCATATTTGAGCTTGTTCTCTCTTCACTTCTGTTTCTTTCTTTTTACAATTTTCTTAAATCCAACAGAATGTAAATTTACAAACATGCACTAGACTGATATCGATTAAATATTACACAAAATGTAAAGTTACAAACGAAAGTATGCAGTATACAGAGTACTTAAGATATGAAAAAAAAATTACACATTTAATTATTGGACGTTATACAACACATGCTGGAAGAACCTTAAAACAAGTATTCTCTCAATCTCTCCCACTATTATCTACTCTTAAATTAACAATGCATGTACCGCGATATTCTATACACGATACACTTTTAATAATGCGCTGGATATAAAAGCAAGTATGCAGAACCAGTTAGGTGTGTTTCTTCACAAAATTAATTTCAACAACTATTTCAGAGAACACTGTCTCCCTCAATATCATCATTGGGAACACTATTTTTTTTTTTTTTTTTTTTTTTCATCCAATAATCCTGTCACAGTTAAGAAATTAACACTTACTATTTCATAAATTGAATAATTGAACAATGGACCTCATCGATTTTTCCCCGACTTTCTCTGAGCAATCTGCAATTTCCCTGACACATTTTTAGTTCCCTGACTTTCCAGAATGTTGTAGCAACCAGTCACTTAGTTATAGCAACTACATGCAACCAGTCACTTAGTTGTTATATCCATATTTCGAATGTACATACGGGCACTCCTCTTTCGGACAAATACAGGCTTAAGTCATATTATATAATAAAGCTCTTAACATAATGTACAGAGTAAAAACTGATTGGGCCGGAACTCGAACCTGGGATGTCCGGCATACCGTGCTGATGCATTAACTACTACGCCAGCCCATTTTCCAGACAACCAAACATTCTCTTACTCCTGTAGTAGGTGCTCTCCACTCACATCACAGCCTAGCCATTGTGCTTGGACAATCCGGTGTCCATATATTGAGAACACCTTTACTTTTGTGGTCTGAGTGGAGAGCACTGACCACAGAAGTGAGAGGGTGTTTGGCTGTTTTGGAAAGCAGACTGGCTGGCATGGTAGTTAACGCACCGGCACGGTATGTCGGAGATCCCGGGTTCGAATCCCCGGTCCAGTAAATCACATTTTAACTGTAAGTTATTGATAATTCGCATATATAGAGGATTTGGTGTGTAAAAATAAGTTAAAATCGGTTGTTTCCTCCTTTTATAATATATAAAGCTCTTCAAATCTTTAATTAAACCAACACAGTGCAAATTATAAAAATAATTGCCAAATTGTATCTATATTTAATGATACAATCGCAACCAAGAGAAAAAATAGAAGTAATTAATTAGTAATCTCTTTATCTATACAACAAATGGGTGTGTAACAAAAAGGTCGGAACAGTGGAATATCTCGGGAAATACACTTGAGATTCAAAAACCGCGAAACACGTATCCAATATTTTAAAAAGGTCTATTGAACTAATATAAAATGAAGTTGTCCTCCCCTTCCCTAACGGCGGTAGTTGAGGGCAACTTTAAAATTTTAAATAGAAACCCCCTATTTTTATTGCAGATTCGGGTTCTGCGACCAAAAATAAGCAACTTTTGCTGGAAGCACTTTTTCGTTATCTTTCTAGATGGCACTGTAATCGCAAAATGAATATAATCGTACCGAAGTCCCCTAGCTTTGCGATCTGAAATATTTCCGAAATGACGAAAAATGTGACACTGGTTACGCAAGAACGTACCCATTTCACGGGCCTATAGAATTCTGTGAACAACAAGTGCCCCCAGGGGTCCTATTATAGGGCCCCAAGAGCCAATTTGAAAATTTCAGATGGAAACCCACTTTTTTATTGCAGATTCTGATTCTGCGACCAAAAATGAGCAACTTTTGCTGGAAGTACTTTTTCGTTATCTTTCTAGATGGCGCTGTAATCGCAAAAAAAAAAATTATCGAACCGATGCCCCCTAGCTTTGCGATCTGAAATATTTAAAAAAAAAAATGACAAATATGGTTACGCAAGAACGCACCCATGTCAGGGGCCTATAAAATTATGTGAACAAGTGCCCCCAGGGGTCTCATCATAGGGCCCCAGGGACCAACTTCATAATTTCAAATGGACATCCACTATTTTTATTGCAGATTCGGATTCTGCGACCGAAACTAAGCAACTTCTACTTGAAGCACTTCCTCATTATTCTACTAGATGGCTCTGTAATCACAAGAAAAGGAATATAATCGTACCGACGTCCCCTAGCTTTGCGATCTAAAATATTTCCGAAATGACGAAAAATGTGACACTTTGGTTACGCAAGAACGTACCCCTTTCAGGGGCCTATAAAATTCTGTGAACACCAAGTGCCCCCAGGGGTCCTATCATAGGGCCTCAAGAGCCAACTTGAAAATTTCAGATGGAAACCCTCTTTTTTATTGCAGATTCTGATTCGGGACTGAAACTATGTAACTTTTACTTGAAGCACCTTTTCGTTATTCTACTAGATGGCGCTGTAATAACACAAAATTAATATCATCGTACCGACGCGACGTCTGCCAACTTTGAGACCTAAAATATTTCCGAAATGACAAAAAATATGACAAATCTAGTGACGCAAGAATGTACGCATGTTAGAGGCCTATAAAATTCTCTGAACATTAGCCCCCATAGGTCCTATCATAGGGCTCAGGGACCAACTTGATAATTTCAGATGGTAACCCGCTATTTTTATTGTAATTTTGATTTTGCGACTGAAAGTACGCGAATTTTATTTAAAGTATTTTTCGTTATCTACCTAGGTGGCGCTGTAATCACAAAAAAAAAAAAAAAAAAAAAAAAAAATCATGTACTTTACCTGGGATTGATAACCTAAATATTTCGAGAAATACACCTGCAATTAAAAAGCATGGAATACGTTACCAATATTTTAAAAAGGCTTAGCATAAAACTAAATTGCTTTCATTTACATTTTTATGCGACCGTTGTAAACCTTTACGATATGGAAAGGGAAGTGTTTGTGCTTTACAACAAGACACATCTTCCCTTGAATTGTAAAGATCAAGTAGACCAATATGTTCATTAAATATCATGTTCAACATGGACAGATTAAATAAAATCATTACTTCACACTAGTACGAAAAAGCACAAAAATGACGGAGTTTTCACAGAAGAACAAATTTACAAAACGTGGATAAAGCAGAAAGAAATTTAATTGATATACAGGGGTATTGTAAATGATGATCTCGATTTCAGGTTAATAACTAACGTTTATTTACTCACAATGACATGCAGCTTATGTTAAATGAGGAAAAACTTAGGATTTTTTTTTTTTTTTTTTTTTTTTTTTTTTTTTAATGAACACATGTGTGTTACTTGTTAAAGATGCTCAAGACGAGTGCCGTTTATTATTCAACATACATCAGTCAAATAGTCTTATTCTTGGCACACTCTTTCCTACATTCCAGAGTCAGTAGATCCACCTGCTTTTTAAATACGTTCTCCAAGTTCAGTTAAATTCTTAGGGAAGTGTGGCTGATACACTTGGATTTAACATAACCCTAACTTCGTTAAACACTAACTACATTCCGTTTCACATGAAATTCGAGAGTTAAGAACGTTGTTTTGTCTTCGTTTCCTGCTATTTTAATTTACTGTTACGCTAGCTGCGGAATGCGTAACTACACATCAGCTTTACCAGCCACGTACTGTCTTCCCGTTTTTCTCGAAGAACTTGATTATCGTTGAGTCCCCTTGCCTCTCACGACTTGCTTGTCTAGAAAATGCAGATGAACAAAATGTAACTGCGATATTTTCCATAAGTAGAAGCTTTGCTTTGTTATAATTAAATATAAACTAATTATTTGCTGAGCAAAACTATATATTTTCGTTAAAATTCAAACATGTGTTTAATTTTAACGAAAATATATAGTTTTGTTCAGCAAATAATTAGTTTATATTTAAAATGTAACTGATGTTTCACAGCATGTGCTCAAGCTGCGCACTTTTCTTGGTCTAACAGTGAGCAATTCGATGGTAAAAGATAAATACTGCATTCCTGATGACGTTCAGTTCAATAAGTGCAACTTTATCAATAACCCTTTGACGAAGATTATCCGAACTGGTTGGCATTGTTTGGTATACTCGAACTTTTAGAAAACCCCAGAAAAAATGTTCTAGTGACGATAAATCAGGGTAACAGAGAACGAGCGGGCCACTCAACCTCGCCTCTTCTGCCAATCCGTTGTTTAGGAAATTCCGTGTCAAGAAATTGCCGCATATTTATAATCTAGTGTGGTCTTGCACCACCTTGCTGGAACCATCTGTGAGCAAAATTGCCTTCTACAGTGTCTCATTGATGGAACTACTTGATTTCGAAGCATCTCCCCAAACAGTTAAAAAATCAAATTGTCATTAATAAAAAGGGGAACAGTTATTGTATTATTTAGCACTGCTTCTCAGATATTCAAGTTTTCAGGATTTAGAGTGTGTTTGAAAGGACCAATGAGATTGCTGTCAAATCGAAACCTGCAATTATATCTGTTAATATAACCAATTAGGTGGAACGTGGCTTCAACAGGAAATACAATGGTGGTGGTGGTGGATCATCATTGATTTGTTTCATCATCTCTTCAGAAAATTCTACACAGTGATCAAAGATATCTTCATTCAGCTGATATATATCAGATGAATTTTGTATGGGCGCAACTTTATATTCTTCAACATTCTTTTCGCAGACATGTGACTAATCTCATGTAGTTCAGCAGCTATATGAATGCTAAGGTGAGTATTTTCAACAAGTGAGTGCAACATCAAGCTGTTTGTCGTCGATTTCGGTCGACCAGGAATGTTAAACTCTTTTATAATTACCGTTCCCTCGGCGCGTCTTACGATGCACTCGACAGTAGATCTCGAAATGGGATTGTGTGGAACGCTAAATTTTTTTGTTAAATTCTGCACATGACCTTTCGCGATTGCCTCATCCTTGTATTATCCAGAGCGTTACAACTTTACTTCGAGAGCTCTAATACAAACCAGCTGAAATACATCTTGAGTGTTCAGAGATTTTCTGTAACATTACTGCTACCAATATCTAATAGCTTCTACGTTACTGGACCGTAATTTACGACCAACGATAAGTATTTGTAGAACATGGCATAGAGATGACACATACGTATGTCTTCTGGTCAAATGTTATTTTTTCCACTAATTTTATAAAAGCACATTTTGCTCTCTTTTCTAATGACTAATTGATCTATCGATCAACTTTACATATTCACATTTACTTTCACTTCTCAGATGGAATTACATGTAGTTTCAAATCAAATCGTAATTATGCACATCTACATAACTATAACAAACTGATAAGTTTCATTTTAAACTTTAATATATTCACCGATCAGCATTACGTGTTCACTTTCACTTTTACCCTTCAGGTAAAATCACATGGTCTATATTCAAATCAAATCATTATAATATCTACATAAACATGACAAAAATGTTTTAAGTAATACTTTAAGTAAAACTTGCATATTTTTGGTCGCAGAATCCAAATCAGCCTTAAGGTAGAGGGTTTATACTTGAAATTTTGGGGAGATAAAGGCAACTTCATTTTATGTTAGTTGAATAGAAATTTTGGGGAGATAAAGGCAACTTCATTTTATGTTAGTTGAATAGATCTTTTAAAATTATTGGACAAGTATTAAAATTGCAAAGTATTTCTCGAGGTATCATCAGCCTCAGGTGACGTACGTGCATACGATAATATTCAATTTTTTGCGATTACAGAACCATCTAGCAGAATAACGAAAAAGTGCTTCAAGTAAAATTTGCTTATTTTCAATCACAGAATTAGGATCTGCAATAAAGAAGGGGATTTCCATTTCAAATTTTCAAGTTGTTCCCTGTGGTCCTATGATGGGACCCCTGGGGGCACTTGTTGTTCACAGAATTTTATAGGCCCCTGAAATGGGTACGTTCTTGCGTAACTAGATTTGTTTTATTTTTGTCATTTCGGAAATCTTTCAGATCGCAAAGCTAGGGGTCGTCGGTACGATGACATTCATTTTTTTGCGATTACAGAGCCATCTAGTAGAACAACGAAGAAGTGCTTCAAGTAAAAGTTGCTTAGTTTCGGTCGCAGAATCCGAATCTGCAATAAAAATAGTGGGTTTCCGTTTGGAATTATGAAGTTGGTCCTTGGGGCTCTATGATGGGATCCCTGGGGGCACCTGTTGTTCACAGAATTTTATAGGTCCCTGACATGGGTGCGTTCTTGCGTAACCATATTTGTTATTTTTTTTTTTTTTTTTTAATTTCGGAAATATTTCAGATCGCAAAGCTAGGGGTCGTCGGTACGATGACATTCATTTTTTTGCGATTACAGAACCATCTTCTGCAATAAAAATATAGAGTTTCCATTTGAAATTTTAAAGTTATCCCCACCTCTCCCCGTTAACTGTTTTATGGTAGTTGATTAGATCTTTTTAAAATATTGCATACGTGTTTCGCGGTTTTTGAATCTCAAATGTGTTTCTCGAGATATTCTAATGTTCCGACCTTTTTGTTACACACACCATATATATATATATATATATATATATATATATATATATATATAGGGTGTTAATGAATTATACCGACAAATTGTAAGAGGTGATTCCATCAAAATAAAGAGAAAAAGTTCATATGGACCTGTGGGGAAAAGAGCATATTTTCAGAGCTAGGGCTGTCCAAACTCGCGAAAAAGCCAAATTAACAAATTCTACTTTTTTGAGCTAAAGTTTGTAATGAAGGGGTGAAATATCACAGTTGATTTTTTTTTAAAAAAAAATTATAATTACATATGGTAGTACACTCACTACAGCTAGAATAACACCATTGATAAATGCTTCCTACATGTTTTCTGATTTTATTAAATTTGAAATTTTTGCCAAGTTTGAAGAATGCTGCAACTCGTCGCACTGCAGGTAAGCACTTTACAATCGAGATATTGTGAATATCTAATCTGTTATTTCTGCTTAGATATATAAGACTAGCTTTCTAGAGTTATGCTATCGTAACTGATAAGGCAGGATTACAAATAACTAAAAATTAATTCTCTGAAAGTGCTTGTGCAGAAACTACACAAATAAATAAAATGAAAATATAACAGACGCTTATGTTCTAAGCTACTTACTTCAATATACTAATAACTAGTTTCACAGCTTGCACTGCCACATCATATTCTTTGTCCAATGTCATAGCTACTATTCTATCTTTAAATTTACTTGTGAACAATTCCAACTTCCCCTTCAGTTCTTCCGATGCATACAATGGCTGCAGCGCCTGCAGAAAATCAATAATCAAGATAAGTCAAGCGAAATTAAACACGTACACACAGTATTCGTACACATTACACCAATATTATTATTATTTATTATCACTTGAACGATAAACTTCGTCGAAATGGCAAACATTCAACCAATTACACAAACATGATTGAAGGAATTACAAGCATTGTTGAAATTACATCTATGTAAGCTACAGTTAATAAATATTAACGACGACAACGGACTCTATGCTAAGCAACTTATACTGCAATGCATAAGAAAATTTAAGACATTCTCATACAGAACTTTTGGAGATGTTTAATAGTGATTCTGCAAAGGATCCTCGATGTAAGTGTAACATAATGCAACTAAAATTACTGCGAGAAACTTTCAGTAGAAAGGATTAATATTGTCGACAACTGATCATATAAGTGTCATTAGGCTGCTAATTGCTGAGTTAGGTTTCATTTTGTCATTTAAACCCCTACTTAATAGACGCAGAACACCCACTACTTAAGTTTACGATATTAGTGGAAAATAGTTTGAAATAAATCTCAGAAACCTACCTTTTTGCTATAATGCTGAAGTGCGTGGTTAGTTATGCATGTACAATCCGCGGCAAAAAACCTGCAACATGAACATATAAGTTTATTGTGAAATGACGAAGTCTTTTGCTACAAAATAAGTGTGCACGGGAGGAGGCCGAGGTTTATCCTGGCGTGATTCGTTCCACTTAGACTTATGTTCATTCCCTGTGCTGTTAGGCGTAGTTTCACAATAAACTTACATCCTCATGTTGCAGGTTTTTTGCCGCGGATTGTACAAATATCTAGACAAGTAATACCCAAATACTACTATATCACTTGAAACGAGTTATTACAACTATAAATTTTTGAGTTGAGTTGGTTTTAGTTTAGCATCCCTTCAGCAGAGAGGCTATTTGAGACGTGGACCTACAGCTTAACGTGGGGATTCGAACCACATGAACTCCTGCCGGGAATCGAACCCGGATCTCACACGCCCAAGGCGCGTACGCTAACCGCTTAGCCACGAAGGAGCTCCACTATAAATTTTTAACCCTTGATTAACTTCAATGCCAATATAGTTTTAGTGAAATTTGTTCGTTCCGAAGTTACTGATAAAGGAATACATAAGGAACTTTCACTGGCTATTGTACAAACAGAAAGACACCTTCGAGGCTAAGCGATTAGCGTTCAGATCATAGGCGTGAGTCAAGTCTGATTCTCACTGGAAAATTATGTATTTCAAATTCCATGTTAAGCTGAAGGTTTACTTCTTACATAGTCTCGGTGAGCAAAATGAACACTGCATGAAGATTGCTCCCAATGAACCTAATTCTTACGCTTCTACACTTCATGTATTTTTAAAAGATCTAATAATACTAAAATCTTGATGGACACAGTAAACTAAGTTCCTCTCTTCATAAAGAAAATTGAACGAAATGAAAAATGTCACGAAAGTTATAAATGGAGTGGAAGGATGGTAACTTACAAACTGCTATTTTATAACGTCGCACTGAAAGAAAGAAAAAGAAATTCTAATATATATATATATATATATATGGGCTGGAAAACGCTTCATTTTAGAGTTATAAACCACCGAAAATGCGACACATCACATCTTAAAACGCCTTAACTTGAAAATTATAGAATCTCTCGCACGCGATTCAAGGTATTATACAGGAACTGGTATACGTTCTATTTAAAATATCTATGCTTCGCGATCCCTCCGTACCAGTATAAAGTAAGTTGGGAAACAGGATACACTTTTAAGTACTAACTGAGTGTTCCTGCCGAGTGAGTGATATTTCGCATTTTCGACGGTTTGTAACACTGAAAGGAGGCGTTTCAACTAGGGATGGCCAATTACACTTTCCAGATTTCGGAAATATTCCAGAATTTAGAAAAAATCCAGAACTCGGAAAAATACGGAATTAGAAAAATTCCGATTTTTCCTATTTTTCAGAAATCAGATTTTTTTTTAAATTTCGGATTTTTCCGAATTCTGGATCTTTTCCGAAATCTACACTTTTTCTGAAATCCGGAATTTTTCCAATTTTACATTCCGGTTCCGGAAAGTAAAAATTCCGGAACTGGCCATCTCCCCCAATGTTTAAATAAAACCTTTTTTTGTCATTTGATACAAGAATCATTTAAATTTATAACATCCTTTATAAATTCTTCCTATTAAATGCTCGATGATGCCAACGGCAGTTTTTGAAAATTAATCTTTTCTTCATATCTACTTTACGTAAGCATTTAAAGTGAGAATCTGCAAACATACCCTCTCTACATAAAACTCATGTTTTAGGATTTTTCGTATAACTCACCTGCAAACACTTCAACCTGACTTCGCCCACTTTATCGTGTAACGTCCACCCGATATATTTCAAATACGAGTCATCTAGAAAATTTTGATGGAATTTCTTCATCCAAACTCCAATCTCTGCCATACAAATGGCTCTTATTTCTGGTAGTGTATCCCTTTAAAAGATGTGAATTCAGAACATTAATTAAAAGAAAAGTTCCGAAATTTAAATTACATATAACCGGCAACATTTAAAAATTAAATCTTCAGTCTCCACATTAAGCGAAATCTCGTCAGTTTCAATATCATAATTCCAGGTGAAATTATTTTTAAGTAAGAGATACGCGAACCACTTAATTTTAAAATTTTAGACTATATCTGAAATGAAAATTCGTTTACATGTTAACAAATTTTATACAATCTTTTCGACTCGGGTAGGGAGGTTTGCGTACTACGGTCAAATTTAGAGCAATGTTGGCAGTAGTTTACTACCATCCCTGCCGAAATGGCCAGAAAAGAAATTTATCTTGATAAAGGTAGCAGTACTTCCAGAAGTGTCAAATTGTCAGAAATCACAGTAATTGGTCCAGTAGCTTTGACCAGGCATGGCCAAAATGACTTTAACGGCTGAAATATTGAACGGTAGGAGGTAATCAGAGATCACTTTATTTTCCTCCACACTTGCCGACAGCAGAAAGAACGTGTGGCAATTGTCTTTCGCACGCCAAAACAATTCCGAATGTAAATTACCCCTCTCCAATTCGGGTTTCCAGGAGGGGGACGTCTTGGGAAGGATTACTGGAGGAGAGAGTAACAGTGTTTGAGAAAGATTGCTGGAGAGAGGAAGACAAGAGAAAGAGGATTAGGAAAGAGACTTGAAACGCACGAAAATTCGAAGAAAAGTATACTTAGCGAGGAAAGAATAGATACAAATAGTAGGTAACAGGCGGTGGAAGCATAATGAACTTTACATATAACACATTGCTGAAGGAGTAAAAAGCGAAAAGGAAACTATGGGTTACAGAGCAATGATGCACAAAATGAGGCGTATAGTTTCTAAATCCGCCATCTCCAATTTTCAAAAAAAAATGAGATAAGTAGATTTACTGGTATTCCTTTCCATGCCCGACACGATGAGAGAGATTTTTATCATTTGGTAGTTATAATGAATGTTCAGAAAGCAGAAAAGTCTTTCTAAAAAGAAAATTTTATCTCACATAATCTCTGAGTTATCAGTTTTTCCTGTTTTTCTCGAAACCTTTTATGGATTTAGAAACTAAACGCCTCAAATGGAATAAAGGAGGGCGTGAAAATAGATTAATACAAAAGACAATTGGATGTATAGGAAGTTAAAAGACTTACGATAGAAAACAGGAAGGGTTTTATAAAAATGTGTGTCATAGTGTGGAAAATAAAAAACGGCGAACGGAAAACAAATAAAAGAAAGAAAAAACAATTTTTTGCGTTAAGAGAAAGAGAAACTGATTAGATCATTGCCTGAGACGAGACTGTGTGATGAAGGATATGCTAGAGGGTACGATGGCGGGAAAACGAGGGAGGCTACAGGTGATAGACAGTATAAGAAAACTGGTACACCATATGGAGAGATTAGCTGAAGACAATGATGCATGGAAAGTTCTGTTTGCGGCAAGTTACCTGCCAACAATGGAAGAATAACTATGATGATGTATACTTATTTTTGCTGATTGTGGTCAGTCTGAATATTATGAGAAAAAACGATACCTCTTGCTTAGCGTATACATCAACATTCTTCGCAGAGCATTCCATGGTTAAAAACCACTGGAAAGCGCCCAGTTTTATCAACAACGAAAGGCCAAACGAAGAAGTACGAGGGTCGGCTGATAAGTTCTCGGCCCGACCCCCTTCCGAATGTACTATCCTGATATAATTGATGTCATGTGAAATGTTGATCTTTTATATGTTTAAGTACCAAATTTCACGATTCTACCATGAACGGTTTTTATTTTACAGGTAATTGAATGAACCATGGCGGAGCCAAATGTCAAATTCACCAAAGAGAAGTTGCAAGATGCAGGACAATGCTCCCGTCCACAAGGCTGGCAGAACAATGGATTTTCTGAGGGACCTAGGGTTTCAGTGCATCGACCACCCACCTTACTCGCCAGATCTTGCCCCTTCTGATTATTATGTTTCCAAAACTCAAAACAGCACTGAATGGACAGAAATTTCACAGTGATGAAGAGGTGATAACAGCTGCGGAACAGTTTTTTGCAGACCTTAAGATTGTTTTTTTTTTGGGGGGGGGAGGGGGGGGAGGGTTGGAGAAGTTGCCGCATCGAAGTGCCAAGTGTATTCACCTTCGAGGGGACTATGTTGAATAGCCTCACACTTTCATGCCTGCAGCTCCAGTCCTTCTGGGTCGGGCCGAGAACTTATTAGCCCACCCTCGTAAGAGATTGTCTACGAAAATAAATAAACCAGTCTTTAAATTACAATTAAGTTATTCACGAACTGCTAATATATGGCTACATAAATAACACGTGGTAATTCAGATTTTAATATCCTGCAAGAATCTGACAGGGTGCAAGATGCAACTCGCGCTTCTTTCTTGGCAATATTATGTTTCACAATAACTTGGGCTATTTATTTTAATGATAGTGCTAATCATCGTCATGATATTACAAGCAACTACTAACAACAAATTGATAAATTATATTCAAAGTCACTTAACTGACTAAACCACTACTGCAGAATTTCAACAAAAGTTAAAATATGTTACTTACCTATACCGATGCACAAAAACAGATTTGAACATATACGTTAACATATTCTTAATTTCGTCCATATTCTCTTCTAATTCTTGTCTCTTGGCCATAAGACTTTCTAATCGATCACTCGCCCGCTTGTCACGTCCTTTCTGTCTCTCCGATTCATATTGTCGCTGAGTATTGTCCAGATTCACAGACACAGTAAGGGCCACGTCCACTAGAGCAGTCATTAGTTTCATCGCTACAAAGATTGAGAGTTTAATTATTGGCGACCATACATGTAGATGTAACGAAATATACAATAGTAAAGACTTCCTACAAAATAGAAACTATAAACAAAATAAAAAAATAAACCCTAAATATGATATTTAATATTTAAGATGACAAGGATTAGATTTCTGGACTTTCGGCATCTATGGCCATGTTAGCCCGTCACTAGGATTAGGATTAGAAATTAGATTTCTGGGCTTTCGGCATCTATGGCCATGTTAGCCCGTCACTAGGATTAGGATTAGGAATTAGATTTCTGGGCTTTCGGCATCTATGGCCATGTTAGCCCGTCACTAGGATTAGGATTAGAAATTAGATTTCTGGGCTTTCGGCATCTATGGCCATGTTAGCCCGTCACTAGGATTAGGATTAGAAATTAGATTTCTGGGCTTTCGGCATCTATGGCCATGTTAGCCCGTCACTAGGATTAGGATTAGGAATTAGATTTCTGGGCTTTTGGCATCTATGCCCATGTTAGTCCGTCATGTATGAGGGATGACATCTCTCGGCTATCGCACTGCCAGGGGAATTGGATAGGAAGAAAGGAAGCAGCCCTAGGACTATTATGTTAGGTACCATCCCGGCACTTGCCTGGTGTGAATGAGGAAATCTCACTGAGGATAGTGGTCTGGAAAAGCCTTTACACTTTTTCGACCGAGTGTCCCCACCGGGAATCGAACCCGGGACTGTTCACACCAAAGGCGAGAACGTTTAGCGACTACGCTACGCGGTGCCATGTTAAGACAGCCAATCTATCATTATACGAACATACTGAATATACAGGCACAGAGTTCGATTCCGTACCAGTTCAACCATTCAAAACGTATGTCAAAGTAGAAAAATCCTAATTCGAACATCTTTTAAGATATTGGGCTGCTTCTACGAAACAATTACCAGAAGTTATCTGCCCCCAGACTGTGGAATAAATATCAGAAGATACTGACAAGTCTTTGGTAGATCCATCATAAACCGTTCACCCGACTAGCAAAAGCTGTGGTTTCGATTCCACGCTAACTCAACAGTTTTACTATGTTAACAAGTAATGATTTTGATTATAGTTTATAATTCAGTATTTCATTAACCACTGCCATTTTTCTACCCAAGTTACTCTCGGAGATATTTTTGCAGATAATTTTCTCAAAAACGACTCTCATGCAATGTTGTTCATATTTCATAAATAATGCTTCATTAACAACCACATATTACTGCATAAGTCACTTCTGAAGAAATTCCACACGGGGTAGTTTACTTTCTTATTTCAAAATTTTCTTGAAACGACTAAGGGGATTATTTTCATATAAATAAACGGTTCAGTAATAAATGCAGTTATGACATGATTTATGAAGTAGTCCATATCTTTTATTAATTTTCCTAATGGTGTATTGTAAAAAGAACTAAAAAGTAAGAGACTAAGGTTTGTCCTTTCCGAGTTGTAAATTCCTCAATTTCTAAAGAATCAGATAGTTTTCTTCGTATTTCTACAGTACTACTTGTTTTACTGTCATAATCTGGTGAATTCCGAATTTTTCTCGGGTATTATTTAGGGTCCAGCAAAGACTTCCCGTATTTGAAGAGCGAGCTGTGATTGTGATGGGGATACAGTGGCGGAGGGGTTATCGATCTATAGCGGTATAGTGCAAGTTTTAATAGTCGCAATGGCGTGGCTCGGTGAGCATCGTGCGTTGTTATGGAGAAGTATATTCGTAATAGTGGTTCTGTAATTATTGCTCAGCGGGCATTTCACATTCGGTTCGGACTTGACCAACCACCATATTCTGTTCCAGATAGAAAAACTATTTGAGTTTGGGTATCAAACTCTAGAGCAACAGATTTTGCACTGAGAAAAAATCGTCTGGTCCGACCTGTTTAAGTGCTGAACGCTCTGGAGATTGCTGGATGGACACTCTCATACATGCCAAATTTTCCGGCCGTTACGGTCCGAGGTGCAGAACCTGTTGCTCTAGAGTTTGATACCCAAACTTGAATACTTTTTTTCCATCCGGATCAGAATCATGTCCGACAAAACCCACGAGCACGGCGTCTGTCCACCACAAAGTTCACTTGCCGGGGGCTGGGATCGAACCCGGGAACCCAAGCACCAGAGGTGAACGCTCTACCACTGAGCCACCGCGCCCCCCTTCAAAATACGGGAGTCTTTTTAGCCGAAAGCCTATTATCTCTAATTGAATCATAAGCTTTCTTTAAGGTTAGTGTAAAGGGACAAGTTTTGCCGATAGATGTCACTACAGTCTTCCTCTCTCTCCCATGTATTTTTTACCTTTCACGAAAATTTACAATTTCTTTTATAAATTTCAACCTAGAGACTTCAAATTTTTAGAGAAGGAACTTCATAACCTATTAAAGGGAACAATCCGTGCCGATTTTTTATTTAGAATTTTCTTCATTGTTGAAACGATTTCATTGTTAAAGATCTGGATATCCATTTGAACAATCAAGCCATTTCAACAATGAGAAAAATTCTAAATAAAAAATCGGCACGGATTATTGCCTTCGATAGATTATGAAGTCCCTTTTCTAAAAATTTGAAGTCTGTAAGTTGAAATTTGTAAGAGAAATCGTGAATTTTCGTGAAAGATAAAAAATACATGGAAGAGATACGAAGACTGTAGTGCCATCTATCGGCGAAACTTGTCTCTTTAAACCAACCTTACGTCTCAGAACAGTTGGGAATTGCGTAACCAAAATTTGACGACAAAGTACGCAATGCTAAGTGATACGCCTTCTTAAAAAGTAAATTTTGTTTTATAGAAGTTGTTATAACCCATTCTAAAGATAAAAGATACCTGCAAGCGTGGCAGTATGACGGAATGCTCGCACTTGAGAATCTGAAAGTCCAGTGAGAAGTGAAATGATATTATCCATCAGGTACTGGTCATAAATGATTGAATACTGACACTGCTTCACTAGAATCTGAACAAAGTCACAGAAATTATTCCTGAATTTCTTCCACTGTTGGCCTGTCATTATGAGCGGGTATTCACCACTTTCCTGCAAATATAAACAAGTTTTAGTATTTTAATACGTCAATTTCCCTGAACAGTTTCACGATCAATATCTGTTGGAAATGAAACAAATACGAAATATGCTTTTCAAGAACAAGTATTTTATCGTTTTTCCTTCACAGTGCACATCAGTTGTACATATGTTCAACAAAACAAAGAAATTTTATTTCACTACTTAGAAATTTAAAATAAAATTATATATATATATATATTACAGCTTTATTTTAACTTAAGAAACCTAACTTATATATTGGTGTTATACTTGGATAATTTAAGCAAAAAGAAAGAAAAAAAAAAACTTACCTCGTCGAATTCTTCCGTCATACGTCTAATAATCGCAGCATGTTCCAATGTTGCCTGCATCGTCGGAGTTATCTTTCCTTTACAACCAGAACCATTAATAAAGAACTGCATCAAAGCAAGAAGAGCGGAATCCCGATTCACCTTGTAGTTCTCGATCCAATCATCTACAATTTGCTGTAACAACGTATGGAACATATTACTACTAGCATTGAAACGGCTACATTAAAAAAATAGAAAGCAGCAATTTGAGAACTCCCTCACCAGCTCAAACGATTATGACCTTAGTACATTGGCTCCTGTTATTATATTATTATTATTATTATTGAGGTACCTTTTAAGAACAGTGGATATATACAGGGTGTCTCAAAAGTCCCCTGACAGGGTAACTGTTATTGGGTTACAACAAGATGTAAGAGAGGAAACCGCGAGGTGGATAAATTTTGTAAAAGTATGGTGAATGAGGGTATGTTTGAAATGGGGGCTGAACATCGACACGTTAGTGTAAAAGACAGTAACTTCATTCACTTATGTTGTAGATCCTGGTAAATAGCAACGTTGCATTTTTGTTTAATATTGGGCACATCAAGAGTGCACAGCCCAGACGGCTTGTCCGATTTAAAACATTCCTTCACTTTAGATTGAAAACATCATATTTGGAAACGGTTTCCCCTCTTATATTTTGTTGTAACTCCAATAACAGAGTTACCCTATGTCAGGGGACTCACCTCACGATTTCATATATTTACTAAATAATTTCGATCTCAGAAATCTTGATAGCAATCAATTCTGACTGCGTCGCTAGAAATCTGTTTACTCCTACATCTGTTTACGTTTTATAACATGCAAGAAATGAAATTAACAGTGAAAGTTTAATCTTAATTAGGTTGAAGCATGACAATTTTAAAAATTTCTATTGTGTTATCGTGAACTTTCAAGAAACCGTTACTGAAAGGCCACCATGTGGTTTTAAACTTATTAGTGGGCAGATATTCTATTGTTAACTGACAGCTACAAAGTGCAAACTAGTGATATAATTAAATGTGTTTTGGAGTTTCACTTTTATTTATACAAGAGTACACTTATTTACGCAAAAAGAGGTTTTCAGCGACGTAGTCAGAATTGATGGTGACCCAGATTTCCGAAAAGATTGAATTTATTTAATAACTAGACGAAGCCCTCCGAGGTACAAATGTCTATTATTCTTATGGAGTATGTACCCTAGATCAGTAAATGTTACTGTCTTTTATTTTCTTCAGCTCCCAAATTGCTTCAGGATGTTGAGTCAGTACAGAAAATTTTGTTCCTTCGTCCCAGTTCGAACCCGGAAAAGCTAATCAGAGCCACAGGCGACAACCAGATAGTTACAAGACAATTTCAGAACAACTAAATAAAATAAACTGATGAAATAACAGAGAAAGAACTAAGGCCATTTCTCCGCATGTATCAACTGATTTTTTTTTTCTTTTAAATGAATACAAAATTAGGTAACGTGTTAATACCATATAAATGTTTTGAAAGAATAATCCAATAAGCTGTCAACGCGAACGTTCGCAAACATCTCTGAACACAGTATCCATTTCATTATAATTACTTTGTATAGTAAGAATTAAGGTAATGTTGGACAGCCTAACGAAAACCACTAACTTAATCTGTATAATATATTTGTATTGTTAAGTTTTTTTAGGCGATAACTTATATTTTATTATTACCTCTGATTCACTGTTTCAAGCTGTGTTGAAAAATCTAAGGATCGTATGGAAAGTCTTGGCCAACAGTTTACTTCCAAGGCAGAAAAAAAATCATAAGATAACAAGCTTATGTTACCACTGACACATGCTTTTATTATTTTTGAACGTAATTTTCATTTCTTTAAATACGCTTGTTCCTAAGTTTTTCGGATATGATCTTTATAGGACTGCTACAGCCGAGCTGAAAGTTAAGGCGAATCTCCAACTTTATCCGCTTGTTGCTCCATCCGGCTGCCTTCTCGGCTTAGGAATTAGATTTCTGGGCTTTCGGCAGCTACGGCCATAATACCACATCACGTATTAGGGATGACGTCCCTCGGCGATCACACTGCCCATGAAACTGGGGAGGAAGAAGGAAGGAAGAGGCCTGCGACCATTGTAATGTTACGTATCATCCCAGCATTTGGCTTGAGTGACTGAAGAAACCCCCTCAGGATGGTTGATCTGAAAAAACTGTTGCACTTTTTCCATCAAATGTTCCCACCGGGAATTTTCTCGGATCTGATTCTTGAGAAGTAAAGAAGTGGTAATCTGAGGGAACTTAATTGGTAATATACGGCAACATGGATGAGGATTTCTCGAGTTTCGTCAGTAATTTACATACCCGCTCCTGGATCCCATAACTGGAAACAGCTCAACGATGATTAATGATGTTTGTATTTCCCAAACAATTTCAGCCACCACCGTAAGTTATCTGCAGCAACTCCCTCGCTCAATAGAAACCGAGCGAAGTAGCTGAAGTGGTAGAGCGTTTGTTTTGCGTTCGGGAGGTCATGGGTTCGATTTTCGCTGCCGACCATCCTGACGGGTTTTCCTCAGTCCTACCGGGATGGTTCCTTCTCAACAGGCCCTGGACGATACCTTCCAATTCCTTTTGATTGTTATTGTTGTTAGATATCCAATATTTTTATACTACCTGATTCTGAGCCAGGTCAGAGCCTCTGAGCTGTATCTGGTGATTGTTAAATAAATAATTCACTGCACTCTAAGTTACGCGTTCTTTGTAAGTAGTGCCAAACAGGCCCTGGTCGATACCTTCCCAAATCCTTTCCATTGTGTTGTTGTTGTTGGATATCGTGTAAAATGGCCTCTGAGCTGTATTTGGTGATTGTTAAATAAATAAATAAATAAATAAATAAATAATTTTTTAAACACCTTAGACGTATGACGTATATTTCAGGGTACGTACTAAATGTTAATTTTCAAATGACAGCAATCAAATATTGTTCATCTTAATGTATTTTATTTTCTTCATCTCATCAGTTAAAAACTGTATATATTATATATTGAACAAATACTATCATTGTAAAATTAAGAATATAAACTCTTCAGCAATCAAAAAATAAGCTCTAACCAGTTACTAAAATATCAATAACCTTTCTAATGTTTTATCTCATATGAGTATTCTGCCTGAGACATAATTCTAACACTTTTAGATAATGCGGAAACACTAAGCGAGAAGAGTGAGGTGGCTAGTTAAAAAGAACTAAAATGGATATTCACAAGTTCACAAAATGGATATTTAACAACAACAACAAGTTTTGTTTTATAACAATTGTATCTTTTGACAATTAACTTCCATTAGTAGAAATCACGTCATGGTACTAACAGGCTGAAAAATCTCTCCACTTTTAATATGGTAATAGCTACGTGATTTCAATATGGCGTCCAACTGGGAGCTTCGCAGCGCAGCTACATCTCTGTACTTCATTTTGTTTCTTCCTACTTTCTTCCTTTCCTATCTAATTAAACAAATAACAAATGAGTTTTTTTTGTATTTTCTTATGAGTTCCCTGAATACTTTCGCTATTTTCTGGTAAAAGATTTGTTTTTCACGCTCGCTTTACGATTCTCTTGTTTCAATCAACATAAAAGAAAAACTTTTAACAACTGCATCCACCACCTACCTGGAGTGATGCTCTGCCCTGACGTATCACATAATATAGACAGTTCTCATCTTCTGCAAGCAGTTCTGAAAGGGGTTTTCTACCTGGTCGCCTTTTACGTTGTGGTTCATCTATAGGGAGACCAATGGCCGCTCTCTTCAAGCTTACACTCGTTAATTGAGTAGCTGCCACCACTGCAAAGGAAGAGAAAGGTATTTGTACGATAATTTGTTTTTACTCACTAATTGTGGTTCGCTGCCTCCACGAAACCCTTCACTGGGAATTGAATTCACCACTATACGAGTTGGTCACTTCGCCGTGGAGGAGCAGTTTTATTTAGAAATCGAACGCAAAGGATACATTTTTAATTATGAAATACCATATCAAATACAAGTCTCCTAGTAAAGACCAAATTTTCGGCTACCATCCAGCAACTATCAGCACATCTTGGCTAAAATTTGCAGAGATTTACAAGATCTTTATTTTGTTTTGTTTAATGACCCATTATTATGCTCCGAAGATAAGGGAGACTGCAATAATAATAAACAAAATGGGAAGAAACGGGAAAATCCCGAACCTTATGTAGCTTCGTACTGGCAAAAGACGTAAATACAAATTCAGTAATCAACCGACCAAACCAGCCTTCAAAATTTACCCGATAGAAATACATAAACAAAATCATCAGTACTGACCTACCAGCAGCGACGAGAACCAATATGCCGGTCACACATGGTTTAATTAAAAGCCGTTATGTCGGCCCTAATCATTCATCAGCTACCGTTATCACGTCGGGAAATTTAGCCAATAACTTGAAATATTCTAGCAGGGGATTAAGTAAACAGAAAAAAATTAACAGAAATAACTAACCTTTCCGTGTTCCAAGTTTCAAGCTTTCGCTAATAATTTCAAGGGTTATATATCTAATACAAATTTGAAATCTGGAACACGGAAACAATAGCTATTCTGTTAAGTATAACGTGTGTTTCTTTCGTTCTATTAGTAATTATAATGAATTACAAAACTCAAAATTCCCCTTTGTTTCATACCATGTGGGCGCTTATGTAGTACAGATTCCGCGTTAGGCTGTAGGTCCACATTTAGCCTCAGTGCTAAATGGGACACTATCCAACCAATAACAATGGCATTACACAATTATGATCAAGTGAAGAAGGGAATCAAGAAGATTAGGTACGTATGCAATATATCTAACAGTTTGTAAGTTCGCCAAGAAAGCACCACTTTTTATGAAATGAAAATTTCTTCTTACTCAGTCACAAAGAATGATAGTTACTTCTACTACGAATGCTCAGTAGCATAGTACAGAATAATATGCAATTTAACCGACAATTTCTTAACCCCTCATAACACAACGTCCGGAACGTGCAGGTTCTACACAGGTCTTCATCTTGAATTGAGTTCGTGTGTATTTCAGGCTGGCTACATATGGACAAAGGACCATAAGTAAAAGAAAACAGACAAGGATTGAAATACTACAATGGAAACTTGTTTTTCAAGTGTAAATATTATTTACAATTATTTCATTCGTAATACATATACTAGCCCGACTGCTTTCGGTGCATAGAGTTCCGAGTTCGAATCCCGGCGAGAAAATATTAAAACCTGGAACACATTACTGTGGTTTAGATTCCACCTTGAAACTAGAGGTCTACGACTTACATAGCCTCGGAGCCCAAAAAGGACGCTAAACTTCAACCAGCCAAAAATATAAATATTAATTACACATATTTAAGTATGGTCTGTATCAGGAGAATCTACACGATCATAACAGGGAACAGTTTTTTTCAACTTTATATAAATTATACTTTATATGCAGGTATAATGTTCATTACACATAAAGTAATCACTAATTAGTTTTTCTCTCCTATTTGGTCACAGTCAAGATATTCCTACAAATTATAATTACATATGAAGTGATCACTAATTAGCTTTCCATCATATTATCAAAAGTAACTCTTTTAACACACGTTAGCTGCCATTTGGAGCTGATCGGACCCACTGGAGTGGTCTAAGAAAATGTCCTTGTAGGTCCGATCGGACCCACAATTTCTAATTTGTCGAATTGTCGTTAGAGTACTTCTACTGTAAGTACTGCCTCTAAGTGTTAATAAACGGCAGTGTTTCTATCACACACATATAGGAAAAATTTATGCTGTAGATTTTGTTATTAGATGTTGCTGATTAACGCCGCTAGAGGCGCTGAATATTAAATAACAAGTATTTGCTGTTTTAGTAGAGCCGATCGGACCTACGTGTTGCTTTTTGAATGATATGTTAACAGTTTAACAATGGATTCATTATTTATTCTAATTTATTCTGACAAGATGACACTCTGTCATTTGCAGAATTTTCAGGAAGGTCTAGATCACTATGAACAAATGACTACCAAACAGAGTTGCCAGTTCAACTGGGATTTATTCCCAGGCCCATAATCAAAAAACACACACACGTAGGTCCGATCGGACCCCCAACTTTCATGCGCGCGGATTCTATACCTTGCCTTAGATTATGTTTCAAAAATATAAACGGAACAAGAGTAATGTAAATAAGTACGTTTGGCACTCTGCCAGTGAACAACAAAATTCACCCTTGGCAGCTAACGTGCTAACATGATGTTTCTCCAACCATGTAAAAATGAAAATGAATAAATAAATAAAAAAATAATAAAAATGCAGCTGTTTCGAAATATATGGGTAGTTATTTTTGTATTTATTTATTTTATATTATAACAAAAGGAAAATAGCAAATACTTTTTATAAAATATTCTGAACATTCGATCTTAAATTATGCAAAGCTTAAAAGTTTGTTTCTTTTATGTGTTCCTTACATTTAATTTTAAATTGAACAAACCAATCCACAATCACACTCGCCACTATCTATACAATGTGAATCCTTACCTTTCGCTCTCCTCGGCGCTCTCTGAGACCTGGACAACAGCAACGGCGTCATCGGTTGTTCAAATTGTGGAGTTTGATCATAACCAACATTCTGCTGCGACTGTTGTTGGTTCTGAAAGTGATTATCGTAACGCGCTTGTTCATAAAGCTGTTGATCGTACTGCTGTTGTTGGTTTTGGGACTGGAACTGCGTTTGTTGTTCATACTGTTCTCCATACACTTCTTGACTGCAAAATAACATTATGCTATACATTTGAACTTCAAAATCTGTTCCAAATAAAATCATGAAAAAACTAGTTCATAAATTAACACGTTCGAAGTTATTGCTGTGCGTATACAAAAATGGAAGAATGTCGATACTGAAAAACCAAACTTAATATCTTTCTTCAGAGTAGCTATTTACTACGTGAGCTGGGGCCGCGGTGGATCAGTGGTACAGCGTTCACTTCTGGTGCGTCGGGTCATGGTTTGATCCCAGATCGCGTCAGATGAACTTTGTAGTAAATAAACACGTGTGTGGGGGGGGGGGGGGGTTCTCGGGATTCTGCCGTTTCCCATTTATTTAGGCAGCCCTGACTTTTCTAGGTTTTTCAAGTCACAGTTCACAAATTTTCAACTCTATATAGAGTTAAAAAAATCTATTTTTCCCCGACCAAGAGTTTCCTCCTTTACTATGTATGTACACTCATGTCCAAAATGATTGTCGCATATCTATAACTGTCTTCTTTTAAGAATATAATTTGATAATGATTTTGCAGGGTACTTTTATACTGATACTATTGTGTATAATCGGGAAAGGTATATTTGTGGTAAATTTAATGGAAAAAGAATCATAAATACGAAAATTAGAATGAGTAAAACAAAATGTTGCTAAATGGACAAGAAAGTTTTATTTTCGTTTTATTGTTCTTATTTACTGCTCTTTTGACACGAAATTTGCCCCCATACATGTCTTTGCAGATTATACACATACTAACATTATAAGAAATACCGGGCGAATTTGTAATCAAATTATATTCCTACAACATATTTATAGACATGCGACAATAATTTTGAACATGAGTGTACATGTACTGGGTGTATAAAAAAGGACTTTACAACTCTGAAAACTAATACTGATTTATTTATTAGCTTACAGACATGGTTTTCGTGTCATTTTGTAGCAAAATACATTTTTTTTTTTTTTTTTTTTTTTTTTTTTTTAACCTTATACCGAAAGAGGTTCAGTGTGGCTTCCACTGATTATGCGGCACACATTACACTCGTCTCACTTGCTCTACAACGTCCTCAGACGTATGGGGACTACCTGAAGATTTGTTGTGTCTTACCGAACATCGTTTCAATGAAATACTTATGCCACTGATAAATAGTAGGCCTACTGGGAAGATCTTTACAATAGTTTGTACGAAAATTACATTGCACAGTTTGTCGCAGACTGAGATTCTTCAAACCAAAAACACACAGCTGGCATACTTGGGACCAATAAAGGCAGCCATCTTTGCTCCAACTTCCGTTAGCGCTAGCGACGGATTGTTTCTGAACTAGTGTAGTGCTACAAAATGACACCAAAACCATGTCTGTACGATAAACAGGATTTGAAAAAACCAGTTTAAAAACACCTGGGCCCATATGGATTTTTCGGGTTTATTATTATTATTATTCAAAATATTTCAATGTCTTTTAGGTAAAAGCGTTAAAATGTGATTTATATTTCAAGATTGTCATTGTCACAATCATTGCTGTTAAAAAAAAAAAAAAAAAAAAAAAAAAAAAGGACGCCATTTTGAAATTTTACATTGGCTCGCCGAGAAAATCCATACAGCAAATTTAGAATGTCTCGTGCTCCTACACTCAAAATTTCAACTTGAAAGTCCGAAAATTGCACCCTCTAGCGTGGACACCCGCTATTTTGAAATGATCGGCGCCAAAATCAATACAGCTAATTTAGAGTGTCTCGTGCTTCTACTCTGAAAATTTCAACTTATAAGACCGAAAATTGCGCTTTGTAGCGCAGATACCCGCTATTTTGAAACTTTACGTTGGTATGCCGCCAAAATCTATACCGGAAATATCGTGTTGTCTCGTTCTTGTACCTTGAAAATTTAAACTTAAAACACCGAAAGTTGTACCCTGTAGCGTGTGTGGCACATTCAGACAGACGAATAAACGTAGATCGAGTCATCTCAAAAGCCTCAGTGACATTCGCCGAATATAAATACCAAATATATTAAAACAAAGATACAATTCATGTTCTATAAAATAAATGTTTCAAAATGTCTTAAATGAAATCAAACATATTCCAGCGTAAAGTAAATAGTTTTATTGTGGAAGTATTCACTTCCGATGTTTTGTGCGTTCAATTGCAGGAATTTCCCGAGCACTTCTTTCACGGCGTTTATATATATAAAATTTAATTTAGCTTTCTCTACTGTACATGGACACTTCCACTAGTTCGGAAGTTTGAATTGAAATAGTGGCGTTACATCTTCGTTACATATTCTTGTTTGTGGTCCCATATTTTGGTTTTAACTAGTTCGAATTGTGTACTGTATGACTTTTCTACATCTTAAGATTCATATAGGAATTCATATAGGCCTATACTCAAACGTTGACAACACTGTACATCAAAACGTTACAGGTATGGTTCTACTCATAATTAGATTTGCTAGATGTTATAATTTGTGTTGCGTGCTATTTAACAAAACTTCATTTTGTGCTCAGTTAGCAACACTGCATTACATATGATGTTATTGATCATGTATGCGGTTACAATGTTTGCTTATTATACTGTTGTGTAAATGTCATTTTGATTACTTTAATAACATTGAAGTTCTTTCTGTGTCAATGTATCTTTTGCATTGCTTTCTTCACATGATTCTAGATTATTCTTTCCTCTGTTATCTCCTGTGTTTCTAGGTGTCGGCCCATAAAACTTTGGATTTCTCACTTTTCTTCACTCCTCTATCGATTACGCGTTGTTTGATTGGGCAATGCTACTATCATGTTCCCTTGTCAGAGCATTAACCTTCTTAAATTTGACAAGAATTTTTACGCTATTGCTGGTGTTGATTATAAAGAATGCTTATTTGAAGAGCAGCCACAAATGACTGAACTAAATGTTGTTTGGTTGTTGTTGGAAAACCAAATTTTACTGAAGAATTGTTGTGTTACCATCAAAGATAAGAAATAACGTCGGCATCACACCACAATTATAGGAAGTTTTCCTATACGGAAATAACTAGGTAAGAGATTTCAGAAAGAGACCTGAGCTAAGCTCTACGCCACAACCAGGGCGCACCTGAATCCCGGAAAGGGGTTGTGCTGGTTGAGGACGGAGAGTAGACTCGGCGAGTTGAAATTAAGATCGGATAGTGGAAGGACATCGTTTGGAGGTGAACTGAGCTGAACTACCTGCGAGTACTGCATCTATTTACGATGTTGGATAATCATAATGGTTAAGTTTCTGTGCCATTACGATGTAGTAGATTTTTATAATTAAAACCATTTCGAGTCCTAATAGCTTGTGGTGTGATGTCGAAAATATCCAAAAGAAATTGATTATTTCATTTCTTATTCTACGATGATTAGTTAAATTCATCCTTGAGTTGTCTAAATACACGGTGTTACAAATTTCAAATGAGCTACGCTCTACCCCCCAAGTATAAAAAGTTTCTAAGATACTAAATCATTCCAGTTAGAAATTTGTAGCACACGTTAATACTAATAGTTTTTATAATGTATTTACATTTTTATCGTTAGTACCGGCATCTATGGTCTTAAGCTCGTCAAATGTATGAAAGATAATGTCCCTCGACGTCACCGAGTGGGCTAGTACACTATTCACGTAAAATATTTTCTAAAATATAAAATTGCATATTTTACTTCAAACAGGCTAAGCATAATCAGGGTATTTACTAAAATTCCAAAATGAAATTTCGTGACCTTTTCTTTACTAAACCATAAAATTTCAGAACATCAAGAGCAAATTTGGGTGCGAATTAGGTCAAATTTTCATGCATGCGATAGAAGCATGCTTTTCTTGCAATTTGGTAGCATCTAAAGCTGACCATTTAGCGTCTACCGCGCCACATTTCTGATGGCGAATTTTTGACGTTTTATAGAACAAAATCTTCCAGTCTGTACTTATATCTGTATTGATTTAAAAAAAAAAATCGTGACCCAAAAGCTAAATTTCGTAACTTTTTTTTTTTATTTTCATGACTCTTTTCTGATTTGTGACTTTCGTGACTGATAGACAAGCCTGATAATCCATACATTAATTTGTTCTATAATTATCTCAAGCTAAGGTAAGTTTTATTTATTTATTTATTTATTTTATTTATTCATTCAGTGCATTATAAAGGTCGTATGTTGAATGTTGTTGTTTACTTTAACATGAAATAAGCTAATTCACCCTAGGAAAGTCCAAAATAACTTTCAATGTGAGATCACCTTAGTTGTACCAATAATATACGAACAAAAAGCTCAAAAACACAGGTGTTTTTTTTTTTTTTTTTTTTTTTTCAGGTGGGTCCAACCCTGACGATAAATGAATAAATTTATATGATATTCCAAGTTGTAAAGTCCGTATATAGCGTGTGTACGAGTAGAAGTTTTGCAAAACAGATTAATTTATTTTATACAATATCCCCTAGAAAATAGCAGGGTAAGCAAAAAGAGTTTCTGATAAGTAAAATTAGTACATAGAATTCTCTGACATCTCCACGTCGGTTAGAACCCTGACCATTTCATTCATTCTTATCATCATTATCTTTAAACCACGGCGCATAACCATGGGACGTTAAACCAGGAACTTCATTTCATTTATCAAGTGAGTTATCAACAAGCTGCTTTGTATAACACTCATTTCTCGGATTTCATCTAGTAAGATATACCAACGAATACCTAAAATATATAGGAATTAAGAAATTCAATAAAACTGTTTCGATTTTCGCGGTCTTCTTTACCAAAGATTTCTATTAGCTGCTCAATTTTAAACTATGACTAGTACGTTCCTACCTTCTTGTCCTTTCGAGACAAAAACTATTTAGGATTTAAGATTTCTGAGCTTTCAGCATTTATGGCCATTTAAGCCCGTCACGTATAAGGGATGACATCCCTTAGCGATCACAGTATCCGAGGAAAGGGAAGGAAGGTAATGGCCTGAGATCTATATGTTAGGTACCATTCCGGCATTTGCCTAGTGTGAATGAGGAATATAAAAGAAAATCTCACTCAGGATGACTGAAAAAGCTCTTACACTTTTTTCGACTGTCCCCACCGAGAATCGAAGCCGGGATCGCTCGCTCCAAAGGCTCGAGATAAAAAGCAAATGAAATCCTCACTTTTCAAGCTGTGACAAACCTGGTTTCTAGAAAAACTTTTAATAGTTAGGTTATTCCTTACGTATTCTACAGAAACTATTAAAAATACCGATGAAGCTTGCTTGCTTGAAATCGTACGGCACTGTTTTAGTTCTTGTACGTACATTCCCATTTTTAATGCAAATAAATTACCAGTTTATGGAACCGTACTTCATTACGGTAATGATAGTATCTATTGAACATAGATTAAATTCAAGTTTCAGTGTAATATTTGTAAAAATCATCCATTACTGATTGAAATGAACAGCACGGTCATATAACAAGTACAAAAATAGAGAAATTTAAAAAAAGAAAAACAATATATAAATAAAAAAAAAAGAGGTACGTAACTTATAAAATGAAATCTTTTGTACAGTTCCATGATTATGTCATTTCTTCTACAGGAGACAAACTCACATAGTCTCGGAGCCGGGACAGAATTAGGAAATTTTTGCACCAAATGTGAGCGCTCTGCCATTAAGATACTGGGGTCCCCTAACTTGAATTTGATGAATAATGTAAAAAGAAGTGATGGACCAGTATCTACACAAATTGAATTAAGGTTAGTGTAAAGGGACAAGTTTTGCCGATAGATGTCATTACAGTCCTCGTATCTCTCCCACGTATTTTTTTACCTTTCACGAAAATTTACAATTTCTTTTATAAATTTCAACCTGGAGACTTCAAATATTTTGAGTAGGAACTTCATAACCTATTAAAGGAAACAATCCGTGCCGATTTTTTATTTAGAATTTTCTTCATAGTTGAAACAGTTCCATTGTTAAAGGCTTGGATATCCATTTCATCAATCAAGCCATTTCAACAATGAAGAAAATTCTAAATAAAAAAATCGGCACGGATTATTGCCTTTGATAGATTATGAAGTTCTTTTTTTCTAAAAATTTGAAGTTTGTTGGTTGAAATTTGTAAGAGAAATCGTGGATTTTCGTGAAAGATAAAAAATGCATGGGAGAGATACGAAGACTGTAGTGCCATCTATCGGCAAAACTTGTCCCTTTAAACCAACCTTAAGAAAGGAACATTTTCAATTTTTTTTACTAATAGCATTATTAGAAATAATCTCCCCGAGCATTATTTCGAAACTGTCTAGTCTTCTGAAGAAAATATATATTATAAACTTACCCGCCATGAGTCAGCGGCGTGCTTGGTTGTGCAGTATATGGTGTATAGGGCGTATAAGGTTCTTGTAAATCCTGTCCACTCCCATCCATAGGGGTCATCGGAGTCATTGGGTTCTCATACTCCGGGGGTGGAGGTTCATCCATACGGATTCTCTTGCCTCCACGACGCTGCATGATGATTACTTATTTCTACCTTTCACCTGGAAGAATAAATATTAAGTTACATTTAAGAAAGTTAAATTGGCACC
Source organism: Thermobia domestica (assembly GCF_964235325.1). NCBI lineage: Eukaryota > Metazoa > Arthropoda > Insecta > Zygentoma > Lepismatidae > Thermobia > Thermobia domestica. The sequence goes on along the minus strand of NC_137461.1, from coordinate 284,961,327 downwards.
AAGTTTATTCGTATCACAATATTTGTCTCAAGATAATCTTTTCTCAATTGCAATATGGTACTTACGACGATAACTACTTCGGTTGGTTCTGGGAGCCAAGTATTTTTAACAGAAGTTTAAGAAAAATTAAAAAAATGAAAATGAAATCTTTAAGTTTAACGTCTTACGATTATGCCAGTTATGCTAAAGGAGACGGTGATAATGAGAAATGAGTGAAATGGTGGAATGAAGAAAGTGGGAGGAAACGGGAGAACCCCGAGAAAACCCACGCACACGGTCTTCATTCACCACAAAGCTCACTTGGCAGGAGCAGGGTTTGAACCCGGAACCCCAAGCACCAGAGGTGAACGCTTTACCACTGAGCCACCGCGGCCCCCTGATTCATCAAGTAGTTCAGGCCTTTTGTCCTTCTGACGGACGGACACACGGGCAAACAGGACTAATATGTATATAGGAGTGTTGGTTGTAAACCTTAGAAATGATTAAGAAAGGGGGTGTAGTTAATCAAAGGAAAAGAAGACAACTGTTCTAGAATCTTCTCATATGTTGAAAGAACTCCTAGTAACTCGATGGGACTTTTGAAAACATGTGTTCTGAGTGGCAGTGGACATGTGGTATACAGTTATAGACTTTGTGCCCACCCTATACTCTAAATGAAATGAAATATTTGAGTTTTACGTCCCACGCTTATGCCGGTTAGGCTAAAGGAGACGGTGACGATGAGTGAAGTGGTGGAATGAAGAAAGTGGGAGGAAACGAAAGAACCCGGAGAAAACCCACGAGCACGGTGTTTGTCCATCCCAAAGTCCACATGGCGCGAACTGCGACCGAACCAGGAACCCTAACCACCGGAGGTGAACGCTCTACTACTGAGCCACCGCGTCCCCTAGAAGTTTAAAGAAAACACTTATTTTAAAAAAATAATCGGTAATCGTAATTATTAATATAGATGATAGGAGATACTAGTAACTAAATCGAGACTGAAATTGAACCAGAGGGAATCAAGATGGCGTCGGGCTTGTTAAGTATTGGACATGCTCTGTAATTATTTTGAATTTAATTTAGTAAGCAATTTTACTTTTAGACGTAAGTTACTTTGTTGTAATCCTTATACAGGGTGTCTACTACAATTCCAAAATTAAATTTCGTGACCTTTTCTTTACCAAATCATAAACTTTCCTAACATTTTCAAGAGCGAATTTGGGTACGAATGAGGCCGAATTTTCATCCATACGATAGAAACGTACTTTGCTTGCGATTTGGTAGCGTCTAAAGCAGACTATAGACATTTTTGGTGGTGAATTTTGACGTTTTATAGAACAAAATTTTCCAATCTGTACTTACATTTGTACAGTTTAAAAAAATCGTGACCCAAAAGCTAAATTTCGTGACTTTTTCGTGACCGATAGACACCCTGTTATATTATTTTACATAATTTTTATATGTCCGGCGCCTCTATCCTGCATTTATTTTTACAAAATAGTGCTAAAGCAAATCTACTTGGACCAGGCCAATTAGTCCATGTTGGAACGGGTCATTTTATACAATTATAATTTCTATCAAAACAATTAAAACAAAACTAGTGGAGCAGTCAACTGAGCCTTAAGGCTGTGACTTTCTTTATAAAATCCCCCATAAGGGAGATAACGAACTGGAAATGGAGCCAATACAAGGGAAAGTAACATGGCGGCCGGATAAGTGCTAGAGTTCAATATTCATATTTAATAAATTATTTACAATTTACTATACTAACTAACTAACTCTATGGCTTATGGACCCCGGAAGTTCAATGCCGCGTTCACAAAATCTCTCCACTGACTTCTATCCTTAGCCAACTGGATCCAGTTTCTACTTTGTATTCCAATCTCTGCGAGATCCATCTTAATATTGTCCTCCCATCTGCGCCTAGGTCTCCCTAATGGTCGTTTTCCGATTGGTCTTCCAGTCAAAACTTTAAAAGCGTTTCTACTTTACTTCATCCTAGATACATGACCTGCCCACCTTAGCCTCCTAGACTTGACGACCCTAACAATGTTGGGTAAACCGTATAAATTATGTAGTTCTTCGTTACGAAGTTTCCGCCATTCCCCATTCCCGTTCCTCTTAGGTCCGAATATTCACCACAGGATCTTGATCTCAAATACTTTCAGTTTATGTTCTTCGTTCAGAGTAAGCAACCATGTTTTGCAACCATATAGAACAACAGGCATGTTTATCGTTTTATATATTTTAAGCTTCGAATTCCTCAACAAAATTTGCGACGACAAGAGATTTTGAACTGAATAATAACATGAATTCCCTGCTTTTAGTCGACATGTAATTTCTTCGTGAATATGATTTTCGTCTGTTAATACAGATCCTAGATATTTGAAAGTATCCACTTTATCAAAAGTATTATTCAATATTTTAACGCGTCTATAATTTGCCGTATTACAGTCCCGACGCACTTCCATGTATTTAGTTTTCTCTGCATTTCTTTCCGTTGTTCTCCTGTCATCCCCTATTAAATTAACATCAGCACATGCCATAACCTGGTGAATACCGTTTAACCCTAGGCCCTGGTTGCTATCATTGATTTTCCTTATAGCGTACAGTGTTCCAGAACAAAGTTGAATAATAATGGCGACAACGCATCTCCTTGTTTCAGGCCATTTTCGACGTGAAAGCTCGGCAAATATTTTCCTACCCGGACTTTACTTTGGAATTCATTTAAACATTTCTTAATTAATCTAATTAGCTTTCTCGGTATTCCAAGTTCTGTAAGAACGTTGTATAATGTTTCTCTTCTAACCGAAACGTAAGCCTTTCTAAAATCACTTCACTTGTTTTCCATTCCCACTTGTTTTCGAGTATTTGGCAAATGGTAAATATTTGGTTGATAGTTGATCGATTTACTATACTATACACAATTTTATATTTTGTTGTAAATTTTATAAATTATAACAGGAAGGCAAATGGAACATGTTCGGGGTCAATATGACTAATTACACACCAATTTAAGTTGTTTAAAATCTCAGCTTATAACAGGGAAACCCTGACTTACATCCGTGTCGTTTTGGTTGCAGTATATGTTGTACCTATTGGTACTATTTAATATCTACTACAATGTTTACTTAAAGAACAAAATCAGTAACTTGGTCCTGCACTTGCAAATTTGAATTTAATAACATGTAACGGCTAATAATAAGAAGAAAAGGAACAAAGTTGTAATAAAAGACATCTGTAATCAGCATTTTTCAATTTGAAATATTGTTCCACAAAAGTGTTCAAAAGGAAAACGAAACGACAATGTGTATTTGAAAATTAAATATGTAACTGAATAACTAGTCTTAAAAAACAGGTGGATTTCATTCAGTTATAATATCTGTAAAAATTGCCCAATTTTTAATGCGATTTGTTGCAAATGATACAGGAGGGATGGCAATCACATACCTTTAAATCAATGTTGGAAATATTATCTTCTCTTTGTTCCATGTTTGCTATAGAAGCTTACGATATATCCTGGGTGGTTTGCAATTTCTCTAGTGATGTTAGCTCGCACTTGTACACGACCCTTCAGATAATCCACATGAAGTAATCTGGGGACGTAAGATCAGGAGACCATTGGGGCCACAAGTTCTTAGAAATTATCCGATCATCAAGTATCTGTTGATCAGGGCCATACTTTCATCCCATCGTGCTGATGATAACCTTCTGTTAGTTCAATGTCGTCCAGTTGTTGGATAAATTCATTAAAAATGTCCATATAACGAGCTGTATTCACTGTCCCCTCGAAAAAAAAAAAGGGTCCCACTACTCGTGTTGCGGATACAGCACACTACACTCCAATTTTGAGGGTATGGAGCGGTCCTCAATTAGTTGATGTGAATTTTGTGATTCCCATATGCGCATGTTATGAAAGTTCACGCAGCCAGACAAGTGGAATGAACCATGCTTCGCCTGTAAACCATGTTATTTGAAAACTGTCTGCGATACATGTAATGAACTGAAGGAACCACTGACAATAGGTAACCAGCATATCGCAACTTGAGCAACGCAATTCCTGAAGAGCAGCAACTTTGTGAAGTCAGTACCTTACAATCGTGGTACCATGGCAGTTTTCTGGCATATAAGTTAGCTGTATCTCGTCTCTTAGGATAAATGTCGGAGAGACATTTTTAATGACCTCAAACTGCGAGCCAAGACCTCAGCAACAACACCTTCATATCGCGATTAGTGTTTACATCTTTCATAAAAAGCGACCAGTTGTTTCCAGCTTCTTTACCAGTTAATATTGTGCCCCGTTTAGGTGCACGTACACCCATACTCCCGCTGATGTGGTCGCTGCGTGGCAATGACGGAATCAGTTTTCTCACTAAAAACACACACTGTTCCAAAGTGTATGACATGGTAAACAATTCACCTCATAACACACAATATGGACGTTAGATTTCACTAAGAAACCGGTCTAAACTGCTTATCGCTCCAGTCTAATCAACGCGTCTCATGGCGATATCTGTCATCTGAACGTGAAAATGTTTCTGTCAATTGCTGATGCTTAATGTTTTACGTCAGTACGTCCATTGAAGCATTTTGGCGGTTTTCGGGTTACTACATGCTTGCATATACCGGACATTGCCACAACGAATGGCACATAAAATTTTCATTCTTCCTGCGTCATTTAAACAAACCGCATTAAAATTACGTCTCGTGGCGCCTCGTGAATACCTCCAACGGGGGGCAACTTCAAAATTTGCAATGGAAAGTGGTATAACTGTTGGAATCGTTCGAAAGGACATTAAATGTCATGCAACTTTTAGAGGACAAACTTTGTCATATCCTTTTCCATTTAGCCGCTAGAGGCGTTGTTGCAGACTTTTATCTGACTACCCGTAGTAGGCCCTTATTTCAGCTAATGTAATAATGCACCGAGAGCCATCAAATAAACAACTGAACTACCAAATCTTATGTGTAGAATGCAATAAAAATAGCAGCGACACCAGTGGCGTATCGTGAATATCTCCAAAGGGGGGAATTTGCAAAATTTGACATGGAAACAGGGGTTGGTTGTGCCTCCATCGAAACAAGCGCACAATGGGAGAAACGTCGAGCGGAAACACCTTGGCATATTTCTTCCTCGTTGGCAGCAACACGGTCGCATTACTAAGTGAAAGTCAGATGGTGCGAGGGTGTTTCCTCTCGACGTTTCTCCCATTGTGCGCTTGTTCAGTGAAACCTCTGAATAACGGACACCAATGGGACATGAAGTTTTCTCCGTTACATAGAGATTAAAGAAATTTAATTTCTCGCAACGGTAATTGTATGCAGTAATGTACAGTAAATACATTACGTATGAGCGTAAATACGTAAAATTTAGTATGAAAATACCTTACTTAGTACGTATTTGAATTACTAGGAGGGATGAAGGAGAAATTCATTTCTGATAAATAATAATATTGCTGGGGGATGTTAATATATTTGTATACTGCAACCGGTTAACTCTTTTATTTAGCGAGAAAGACATACTGTTTCCCTCTACAAGAGTAATAGAACTCATTAGCAAGTGTCCTCTGAGAATCCTCAGTACGGTTGCGGAAAAAAAAAACATTGTGTGTGTGTGTGTGTGTGTGTGTACTTGCGCGGTATCTTCGTTGGCGGAATGGATGAAAAGGCATATGTTTGTATAGGGAGTATTGAAAAGGCATATTGGAAGTACATATGTTTATTGACCCAGCCCCAATCACAAAGAATATTCTCTTAAACTGAACAAGCAAGCCGGGAAAACTCCAACCCAGACTTGTTCCAGTATCATAAGTAAAAGAAAAATGCTGCTTTTCCAAGAAGTAGGAGAGGAAACATTGCTCGTTGAAAATGTTATTGTAAAACAATGTTTGTTTGTTATCTATGAAATTGTCGGGAAAGATGCAAGGACCAAAGGAAAAAGAACAAAGTTTGTTAGGGAAGGGAAGATTTTTTGCATAGAACTCTTGAACCTGCATGAGTGTTATTATTGCTTATTGAAGGTTTTCTAGGATTTCCACCAGAAAGCAGTTTATTGCGGGCAGAAACAAAATAGGAATTCCAAGTTCAACTTGAAGCTGTTCTGTTTGATTTTTCACCAGATCTAGACTCATGATAGATACACTTGTGGGGAAAAGACTTTTCTGTCTACTGTAATATATCGCAGAACCGAGAATAATTCCTGTCCGTTATGAAGAGGTTATTGAAACTTTTTTTTTGAAGAGGGGGGGCGGACTGTCCGCGTCCGTAAAGGGGGGAGGGTTTCGTTCCATAAGGGAACATATATATTTTCGCCGGGACAAAAAAATCTGTCCGTTAAGGGAGGTTTCAATATATATATATATATATATATAAAAGAATTGGAGCCTTTTTTTGATTCATAGACTATTTCGTCCCTGTATTACTTTCAGCTTTGTGCATGGGTGGAAAAGATGGGAACTATCGCACATCGCACTCACCGAAGTGAAGATTAGCTCGAAAAACCTGAGAACCACACTAACAGGGCTCATAGTGGTCTGGTCTCTTGTAAATAGTTGAAAAGTGACCAAAATCTCATCATGCCTCTTTTTTCCTTTGTCAATTTCTCCATCACCTCTCTTTGTTGTTTTGTTTCATCTTTTCTTCTTTACTTCTTCTTTTTGGGCTTCCTCCTTTCTTAGGTTTTCTAAGTATGCTTGTAGTTATGGTAAACAGACTTAGCAGATATACGAAGCTCCTGAGTAAGTGGAACCAGTTCTGGCTTATTTCCGAATTTCTTCATCCAAGACATTATATTTACCTTAGCATTGCGAGTTCTCAAAGCCATGAAATATTCAAATCCATTACCTACTCTTAAGAAAATACAAGAAGCGTAACACAAGACGAACATGATGAACCATACGAACAGACACACAGCGTTGAGCGGAGCGTTAACTATTACGAGAGAAAACTAAAAGACTATTACGATAGAAGAAAGAATAGACACAGAAGGGTTCTCAACTCCAGCTTGCGAGCTTAAGCATCCACCAACCATACACTGTGCTTTAGAAAGAATACAAGCTGAAGTGAGAATAAAGGTGACTGTTTCACATGTGGCAGCAAGTACTGAAGCTTTCACAAGTTTCTGTCTTTTTACATTTATTTTTATATGTTTTCTTAGAAAACTACCAATGCAAAACATAAATCACACGAAAAAGTCACTTTACCTCCCAAAAAAGTAACTTTTAGTAACAAATTTGAAAAAGTAACTTTTAGTGACCAACTTGAAAAAAAGGTAACTTAGTTAAAAAAGTGACTCCCTATGAGCCCTGCACTAATTACTCAGTCTGCAAGATGAGCTTCGGTACTTTTTAAAATTTCTTTTCGATGCGGGATATATATCGCTATGTAAGTCAGCATATTTCAATCTTCTGGGTGCTTTTCCTGCAGATTGACTTCAGGAGGGCTTAAGAGTTAATGGTATAAATACAGAGGACAAGCATATGTCGTACAAACCACAGTGCAAAAATCACCAATCTGCGCTTGGACGTCACTAAAAAGCACGAATTGCATCCAACCGAGTAAGTAACGGAGCGGAGCAGCAGCTGCACGGTGATGCGCCCGTAGGAAGTAGGCGCGTTAGCGACGGTATGTAGGCCTATGCGCGTAAAAGAGGATGTTATAAAAGAGTAATGTTGAGACTTAAATGCTCCAAGGTAAACAAAAGAACAATATAATATTCGAAACCATCTCAGTACTCGATTCCTCTTCTAAATTTTTCAATTTTTGAGCACTTTCCCCTCACATCTGAGGAATAAAACCAATCTGATGCTTACATTTCGTTTCATTCTGTTCATTTCCCGTAAATTTTGTATTTCGGGATCGTCATCTGCGGTACTAAACCCTCAATTCTATTTTGTTTTTATTTTCTGTGATTTTTCCCCTTAAGTATAAAGAAGAATCCATCTCCAGACAGGCAGAGGGGTGGAAATGATTGTCTCCTATTTTCCTGAAAGTTGAACCTGTGAAACTATGAGACAATCTCAAACAAACACATATTTAGTCTTAGTTTATAAAAAATGTGTACCGGAGATATAGCATGATAAGTTGACTATGCGGAAGCCACTGACGAACCTTATAAAAAAAAAATTTAAAAAAGTAAATCACGAAACTTTTAAACAAATATTTTCTGTTTAAAAGTATAGTATAATTTTAAAACCAATCTTTATACAAAAATTACAAAGCAGTTTTTTTTTTTTTCACTCAAAAATTCTGAAAATATTACAAGAAATGTACATTTAAGAGTACTACACGTCCTGAAAACAAGAACACACTACTTTGCCTCTGAAATTCGTAACAAAGTTTTGAAAATATGCAAGCAGATCTCCCGTTCTAAAGTTGAAACAAAAACATCTGCCAAACATTCAACCATTGTGATCTTGCAGAGGACTGGTGTATCATTCTACCAGAAGTACAGGGCTACCATTGGGACAATGAAGAAATAATTTTTACAGCAATGACAGACATACAGCAACACCGAGAGGAAAGTTCCGCAATTGTAAATGATGACTCAGGACAGAATTCTTCTCATTGTTAGCTAGTATTTCAGAAGATCAAAGAAAACCTTGGTACTAAACCAATCAAAACTAAACTAATGTTACATGGAGTGTTAGTCTTTTTATTGTTAATTTTATATTCTATGTTATATAGTTTTAGTGTAAAATGGCTGCCTTGCTGTATCTGGACTTTGGCAAATAAATAAATAACACCCATTTTCAACTCTTCATCACTTTCAAAATTAGTAGCTACCTCAGAATAGATTGTTAGTACAAATAAACATGGAAAAGGGCGATCGAGGGTCCAGTGAAACATGCCAATAAACCAGGCATGTGCAAGTTGGAACAAGGAGTGGGCCAACTAGCAAGGACTTACAGGCGTCGTGGGCCGTACGAGACACTGTATAACATTTTCTCATAAATTGAATAGCCATATTCAATTTATAAAATCGTTCCTCGTACACTAACATCACAGGAACAAACAAACAAAAAAAAAAAAAAAAAAATCTAACGTTAAGCAATATATTTATTTACTAAAGAAAAGCAGAAAAATCTATTCATTTACTATTTTAGTGGAACACCTTACCCTGTCTGCTAATATTCGGTGGTACACTCTACACTAGATGTTCCAACGCGAACATCAGTTATCCAAGAAAAGCTTTCAGCTCAGTTTGAGAGATTTTGTAAGAAATTCATTTTCAATAACGAGTCTGGCCGGCCGGATTAAAGGGCTCAGTGGGTCGGGGGTGGCCCGAGAACTGGCTGTTGCACATGGTTACAGTAAACGAAACCTATCGAAGCATGTAATGCATGCCATTCAGAGTGCTACAGACTTTCTCTGAACAGGTATACAATACAATACCACAATTATGTTTATATTTTTATGCACAAAAGAAGCAGAATATCTCCAGTTCCTTTTAATTGTGTTGAAAATTTCTCTCTTTGGTTTTTCAACTTTGTCTAGTGCTATAACCGCTATCCAATTCTCACAATCATTCCACTTCATTCTTCCTATAGAAATATATCTCTTTCTACAGCAGCACTCACAATGAGTCATTGCACACTCCTGTGCAGCTCGTGCATTCTCCTCATAACGAACAATATTGCGATCTCTGCCGGCCCCGGATAACACCCATATGAACCTGTTTTCAACGTTGTATTACTTTATTATACCTAACCTACAATTATGTCTGTTTCACTTCAGGCCTACCCTATTCACTGTTAATCACAAATATTTCTTATTTTTTATCTTTCCATTGCTGTTTCCTACATCATTATGCATCCATATAGTATTAATGCGCAAACTTAGTACCGTCGAACTGGGCAAGGTTCTAGATCAGCGTTTCCCAACCTTTTTCAACTTGCGGCACACTACGGGTGTTACTTGGATTCTCACGGCACACTTAATAGATATTATTTGTAAATATGAAACACAGTGATATTTTTTCTGTGATTATTGATCTCCTTTTCACAGAGAAGAAAGCTCTATCACTGGTTTTTCCCCCGTGGTAAATCGTTATGCTTATTTTTCATTCTAATATAAAAATAGAAAACAATTGCAATGAAATATTGGACTCAGGTTTTTAAAAATACGCTATCTTTTTAAAAACTGGATCCAATCTTCTACTAAGAAGGAAGATCACTATATAACGAACGAACAAACAAATCTCTCTTACTTTTAAAACACAAATGTAGGTAATTTGTCGAAAGGATTGAATGATATCTTAAATTTTCAAGTTACGAAATAGTCTACAACTATAAAGAAGCAATAATGGTCATAACAATGATAACAAATACTTTTTTCAACATTAGAAATGTATAGAATAGTAACCCGATATGAAACTTAAAATTGTAGATTCATAGTAGAGTTTCATAATAATGTGAAACACAAATATACATTTTTTTCCCAACGTTTTGCAATTTGATTGCTATAAAATTAATAATTTTGTTTCGATTCCTCGCGGCACACCAGCGGCCCATTCACGGCACACCGGTTGGGAAACGCTGTTCTAGATTACTGGTCCCCCTTCCCTGGATGCGGGTCAGTGATATAGATAATCCAGAAGAGCCGAAAAATTATATTATTAGATAACCAGAAGAAAATAATACACTTTTTTGGATCTTCCGGGTCACCTATACCACTGACCTGCATCTCCCTAACCCCCTATCCCAGCGTTTCCCAACCTTTTTCAACTTGCGGCACACTACAGGTGTAACTTGAATTCTCGCGGCACACCCATATATATATATATATATATATATATATATACAGGGTGTTTAATAAGTAATGGTCATAAATTAAAACGTAGTACACGCCAAAACTAACAAAAAAGTCTTAGTAAACATGTGTCCGCAAACGCTTCGTAACGGAGATAGGGGCTGTCGAAAGTGAGGGAAAATGAAGTTTAGAGACGAATATCTCAAAAAGTATGAATCGGACAGAGGGCGTTCCAATGAATGACTATCGAAGTCAGACCTGCGCTATGCAGAAATGCATGGTTGATAATTCTGCAATGCGCGCGCAAGGGATTCCCCAAAGAAACGGAGGAATTCCCGGAACATTGTCCAAGGAAAGGAGGCTCGAGATGAAAATCGAGGGCGAGTCTATCTACAAGTAATTCATAACTCGTGGTACTAGGTCGGAAGCTCGAAAAGATACAAAATGGCGTACAATGTTTGCGTGCGGTGTGTGTTTGCATAACCAGCAGGAAATGAGAGAGGCAATGGAAGAAAGGTTGTGGTGCATGTTGTGAACTACTTCAGAGCACATTCCTAAGACGAATGCACATGTACAGAGTAGTCCTTTACTGTACCAATACCAAGATAAAACAAACGATGCGCGAAAATAAATGGAATGGCCGAAAGGAACACTGGTAGAACATGCAAGTCAACTGGAAATACTGAATCGGGGTTGCAGCAGACGTTAAGCTCACCTTGGATACATGATGTTGCGGGTTCAGATCCGCTGAAGTGCCCACTTAATGCAGTGGTTTTGATCCCAGAGTTTCCAAATCGTAGGTCCTGTCCTTCGAAACTCCTAAGCTTGTTTAAAGCAGCAATAACTCAATCAATCGAGCGCCTGTAGGTTGCTCATTATTTGGTTCACCCATTGTACGTATACGTAAAGGAAAAAAAACTGTGCACGCAGTTCTTGTCAATCAGTTGGTAAGCCAGGAAATGTGGAATGGAAGAACACTACATTGTTTCGATTACAGGCGTGAATTGGAAACACGCTTGCATTTCCACGTTTGTTTATTGTGTTGCCTAAAGGGTTCTGCTACAGGTGTACATGCTTTCGTCGTAGTCGCTTGGGAGAATGATTCAGAGTGTAGAGGTTCGTTGTCTTCACTTGTCTTTCTCGCCTACAGTGAATGTAATAGTTCTGTGTTGAAGAGGTGTCAAATGCGCGTGCCTTTACAGTGTTGTGGATGTACTTACTTCACCGTATTGCGGGGAACAGTGCAAACGTTTCAGTAGTGTTGCAAAGCCACGGGGATACTATTGTGCAGTGTTAATAAGTGCTATTAGTGTGTTGCTAAATTATTGTTTACCTTGCCATTGACACAATGTACAGTAATATTGAGTATGCTGACATGCACTTTATGTACAGCAAAGCAAACGGGAATCCTTGTACGTATGCATTAGTTGTCGGAATTCGTCCTGGAGCCATTTACAACGTACGTCACCACACTTCGATTGCCTCTCTCATTTCCTGCTGGTTATGCAAACACACACTGCACGTAAACATTGTACGCCATTTTGTATCTTTTCGAGCTTTCGATCTGGTACCACGCCTTATGAATTACTGGTGGACCCTCAATTTTCATGTCGAGCCCCCTTTTCCTTGGGCAATTTTCCAGGAATCCCTCTGTTTCTTTGGGGAATCCCTTGCACGTGCACTGCAGAGCTATTAACCATGCATTTCTGCATAGCGCAGGTCTGACTTCGATAGTCATTCATTGGACCGCCCTCTGTCCGATTCATACTTTTTGAGATATTCGTCTCTAAACTTCATTTTCCCACACTTTCGACAGCCCCTATCTCCGTTACGAAGCGTTTGCGGACACATGTTTACTAAGACTTTTTTTGTTAGTTTTGGCGTGTACTATCTACGTTTTAATTTATGACCATTACTTATTAAACACCCTATATATAATTACCTTGGTATTTTAATGTGATTACTAATTTCCTTCTTACAGAGAAGAAAGCTCGTTCACTGATTTTCCCCCGTGCTAAATCATTATACTTATTTTTCATTCTAATTTTAAAATAGAAAACAATAGCAATGAAATATAGGACTCGGGTTTTTAAAAATCCACTTTCTCTTTCGAAAGCTGTATGTAACCTCTAACTAAAAGAGAAGATCACTAAATAACGAACAAATAAACAAATCTCCTATACTTTTAAAACACAAATGTAGGTAATTTGTATGCATGCTTGCTTTGTTGAATTTATTGAATGATATGTTAAAATTTCAAGTTACGAAATAGTCTGCAACAACAAAGAAGTAATAATGGTCATGACAATGATAAATACGTTTTTCAACATTAAAAATGTACAGAAAAGTAACACAGTATGAAATTTAAAATTGTAGATTTATAGTAGAGGTTCATAGTAATGTGAAATATAAATATACATTTTCCCCTGTCTTGCAATTTGGTTCGTATAGAATTAATAATTTGTTTTGATTTTTTCGCGGCACACCAGTGTGCCGCGGCACACCGGTTGGGAAACGCTGCCCTATCCCCTTTCCGACAACAACACAATTTTCTATACAAGTATAGCAGGACAACCTTCGACTATTTCGAAAAACCTAAAGTACTAATATTTTACAAAAAGTTACACACTTCTTCAAAGCATAGGGAGGATAAGCCCTCTAACCCCCAACAATAGTAAAATATGCATTAAAAAAAGCAAACAAAAAATACTTTTAAAAAATCACATGACGACGTATATACTCAAATCAATAACAACATTACGAACCCACAATTACTCACACAAAAGCTCAAGAGATACCCAACTCACTGACAAAATAGTCAGTGCTAATAACACAATGGATTACATCGAAGATCTAATATTTGTGAACTTCGGGAAAAAAATTTGAAACATATAAATGCATCGAGTTCTTCCAAAACATAAGATTAATACCGACTGAAAATCAAACTTTCGAATGTGAAAAGTGCGGAAACATAATGAAATCTGTAAAAGACTAAACTGTAATGCTAGGCTACCTATATACATGCACCAACCGGAAGCATAAACACAATCAAGGAGAGTACACAAATTCTATAAACCCAACATATAATACCTGACTATACCACACGAAACTAAGGGGGACCAGTAATCTAGAACCTTCCGGTAGAACTATGAACTGATGCAGACTACGCACTACTCAGATATTTCTAAGTATTACGTAAATATACTTCTTCAGAGGCATTTGAGGGTGCAGTCTCCTATCAAAAACATGTTGCTAGAACATTAAAAGTTATAAAACGAGTACATTCGTGAAAAATGAATTTCTTTCAGCATCACACGTATTCTTACTGGCTTAGAAAGTGTTTCTTAAAGGAGGAGCTCCACTAATAGGTGCAGATTGACTTCACAAGGGCTGAGTATAAATACAGCGTGTGGACGTATAGGGTAAGAACAATTCATTAAGCACAAACCAACTTACAACAGGTGGCCACTAAAAAGCACGAATGGTACCTAACCGCATCAGGACAGGAGTGTAGCACGGGGCCCGAGCGGCAGCGAGGTGCGTCCGTAGGGAGCAGGCGCGCCAGCGACGGTCGGTGTACGTATACATGAGGAAGTGGAAAAAGTACCTCGTATGGCATAAAATAAATGGATTGTGTGTTGCAGAATGCACACTGCTTTCCCTTTCATTATGTCTTTCTTCTCAAGTATTACGTGGCACAGAGAACATTTTCCATTTTGCACTTCTACCTTACTATACATTTAATAACATCCCGATATTTTTTTCTTTAATCCTAATGATAAATGAAATACAAAACTTCTTTCATGTACTTTCAACATTTATGCCTTCGTAATATGGTATATCACATTATTGTGCCCTATTTCACTACATTTATCTCAGATGCAAATCACCACTTACTAGATTCCGTTCTAAATTTATGTCCTCCATTGCAGCAACATATACATCCTACCTTAGTTACTAACATAGCATGTTTGAAACACTGTCATACTATGCTTTACTGCCAGTTCACTTCATATCGCATCATTCCGCGAACTCACACAGTCCAGGTTTTACCTTCCTTTTTCTCCCTTCTTACTCAACCTGCACAAATGACAATTATCTTTTTTTCTTACTCTTATGCTGATATTTCATCTGATTCTGTTCATTTCTCCCTAAATTCCGTATCTGTTTACACCAGGTAGCAATCACTGTACTTCAAAACAAACAGGATTCATCATCTGGACTGGAAGATTGTGTGATTTACCATGTTTTCTTTTCAAATATGTAGTTCAACCAGTGATGCCAATTGAAGGGAAATTTCCCTTGGCGCAGGGAAATTTTGAGTAAATTTTGGAGAAAACGGAAAAAGGGAAATTGCTTGTAATCTCTCAATATTGTAGGGAAATTTGAACCTCTCTTCAATCATTTATAGATTTAATGTATTTAAGTATCTGATTAATCTCATTAAAATTCAGTATAAATTCAACGTCGTATTTATTCCAAACATAATCCGTTGCACATATTTCATATAAATTCTCACAAGTTATCTTGCTTTGCAATCGTTAATATTTATCAAAATTATACATCGATCAACATATTCAGTTAAATTCGAAACATTACAACAATGCTTATTTAAAATCTTTTATCAAAATTAATCTTCCCATTGTTGAATTAAATGCAATGCAATAAGATGAAATATTTCTCAATTAAATTATCACTCCAACTATTATAACAGTTTGGTTTTCCCAATCAGAAGATGTTTTTCCCAACCAGAAAATTGATTGTGAAGAGGATTAATCGATGTAGGGGAAGAAAATCTGCGTGTCGTGAATGTAAATATGTATATATGGGCGAATACTGGATCATTAGAGTGTGTGTGTTTGTGTAAGTTTACAAATTTTCTGGTAACTGTGCGCACAGAATTATAAATTCTTAAGAATTACGCATCTCTAAACTTTGATTTAGTTTGTATTGTGCTTACGAACATTCCCCTTGAACAGCCAAAGATAGTAGCAGCTAGAGTTTTCTTTGTAACTGTTCGTATACGTTTCAGTAAATATGGGAGTGCTGTTCTTAAGTAAGTACATACCAAATATATACTTAATATTTTCTTTGTAACTTAGATTACATTAATATTAAAATCTATCATGATATCTAGGATAAAAATTAAACTTACATAATATTTATTTTATATTCTTTATGATTTATTTAGGTTGTCCGTCCTGACAGAGGTATTGATAGGGTTTTTCCTGTCACACCAGGCAAATGCAGAGATTGCACCTTTAACATAGGTCCTAGCCTACACCTTTCCATATTCTTCCCCCTCCTCTATCGCGCCGCCTTAGATACCTAAACAACAAATCAAGTTCAAATTCTGCGTAAGCTCAAAGGAAGGCTGTCAGGTATCTGCTTGTATGTGGTTATAAGATTGGGGTGAGGGGGTGGAAGCGAAAACGATTAAAAATACTTTACTAAATACAGTACTTGAACGGTTTGGATGAAGGGAAATTTTGTCCGGAAAAGGGAAATTCTGAAGCTTGTGAAGGGAAAACGGCTCTGAAGGAATTGGCATCACTGAGTTCAACTGCGGATTCCGCATAGTCAACTTTGACCTAGTGTATCTCCGATACAAGTTTTTTAAAACTAAACAATATACGTTATGTGTTTTTCAGGAGATGGATTCAGTCTATAATTAACCAATTACTCTAGATTATTCAACAATAATACAGGTTTTCCTTCATTTTCCCCCTCACAACTGAGCTCAAAATGAAAGTATTCTCCGGAGGTATTCAAATAATATTTTTGTCCTGTTTATCTAACTTGCCTATTCTTACGTATTATCATAGACTAATCTAGACTAAAACTAAGCTACTCTGACCTTACTCTATCGTACTCTTTTAAAGCAGTCCTATTTATCGATGTGCAGTTGAAGCATGTATTATGAAGTTTACCTCACTTCGCTAGTAATGTATCAATGTGACCACATAATTAATTATGCTCTGTAGATAGGCATACAGAGCATCTTATGTTAAAGGCAATCGTTCGCAGGTAAACCTTGATAAATTAGCCTAGTACTTATTATTTAAAGTACATACTGCATGCATTATATTGATACCAAAGCACTTTAATATTATAATAAAACTTAAAATGATAATCCAATACTTTCGTTCCGGGACTATATCTAATAATTTTGAGTTTATACATACACTATGAAACACAACAAATTCATTATTTTTTTTTTTTTTCAAGCATAAGGTTAGAACAAGTACTTAAAAACTTACTTCAGTGTATTTTCAGCAGGATAAATTTAGCAAGTTCCTACAATTAAAGAAACTGTAATTTCAATATATAAATATATAGTATTATTACACGTCATTTTGTTTTGGTATTGCATTTTCGTATGATTGACACCAAAATCTAAATATTGCCCGTGAACTACAATGTCAACACAACAGCGGAAGTCATGCATATACTTTATACTTACAACAAATTCCCTAAAGTATCCAGTCTTTCATGAATCACATTTCGTTTATCATTTTAGCACAACCTGGAGGACGTAATTTGGTGTTCTCTATGCACCTACGCTGTAATTTACAGGAAAACAAACTCTCCACCTATCAGTGCATCCTACTCCAACATATCACGTCCGCTTGGTTACCTATTTTGGCGGGAAGTTCACTCTTCGCTTGAAAAATATAATTTAATTAGACGAATAATATGTGAAATAAATAGAGCAAGTAAAATAGTTATAACGCGTCAATGATTTACAAATTTATATTCGTAGCGCATTGAATATCTTAATATCTCAAAATAATTTGAAACGGCGACATTTTTATTGTAAGGTTACCAGAGTTTAATATTAGCACAACTGAGTACAATAATTTCACACGAGTTTGTTTCTTTGTCATACGCTAGAGGCGCAGCATACTTCACACTCAAGTGAATATATTTCAGAAAGTAAAATTCTCAGTTCATTCAGAACCAGACTTTGCAAAAATTCCGCAGTATAATCCAACGCAAAGCATGATAAAATTAATTACAATTACCATGCCTATTATAGCAACTAAAGCGCAGATTTTGTGTTGCGTCAATACAAACCATTACGAAATGAATCACCGTGAGTTTAACCTCAACACAACGCAAATTTATGAATTTGTTTCCGATAGAGAATATTGCAGTTTTAATCACTTATTGCGTTGTGATCCACAAAATATAAAATTGAATTAGAACTGTTATGCTGAGTGTCGCAAAATTAATCTCAAAGTTTGTGTTGAATTCACAGAAACCGCACCACAATGGGGCCACGTAAGCATCGAATTACGAAAATATTCTAAAAATTTGAACCAATTTAATCTTATTTTACAAGAATTACTTAGTTATATGTTGTAATACTAATTATCAGTTTTCCATACAGCAGTGGCGTATCTAGAACGGACCCGGGGGACCTAGCCCTTAGATTTCAGAATGACAAAAATATTTAAGCTCTTTTATTTACATATTATTTGAAATTTATAGTAAACTATAATACACCTATCACAGTCTGGGTTCTGGCTGGTCCCCTCAGTTTTTTTTCTTCTAGATCCGCCTCTGCCATACACGGAAAGATTTAATGGCAACTCGACTCAAAAGTAAAATGCGTGAGCTAATTTTAAAATAAACATTTGTATACATTATGCAATTTTCCATAGAATAGAATAGAATATTTTATTGTCATTGAGTTTTACAAGCAATAGACAACGTCCGAATGAGATACAGGGATGAATTCAGGGGGTAGCCCGGGGGAATATTCCCCAGGAACATTCATTCCCCCCCGGAGAAACTTCCAAAATTTCAGTCACAAAATGTAGAAATTACTTCACCCGATTATTTGCTTTTCTTTCCGTGCACGTGCAGACGATATCCGATCTCTCAATATACATATAAATGATGCAGACGGGAGGGAAAAAGAAAAGGAAAAAGAGAGAGGAATGAAACACATGTGCACATATATAAAATGAAAGGAAAAAGTAATAAAAAGTGCTCAAAATCAAAGAAAAGCATGGTTTACTTTTAAAAATTTTCTCACCTTTCGCGGCTGGTCTGTCGATCTCACTTATATGTAGAGGGGTGCCGTCGTATACTCTCGCCCCAAGTTCTGATTTTCCACGACACGGCACTAACCCTACTAAAGATTTCGTAACCTAACTATTGATGTGTATGCAGTGAAGAAACCAAAGCTAATATGCTTGATTTAAAATCAGAAGTGTGAGAAAGAATGATAACCTTTTGTTAAGATATGTTTGTTTTAGGACAAAAAATAAAGTTAATTTTAATATTTTTAAAAGCTTCTACATTAGTAACAAACAGTAACTACTGAATATAGGAAATAATAACAAAAATAGCTACTGTAAATAGCAGTTAAAGTTTAGTCTAAAATATTTTTGCCAGTCTTTATTTAATGTTTTAGATAAAATTAAACGATTGTTTTTTTGTTTTTTTTAATATAATCTCACATTGAATATTTATCAGCAATTAGTCTCAATATTAGGTAAGATGTGCATGTGAATGGAATTGTTAAATATGCTGCTTTCTTGCAAAAATGCAGACCCCCCCCCCGAGAAGTTCACATTCGCCCCCGGGTGAAAATGTCTGAATTCAACACTGATGAGATATACATATAGATACATACATATACCACGACCCGCTCGGGAGAGTAATACTCCCGGAAGTGCGTTTTTTCGCGCGCTACTCTAGCCAGCTGTTTTACGCGCTATCCTAGTCAGTTGTTTTAGGTTGGTCACAAAATCTATATCATTTAGTACAAGGGGAACAAAACGAGCCTTATATCATGGAGTACAAGGGCAACAAAACGAGCCCTGCGGGGCTTCTAAGCCGTTCCTACTACTACTACTACTTATCTGCACAAAAGTAAGTAAATCACATTTTTGAGTATTATTTTCGTATTATTTTAATTTAAAAAGTGTTATAAAAATGTTAAAAAACTTTCCTCGGGCCGGGTTTGAACTCACGCCAAAAGAGACTTTTGTTACTAGCATATAACGCTAGCCCACTCGGACACGAGGTCCTACGACAACAGTCGTCTGAATTCTGCTATTTGAAGGTAACGTGGCAAGACATAGATAACGCCAACCAATCAGAACTGTGTTTTTCGTTCCTACTTCTGGGAGCATTACTCTCCTGAGCTAGTCCTTATATACCGTATATAAATAATCATTGCATACAGACAATCAGTTATTGGTTAATTTTATAATGAACAACCTAATAATATTTGAAATAAAGTGCCACTTCAAATTAGGACACAATGTCTTGACATTCACTATACTCTTGAATCGAGTAAAATGGATTCTTTACTAACCAATCATATAACTTTTTCTTATAGACCTTAAATGGCAGCTGTTGTATGAAGGATGTTAGTGTATTAAACAGCTTTGGTCCTAGACGAACACGATCGATCTCCTGTTTTGTATATAGGTATAACTTTTGCTATTTTAAGCGCTTTAGGAAAAATACCTTGAGAGAAACATTTATTGAAGCATATTGCAAGGGGTTGCGCAACGCGATTAATGATAGCTTTTATAAGGTTGTTCGATATGTCAAATATATCCTTACTGTCAGAAATTTTCATTTTTTTTTTTTTTTACTACTTTTATGACATCATCAGGGCTAACATGGTTAATAACAAAAGGGGTTAAATTCCAAAGTTGGGCGTCCGTTTCCAGCGAAATTTTTAAAATTTACAGGAAATATATGGATAATTTGATCGTTTGTGTGCTTGATAATATATAAGAGTCTCGAAAAATCTGTTTATTTGTTATATATAAGCGGTTATAAACATGGGACTATACGGCGAGCGGAGGGAACTACTTGGCGCAAGGTAACCGAACAGTTGCATTGTGGGAAAGAAACGAGCATTTATGTTACCAACATGGCGAATGTACAAGGGCAATGAACTAGCAGTTTTAACATTTGTGAAGGAATACATTGATAACGACCAAAATCTTTTAAAAGTTTGTGAAGAGCACAGATTAATGAACCTAATAACAAATTGCAGAAAGTATGGAAAGGAGATAACAGTGAAAAAACTTGACGAAAGCGGACGCCCAACTTCGGAATATATGCCAACAAAAGAGCTATTAAATGGACTATGTTGACTTAAATACTGATACATATTTACATTAGTATCTGTATTGTTTTTCTTGATTTCCTCTACGGAAGTAACAAAATAGAGTATCAGGCGACAGCATAACATTATTGTTGTTATTGTTATTACTATTGCTTACCTTATTGATTTTCTTCCATGCAGTTTTGCATTTATTTGATGATAATTCAATGCAATTTTCATTGTATGTTGCTTTCACTACCTTTATTGCAGATTTATATTTACTCCTTTGAGACTTATAAATATCACTGGATTCACTAGTCATTTTATTCTTATATATATTATAATACTGCATTACTTTAGCTTTCATAGCGGAGAGTTCTGGGGTATACCGGTACCACGTTCTTTTACCTAACTTGGTTTTCTTTGATGAATTATATCGGACCACTAGTTACAATTCTTAAACAAGGTTTTATGTTTTATATCAAAGGTAGTTTATGGCATTATATTCATTTACTACATCCAGTCACATATCTACAAACTGGAAAAGATGTTTTATTCGCTAGCAAGATTGATTTATGCTCAACCGGCATTCTGCCCAAAAAGAAGTCTATTATCAGAAATTGGTTGTAATCCAAGTCACATTATTATTTTGAAATACGCGCACAAATTCATTTTAAATGTTCTTGGAAAATCCAGTTCTCCAATCTTAAATAAATTGCAGCAAATGGATATAATAATGAAAAAAAGAAATATTCCTTACTCAAAAAACAGACCATGGTTCATTCAAGCATATCTGAACTTAAGAAACGTCAATCTATATATTCAGAAAGTACCCACGTTAAGCTGTTATGTCTGGAACTATCAAGTAAACATTACGCAGATCAACCCAGTAATACCGAACTATATAAAAATTTATCACGAAGATCTCAAACAATCAATTTACCAGAATATTTGGAAAAACATCATTCATACTTTTGACGAAGATTCTACATTTATATATACTGATGCTTCAAAATTTCCAAATTCAAAAGTCGGAGCAGCAATATTTATCCCCAAAGACCCCAAAACTATTAAATACAGACTACAACAACATACTTCCATATTCGAAGGAGAAGCTTTTGCGATGCGTCAAGCTCTATTATACATAAAAAGAAATAAAATACTAAAGACAGTAATATGTTCTGACTCTTTAAGTGTATTAATGTCTCTAAATTCAACTCACTGCACTGGAATAAAAAGTCTCCCTGGATCATATTAAATATTAAATATATTTATGCAAATATGTCAAAAAACAATTTTCAAATATCGTTTGAGCTGCTAAAAATGCATGTCAAGACGGCCAAAATATAAATATTAAACTGGCACCAGAAAATTTCAAACATATAATATCAGAGTATGAAGAAACGGAAATTAAACAATGGAGATCAAAAAATCCTTCTCTTCCTGGAAAACTTTATTGGGAAATATATGGAAACAACACTACAAGCTTCTCAAAAAATTTATCATTCTGGAATAGACGAGAAGTGATAACATTTTATCGCATGTTATTTAACACAGCACTAACTCCGATCAAATTATTTCAAATAAAAAAAGGACACTTATCATTGTTGGTGTGACAAAGGTATTGGTACTCTGAATCATTTAATATTTGAATGCGAGTTATTTAAATCACATCGAAAAAATTTACTTCAACAACTGTACTCCATTTTGGGACATGGACCTCTCTCATATGAAAGTATTTTGGCATCCAAGAACTGGAAAGGAATAAAAGCACTCATACAATATATAGTGAAATCAGGAATTGACATTAAAAAAAATAAATAATAATATACTGTACTATCTTCTTCTGGACATACTTTCAATTCTAATTAATTTTTACAAGGAAGTAATATGAAAAACGAAAAAAAAAAAATAAAAAAGCCATAAAAAACAAACTCACAGAAAACATGCAATAATCAATTGAAGAAACAAGGAAAATAAATCTAATATATTACTTCCAAGAAAAACTCTCATATTCGAAAAAAAAAATTCTAATTTCAACATTTGTTGCACAGCAATAGGAGGGTGCATAAGTAATAAAACACCTTTATATGGTGAAGAAGAAAGAAAAGAAAAAGACCACCCTTTTAGACACACACATTTCAAAAATATTTAGAAACTTAGTTAAAAAAAGATCAAATGTATCGCTGGCATTTAAATTATTATACTTAATGTTTACTTCCCAGTTTATACACGATAATAGTTGAATGAAACTTTGCAAATTAGTTTCTGTTATGGGCCTAGTTGCTATAAGTTCGGTGGTGGGAAAACTAAAATTGCAGGATTCTACTTTTGTTGTACTTAGATTGACTAGTTGGGCATCATGATCTGAGAAAGGAAATTGACATACATTACTGGTTAAATATTCCGTTTGTACATTGGTAAATGCATTATCTAAGCACGCTGTGCCTCTAGTCGGTTTACGGTTAACCACTTGAAGATTATGTTGTTTGAGTAGATTAAGTAACTCATGGACAGTTCGTTTATCAGTAGTGACATCAAAATGTGCATTTACATCGCCCCCTATTGGGGGTTCTCATAATTATGCCAGTTGCTGAGAAATGCCAATAACTTCTCCCATTTTTCTAAAAAAAATTTGGATTACTATCAGGAGTTCTATAAACAGATACAATTATTAACTTGTACTGATCCAGAAAAATTGCAGTTGATTCAAATTCATGTTCAGTATTAAGAAAAGTTATATCTAATTGACGATATTCTATTTGGCTATTAACATAGATAGCGGCCCCACCACGTATGTATATACTCCTACTGTAACTATTTGCCATAGAAAAACCATCTATATTGTTGTATTGGAGTTTAATGCCTGTACTCCAATGTTCACTCACACAGAAAATATGTAAATCATTTTCGTAGGCAAAATCTGAAATAAGGAGTAATTTGTCCTTCAACCCTTGTACATTAAGAAAGCATAGTTTAAGAGCCTTGCTGGTTACTGAGTGTGTATCGTCAGGTTTATTAGGTAGTTTGGCTAAGTTAACAGCATTGACTGAAATCGATTCTACTCCCTGACTCATAGTACCTTGTACATTTGATCGTTTATTAACAGTTACATTTCTACTTATATCATTAAGTTTAAGCGACTTTGTTAGGTTTGAAGTTTTCATATTAAGTAGTGTTCAATAAGAATCCATGGACACTGCTCAATAGAAAAATGTCCACTATCAGAGATATCAGGACATCAAAGCATGCTATTGGAACAGCTTCCATGAAATAACCGAAGGAATTAAAGCTCATAAATTAATAAACACTATAGGAATGTACGCACGAAGAGGGAAATGAGGTCTGGCCCAGTAGTAAGGGCGTCAGCTGAGGACACTTTTGGCCCCTGGGTTCCTGCCTCAAGACCCATGGTCCCTGGCTCAGGGTCAATGACCTAGAGGTACTTAGGATCACCTCCTCTAGATTTTGGCCGGGGTACCACCATAGGCGCCGACACGAGGAAAACATTGGGGGGGCTCGACCACCGTAAATAGGAACAAGGAATTTGTTAGATGTAGGGTTAGTTGGTTGAAAACCAACTGATTTTAATCAGTGATGGATTTAGGCATCTTACAGCCTGAGCCCCCCCCCCCCGCCCAATTCTGGTAAACAGCTTTCATCCCTTTTCTCCCCAGCGGCGCAAATCGAGGGACGGACAAAACATTCTGTTGTGGTCTCTTTTTTATATATAAGAGATGTTCAAAGTATTTATGAAGTTGAAAAACAATGCTGTGGAGAAAGAGGGAAGCAGAGTTCTCTTCAATATTGGGAGGTGGATAGATTTGAGGCTTATTCTGGGAGTGGGGGAGATGAAACTCAAATTACGGTAGATGAATCTGATTTCTTAGGTGAACCTGTTGTAGAGTAAATATGTATTATGCGATGTAGAAGAAGTAGTGGTTCATATCAGTATTACAAATCAGTGCCGTGAACACATTCTGAAATCTGATACATGCATATTTATAATTGGCATGTTTCTACTCAGGCAAAAAACACATTTCAAATCGGATTATTGGGCGGACAGTCCCCCCAGTTCCAAGATTGGAGGGAACATGTCCCCCTCAGCATCCCAGGATTTGCGCCAGTGTTTCTCCCTATTTACATTCCTCGTTTCTGTGCGCCAACAATGAACTACTGACAGCTCGTCACAATACAGTTGCAGAACTCCTTGCCGATCTAGTGGATATCGCGTGTGCTTTTGGTGCACAGAGTCCCGAGTTCGATTCCCAGTGGGACAGCATTGAACGACAATGGGTCGAATTTCACCTTAAATTGTGGGTCCACGTCTCATATAGCCGCGCTGCTGTAAAGATGCGCTGAATGATAATCAACTCAATTCAATAATATAGTTACAACAATTCAGAAACGACAATGGCTAATGATTCATTATAACCAATAAACTGTTTAGCCTTAGCCTTTTATCGCATAATAGTTTTAGTTAATTTCTCAACGGACATAGATGGAACATGACTATTTGCCCTTTGAGAAATGTCCGTAAAAGCAAGTGTTTTCAACACACATATTTTGCAGGGAGGGACAAAACAAAAGTTGGTTCACATTATGGGGCTGTCTGTTAAGAGATGTTTCACTGTATAAACATTGCCAATATTTGAATCATACAGTACGGCTTTCTGCGCCCATATTTACTTGCAAAATAGATGTAATATTAAGATATGACTACCAAATTTTTAAATTTCTCATTAAATTCTAATATTATGCTAATCTAAACTAACTTGTGTTTAACTGGCACTTTCTTCCATCCAGGTGCAGGTTTGTAGGCAGCAAACGGAGAATTACTTCTTTAAAATAGCAAAGATTTGCCTGCGAATTTTGATGCGCATTATAAATTCATATGCAATAAGAGAAGATCGAGTCCTGCAGAAAGTTCTTGATGACAATTTAAAATTGCTAACGCGTTGAGCAGTTTTTGTTCTATAATAGATCGTAGATAGGACTTTGGTCGTCATAAGGAAGAAAAGGATCTTCCCGCTGTGCAAGTGGTGGATGGGAGTGTCAAAAAAAAAAAAAAGAAAAAGAAAGAAAAAAAAGAAAAAGAAAAAAAGAAAGAAAGAAAGAAAAAAAGAAAAAGCGATGGAATATGTATCCCTATTGTCAATCTCTGACATAGAAGATTCATTCTGCACTTTTTCGTTCTCACTACAAAACGATCCATTAACAAACTTGCAATTAACACTATTTAGCAGTAAACAGTAAATGAACAAATGAATAAATAAAATTAAAACACTTCACTAAAACTCACATTCCTCTTCTTCCAGAAAACAAACGATAACAAGTCACCAGAATAACGTTTTCTTTTTTCTATCAATACCAGCGATAAACTAAAACACCGACACAACACGAAATCTTTGTAACAAGAAACAAGTGATATATAAGTTACTGTCTGCGTTTTCTCAACAAAATGATCAAAACCCAATGTGTGAAAAATATAGAAAGAAAGAAAATCAGAGGAAAGGGACGGAGGCAGCTTTGATTTTGTGCAACCAAGGGTCATAAACTCCTATTTCTGCAAACAGGGGTCAAAAACCCCTATATAAAGTACGATGTGTATTAAGGGCTAGCAGGGGAAAGTTCAGTGGGCTTCCAGAATTCCTAGAAAAAAGACCCACTATACTTGTCCTTACATATATACTAATAAAACGACAGCAATTCTTTTTCTCTCTCTGCTTTGATACTCCAGGACGACAATGCTCATCAGTCCAGTCACAAGTAAAGAATTGAAGCTGGAAGCGGGAGGGAAAAAACGTAAGAACCATATAATCTCTTTCCTCCTTTCAATAAAAATTCTGAACTAAATACTATGTTCTGAAGATGAAGATGCACCTGAGTAGTCAGTTTTCAAAAAACACTAAGTCTGGAAAAAAGTATTTTGAAGACATAAAAATACGAAAACAGAACTGAAACATTGGGGGGCTCAGCCCCCTCATCGGTAACATTGGGGGGATGAAGGGGACTGAGCCCCCAGGTTCCGGCGCCTATGGGTACCACCCTCTAAATTTTGGCAGGCGTACATAGAACCACCCCTTTTAAATTTTGGAAATTTCCAAAACTAAAAATTTGGTATGGTAGCCTACTACCAGGGTATGTACCTCTGTTAGTATTGGGGTCAATCTCGTTTCCTTTCATGGGTAAAAAAATTGTCAAAAATTCAAATTTCGGGGTTTTTGACCTAATTTATCCCCTATGATGAGGTCTTATTACGTTATATGGTTACATGGTCACATACACGGGTTCATTCCCTTTCATAAGACATGAGTACATTGGTGTACCTCTTTAAAAATTTGGGAGTGGTACCTTGGCATACCCCTTAAATTATGGAAATTGACAAATTTAAACATTTGGTATAATAGTATGGGACCCTAATATGTATTACTATAAATTTGGGTTGTCCACCTCGTTCCCTTTCATGGGTAAAAAATTGTCAAAATATAAACGTAAGCAATACGTTGTACCACGTGTTCGGTTTTTAATGAGGTCCTATTACCTTATTTGGTTATATGGGCAAGTATAGGGGTTTATTCCCTTTCATAAGACATAGGTACATTGGTGCACCCTTTTAAAAATTTGGGAGGGGTTCCTTGGCCCACCCCTTAAATTTTGAAAATATCCAATTTGGTATAAGAGTATAGGACCTTAATATTATATTACTAAAAGTTTTGGGGCTTCATCTCGTTCTCTTTTATGGGTAGAAATTATTAGAAATTATTATGACCACGTGCTCGATTATTGAATTAATTTATTCCTTTTGATAAGGATTTAGCACTTATATGTGTATGTACAGGGGTTCCATTTTCTTTATACTTTGATGTTTCCTTTTAAAGTTTGTTTGGTGTACATAGGACCATTTCTTAAGTTTGGGAATTATCAAATAACAAAATTGGGTAAACGTTCTCTAGGACCCATTGTATCCTCGTCGCCATAAGTGACTTTACATCGCAGTGACGGGTATGTGACCGCGCAGTATTCCAAGGAAGGGATGGTTGTATAAGAATTTGTGATTAATTTTGAAGAGTTTTTATTTTGACTAGGGAATTAACATAGGTGAAGGGAGTAAAGACACAGACTTGAAGCATCAGTTCACTGTTATTGAAGCATCAGTGCACGAAAAGATTTGTATTCTCAGTTTTTCTATTTATTGTTTTATATGTTAAGTTAAACACCACAATATGTATCACTGATATCGCAGATCGTATTATTTTTTAAAATCGTGTTTGTAACCTATTGTCAAAACATTCATCTCCAGACATGATGTAGAGAGAAGAGAAAGAGATACGACATCTGTAATATATGTATATGTGATTCACTAAGTAACTGTAGAAATTAGTTAAAGGACACATAAGAGAGCGAAAAGGAGCTCTAGAAGTCTGAACTTTTTAGAAACGTCCTAGATAGGTGAAAATATAGTTAAAAATTGCAAAAGGTATCATGTAAATTACCTCTCTTTTCTTATATTCTAGTATACTTTTTCTTTCACATCCAAACATCTCTATTCAGAATTACGAGATAAAGGCGAAGAGAGAAACATTTCCATTTCAAGAATTATATCAGGAAAAAAATCTTTTGACTTACACTAGATTCGAACTCGCAACTGTTGAATCCATGGCTCAGCGCTCTACCGATTGAGCTAACAACTACTGTTGGAAAAGCCAGCTTTCTACAACTACCGATTGCTGAATGGTGTGTATTAACCAAGTTTCCCGAGATAATTGCTTCATATAGCTATAATAATAATAATAATAATAATAATAATAATAATAATAATAATAATAATAATAATAATAATAATAAAGCAGAAGAAGAACAGAATCTAAAAAGTCATATATGTTAAAAGTTTGACGTGCAGAGTAAGTCCTAATATGAGATTTTATTAATTATATATAATAAATGTAAGCGTGGTTTATTCGTGTGTGCTACTCAAACTGCGCAACTCACTACCTAGTCCCATAAGGGTTGTACGCGTATGGTACAGTAGCCTTGCGTCCTCCAACTGTGAAGAATGTTTCTGTTTGAACCTATGCGTGTCCTAAGAGGAAGGAGGAGATTGAAAGAAAGAAAAGTGGTTTAGAAATTATGCAAACGTAGAATATGTCACGAGGTGAGGTGATATAGAATTCAGCGTGTCTTTCAGCTACTACTCTATACAAGACGTGCATCTACGCCTTAACGTGGAACCCGAACCACACGACTCCTGACGGGAATCGAAACCCGTATCACCTCTAGTTCTATCATGGGAGACACAGGAACATGTAAAAATAATCGAAAATTTCTTCTATCTTTCTGATAAAGAAAACAAAGTTGATACCAGATATAAATAAGGAAAAAACATATGAATTTAAATGTAAAATTTGAGTCCAAAATACCCACTTATAAACAACTGCTGAATTTTAGAAAATAAAGACATGTAAATTGAAGTTATGTGATTAACTTGAAGCTTCAAAAACCAACACCCAGAAACCGCCGTGTAAAGTCTAATTGATGCAAATTTTTTTATTGCATAACTTGCTTTCGGCTAGGCGGGGAGTCCGCCCCCAGACGCTTGCATTTGCTCTTTCTCCGACCTCTCACTTCTCATATCCCTAAGACCTCTGATCTTAAGTGGTTTCGAGATATGGCTATCTTATTGTAACAATTTCAACTCCCAACTCTGTCTTCCTGCTGTTTTTCTTCTAACCGTAATATATATATATATATATATATATATATATATATATATATATATATATATATATATATATAAACGCTGAAATACATCTTTAATCAAGATGTTTCTACACTTAAGGATTTTGGAATATGGCCATTCTATTTTACCAATTACAATTGAAACCTTTTTTTTAAAGGAAAAATGAAAAAACGCAGAAACATGTCTTTAATTGTTTTACTTGCAAAACCTAAACACCAATTTTCATTCCCGGCGGGAGCTCATGTATTTCGAATTCCACGTTAATCAGTAGGTTAACGTTTCATATAGCTTCGCTACTGAATGGGACGTTAAACTCAAAATCAACTCAACCAATTTTCATGTCAATAACCTTAACGATTTTCGAGTTATGACCATCCAATTATAACAATTGTAACTTTACCCTATTTTCTTCCTTTCTAGGGCAAATATCATAAAAACGCTTACATACATATCTAATTATTTTAAATGAGAAGTCCATATACCAAATTTCATGTCCTTAACACTCAAAGATTCCAAGGTATGGGCATTTTAAGATAATTGCCACTCCTCTTTCTCCCTTTTCCCTTCAAATTTCCAAATATTCTTCTTTTAGTGGGACCTTACATTACAAATCATATGCCCTTTCTAAACTTCAAGTTTCTAGCTTAAGCGGTTTGGCCTAGCGTTGATCAATCAGCCAGCCAGAACTTGTTATTTTATATAGAAAGATACATAATAAGCAAATTAATGACAAAAATATTACTACAAAAGCAATATAGCAAAGAACTCATATACTGTGTTAAAAGATGTAGATATTCATTCATTTGGTAAAATTCATAAAACTAAGGGCACAAGCTTAGCGTACGCGCGTTTGGCGTGGGAGACCCAGGTTCGATTCCCGGTGGGAGCTCATGTGATTCGGATTCCACGTTAACCAGTAGGTCTACATATCATATAGCCTCGCTGCTGAACGGGATGTTAAACTCAAAATCAGCTCAGCTCTGCTAAGGGCATAAGCAGCGTGGACCTATGGCTTTTTGGGTCCAACCACAGATGACAAAATTACACCCCTATTCCTTTACAATTGCTGTAAATCTCCCTGCTTTGGAAATGAACGGAACTTGACATTCGCTTCACCAACTTTTCTATTTCGTGTGTTCATTTTAAAGCTGTACACAGCACATGAGGGCATTGCTAAAGTTTTCAAAGTCAATGTAAGAAATACAGATGAGTTCTATTTACACAATGTGTACAGTAAAAAATATTCAATAATATTCCACATAGAAAATATCATACACAACAGTGTGTAAGAAATTCATCAAATGTTTAAAAATCAAACAAAACGTACTTCAACACAAATGCAATTAAAACCTGACTCTGAGAGCGCAATAATGTTATCTTGTTCGAAGGGTCAGTGATTTTGTGTCGAACAGGCTGAGCGTGGGCTTACCCTGTCTTATGTTTGGCAACATTGCTCTTGGTCAAGTGGTTTATTGCTTGTGCCTTTAGGTATTTGCCCTAAAGCTATACAGCGAGTTGTGTGCGTTCTTCCTTCCCTGCCCCTGGCTGGCGAAAATATCATTTGCTTTTCATGCATTGGGATAAGGGGCAAGACACCTTGCGACCTTAGAAGGGAGTAACATATAAAATGATCGAAAACGACAACAGATATTCATGTAGAGTTGATAGTTTCGAGGTCGCTGAGATGGTTAGGCGTAAAGCTATCAGCTATTTTCTGTTAGTGATTTCTTCATATATGTCTACCAAGTTAACGAATCAGTGATAGAACCTTCACCTCTGGTGCTTGGGGTCACGGGTTCGATCCCAGTCCCCGCCAAGTGAACTTTGTGGTGCATAAACACCGTGTGCATGGGTTTTCTCGGAGTTCTCCCGTTTCCTCCCACTTTCTTCATTCCACAATTTCATTCATTATTCATCATCACCGTCTCCTTTAGCCTAACCGGCATAACCGCGGGACGTAAAACTCAAAGATTTCATTTCATTTCATTTTCAAGTTAACGAACTTTGACTTACCTGCGTACAGTGGTTGGTTAGTGTGTCCTCGATGGCTATTTTTACTTTTTCTATGATCATCCCATACCATACAGTATTTTTTATGTTTTGAAAAAGCTTGATTCTATCAATTCGTTAAACAACAATGTTTCTTTTTTTTCTAATCATGTTTCTTAGTATTATCCTCTTCATTCTAACTAATTTAAATATTTTCAATAATTCAGAATTTAGACTAAAAAATGTTACAATGATCAAGAATTGTATAAGAAGAGGACTCTTCATTTCTAATCATTGTCATAACCGGAAGGGAAAACTTAAAAAAAAATTGAAATAACTTAGCAGACGTAGAAAATCGACGGAAATAATAAACATCAACTATTAGTTGACTCTTAGAAGTATAGTATATAGTTCTCAACCCAAGTAGAAGATGCACTCTTTGCTTCATGAAAATAATAAACATTTTCCAAAAATAATTACAGAAAAGTAATTTCATGGCATTTACTGAGCGAACGTAGGCTACTGGTTAGCGTTGACCTTTGTAATTGGGAGTCTCCAGGTTCAAATTTCGGTACGAGGCATCCTGACTAGTGATTTTGCAGTACCACTGAGCGAATACCGGGGTACTTTTAATACATAAGCTTTGGCAAATTTTCTTGAAAACTTTGTTCTTATGTTGTTATGTTTCAGTGTGAAATGGCATTTTGCTGCATGGAAAATATTTTTAGTAAACAAAATATAGTAGATGAATGGTTAGTATAAGGGACTCCTACTTGTTTTCTTTAGGTTCAAATCCCGACTGTTCTTATTGATTTTTTCTTTTAGTTACGCTCATATGTTGCGCTCCAGAAGTTCAATTTTGAATTAAATGTAGTCGCAGCTAGTTTAAACTGAAATTATTTTCAAAACTTTTTGCTATTATATGTTTTTGTTTTACTTGCGATGTTTCAATTTTGATATTAGATCTTAGACCTTAATGTAACTCATTTTCCTACGTCATATTATGATGAATATTTTCACAACAACGATAGTCGGGCGGTAATACAGAGTTCCATTGTTACTGCAGGGCCGGATCTTGAATCCTGCGAACTACGCGTTCGCAGGAGGTGCCAGGTGAACAGGGCGCCAAATTAGAAAAATGAATTTTGTTTTAAATGTAAATATTCATTTTAAAAATGTTATGATGAAAAATTTTCCTCATATAGCTTCGAATAAATATTGTACAGACTGAGATACAGATAAAATACATCAAAAGGACAATAAAGTCGAATCTTCGCTTGGTTGGCTGTAAAACACCCCTTTACAAATTAAATGGACTCGCACATCAATTTCTTGCTGTACTGTACTGTGGAGTTACAACCACAGTTATTTGCTCAATTATCAGTTCTTTACTCAAAGAATGTGGGGATAGCACTTCGCATGGCAAGAGAGAAAGTACGTGGGGATCTGAGCAGTACAGCGCTGAAGTAATTAATTGGGGATGAATGAAATGAAATGCATGTTTTCTAATAGAAGAAATCACAGAGACACAAAGGTTAGGAAAGGAAAGGGTTTTACTGTACCTCAGCCATTTCGATATGATGAGCCTCTTCAAATATCGGGTGAAGCCTTATCCTCCAATTCGTTGAGTGTTTCCGTCTGGTATCGATCCCGGACCTCACGTTCGAGAGTGAAGAACCTCTCGACCTCAGGGCAACAGCTCCCAGATGTCCTGGCCTCTTCAGAATGACACCTCTGTCATGCAATGGTTGGTGAGGGCCCAGGCGTGCCGACCGTCTTTCAATTGCTGCTACGACGACTCTTCTGAATAGGGGTCCAAAGTGTGTTTCTGGCGGCTTCTGTCACACTTCTCACCTCGAGGGTCCCGTGTCCCCTGGTTTTGTTCTACTTCTATGCTTTCGCTTCTTCCTGGTGCTCCGCACGTGGATGACTAGCTCATCACAATTATCTTGGTCAATAGGGAAGTTTGTTAATTGCTGAAACAGCGTGGCTGAGCTTGTTTTGATGAAGTTACGGAAACTAGGAAGAGAATGGTAAGCATGGATTTGTATTGGGATGAGGTGACAACATAGGGAAGTCTCTTCTTTATTATTTAATAATTACAATTTCTTGTTTGAAGAACAATAACAACATACAGGGAGAATTCAAAATAGGCGCTAAGCCTGATATCCTCTAGAAATTGATGCCAATGCCACACTCACAAGAGATGCTAGTTTGAGGAAAATTTCCATGGCACAAGATAGATCTTTTAAAGAGGGAAAAGGGATATTTTACGAATATGAGATAAAATCAATGTAAATTTAGCTTTCCAATAGATGTTGTATTAAGCACTATGACCGTAGAGCTAAAGACTGGTATTCTTTCCACAATCCCACCATATGCACAAAATACAAATATAACAGACTCTTTATTCCTTTCTCAACAGTTAAGGGTTGAGAAAGATCACCGTAAATGAAATGCACATTATCAAAGTTGAAGCAAGCATGGGCACCCAAAAGGGGACGAAAGGGCCAGGCCCCACCTGGCTTACGGCAAGTATAATGTATATGTATAATTTCTTAAGATTTTCTTAATACAAATAAAAATACCAAACGTAATATAGTAACGAGGGAGATGACCACCCTAAAAACATTCTTCGGGCCCCCATGCAAGCAAGTAGGCTTTCTTGTCCATTCGTCCAGGGAGTGGAGCGAATACTAAGAAAAGACGGGCGGTACAAATGGGTTATTTAAAAATCATTTCTGAGGGAAATTTTAACTTAAGTTCCTAATGACTCACAATCGCTGTCCAGTGCTTAATGCTCACTTTGTTAATATCTATTAGTCATTTGTCATTCGTCAACATTTTCATTTCTATCCTAAGTCATTTGGTTTTTGTTTATATTTTTAATTTATAATGATGTGTGCTTTCACTTTTTAATAGTACTTTGTTTTTCATGTAATAATAATGACCAACGATATAAAACCAAGTGAGCATTTTATCGGAAAAGAAAGCTACAAAACGTGAAAGAAGATAAGAGGCAACCGAAGGCCCTAAAAAAGTTTCTTTCGAGTGCTGGACAAAATTAGACAAATATTGAGGTGGGGAGTTGTCAATATCAGTCACTGTTAACGAAGCATTTGCAGGTCGACATTCTTTTGAAGCTGACAAATTTATTTTAACCTGATTGGAGTAATTTAATTGTTGAATTAAAATGGAACGATACGGTCATTTTGGTTACGGGTCTGAATTAAATTTCATGTATTTCAAAATTTGTTTGAATACAATTAGTTTTCACGTGGCATATAAGTATAGAACTTGAAAGGATATAATCGAAAGCGACGAAAGGTCATTTGGATGACAAGTATTTTTTTTCAGTACTCTCACTTTCAATCACAGCAGCGTATACAGATGCTCGTTTTATTATGACAGATAACAATAATTATTAATCCATTCTCTGCTAATACATTTAGATGGAGCGATATTTTAAATTAGTAATAATTCTAATGCAAAGTATAGTTTTGATTATTAGTTACTTGTGTTCAGGGATGTACCGACATAGGTGCCACGGATGCGCAAGGGGCCAGGTCGAGACAGGATTTTCCAGACAAAATTCGAGTCGAGACACGGCTCTTCCAATAGAGAAATATACATTTTTCGAGTCGAGCCATCACTTTTACAGCACATTTTCGAGACGAGACAGCCATAAATCTTGTATCGTGCGCATCCCTAATAGGTGCAGTTTTCTATTCAGAAAACATCTTCCGGGGGGCACACTTAGTAGGGCCCTGCTGGTACTCTTTTATTAATTATTATATTATAGACGTATTATTTTGATCTCCTCCCGGTGGGAGTGGCCCCCTAAAATATGTGTGGACGAAACACTGAACAGGCAGTCTGAGAGTCTGAATCCCCCAATTAGCATAATTTCAGGGGGCAAATACACAAAATTATTTGCATTTTGTAGGCTATTCCGAAAAAATCTTCGGACCTCAATGGGTACATCATTACTTGTGTTTACATTGTGTTACTGCCTGATTTCGATGTTGGAAACAAACATGAAAGAATTGAATTGTTCTATAGGCATAAGGGGCCCTGAAAAGAATTTTTGCGGAGAAACCTGATGTTAAAGTTCTGCCACTGATCGGGGACAAATTACATATAAATTAAGACACACTTTTGTCATTTGTTGTGTATTGAACTAGTTTAACTAAAATTAATAAAGAATTATTTGAAATCAAGTATATCTCAAGAACGATTAAATGGACTAGCTTTGATGGCCATTGAAGATGACATTCTGAATGAAATTGATATGGATGCAATAATAAGAGATTTTGCCAAATTGAAAGCCAGAAAAGTGTCTTTATAACATGAACTTTACAGTAACAAAGAAAACGAGAAATTAAGCTAATTACCATATTTGTATCACTAGAAAACACTATTTAAATATGCTTTTAATGAAGTGTAAGAGCATATCTCTTTGTCAAAATCAAACCTGTGATAATGTTAGACTTGAAGCTCATTAGTTTTATTCTATTTCGACTTTTATGTTTCAACTGTATTTGTCAAAATACATCTTAGGTATACATTTTAGTTGTTTCCTGTGCTTATTTAATAATAAAAAGATATAAATTATTAAAACTGGAACTTTGGTCATGATTCATCCACAGTTAATTAGGTTTAATTTTGCCATTTTCCTTTAATACTCACTGGAAGACTGAATTATTATATATTGAAGAAATTTGTAATTGTAACAATTATCTGAAGAATTTTTGTCCATTACAGCATTCAATTCTTTTATTATCATATAGGCGGGGCGCCTAAATATTATTTGCTTACAGTTACGAAATGTCTACAACCGACTCTGTTATTGTTATATATATATATATATATATATATATATATATATATATATATATATAGAGAGAGAGAGAGAGAGAGAGAGAGAGAGAGAGACAAAGTTTTGACTCAGAAAAAGTACTGTTGAACGTACGATGCTACATGGGCTCCTGGAGGGTGCACAATTTATCCCTAAAATTACTTTCGATCACTGAAATAAATTCCTGCCTACGCCCCTGTAAAGTAGTAAGAATGTTAGGGACTGATCAGGGGGTAATGCCTCCCTGGAGCAACGACAGTTCCCCAGAAATCATACCTCTGATAGGTCCGGATGTGACACCAGTATTTGTGTGTTACCACTCTTCCCTCTCAGTGTACTGAAACTTAAGTCAAAGGAACTGTTCTGAAATCTTCACCGATTCTCTCCTCTGAAACCGCATGCGAATGGGGCCGACCTTGGTCATATACCACATCTGGAATATTACTATTTATGTCAGAGATACCGAAAAATATATATTCGACACAAATATAGGATGTTTCGATTTTATTTTATTTATTTTTTGCCTGTCACCCTCCCACTCTGACCTCCATGCCAACCAAGGCTTAACTTCTACCTAAGCAACATCGACAGCGTCACTATTCATCTGCGACCACGATTTCGATACTAATATTGTTCATATTTGACTACTTTTACATGTCCCTTCCCCCTTATTACGAATGACTTCAGTGTCTCGCCTCACTGGAGCAATCTCAACTAACTTAAGTATAGCTATAAACCACCACCTGTAAAATAAATGTGCGGGTGATCTTTTTCGGAGAGGAATTCATTAGCTGCTTTTCCAATGTGGTGGCTTTATTCGCTTCCCATGCTAAAGATTGCCAAAGAGCTCAACTTTATTTGCACCACTGTGCTATGAATATAGATTTTAATGGCATTTACTTTACTGAATGCTCGCTTAGGTGTTGCTCCCGTCACAGGAAAAGTGAGATACTGTTATAAATGAGTAGGGATATAAACAAATACGGAAAACTATTAGCAATGACACCACTCGAAATGAGTTTTTGCAATATAATGGGGCAGTATTTTATTCGAATGTGAAGGAAATCATTGCGTAAATTGTCCCTTCTCCTCCTTAGAAGTCTAAGCTACAATACGTATCTAATAATTTTGAATTAGAAATATATGCATCGAGTTTCATATCCTTAACTTTAAGGTGTCCTGAGTTAAGTAAATGAATAAACTTCCTGCCAACGAAAGAGTAAAGCTTTGGGCATTAATAGTATCGGGAGTGTAATTATGCATTTCAGCGACCCCGAAAGCTATTGAATAGACACTCATATATTTCAATTAGGAATTTTTAATTTTCACCCCTCCCATTAAACCTCCATGCAGATAATGCTAAAATTTGATGTGAACGATATAGAGGGTATCATACATAATTCATGCACTCAAAAGCTATGGATTTAACATTAATATCGTTCATTTTCGATTATTTTTTACATGTTCCTGTGTCTCCCATGATAGAACTAGAGGTGATACGGGTTTCGATTCCCGTCAGGAGTCGTGTGGTTCGGGTTCCACGTTAAGTCGTAGATGTACGTCTTGTATAGAGTAGTAGCTGAAAGACACGCTGAACTCTATATCACCTCGCCTCGTGAGATATTCTACGTTTGCATAATTTCTAAACCACTTTTCTTTCTTTCAATCTCCTCTTCCTCTTAGGACACGCATAGGTTCAAACAGAAACATTCTTCACGGTTGGAGGACGCAAGGCTACTGTACCATACGCGTACAACCCTTATGGGACTAGGTAGTGAGTTGCGCAGTTTGAGTAGCACGCACGAATAAACCACGCTTACATTTATGACTTTTTAGATTCTGTTCTTCTTCTGCTTTATTATTATTATTATTATTATTATTATTATTATTATTATTATTATTATTATTATTATTATTACACAGGCCTACAGAAAAAAAATTTTTCTTGGTGCCTAAAATTTTAGAGCTGATTTTAACTATGTGTGGGGCGCTGAATCCAATAATGTAAGCAGTTCTTTTCTATCAGCTCTACTTTGGTAGATACAGGCTACTGTACCAGTAGTGTTATTTACGTTACAATGTATGTGGAAGAAATATTACAATCCAAAATAAATATGTAAATTATAAATGATGTAACCACTATTTCTGCATGCTTCTTGCAATAGTATACAAAATAAGCAAAAGAAATACAAATATTCTCGTAATAACAAGTTTGAATATGATCTTATAAACTCTGCAACTCAAATAAATCCTACTGTGCTCTATAGAGATTTCTATTTGGAAGAACGGCGCTCTTTTCTCATTAGTGCTGCTATCTGTCGGTACTAAACGGAAACTAGTCATATAGTAGTTCCAGGAACGTCCACTAGATTGCATTGGTATTCTACTTGGCTAGTGGTTCGTAGTTGTTGTCTTGCAGGTGGAGTGACATGTTGGAACATGTGAGTTTTGTTCTGAAATCATAACTTGTATCGCGTATACTAAGGCTTTATATTTAACATCCGTGTTAGTGGCCTGAACATAAAATGAGTTCAAGTCGAAGAAGTTGTGTTAACCATCCTGATGTGTTTTGCTACATATGTGGTGAGTACACATTTAAAGACAATAGAAAACATATCAGTGACTTTGTAAAAAAAGCATATCATGCATATTTTGGTGTACGCCTAGGGGACCAAGATAAAACGTGGGCTCCACATATTGTGTGTAAAATGTGTACTGAACACTTGCGACAGTGGACAACTGGAAAAAGAAAAAGTCTTAAGTTTGGTGTTCCAATGGTTTGGAGGGAACCCACAAACCATGTTGATGACTGTTATTTCTGCCTGGTAAATGTTACGGGTATGAATAGAAATAACCGGAACAAGTGGACATATCCTGATCTGCCTTCAGCAAGACGTCCAGTTGTTCATTCCGATGAAATACCAATCCCAACGTTTCACCACTTGCCAGAGCTTTGTGAGACTGAAAACGAACGTAGTGAACATTCTTGTGACATGGATGATGGAAGTGACAGTGATTATGAGGGAATGTCAACAATTCCTCAACAGTTTAATCAAGATGAGCTAAATGATCTAGTTAAGGACCTTAATCTTTCAAAAGAATCATCTGAATTACTTGCTTCCAGATTGAAGGAGAAAAACGTACTAGAACAAGGAACTAAAATCACATTCTACCGAACAAGGGAAAAGGAGTTTTTACCATTTTTCACTGAAGACACAAATCTCGTATTCTGTCACGATGTTAGAGGTCTCCTAGAACACATGGGTCTTCCAGAATACAATCCAGATGATTGGCGCCTGTTTATTGATAGCTCCAAGCGAAGTTTAAAATGTGTCCTTCTACACAATGGCAATAAATATGGCTCAATTCCAATCGCTCATTCAACACGACTGAAAGAAGAATATGAAGCAATTGCTTTGGTTATGGAAAAAATTAAATATCAGGACCATCAGTGGGTGATTTGTGTGGATTTAAAGATGGTGAACTTTCTTCTTGGACAGCAAAGTGGCTACACAAAATATCCTTGTTTTCTATGTCTGTGGGATAGCAGAGACAAAGCAAACCATTGGTCAAAAAAAGAGTGGCCGCAGAGAGACGACATGGTTGTTGGTAAGAAAAATATTATTAACATGCCTATTGTTGAGTGTGACAAAATCATTTTGCCACCTCTACATCTCAAGCTCGGTTTGATGAAGCAGTTTGTAAAGGCGCTAAATAAGGACGGGCCGTGCTTTGCTTACATGGGAAACAAGCTACCTCAGATCAGCACAGAAAAATTAAAAGCTGGAATATTTGATGGTCCCCAAATAAGACAACTCATGAAAGATCCGGCTTTCGTGGAGTCCATGAATGAGACTGAACGTAGAGCTTGGACCTCATTTGTAGAAGTTATCAAGAATTTCCTTGGCAATAATAAAGCTGATAACTATGTTGAGCTAGTGAACCAGATGCTTAATGCATTCCAAAAAACTTGGATGTAATATGAGTATCAAAATTCATTACCTGCACAGCCATTTGGACCGTTTCCCAGACAACGTAGGCAGTCTGAGTGAAGAACAAGGTGAAAGATTTCACCAAGATATTAAAACAATGGAGGACCGCTACCAAGGAAGATGGGATGCCCATATGATGGCAGATTACTGCTGGAACCTAAAAAGAGACTGTGCAAAGAAACATTCAAGGATGTCACGAAAACGAAGCTTCCGAAGTGTTGAATAGATCGTTTTGAACAAATTATTTGATTTTTTATTCATAAAAACTATTATAAAATGTAGTTACAGAGTTATTATGTACTTGATGTTTGTGTTTATATGCTTTTCATTATTTTCAAAGTGTTCCAAATAACAGATTTAAATGTCATAGTTTTCTTTTCACTTACAGTAAAACAGCACCTATGCAATTTTCAACGTTGTAGCAGGTCAGTCTTGCAATTCCTATATCTCAAAAACTAAAGCTGTTAGGGGAAAACTAACGCCATATTTGGATTCAGCGTCCCAATTCTACTTCAGATCAGCTAAGAAACACCCGGCACCAAAACCACTGTAAGCCAGTGAAGCAATTATCTCGGCAAACTTGGTTAATACACACCATTCAGCAACCGGTAGTTGTAGAAAGCTGGCTTTTCTAACAGTAGTTGTTAGCTCAATCGGTAGAGCGCTGAGCCATGGATTTAAGGGTTGCGAGTTCGAATCTAGTCTAAATCAAAAGATTTTTTCCTGATATAATTCTTGAAATGGGAATGTTTCTCTCTTCACCTTTATCTCGTAATTCTGAATAGAGATGTTTGGATGTGAAAGAAAAAGTATACTAGAATATAAGAAAAGAGAGGTAATTTACATGATACCTTTTGCAATTTTTAACTATATTTTCACCTATCTAGGACGTTTCTAAAAAGTTCAGACTTCTAGAGCTCCTTTTCGCTCTCTTATGTGTCCTTTAACTAATTTCTACAGTTACTTAGTGAATCACATATACATATATTACAGATGTCGTACCTCTTTCTCTTCTCTCTACATCATGTCTGGAGATGAATGTTTTGACAATAGGTTACAAACACGATTTTAAAAAATAATACGATCTGCGATATTAGTGATACATATTGTGGTGTTTAACTTAACATATAAAACAATAAATAGAAAAACTGAGAATACAAATCTTTTCGTGCACTGATGCTTCAATAACAGTGAACTGATGCTTCAAATCTGTGTCTTTACTCCCTTCACCTATGGTAATTCCCTAGTCAAAATAAAAACTCTTCAAAATTAATCACAAATTCTTATACAACCATCCCTTCCTTGGAGTACTGCGCGGTCACATACCCGTCACTGCGATGTAAAGGCACTTATGGCGACGAGGATACCTAGTAAATGTTGGTGTCCCTCTTATGGCCAAATAGTCAAATTTCGAAGGTTATTGACCTATTTATCTTCTTTGATACGGTTTTATTATTGAATGAGTACAGGATTTATTACTTTTTTGTAAGACAGGTATATTTGTACACCAATCTTAAATTTTAGGAGGAGTATATTTCTTATTGTCAAATCAATAATTGGAAATTGTTCTTAGAATATGAATATAAAATTGGGTGATCCAGTTTGGGTAAATCATTGTTAAATATTGGTGTGGTTACGTCGTCAGTTATTGACCTATGATGAGATTATAGGACCAGGACTATGGTACATTGATGCGTTCTTCTTAAACTTTGTAGGATAATTTGAGAATTTTCAAAAATAAAATTACGTCATTGGTCTTGATTATTTCCTCTTATGGGGCAAAATATAAACGGCAGCAATACGTTGTACCACGTGGAAGGTATTGACCTGGATGCAGTAGTGTACAGGGATTCATTTCCTTTTCAAAATTTCTTGTGGTTCTTCTTAAGTTTGGGTACACGTTTCTAGAGCACAGCTGGTTCTGCTTATTTCTTTCTAAGGTAAACAATTGTCGGAGGTTATTGACCTAATTGAACATATAATTATATGATTAATTCTAAGACTTACAAGGAACATCACCTAATTGTTCGGCTCCGATTTCAATGAAAGTTTTTTGCTAATAGAGGACATGTATCCATTACTTGTGATTACAGAAATTTTTGCCATGGTGCATGTTTTCTATTGTAAGAGTTGTGATGTGGTTAATAGAGATTACTGCAGATGTCCCTTACTACCCTTTGTAAACGGAGTGTTAATGAAAGAACAGCCATGTAGATACATATAAGGCTTAGGGGAAGTCGTTTGGTACGTATAACCTTGGCCACAGCCATCTTGAAAACCGCCATTTTGAATTAAGATCAAGTTTTTTTAATGAGAATAGGGTAATATGATACATAATTTCCGGCTAGAATTTAATCAGGAAGACAATGGTGAAGTTAGTTTTAAGATACGCCCATTTGGAGAAAGTTACAGACATATTAATTTTTTATGCTTACTATGTGCGTAAGTCCCTTACTTCCGCTTCTAACCCGCGTATTAATGATAATAAGTGGATATAAGCTTCGGTAATACATATTATGTCTAGGGGGAAGTGATATGGTAAGGGTATCCTTGACGGCAACCATCTTGAAATCCACCACTTTGAAATAAAGTGAAGTTTGAAAAATGAAAACCATAGTATGTGACACCTCATTTTAATAGAAAATTTTCCTCAAAAGACAATGGTATGCTTATTTTTGTTCTATAGTTAACCAATATGAATTTAAGACTGCTCCTAATGTGCACCAAACGTCCATTATTCTATCTTTCAAGTTGACAACATTCCTAAATTTCACTGCATGTTTTAAGATTCCAACTGGCACTTTGCAATTGTTGCCATGGCTCATGCTCTCTAAATTTATTACTTTTTTTAAAAGTTGCGATTTGTCAGTTCGTGAATAGTGTTGGGATAAGCATCCAGCAATCTTTTTAAATTTTGAAGACTTCCAGTGTAATTATTTATTTTAACCCAGAGTACATGAGGAACCTATCGACCTATGTGACGTAAAGAAATACAAACGAAAATATAACAAATTGGTGTTATACGAATACAAAATTATCATGAAATGTAGCCTACATGTTGCGCAAACGACAAACAGTACGTATTTTTTTTTTAATAAATACAACTTTAAAGGAATAGCAGCAATGATAGAAAATATGAAAGAGACATAATATGACTGTTCCCAACACGCTGTTTGTACCAAGCAAAATATGAAAACAGGTACTTGTTTATAAAGAGGTGTAATTTAATCCAAGGTTCGTATATACACTACAGGTTGCGCCAGCCCAATCGTTGGATGTGTGACGTCACCGGGTAAGCAGACGCGAGTATTTTCTTGCAGCAAAATTCCCGTCCAAAGCCACAAAATTTCCCGATGTGATGCAAAATTTCCCGCTAACCTAAATTGATATAGTTTACATCTAGTAGTAAACAATTTTAAAAAATACCGCTTTAGACAGACTATGATGTACAATGGAATTCATTCTCGTAGTATAAAAAGGTATTATTTATAGTTATGCATGATAAGGTAAAAAACAATTTTTTTAAAAAATACTGTGTACACTTTTTTGTAACGAACAGTATGTCGTTCTTTATGGGTCTTCTTCCTTCTTTTAGGAATTGCAGTTTAATTTAAGGTGCAGATATCTGTCCCTGTCGTCTGTCACCAATTATCTAAACGATATCAATCAATGAAAATGATCATAATTTAAACATAAATAAATTATTTAAAACAATAAACATTTCTGCTTTTCGAATATTTTTATTAGTTTTGAAGATATTATAGAAAAACTAAAATTAGCGGTAGTTTAATTTCGCTGAAGTGAAGACCCTTAAAGAAAGTCCTCATAAAGTGAATCTGCACTCATGAATGCAACTCCTACCCTGAGAAACAATTTTTAAGGCATTAAATTAATTTCGTGAAGAAATAACTACATATAACAAGATAGCACATGATCGTTCCATACACATCATATACAGGCATCAATCTGTACGCAATAATCTGAGCATGCGCCAAAGTAATAACATGCCAGAACGTCTTAAGAAATCTTTTAAATCAAGAAAAGTGAAAAAAATGTTTGCTTTTTTTTAAAAAAAAAGTCACGGAATATTCTCAATCTACGCCAATTTTGGGAAGCCGCCTGTAGTGCTTAGCACTAATATTCTTTAATTTTATAGTTATACAAAACAGATTACTGCTAGTATGCATCAAAATAATGTCAATTGCTTTCCGTGTCCACATACTCAATTTTAGTGCCACCGCATAGCGATTTTCGTTTGTTTTATTTGATATAATGTTAGATAGAAATAGAACAAGTTCTAATTTAGAGCAGTTGTGTCAAATTTTGTAACCAACCAAAAGTTGCATAC
This sequence comes from Thermobia domestica, assembly GCF_964235325.1. NCBI lineage: Eukaryota > Metazoa > Arthropoda > Insecta > Zygentoma > Lepismatidae > Thermobia > Thermobia domestica. The sequence continues at coordinate 284,916,588 of NC_137461.1, read as the reverse complement.
AACTTGGTATCATAAATGTTCAAATTCCACTTTGATGAAATATTTGATACAATATATGATGGAATATTTGTTCGTCTATAGCGTATTTAAAAAAGTTGAGAATGTCTCCATTTCCCGTTTCCAGCCTATTTTGAAGAAAAATTCCCGCATTCCCGCCAGTGCTCAGAATTTCGTATTTTACGGGAAATTTCCCGCAAACTGGCATCACTGGCTTGGCTGTGCTTACCACATGACGTCACACGTGTTCGGCATAGTTCGTAATCTCAGTTTGCGGCGCCCCCCTGATTTAATCGAGTCCCCGATGAATACAGATTATAAATCTTACAAACATGAACCATCGACAACAATAGCTAGAAAACGAATGACTTTTTTGTCTGACTAGCTAAAATATTGCCATAGAAAATAAATAAATATACAATAAACAAATAAGTATAAAACAAAACAAAAGACCATTGATTTACACAACAATCATATTTCGTTTTCTTTATTGAAGTGAATTTTCATTTGATTTCTCGTCTCATCTAAGCTACGTCTTCGGCATTACCTGAATGCAAAGTTGGAGTTGTTTCGTTGTGCCATGATTCACGTCAGTAAAGGAGTTCTTGAAGGGCAGGTATAGGAAATTGCCTAGGAAATTAATAGTTACATGGCAAGTCTTCAAAATTCAGAAAGATTGCTGGCTGCTTATCCCAACACTATTCATGAACTGACAAATCGTAACTTTCAAAAAAAATGTAATAAATTTAGAAAACATGAGCCATGGCAACAATTGCAAAGTGCCAGTTGGAATCTTAAAACATGCGGTTAAAATTAGGAGTGTTGCCAATTTGAAAGATCGAATAATGGACGTTTGGTGCACATTAGAAGAGTAATAAATTCATACTGGTTAAATATAGAACAAAAATAAGCATTCCATTGGCTTTTGGGGAAAAATTTCTATTAAAATGATATGTCACATGCTATGGTTTTCCCAAAAGTTTACAGTGGTGCGTCAATGTAACGATGTCTTATGAAAGGTAATGAACCCCTGTATATGACCATATAAGTAATAACACCTCATCATAGCGGATAAATTAGGTCAAAAACCCCAGAAAATTTGAATTTTTGGCAATTTTTTACTCATGAAAGGGAACGAGATTTACCCCCAATACTAATAGAGGTACATATCCTGGTCCTAGGCTACCATACCAAATTTTTAGATTTGGAAATTTCCCAAATTTAAAGGGGGTGGTCCTATGTACCCCTACTAAAATTTAGAGGGTGGGCCAAGGTACCCCTGCCAAAATCTAGAGGGGTGGTCCTAAGTGCCCCTAGGTCATTGACCCTGGGCCAGGAACCATGGGTCCTGAGGCAGGGACTCAGGGGCCAAAAGTGTCTTCAGCTGGAGCCCTTACTACTGGCCCCACAGTGGTGTTCGACTGTTAGATGTTTATTTAAATGTGTTTATTAAAGCCAATTAATTAATTCTACCGAAGTTTCTTCAGTTTGTACCAAACTGTCATACAGATAAGTGAGTAATAGCATATCTCGGTCAGTTTTCCACGATAAAATCTCTTGTCACAGAGGGCTGGAGAGAGTTCCCATTGAATAATCCTATGTTTTACATTAGCGGTAATTTTACTTACTGTGCCATGATCATTATTAAAATATGTGAATTAACATTAATTTTAAAAAGAATCATTTACCAACATAATCTCAATTCCTTGAATTTTGTTGACTTGCCGTCCTGGCGCCTGCTCTGGTCGCGGCGCCCGGGGCAATTGTCCCGGTCGCCCCACCCACGCGACGGCCCTGCACTTATGAATGTACTAAACAATCATCCGACGTCTCTGCCAAATGTCCAAATTGTGTGTAGGAAACTACAAGGGCTGTCCGGTCCTCCATAAACTTCTGTTCCGACGCACCTCCCAAAAGAAAATACCACCTGATGCTGATTTTTCAGACTTATTATCTGACTCACCTTCATCAGTTCTACCAGTGTCAGCTACGGCTCCTCGTGCTGATACTTATGCAAAGAATACCTCACTTCCTAAGAAGTCAACACGCATTATTACCAAAGAAGGCACTCTGCCTGACTCAGATCCGAGTTTAACAGCTACGAGTTTACAAGACATTCTGACCATCTTTCGAGATGTACAGCTTCCAAAATTATCCCAAGCGCTCAGAAGCAGACTCTCATGTCTTCAAAAAGCAGCCGACATTCTTACCAAACTGTCGATTCCCTGTGAAGTCATCGAAGAAATTACTCCTACAACGCCTTAAGGACATCACATACTTACACTCAGGACCATCACCCTTATGGGGGCCCCTTTAGTCAACAACCATTGGCTACTTCAAGAATCAATTATATCATCCTAATACGCATCAGTGCCAATTATGTTCTCAACACTGAACGTTCTTCCATCATGGATTGCCTACTCAACTACATTACTTCCAACCCAGCTAAAAACCAATTCTATAATGCCTCGGCCACCGTTTCCGAGCATTTACAGTTCTCAGTTTTACTCTATTCAAGATGCTAAGTCCAATTCAAATAGGATGCAGGAGATTACACATACCGAAACTCCATAGCAAATTGAAAACCCGTCAAATACAGTCCAGTCCAGCCCAGAAGAACCGGGAGAAGGAAACCAAGATGTAGTAGAAGCAGAAGTGTCAGTTCACCATTTCACATCGCGAAATGGATGGGCGTCCAGCCTTTGTCGCTTTACCCTGAGAAGTTGGAATCTATTTTTCTTCTTCTTTTTGATTTGAGTGGTCGATATTTCCTTTGCAGTGTGCACTTTTTCCTCTTCTTTTCTTCTTTGTGTGCGGCAGGCAGGTCTTGTTGGTAGAGTGACATTAGTTCTTACTGTTTGGGTTTACTTGCTGAGTTACCCTTGGAGAGAGTTGTTTCTCCTTTTGAAGAACAGTGCTGCCTTGGTGTTTTTTGGAGATTATGTGTTTGCTTCATCTCAATTTTGTGTGTTGTCCGAATGATGGGTCACTTGTTGTCTAGTGATTGTTTTGTGATTGTGTGGGTTTTTAAATCTTGAGTGGGCTATGAAAATATTTCCTTTTGTTGTGGTTAGTATGTTAAGGTTTTGTTGTAGAATGTGTTTGGTTGCTCTGTTAATAGCTTTATTTATTTTTTTTCTGTTGAGGAAGATCGGTTACCATGGTGAGAATTGATGCAACCCATTTCATGTTTGATTCTGTAGCTATTGGTATTGCTTGGTAAATCTTAATATCGATTCAGAGCGGGTTTTGTGTTTATGTTCTGTGTCTTTTTTCTTCTTCTCGATTGGCTCCGTGGCTCTGAAAGGGCCGGATAATGGCAATGGTGGAAACTCTATTGGATTCAGAATATTGGGAATGGCTTGTCTGCTGCTATGACTATGGTGAGGTCTCTTGGGGCAATCTCCGTTTCCTGTTCGGTTTCCTATCTTCTTATAGGCGGCACAAAACCATCTGTTTATGAGTTTTCCACATGGTTTGGTATCACTCTCTCCACAACGAGAACAGACCCTGGGGGGATTGCAGGCATGAGTAGGATGGCCATAAGTATAACATGGGTTAGGTCTTGTTGTGGTTCTAGATGGTTCCACTTTATGTAGCTTGTTGCGGATACGCAGTCCGCCTTCGATGAACTTGGTAACTGACACTAGATTTTTTATGATATACGTAGGAGAGGAAGAGGGTATGTAGTGTTTTACATATGGGTTACGAATTCTTCTTTAATCTCTTCTATGGTTAGGTTGTCATCTACTCCTTTAACCACATGTGTAGCTAAGCTCTTTAGGCTGTCTGTTGCCTAGTTTTTCAGTGGATAGTAATAATCCGTTTTCTCCTGTAACATCTACCATTGAGTTTAAACACTCATATCTGGTTTTGGGTACAAAATCTGAAGACTTTAACTTCTGTCAGAACGCTTCCCATGCTTCTTGGGTTTCGATGCGTGGGATGAAACCTTCGCCGTTTTTAATTGGTCGACCTCGAAAACATTTCTTTTATTCTGGGAATACTAGTTTCAACATATCACTGAAAGTATTTGGTTCATACAAATGTTCGGTCACGTTTTTGAAGACCAAGTCGTGCGTCATGTTTACTTGTGGTACATTCTTGCTCTGCGTTTGTTTTCATATCTGACATAGTCTTGTTCATTGACCCTGAATCGTGTGTGTGTGCTTCACTGAGTTACCTGTGTCAGTGTTCTTCTCTGTGTTGTTGTTTCTATGTTTATTGTTAGATGGAGACATATATTCTTTGCTATTTCTCGCCATGGTTAAGCGGGTATTGTTTACGCAATGTGTAGAGTTAGCAGTTGGCTCTGAAAGTGGCCGAATTTGTTGATGTGGGTATTGTGTGTGTAGAGGTAGAGTCAGTCTATGGTGTCTCGAAGAAAATCAAGAACGCAGGATCTGAATTATATCAGGAAAGAATGTATGCGATATGTTAGAAAAGTGATGGGATTACTGTATTTTTAAAAATCAATATCAATATCATCCTCTATGGTAAGTACACAGCGAAGGAGGCGTTGTTTTCAATATTCTTAGCAGTATTGGAAGGCTTTTGCTGGAATATCTTTTTAGCTCGTCGGCGGTCACGCTCCTCTGGATATCATCCAAATTACGAAAATGGATCTCTTTCAAATGGTTTAGAGTAAGCGGAATAAAAAGATGTCACATGGACTGAGATCCGATGGATAAGGGTTCTGAGGAACAACAGGGATGTCATTATTTTATGCCAAAATGTCATTGATGGAGATTGCCGTGTGGTATGGTGCGTTGTCGTGGTGCAGCATCCAAGTGCTTAACTGATTAGTGATCATTCTCACCATCAATCGACGATTTGATCTCACAAGAGACTTCACTCTTTCCACATTGTCATCCGTTTATGTGGTTGAAGGTATTCAAGCACGAGGTTTGACCTCCACTTGTTCTCGGCTTTCTAAAAAGGATTTACGCCGTCTGAACGTATGTCTTCTGGATAGATAATGTTCTCTGTAAGCACTTCGCAACTCTTTCATAAGTCACAGTACCGGATTAGCCAAGATTTACATAAAATTTGAGGTCACAACGTTGCTCAAACTTTTCTTTGTCCAATTTCGTAACAAACACAACTTTATTCCATATGCTTTCAACAATCATATAGCATCTGGAGCAAGTTCAAACTTGTACTGAATGAATGGCAGGCACGTACAGAAGAATTTATTTCAGGGGGCGTCAAAATTCAATATGAGGATAAATTATATTAAAAATTTAAAATCATCTTTAAGATTAGTATAAATTTACAGAAATATCAGGATTTCGCAGTGTCTAAATCCCCAGGATCCACCGCTGCGTACGTCTCTGGCCAACGACAAGGGTTCACTTAACTGCCATGTGAAAGTGCATGCAGCAACGTTCTCAATTCGTTCACAATGTAGCCATGCAAAGAGTATTAAATGTAGATTATAACTATATAAATGTTTTGTATTTTAGAATGTTGATTGTGTATCGATAGCAACTAGATAACACAGTGTGGTAAGATGGCTGTAAGCAGCCTAGATATAACTATACAATAAATACATTCGAATAAGCAACATTTGCAGTTTTTGTGCTAATTTAATACGTGTGCAACTCACTTATTTGTACTAGGGACCAACGTTTACGTTATAAGATAATATATTATAGTCATTCCATGTTGTCCAGTAACTTCCACAAACTTTTCCTGGTCCATTTTCATAACATACCTCACAAGTACGTCACTTCAGACGCTCTCAACGATCACGTATCAGTTGGATCAAGTTAAGTTGTCGGTTCGATCACAATGTGGCCAGTCTGATTACTTTTTTAACACATCACATACATCGATAGATCAAACAACGGGTACTAAAGACACATAATATATAGCCATTGCATGTTAAAAGAGAAGACGGGAAAATAATGAGTAAATTAAAAGAAATCACACATATGAACATATTAAGAACATTTATTAGTGTATAGTATTGGAACTAATGTTACAATCTACTGTAATACCGTGATTCAGGGACCACCATTTCTTGATCTATATCTTTGACAGATGAACAACCTACAAGATAAGAACAACATTTATTATTATTATTATTATTATTATTATTATTATTATTATTATTATTATTATTATTATTATTATTATTTGTACACAATTGTACACCAAGCTTTTAAAAAATATGCCTAATTTAAAGCTGTAATTCTTTATGTTTAACAAATGCATTTATTTTGAGTTTGCCCATAAACTGGCCTATACTCCATACCATATTTTTATGCCATTATGCAATGACTTTCTTATACACAACAATTGCACAGGCAGTGACATCTATTAGCGTCTGGGAGGAAAGTGATAGCTTACGTAGCGATATCTATTAGCGTCTGGGAGGAAAGTGATAGCGCACATAGCGACATCTATTAGTGTCTAGGAGGAAAGTGATAGCACATGTAGCGACATCTATTAGTGTCTAGGAGGAAAGTGATAGCACACATAGTGACATGTATTAGTACCTAGGAGAAAAGTGATAGCGCAAATAGCGACATCTATTAGCGTCTAGGGGAAAGTATAGCGATGTCTATTAATGTGCAGTAGGAAAGTAATAGCCACTATTTTTTTTTTTTTTTTGAGGAGTTGAGTTTAAACAAGGAATAGGTTTTAATATAGGATATACATTTTTGTTGAAGTAATTATTGATTTATGGGACATAATTCATTCTATTAGCATGAATCATCAAGTAGTTGCATATTGAACTGCCTCTAGAGGGTTACGCCCTCTCTCTCGGCAAGTGATATACTGAAAACAAGTGCAAACATAAACAACGTTAGTTGGACAATGTGATATAAAGAAAATAACTAGTGCTAAATAGAACGAGTACATTCAATGGTGCTGAAATAGATCTATGTGCATGAACATAAATAATAAACATTGTATGATATTGAACTGTGGAAAAGATATACATATCATGAGGAAAATATTAACAATAAATAACTGGAAAAAGGTGATAGTATATAATGATAAAGGATATATAAGACTACAAGGTGAACATAATTGAAATTGTAATTATTTTATCATGATTGATGAGATGAAAGTGCCTTATACGCCACAACACAGTGAAATGGTTAATAGTAACGAATGCATGTTATTCTTCTGTCTTGGGACGTCTCAAGACTGATGTAGACATGGGGAGCCCAGATTAATGGTGAGGGAGAACAGTGCAGCTATGGAAAAAGATGAGGGACGGCTTGATGAATGATCTGACGTTGAAAGAATCTACGATGAAAGTGATCCATAGGAAGGTTATTTACGTGAAGTGTGATCAATATACTCAACGGTGTATGACAATATTTGAAAGAGGAATCCTGCTCAGTATCTATGAAGATTGTGTCCAGAAAAATATCTTTATGAGATTCTAGGCATTTGGCTATATATCGCTTACGTAAGAGTGAGATATGTTCTACAAATGGTGGAAAGTCTATTCGATTGTATAGTTCTCGGTTGGGATATGGTAGTTTGATGCGGTATGCTAAGCGTACTGCATGGCGCTCCATAATTTCGAGCCTACTGTAGAACTTAGATTGAGCTGGAGACCAAGCAATATGGCCAAATGTAAGAATGCTGCGCATGAACGCTTTATATGTGTTGATAAGCAATTTTGAATTTAGCCCCCAATGCTGTCCTACTAGCCTGCGAAGTAATTGCAACCGATTTTTTGCTTTAAGTACAAGTTTCTGGAAATGAGCAGTCCATTGTAATTTATTATCGTACGTTATTCCTAGATATGTAACTGATTTAGATGGTTCTAATCTGTGTGTTCCGACAGTGATATCAAGACGATTGGGGTTACGGTGAACTTTGTTATGCCCCAGCATTGGGTCTAACAGTGTCTCTCGAATTTGTAAACTGTAATTATGTAGTTACTTATTTATGATATTTAACATGTTAATATGTCTAATTATTCGTTATATTTAATGTTTAATTCCTCAAGTTCTAACTTTATTATGTTAAATGGTTAGGTTATTATTGATCTGTACCTAATTGTTTTATTAATTATTCAAACTTCCGATTTAGAAAGAAAAGTAATTACGTTACTAGAAGAAGAAGAACAAATTCAAATAAAAAGAAAGTTTTAAGATATATATTGTGAACAACTAATTGTAATACTTGAAGTTAATTTTTAAAAAAGGAAAAATATTTAACAAAATTTCTAAATATCTGAAAAGATATTTTAAAAATTAAGTAAATCTGAGAAGTACCACGTAATTATTACTAATAACAACTATTTTAAGGATTAAGATTGAATCTTGACGGTGAAATGATACTATTTAATATGTCAAGCTAGACAAGACAGTTCATTCTAGGGGCTTAGGCCCTTCTTTCTGTCGTCAGCCACCGAATAATAGCTTAAAATGTATATATAATCTGATTCATACGTAATGTCAAAATTCTTGTGCTAGTAAATTTTGAATACAAACAAAATTCTATATTTCAGTATCTTAGCAGTAACAACATATATTCAATGATTATCTTGTGTAACCGATAAGTATATCACAACACAATTCTTGCAATATCATTCTTCTTTCAATGTTATATTTTGGGATATCAGCATATTCAACGTTGTAAAGAAGGTACCAAACATCTAATATTGAATACTAAAATAATAATATGAAAGACACAAGGTTATGTTAATGAATATGAATATTATGAATTTGAATGAAAATGGTTACTTTTAATGAAGATGAATATTACGAATTTGAATGAAAATGATTATGTAGTTATACAATGAAACGTTAATTTAATGGAGTAATTATTTATATGAAGTGAATTTTGAACCTTGTGGAAAGTTAAATAATAATAATAATTAACTGTTAGGTACCTAGTCGATATGCTGTTTTATTCATAATAGAAGATCGTTAGCAATCTGTATAATTTTGTTAACTAGCTGAATGTAGAGAGAGGATTATTTGTTGTACTGCTAATAATAAATACAGTAAACTTTCAATATACCGTATTTAAAATACAAATTTGGACGATTTGGAAAAACATTCTATAAATATGTTTCTATTTGCTTTAAACTTTTGTATTTGTACACAAAACAGATTAATAATAATAACGCAGTCAATATGAGAGTTTCCATATAAATTAATAAGTCACGGTGTCTGATGTCCCGTGCGATGTGACCGTAATCAAGCTGTGCTTGCTTTTATTACCTATGCACTTATCTGATTCTTCTGATCGTGTAATCTATAGTCAGATTCGAACTTGTCCACGTTTATATCAGCGTGGTGGCGACCCAGGCTATTTTCCGAATTGAAAGCTGAATTCTAGTCAAGCTGAAGAGCAGTGGCATTACAACTTTACTGCGGCATTTAGGTGGTATGATGACTAGGGTCTGAGTTTTCTCGTCATTGACGGTGAGCTTCCATTTCCTACACCACACAAGAAAGTTATTAACTGTGAGTTGTAATGTTCTATTAATTTGTTGTATAGTTGTTCCGAGAGTTAAGAAAGCGGTGTCATCGGCATATTAGAATAAATAAGTAGGAGGAGCAGGTACTGGTACGTCTGATGCATATAATATGTAGAGAAGAGGTGACAGGCTGGACCCTTGAAGTACCCCGGTATATGGAAATATAGGATGGGAGATGGAACCGTTGATACAGACATATGCGATTCGATTGAGTATGAATGAGAAAATTAGTCTAACGTAAGTAAGGGGAAGTCCAAATTTTAGCAATTTATAAAATAAACCATAGTGCCAAATTCGATCAAATGCTTTCTCCAAATCCATTAAAATTAGACAAGATGGTAGTGATCTGTTATACTGGTTTACAAGTGTAGTCGTTAATCGAAGCAACTGATCATTAATACTATATGATGGTCGAAATCCGGTTTGGAAAGTGGGAAGAAGTTGACGGTCATGCAAATATGGATGTAAACGTTTCACTAGAATCTTTTCCAATATTTTCCACAGTGTGGCAGTTAGTTGTATCGGTCTATACGAACTTACAGAATTCGGAGGCTTGTTCGGTTTTAGGAACATACATACTTTAGAGACTTTCCACTCAACTGGATAATATCCTGTACGGAGAATAAAATTATAGATAACTGCAAGAAGCAGAAAAAACTGTACTGAACATTCCTTGATAAGTCGGTAAGATATTTGGTCAAAACCAGGCGCTGTATTACGTTTTCTTTTGATACTCGTCTGAATTTCATCAGAAGTTATAGATACTGTTAACGGTTGAGTTTCATCTAAGGTATGTGTAAGTGATGGTTGTAATAGTTGAGTGATGTTTTTTTCAGAAAATCTAGGGCTATCTTGATGTGGTTCAACAGGCGGAGTGAACACAGCTTGTAAATGAGAGGCGAAAGCGTTGGCTTTATCGCGATCTGAATGTAAAGGATCGTTGTTTTGAAACAGTGGATATCTTGTTGTTTTTTGCTGTCCTGTCAACTGATGGAACTTTTTCCAATAGCGTGTGGGATGAGTTTCATCGTTCAGTTGATTACATGTGTTGTGCCACGTCAACCGTTTATGGGCAACAATATAGTTGTGCACAGTACGTTGCCATCTACGTGCCTGTGTTAGATATTCAGGATTACGAGTACGCTCATATTGTCTATAATAATGACGAGATTTTCTGACTAAATGCAAATATTGCGGAGGCAAAATTGGCTGATAAGTTTTACCGTGATAAGTAGGAATGTTGTTACGTGCGCTGGTGGTGATGGCCTTGGTGAGTGTAGTTATGGCTGCGTTAAGAGTTTCCTCGGTATCCGGTGGTCGTACAGTTTCTAAAGCAGCGTCAATATCTGAACGATATTTCTGCCAATTCGTTTTGTCGTATAAGTATATAGTGCGTTCTGCTGTATGAGAAATATTTTTACGTACATCATTGACTGTTATTTTTACCGGTAAATGATCACTACCTATGCAATCCAAGACTTCGATACGACACCTGTCTATGAGTGAAGTGGTAGAAAGAACAACATCCGGTGTAGTTTGGCTACTTGGTCTGGTGTGTTTCGGAAGGGGATATATGTGACCATGTAAGTGAAGTGCTATATGGTCAGCAAACTGTCTCTTTTCCCTCTCGGAGCGGCTATAGATATTGATGTCTGCTAGTATCAGTAGATGCCTGTATGATTGAAACAAACGGCTGAAATACTCGAATGGTATCACCTGTCCGGGACGTACATAGATTGTTGCTATCGTAAGTGCTATGTTAGGTAGATAGATAGTGGCTATAAGATGTTCAGGAAGTTGATAAGGAAGCTGAATCTGATGCTGTCGGTAAGATAATTTGTTATTGATGCCAATTGCTACTCCACCTTGCGCTCGAGCATTATCTACTGGAAAATCATAGCGCAGGAGTTGATACCGTGGGAATCTCGATAGCATTGATGGTTTTAAAGCCGTTTCATTCAAAGCGAAAATATCAATACATTCTTCTAGAAGCAAGTGTTCGAAAAGAGTTTTATGATGTGGCAATGATCGAATGTTCATAAATAATAAAACCAAACCCATGATGATGACACAAGCTATTTGCTTAGACAGCAGTTTCTTTTGGAGATATGTGAAAGTGCACATAGTTCCCGGAATATGTGGCATACAGATTAATATTGAAAATGCTCGTGGCGGCAGCGATAACATGTTCGAGGATGAACTGTCGTTGAAAAGGAAAAATATTCTGAAGGACAAGCGTGAAATATCGGAGGAAGTTTTCAACTGTAAGACCTGCTGCGATTGATTGGTGGGCATGAACCGGTGGATCAGTTGTACGTAGTGGAACTGTGAGTTCAGGATGATCTGCGGGTGGAGCTGGCTTAGCTTTACATTTGTAGCTGTATGTAGGATGTGACCCGGGACATACAGAGCAGTGAGCAGGCTTTTGATGATTCGGACAGTCTTTGGTCTCGTGCTGTTCGGCACAGTATCCACACTTACGAATGTTGGGACATTTTGACGTTACATGCGAGTTATAAATCTGGCATCGTTCGCAGCGAATAGGTAGGGGCGAATTGGTACGTGAAGGTTCGACTCTGTGCCTTTGCTTAAAGATGTACGCTCCCTTCTGAAGAAGAGTATCAATAGACGATTTATTGGAGCTTAGCACACGAACCATGTACGTAGGTCCCATTTGATTTCTGATGCGAATGCATTTATCGACAGGGATGCCTTCAGCTGTAAGCTCTTCGAGCACTTCTGCATCAGTTATCTCAGGTAGAACACCACGGATGACAACAGATAGCATTGGATTTTTGGACGGCGGAGGTGTTTGCTTGACTTTACTAGTAAGCTGCTTCATTTTCGCATTTTTACCAAAGATTTCATAGCTAGCTTTGTTGCGTAGTGTGGTTCCAAAGTTTTGATCCTCTGAACGTATAATGACACCATTCTTGGTGAAGACTATCTGTTTGATGCTAGCACGGGGTAGGTACTTAACAACTTGGTTGAAAATGAGCCGTGGATTATTGTACTTCGGATCGAAATCTGTTAACAGAAATGAATAAACAGGTGCACGTTGTGCAAAGTGATTGTTAGGAGTTTGGTTGTTATCAAGAGTTGCATTAGACGAACATTGCATAGGTTCCTCAATGCTGGTAGATGGAGCAACATAGTGCGGTGATTTAGAGCGAGAGCGCTTTTCAACGGATCCGATACTGCTTTCAGAAAGCTGTCTACTACGGCGCTGTTGACGGTGATCCCTCCCCTTATCCCCCGGAGGTGGCGGGTCTGGGCCCTTAACTACCGGAGGCAAGCGATGCATGGTCTCTCGGACCAGTAATATCCCAAAAATGCAATAATAAGCACTCGAGTGGCTTGAATCACGATTAGAAACTCAAACTATGATCGAGTTATCCTGATAACAGAGATGATAAATAAGTCTCACCCTCCAGTACTGAGAAGCACTGTCAATCCCAGTGAGAGCGTATACGTGCTGGTCTCGATTGTGCGTATGCAACACAATGTCATAGGAGGCACGTTAACACTTCCCAGCTAGGCTAGGCTTGGTTCAAAAATCAGCTTGTGACGTATGGTACGTTAAGCTGCTAAGTATGAATAGCCACTAGCAACATCAATTAGCGTCTAGGAGGAAAGTGAAAGCGCAAATAGCGACATCTAATAGTATCTGAGACGAAAGTGATAGAGCAAATAGCGATATTTAGTACCGTCTGAGATGAAAATGATAGCGCATATAGCGACATCTGTTAGCATCTAGGGGGAAGTAATAGCGCATATAGGGACATTTAGTAGCGTCTAGGAAGAAAGTGATAGCGTACGTAGTGACATCTATTAGCATTTAGGAGAAAAGTGATAGCGCATGTAGCAAAACATGTATTAGCGTCTTGGAGGAACTGATAGCGTACGTATCGACATCTATTAGCGTCTAGGAGAAAAGTGATAGCGCATGTAGCGACATTTATTAGAATGACTGTTTAGTTACTATTATATGAATTAGCGTGACGCACTGAGACGTTTTCAGTTTATTATAAGGAATTGTAATTGTGATCCTTGTATTTCTACAAACAACATTAAAATATGATTGCATAACATTCCAGGATAGCGCGACGCACAGCCTGGCATGCTTCACTATTATTATTAATGAATGCTCTTAAGCTGCAAAGATTTTGATCATGAAAATTATTAATTACCATTACGATATTAAACTAAAAATGATATATGAAAGGCATCACTTCCTGTAGTTAAGTGAAGTGATAACAATAAATTCAATAGTTCTTTAAAAGCAATCTAAACGTATCTAAAAAGTTTATTTACTTACAATGTTTTGTAATACTGTCTCGATGGGACTATTGAGTACGGAAGGAAAACGCGGGCAGCTGAGGAGAGGAACTGCGGTCTCCTGACGTTCAAATCAAGATTTGCACGAGCAACGTTGACAGTACTGTTGTTGACTTATTTCCAGTAATGTGACGATTTAAACAGAATCAAAGAATGAACTTCTGCGTTGACAGCTGTTGTTGACTAATTTCCAGTAACGTGGCACTTTAAACAGAACCAATGAACTGCAACTTACAATACCTAGGTATATAGAAGAATATAGTAGTCTAGTACTGTATAACTCATTCTTTCAATCAGTTTTCTAAATTTCTTTTTATCTCAATTTCTTGTAATGAAAATACACTAATGGAACAAACAAAATGATGGCTTTCTAAGATCGTACCAAGCGGAATGGAAGGTTTAAAACCCTTCCCCAGAGAATTTTAACTTAATGCAGAATAAAATTAAATTTAATTCATTTTCAAGACCTTTTTAAATATGTATAATATCTTATTTTCCTTTAGGCTACGTTTTTTTCTACCTAAATAAACTAAATGTTTGTAAGAAAAGCGAATAGCTTATCAAAACATGTTGTATTTGGTAATATTCCTACAATGGTAAAATCTTACCTTCTGTATTGTGGGAACCTAAAGGAAATTTTGGAATTCATTTTTTTTCAACATTCGTCTTTAATACATGCAAAATAGAAAAAGACGAGTATTCAGATTTGCAGTAACGTACGTTCAGATGTAACCGGAAAGGCTTTTTTTTTTTGGAGGGGGCGGAACAGTAATGAAATATCTTGAGCTAACAATTCAAAAGTACATGGACAAAGCGTCCCTAATTAAAGGTGTCTCTGCAACTATCATAATAATTTAATACATTGCATATTTCGTGTATACTGTTAATAGTTCACAAAAGAGCATACATGGCAATTGAAATATACGAGATAGCAGACGTTTGCAGTCTAATGGAAATTCCATTTAGTTTATTGTAAAACTGATGGTGAGTCTGTAGAAAGACAATGACATACAACAAAATTCGTGAAACTCATAGTAAATAATCCGACGTTGACTTCAAAAACTGAAAGTTGTTTTTCGAACCAATGCCAAAACCGCGAATGTGCATTTTGCTATTTTCACCTAAGTGCAGTTTCATGTTATTTGGGGCACACAGATTCCAATATCAAAGTCCCATTTGTGAAATATGAGTATATTAGAAGTTATCGTCAATTCCTAAAACATGTACCTAAGTCTATATACTGATTTTTCTGGGTAAGTTGAATATTAAAATGCTTATAACTCAAAATCAAATTTAGCACATTCGGTAGAGCTATGGTATCAAGAGAGAAAAAAAAATTAAACTTCAGAAGAGTTATTGACAAGTTGATTGCCCGGAAGAACATGAAAAGTAATTTCATATATGAATGAAATATTAGAACATTTGTTTATAAATTGGTAATTTTCATTATGTGTAAATATATATATGGTTACTTTCATTGATCATTTAGTTTTTCTTATTTAGAATACTAAAAGAATTCTATAATAGAAATTTTTAACGACTGTGAACTACCGAAAAATTATGTCACGAGACGCCACTGCCTACCATATCACTAAGCTAAGTCATGTGTATTAATTTTGTTTAGCGTTTGTGTAAAGTATTCTACAGGGCAAAATTGCTGTAGATAAATGAATTCTTCATAGCAACATATACAGGGTGTTTCAGAACAACGCCGACAACGTTTGGGAGGTGATTCCTGACACCAAGATAAGACAAAAAGTATAAACCAACCTGGGTGCACAAATGTTTCCTTTCGGAGTTTATAGGCTGCCGAAAATATGAAAAAATGAAATTTAAAGGTCCATAGCCCCAAAACTGTGGGGCCTACCGTAGTCGGGTCAAGACTTCACTTAGAAACTAGTATGTGCCCTATCCAAAAATACATGTTTCAGAATCCTAAGATACGCACGCAACAATTTTTATAGAGGGAGTTTGGCTACGGGGATATAATTTGAAGTACTCACCAACTACCTCTATAAAAATTGTTGCGGAAGTATCGCTATGTCTGCAATGGATTTGCGTGACACTTCTTTCTCAGATAACATAGAACATTTGCTATGTATATCCACTATACCTAAATTAGATTAACCATAGATGCGCTTACCAGTAAGTGCTAATGTATAATCCAGCTCCTGTTTTAATATCTGTAAGACCTTTCTAGCACCTTCTTCTCCACTGTGTGCAAGACCCCACAACATGGGACGACCAACAAATACCTGAAAATGCAAATACAAATAAGCATGACTTTATTAAAATCTAATCAGCATTTAATACAAATCCGTGAAAGACGAAACTAGTATTTGTGATTGTTTGTTGACACGAAACTTATTTCGAATTGTCACACTGTCAGATACAGAAGTCGTCTTATGCAATACGGTTATTCTTAGAAATTTCGAGAGCGGCAAAGTATTAAGGTATGCGCACGAGACGAGTCGAGACAGGATTTTCCTGACAAAATTCGAGTCGAGACACGGCTCTTCCAATAGAAAAATATACATTTTTCGAGTCGAGACATCACTTTTACAGCACATTTTCGAGACGAGACAGCCACAAATCTTGTCTCGTGCGCATCCCTAAAAGTATTCTTAATATGCGTTTTTGATGCCACACCAACTACTAGGAAATCAACCCTCTTACAGGATATATATATATATATATATATATATATATATATATATATATATATATATATATATATATATATATATATATATATATATATATATATATATATATATATATATATATATATATATATATATATATATTTAAAAATAAGGCCATTTTATTATTTTTAAAACTAAATTTATAAAATAATTATCTTTAAACGATTTTTCCACACAATGCTTACGAGTATTAATGTCACAGCATTAAGATGTAAGAGTATTCAGAGCTTAACATACTAAAAATAATATAAAATTTACCATTTTTCTGTTGCTTGTTTTTCATAGGTGAAAAGACATAATGAAATGTAACTTACCGCAATCATAGATAATGTTAGTTTACAACAGAAAATATGAAGAATTTTCAGTTTTACCATCCATAGAAATTGCAGTGTTTCCAGAATAACATTTCCCCAAAATCTAAGTTAATTCAGAGACTAGGGGAACAAACTTAACTCAGAAGCGTCATTTCAGACTTTGCTTGCTGTGGGCAAGAGCACCACCGACATAAGACTTTCACGTTTTGTATTAATATATTAGTATACAATCGAATAAATTATAGGTATTCCTCAAAATCTTGGGGGGAATTGCCCCCTCCAGGCCCCTTAAATGACGCCCCTGACTCAACTGTATTTGATTACGTATCATGTTGTTATAGTCGGTTTCCTGTGAACTCCTCTTTAAATTACATTATTATTTAATTTTAATAACTGTGTTAAAACTATTTTGTTTATTACAAACTAAATACAACTATTATTTAAAAAGTAGTTCGTAGGATTCCAAGATAACATGATACGTATGAAATGCAGTTGAGCTCGTTTCTCTAGTCACTCCTTTAATTTAGATTTTGGGGGAAATGTTATTCTGACAACAGTGTAATTTCTATGAATGGCAACGCTGAAAATTCTTTATATTTTCCGTTGTAGAATAACATTATCTATGATTGTGGTAAGTTGCATTTTATTATCTCCTTTCACTTATGAAAAACAAGCAAAAGGAAAATGATAAATTTTGTGTTATTTTTAGTATGTCAGGCTCTTAAGGAAACATATTGAAAATTCTTCATTGAACTGCTGAATTCTTACTGCAAATTTGCACCTCTAACTTCAAATGCCACATTTTTCTCTGTGCGCGAAAGTTGTTTACGATTCTCGTGTCTAGTAAAACAGACGTTGGTAGTGTAAAATGGGTAATCTCTAGTGATACGCACAAGTCGAGTCGAGATTTAAGCCTGTCTCGACTCGTCTCGAGAAAATGTTGTCTCGACTCGAAAATATGTTTCTGTCTCGAGTCGTGTCACGACTCGACAGTTTCAGTCTCGACTTGACTCAAATTCGAGACGAGACGTCTCGAAATTCGAGTCGAGACAAAATATACGAGTTAAAATATACACACATATTAGCCAGAACATTATGGCTACGTACCTAGTTGTCAGTATGTCCACCTTTGGCACGAATAACAATGGCGACGCGTCTTGGCATGCATGCAATAATCCTTGGTAGGTCGCTGGAGAGAGTTGACACCACATGTGCACACACAGGTCATCTAATTCCCGGGGAAGGGGGCGATGCACTCTGACGTTACGTTCAATCACATGCCAGATGTGTTCGATTGGGTTCAGATCCGGCGAGTTGGGGAGCCAGTACACCACTTGGAACTCGTCCCTGTGTTCCTTGCATCATTCCATCACACTCCTGGACTTGTAACATGGTGCGTTATCTTGTCGAAAAATGCCACTACCGTTAGGAAACATGGTCGTCATGAAGGGGTGTACATAGTCTGCAAGCAGTGTGCGATACGCCTTGGCCGTCATGGTGCCTTGCTCGAGCTCC
Organism: Thermobia domestica; assembly: GCF_964235325.1. NCBI lineage: Eukaryota > Metazoa > Arthropoda > Insecta > Zygentoma > Lepismatidae > Thermobia > Thermobia domestica. The sequence continues at coordinate 284,898,259 of NC_137461.1, read as the reverse complement.
ACTAGACACATGGATGCTCAAGTGAATGTTCCCAGAGCATAATTAAGCCGCTGCCAGCTTGTCTCCGTCTCGGAGCACATGTGTTAAGGAGCAGTTCCCTTGGAACACGACGGATTCGCACTCTCCCATCTCATTCAGAGAGTTTATGAAGTTCACTTTACTGCAATAGTTTTATACAAACTAGATAATCTATTATTATTATTATTATTATTATTATTATTATTATTATTATTATTATTATTATTATTATTATTATTATTATTATTATTATTATTATTATTATTATTATTATGGGAGACCGGGGTATTCACGAACACTTAAGCTTTGATTATAAATAACTCTTTTATCTTTAGAGATAAAATTAAGATTTCTTGTGCATAGAAGTTTGCATCTTTTCTTGTTTATTAAAGTGCAGAGGAAAGTCAAAAGTAACATTTTTCAACAAATCAATGAGATGTTTAAAAACTGTACCTATGTTCGGGATTGCCCCAGTGGTCGGGATAATCCCAAACATATTATTTACTTTAAACTTTCCTTTACGAAAGAAGCGAAATGCATTAAAATACATTAAAATATGCCGTAATTTAGTATTTAAATCTTTAATAAGAATTATAATTACAAACATAACTTAAATTAATGAGAAACATGACTGGACCTCATCATCTTTGAAACTATTACAAATGAAAACTAATAGGTAATAGGCTAAACTAAATTTATTCTTGTAAATCAAATTCAGAAATAATGGTGCATTAAGTAAAGTATTTATTAAAATAAAAACATTATTTGGAATTGTAGAAATCACAGATATACGCATTAATGTTTTGCTTCCAAGGACTGTATTCTTTACTAGTTCAATGTTCAAATGCGGTTAATAGGCTGAACAAAACTGGCTAACTGCTAATGAACGCTAATAGGCTAAATACATTTGTAAAACACTCTGCGAATCTCACAGAAAAGCAATGCAGCCTAAGATTATAACTATACCAGGGTTCGATAATTGTACTACCATGAGCAAAATAAATGACGCGTCTCTTTATTTTGAAATTTTTTGAAAATATCTCTGTTTTCTTTATATGTTCGAAATTTCGGAAGGTTTCCCCAGCAAGACAGGTTAATAGCAAACCCGTTTTTAATATTTGTGTTAGATATTAACTTAAAATAAATAAATTAGAAGCAAAAAACATTAAATCGACAGAAATCTCGAGAATTACCAACTCTGCTAAGGTGGGAAAGTTTCAAGAACGCGAGGGAATTCCATAGTTCAACACGAAGCAGCCACATCTATGTCACTGAGAGAAATGTGGATAAAATCTACAAACGAAACTTTTAACGAAATATTTCTAATATGTCTTATTACGTGCATTATCTGCAAACTCCAAATATATGAATATATGCCAAGTATTAACATAAAGATAGAGCAAAAAGTGGACATTATCTATGGAAAAGGACGAATTGGTAGCGCGACCGTAATGAAAAATCGTCTTTACCGGAACGGGCTCAGTTCACATAACAATACAAATAGCTCAATTAGTTAAAACAACTAGTCTGTATGCCGAAGGTAGTGGGTTCGAATCCCGATGGAAGTCTCGTTGACATTTTTATTATCATGGTTATTTTATTTATTTTTTTATTTGGGAAAGAATCAAATTTTAACATATGTGTAAAATTCATGGCGATACCAAAAAAAAAGAAAAGGAAAGAAAAGAAAAGAAAAGAAAAAATGTCGTTCTCGCACTTGCATTAGCATCCCTAATTTTGTTTGCAAACAGTTTCGTAATTTTTTCCCCTGTGCTCACTGCTCACTATACGTTATGCTCGCTGGCGCATAACGAATGTTTCCCAGTAAATGTTAATTCTAATTTGGAGAATTTTATAAAGTTTCACGAAATATCTCTCACTAGATAGTCTTCTATCTACTTGTTTGGATATTTTGATAACAGATTTCCCTATTAAATGTTTAATTTTCCCTAGATGTTTAATTACGGAAAAGTTTTACAATGTATTTGTATTAAATTGAAATTGTTTTGAATTTACCACATGAGATAAGTAGCTCGAAGGAGGAAAGCTCAAGTAATTGATATTCTACGTAAAAGCAACCTATTGTAGAATGATGATGCTTCTTACCTTCAGCACATAATCTTTACGTTAGAGAGTCAGACAGAAAAAAAATCTTGGTTTTTCCTCCCTATGACCACCCATCTTAAACCTCCACATTCCATTGTTCGTCTCAGAAAATTTCGGTGCTCCAAAAACATTCATATAATAATAATAATAATAATAATAATAATAATAATAATAATAATAATAATAATAATAATAATAATAATAATAATAATAATAATAATAATAATCCTGAATATGCCATCCTTACATAATGTAAGGATATCTTAGTTTCTTAGTTTAAATCTTTGATATCTTAGTTTAAAATGCTTTCTTTAGTAATTATTTGAGCAACCATGTAGGAGGGGGTACGACGTTTTATTTTGACCCTCTCATTTCAGTACCCTTCCAACAGAAAGTAATTTCTGATAAGCAGGGTAGACAAAATGAATAAGAAATATATTTACAGCATCCTCTCCCCTTTCATGATTGAAATATCACGTAGCATTTTTTATTCTACGAAAGATGGCCCTGTGCGATTAGGGGTAGGCAACTAAAGAAATACCTAATATATAACCCCTCTTGATTGTAATATTACCGTTTCTTTATTTGTACGAGGGAGCTCCTACAAGGGTGACAAAAAGAATAGGAAAAGTGTCTATTGATTCCAGTGGCGGATCCAGCACAAACGTCTGGGGGGGGGGAGTGAAAGATTCTTTTGATGATGTGAAGCTGTCACAAATTACCACTTAACTAAACTAAACATAATAGTGGGGAGAACTGGAACCCAGTCAGTTTAAATTGATGTAAAAGTTTAATTTTTGGCTTCATATTAAAGTTTTGGTTTCAAATGAGAATTTCAGTCCAAGTGGTCAAGGATCAAATCTCGTGGAGCTCTTCAGTGTAGGCTAATACGGGCCCCTTATGAGAAAAGTCAAAAATATTAAAATATTTATAACGTTCGAATTTTTCGTCTATTTTAAAGAAATGTTGGGCTTCGTATTAAAGTATTGGTTCCAAATGACAATTTCAGTCCGAGTGGAGAATGATCAAATCCTGGAGTGGGGTAGGGGGCTCATCAGTATAGTGTGCTACGGCTCCCTTATGGGAAAAGGCAAAAATATGAAAATGCTTATAACTTTCGAATTTTTCGTCTATTTTAAAGAAATTATTGCCTTTATATTAAAGTCTTGGCTTCAAATGACAATTCAGTCCGTGTGGACAATGATCAAATCTCGGGGAAGGCTCTTCGGTGTAGGGGTTTCGGCTTCTTTTTTGGACCAGATTCACGTAATTGATATTGCAAAATTGTTTTGTATACATTAGTGGAAACTTGCACCATTTGGTTAATTTTACCTCTTATATTTTGCAGATTTCAAATTCCAAGCAATAGTTACTTCTCAAAGCTAAAAGAAAGCACTTACTAGTTTTATTAAAATGAAATGTCTTTTATGAGAAGTTGTCATGGAGTAGACGAACGAACAGGCACCCAAACATTGGTTGAGTCGGACGGTTGAAACTCGTTAAGCTCACTTCAATTACTATTATTATTATTATTATTATTATTATTATTATTATTATTATTATTATTATTATTATTATTATTATTATTATTAACAACAATAATAATAATAATAATAATAATAATAGAGCATTCATGGGGTCCGTGGCTCGATTCCACTTCGCGCCAAGTAAAATTTGAGGTGGACAAATACCGTGTGCATGGGTATGGGTTTTTCTTGGGATTTTCCATTTTCCTCCCACTTTCTTCATTTCACCATTTCATTCATCATCATTCTCCCTTAGCGTAGGTGCATAATCGTGCAAAGTTAAACTAGATATTCCATTTAATTTTAATTTCAATAATAATAATAAACAATTAATTCAACTGAAAGGACTGTAATTTATGTTGACGGCAATTATCATAAATATGCAACCATTATAAAAACAATGCTTTGAGTAGAAAGATAATCCTTTCCAAGTGTTAACGAATGCGCACGAGATAAGACATGTCTCCAGAAATAGACGAGACACGCTTTGTGACATCCAAAAGAAAACGTAACAAATGTTTTGGACACGAGATAGCTTTTAAAATGTCTCGTCTTGTCTGGAATGTCTCGAAAACAAAAGTCTAAGTTTTAAAATTATTTTTCAAGATCTATTCTCTCAAAAGTAGCACTCTGCCTTAAAATTAATAACGGTATTTGTGATTTAAAAAACATAAACAATGTCTAAAGTTAATAGTTAACTTTTCGAAAAGAAGCTTCATTAAGGGTGAAACTGAAAGATGTCCACAAACTTCGGGAGATGATTCGTGACATCAATAGGAGACAAATGGTCCTCTTGCAGTTTTCGAGTTCAGCTTCGTTGTCGAGATACAGGGTTGCCAACTGGTCGTGTTTGAGAAACTCACTGGAAATAAATTCAACTCCAAGAATAAACTACAACTCGTATATTTTTCAGGTCAATTGACTTATACCATGTTGCAAGTGTGTTGGGAAACAGATTAAAAAAAAAACAAATGGATAAGATAATCTGTGGTTAAATGAATTTTAAGAAGATGAACTATTAAAATGTTTTGTTCAAATAACTTGGCCTAAGGGACAAGATAAACAAAAGAACAAGGCCTCTTAATTGTGAAAACCATGATAAAGTGGAGGATATAAGGAGAATCCAGGCTGGCTAAAGGGACGGAAGCAGCCAAAGACGAAGGAAAAGTTATTCAGCCATGTGGGTGAGAGGATTCCACTTAACATTCATGTAAGACCTTTTTCCTCTTTGTAAAATCTTAGTTAGAGAAGAATCTGAGCCAAGTAAGGTCTCTCGTGTATAATATTGTGTGTTTACAAAATTCTCTTTATTTCAATGTAATTTTATTGTGTTTTTGCATTTTCATATACTCTCTCTCAGTGTTAATAAAAGTTGCTTGCTCAAGTATAATTCCTGGTTCTTTTACTTACTTCCCAGAGAAGAGATAAGAACCATTATTTTTAAATTAACTTTAGTAGAATACTAACTACCGATACTCAAGAATGTTGAATTAACATTTTTCTGAATCACAAGATTAAATATTTGTTTATGAAGTGTGTACAAAATTTGTCAGTGTCTTTTCTGAGAAAATCGTCGAGAAAAAGTCACCTCCAAGAATAAACGACCCCTCGTAAATTTTTCTAAGAGAAATATCTGATACTGCAATATAGGGTTGTTAATTAAATATTGATTAATGAAAAATAAACAAAATTGTTAAAACCATTTTGGAGAAAATAGCTTTTTTTCGATTTTCGGCTGTTTGAAAACCACACTTATTTTAGGTGGTAGGAAAAAATTGGAAAATCTCCTGTAGGAATACTATGTAAACCCTAAGTTTAAAATTTGGTGTAGATACGTTGAACGGTATGGCCTCTAGGCGAGTGCACAGAAAAGTGTACCGAACGGACGGACCGGAAGGACGGGTATCGAAAAATCACATTTTCGGTATGTAGACGCCATGAAGTATGTAAATCCGTTGAAATCTAAATTTGATATACTATTATCACAATCACCATATTTTCTTCTCTCTTTTGTCGCTCGAAAAAGAAAAGCCTGAGTTTACCACAAAAAGCTAGGGAGTTTACCAAAAAAATATTAAATTACAGGGCCACCGCACTAAACTTTTTCAATTTAATTTATTAACTGTGTTAGGCCGCAGCTGTTACTGAAGTTGTATTTGGATAATACGAAAAAAATATTGTATTATTCAAATACGTCGAATGTCAGATTATCGAATAAAAAACTTCGATTGAAGAAAATCCACACTACAAAACTAACTCCACTTTGAGCGCATTTTCATTAGAAATATAATAGAGCAATTAATGCAATAATTGTTTATAAAATATGAAAAAATCAAATGTCATTTTTGAGAAAGTCGTTCAAAAAGAACACGTCAGGAGTAACCTACCTCTTGTGAATTGTTTCGAACAATGAGTTAAGATATACTTTTGGTTATTAATGAAATATTTATTTGCGAAATTTGAACAAAATCGCCTGTCGTTCGAGAAAATTGTCGGGAAAAATCTTGACCCCCAAAATAATCTATCCGTCGTAATTGTTTTTCATAGAAATGACTTATACTAAAATATAGGGTTATTAATGAAATACTTATTTATGAATTATCAATAAAATTGTCCGAGTAATTTTTGAGAAAATCCTGAGGGAAAAATAACTCCCCGAATAAACTATCTCTTGAGGATTCTTTCAGGGTAAGCGAGTTATTCCATATTACTAGGTTTTTAATGAAATATTTATTTCTGAGTACGAACAAAATTGCTTGATTCATTTTTTGAGAAAACCGTGGAGGAAAAACACTCCCAAGAGTAAACTACCCCTGGTATATTTTTTTCAGGACAAACGAGTTTTGCCATATTGTTCGGTTATTAACCAAATATGTATTTTTGAAATACGAATATACTCATTTGAGTCATTTTTGAGAAAATCGCCCAGACAATACACTCCACCAAGAATAAACTACCCCTCGCATTTTTTTTAGAACAAACGAGTTATTTATGCCATATTGTTAAGTTATTAATGAAATATTTATTTATGAAATTTGAACGAAAACACTTGAGTCCATTTTGAGGAAATCACTGAGAAAAAACTCACCCCTAAGTATAAACTACCCCTTGTAGATTTTTCTCAGATAAATGCCTTATACCACAAAATAGGGTTGCTAATTAAATATTGATTTATAAAAAAAGAAAGAAAACAAGATCGTTAGAGGCAGTTATGAAAAAATATCTTTTTTCTATTTTCATCGTACAGGAAACTACCCTTGTTTTGGGAGTAGGAGGGAAATAAATGAAACTATGGGAAATACTATGAAAATCTTAAACTAAAATTTGGTGCAGATAAATTGAACGGTTAGGCGAGTGCACAGAAAAGTGTAGCGAACGGACAGACGAACAGATGGACAAGTATCGAAAAATAACTTTTTCGGTATTAGGGGCTATAATACGTGTAAGTTCGTTGAAATCTCAAATTTGATTTTTGTCGATCACCATACTTTCTTCTCTCATTTGACACTTCAAAGTAAAAGGAACTCAGAACTACAGATAAGAGACACCTACTTTTACACATAGACATTTATTGATTTAAAACTCTTTTAGTTTGTGTCATTTCATTTCCAATTGAAAGGTTTTACCATGACTAACGGCATACCAATGACGAGACGGAAGTTTTGAGGAAGTAAATGCATTCAGAAGTCTAGACTGCATTACGCCTATCAGCCTGTTTTTACTTCTGCAATTGTTGACAGCTGTAATTTCGTCCAAACGCTACATGAAATAATTCTTAGTTGACGTCATTGTGTTACGATTTTAGTATTGTTCTCTTCAGACTTGGTTGAAGTTTTGTCTTAACGGTTATACATTTTTTTCTTTCTTATTTCATCGTTACACATAAGAATAAAATGTTGTGGTGAGTGGATAGATTCGAACCTACGAACATTGAGTTTTTATTCCTCCAACACTTTACCAATGGACCAAGCTTTGTCTTCACGTTAACGCACGGTTACAGGGTTTATTACGATTTAAATAAAATGGCTGGCTGTTAGAGTTTCCTGCCCACATATTTCGATAAAAAAAATTTCATTGCTTCGTAGATACGTAGAGCAATGTTTAGATACACATTTTAGGAGAGTGCATTTTGGTGTATATAATAATTTCATGCCAGATAAAAGCTAGATAAGTTTTGATAAAATGTTTCATATGCAGTTCTCAATAATAGGCTTGCTGTTCGGGGTGAAGTTCCAAGGTTCAGCATTGACTAGCAGCTTTTGCTATTAATATCCCTTCTAACAATATTGGCAGTGGACAAAAGTTAGCCCGTGTCGAATCTTTTTGCTCCTAATGTAATTATTTTACTTTATTATTTAACGAATATATTGAAAATTGTCAGCAGGCACGTATGCAGTAATTTATTTCGGAAGGGGTCCGACTTCAATATTAGGATAAATTATAATAAAATTTTAAAAGATAATCCCCAAAATTAAACTAAATTTACAGAAAAGTTGGGATTTCAGAGGGGTTCCGGACCCCTGGACCCACCCCTAAATGCGTCCTTGTTTGCCAGTAACGTTTCCTCATTTTGAAACCCTCAAAAACGTCGGATATATAAAGGAAAAAGAGTTTTTTTTCGATAAAATATCACTTCAAGGAGACGCGACAGTTTTATTACACATGGTGGTATCCAACGTTCACAAGGGCAAGAATTCCTTCCCTTTGATTCTCTGCCATTGTGCTTTATCGAAAGGTTAGGTTTGTAAAATATTACTCCTACGAACAAGCGTGATTGGCAGATATTAATACTGAACAGAACTCCACAGAAATACATGCTGACGTTTATAGCTACCCTTTGGTGATTTGCCCTCAAGGTCAATCGAGTGGTACTCAGGAGAGTAATGCTCCCGGAAGTAGGAACGAAAAACACTGTTCTGATTGGTTGGCGTTATCTATGTCTTGCCACGTTGCATTCAAATGGCAGAATTCAGACAGTTGTTGTCGGTCCTCGTGGCTGAGTGGGCTAGCGCTATATGTTAGTAAGAAAATCTATTTTGGCGTGAGTTCAAACCCGGCCCGAGGAAAGTTTTTTACATTTTTATAACACTTTTTAAATTAAAATAATATGAAAATAATACTCAAAAATGTGATTTACTTACTTTTGTGCAGATAAGTAGTAGTAGTAGTAGGAACGGGTTAGAAGCTCCGCAGGGCTCGTTCTGTTGCCCTTGTACTCCATGATATAAGACTCGTTTTGTTCCCCTTGTACTAAATGATATAGATTTTGTGACCAACTTAAAACAGCTGACTAGGATAGCGCGTAAAACAGCTGGCTAGAGTAGCGCGCGAAAAAACGTACTTCCGGGAGTATTACTCTCCCGAGCGGGTCGTGGTAATTCAGTTCCGTCTCTGTTCTTAAGCCATGTTCGTATTACTTCGAACAGCTTTGCTAATGAAAAGCATGCCTCGTAATATAACAGACTTCTTTCGCGTAAGAAATCGAAACTCAGTTAGCCAGAGCAACTAGTCTGTACGAATTAGGTTGTTAGTTCGAGCCCAGTACGAGTAAGGGTTTTTATTACTATTGATTGTTTTTATCTTTTTTATGTGAGGAAAAATCAAATTGTGACATCGCGATATCAAATGTATTTGGTTAGGTAACTTTGTTTTAGCTAAACTTTAAACATCAGTAACCGTCGAAATTATTTCACTAACCGATCAGTCACTGAACATTTCAAACACGTCAAACCAGTGGCACAATATGAAGGTTAACCTCTCCTCCGCAGTCCTTAGTTATGCGTCCGTACTTTCAGGGGCGTACCAAGGGCCGGGCGACTGCCCGGGGCGCCAGAGAAAGAGGGGTGACAAAACGAACCTCAAAAAATTTTAAGTAACGTGTTTTCTACTGACGTTTTTGGTTTACATTCTTGTAAAGTAGTGGCAATTACATAACCATGGAAGAGGAGAGTTTCATAGTAATAAGGGGGCTGTATCGAAAAATGGAGAGATGGTATGTAGAATAAAGAGTGGCGCGGGTGTAAGTATTGTTTGTTTGTTTGCTTGAGTTTAGCGTTCCACGGTTATGTCTTAATGGCCAAAAGAGATGTGGATACTAATTATAGTGGAATCCGAACCACTTTTATCGTTTAACAGTAGTCCACCGGGAATTGGACCCGGTACCACAGAAGGCAGGCGTGCTAGCCACAAGACCAAGCGGCGGGGGGGAGTTCGTATTGTTTATAGCGGGCCATATTGTTTGTGAAGTTTTCCTAGGTAAGAATGTCTTTTTGAAAAATGGGTTTAAAATATTAAAAACACTATGATAAAATGTAAAATATAGGCTAGTACTAGGAGGAGGGCGCCAAAAAGTCCCTTTGCCCGGGTGAAAATTTTGCCTGGTCTGCCCCTGCGTACTTTCTGTATATTTTTGGCCTTGCTGCTTGTGCGGTTTCCACCCCACAGGGTTGCGGGGACGCTATTTACGCCTATGCTTCGAACGTAATTCAATAACTGCTTAAGAAATTCTACCATCAGCGTGGAAACGGGAATATATATTTTTCTAATAGTCCCATAGAACTTTCACCCAGAACACCAGATGCAATATTTCAGAATGGGCTCTGGCTAAGTATAAGGAGGATCTGATATTTCCTAAGTAAGTTCCTTTCAGAAAGTTTGATATTTCTTTAACGGTGATGTAAATAAATATACTCATCGTTATTAGCCCGACACCAAACCATCCTGGACAAATTCCTCTAGAACAATGATCGGCAAAACTTTATTCTGCCTAATTTTATAAGCGACTCAACGGTGAAACACTTGTTAACGAAAGCAATGCTGTGTATACACTACCTTGTTTCTGACAAAATATAAAGTGCTTTGTAATCTTTAGACACTTTTCCTATTCTTTTTGTCAACCTTGGTTATGTAGAGTGGCCTCGAACAAATGAAGAAGAGGTAATATTACAATCAAGGGGCGCGGGTATTAGGTATTTCTTTTGTTACCTAACCATAACGGCCTAGGGTCGTCTTCAGTAGAATAAAAAATGTTACGTGATATTCCATTCACGAAGGAGGAAAGGATACTTTAAATATATTTTTTATTCATTTTGTCTACCCTGCTTGTCAGAAATTATATACTTTCTGTTGGGACGGTACTGAAAAGAGAGGGGGGAATAAAACGTCGTGCCCCTCATACATTTGAAATTTTGTTACATGGTTGCTCAAATTATTACTAAAGAAAGCACTTTAAACCAAGATATCTAAAGTTACTACATTATGTAAGGGTGGCATATTCAGGAATAATAATAATAATAATAATAATAATAATAATAATAATAATAATAATAATAATAATAATAATAATAATAATAATAATAATAAATGTCTTTGGAGAGCCGAAATTATGTGACACGAATCATTACATGTAGAGCTTTAAGATGAGTGGTCATAGGAGAGGAAAAAACCGGTTTTTTCTCTGTCTGACTCTCTAACGTAAAGATTATGTGCTGAAGGTAAGAAGCATAATCATTCTACATTAGGTTGCTTTTACGTAGAATATCAGTTACTTCAGTTCTCCTCCTTCGGGCTACTTACCTCATGTGGTAAATTCAAAACAATTTCAATTTAAGACAAATACATTGTAAAACTTTTCTGTAATTAAATATATATAGGGAAAATTAAACATTTAATATTGAAATCTGTTATCAAAGTGTCCAAAAAATAGATAGAAGACTATCAAATGAGAAACATTGTGAAACTTTATAAAATTCTCCAAATTAGAATTAACATTTACTGGAAAACATTCGTTATGCGCCAGTGAGCATGTAATGAGTAGTGAGCACAGGGGAAATAATTAAGAAACTGTTTGCAAACAAAAATTAGAGACACTAATGCAAGTGCGACAACATTTTCTCTTTTTTTGGTATCGTCATGAGTTTTACACATATGTTACAATTTGATTTTTTCCCACATAAAAAATAAATAAAATAACCATAGTAATAAAAATGACAACGGCACTTCCATGGGATTCGAAGCCAATACCTTCGATATACAGACTATTTGCTTTAACTAACTGAGCTATTTGTTTTCTGACGTGAACTGAACCTGTTCTACGGTAAAGAAGATTTTTCATTACGATTGTGCTAAGAATTCGTCTTTTTCCATAGGTAATTTCCACTATTTGCTCTATCTTTACGTTAATACTTAGCATAGATTCATATATTTGGAGTTCGCTGATAATGCATGTAATAAGACACATTAGAAATGTTTCGTTAAAAGTTTCGTTTGTAGATCTAATCCACGTCTCTCTCAATGACATAGATGTCGCTGCTCCGTGTTGAACTGCATAATTCCCTCGCGTTCTTGAAAATTTCCCACTTTAGCAGAGTTGGTAATTCTCGAGATTTCTGTCGATTTAATGTTTTTTGCTTCTAATTTATTTGTTTTAAGCTAATATCTAACACAAATATTAAAAACGGGTTTGTTATTAACCTGTCCTGCTGGGGAAACCTTCCGAAATTTCGAACATATAAAGAAAACAGAGATATTTTCAAAAAACTTTAGAATAAAGAGACGCGTCATTTATTTTGCTCATGGTAGTACATCCCTGTTCGGAAAGATAATTATTACTGCATGTGGTTCGCGTCCCGCAGTTCCCTATGAGGGCTTAGGCATTTATGATAGTCCGGGATTCGATCCTCTATATCCTAAACGTCTCTTTTAGGCTTTAATAGCGGTTCGGAGATTTTACCAAAGCCGATCATCTAGACACTGGACAGTACGGTTCAGAGTTCGGGTCAGAACATTCTGTGTAATTGACATGAAGACTGATTCTAATCGTATTCTCAAAGCTGATACAATTTAATAATGCGAAAATTATTACCTTGTATGGGCATCAATTATTTATGCTGGAAAGAAAAATAAATTAGGTTATCTTAAACTCTAACATACAAATTTAAATCATGGTGATAATTTTGATAAATTATGATGAAAGGATACGTGTAATTATATTTTCTTGATTTTAATCAATAACACTAAAACTTCACTTGTACAAAATAAATTACACTTTGGCACTTTGATTTGAATAATTGAATATAATAATGGAATTTAACACTTGACCCAATTATCTTCATTCTGAACTTCACTACATTGTTAGTTTCCGTAATTTCGCACTGTCACTGGTCTCTCACTTTGGTGTTTAAGAAAGATAATTTCTGGCGGTTCCAGGGGGATTTACTTAAAATTGGAGGGATGAATTTTCCTACTTTCCATTTTATCTTCTTTCGGATGGTCTTGTTGTTTCTCCATTGCTGAGCTAGCTCCTTGCCGTCAAAACGACTTTACAAGCAACAATTACGAGCAAATGTTATAAACTTAAATTTTCTTTTCTCGGCAACATTTTCGTCATAATCAATGCACCATTCAAACTTTTGATGCGCTAAACACTGTAACTAACTGCGTTATGTATGTAACATAGTTCGCGCACTGTTGTTCGTCTTCCCACCCAGAGCTGACTGGTTGGCTCTTTTTTCCATCTCTCCATGCTTCTACTAAGCAGAGGGGCTTGCAATGCAACCTGTTGATGTCAGAGCTAAAAATAGCTATGACAACCTATCGAAGGGAATATTTGGAGACGACGTTTGCTCTCTATATCGGATTTTAGTACCTTATTTCGAGAGACGAGAGGGTCCACCAAGACTTCCGTCGCAGACGCGACGCACACATACATATGAATATTTGTTTGTTAGCTGAGAGAAAAATTCTTAAAAGTGCTTTTCTACGTGGTTCACTTAAAAAGTTAAAATTTTCTTCATTAATATTTGATGAGCTGGACCATATGGTTACAAGATGAAGGATCAGATATCTAAAATAGCGTTTCTGACTATAGAGTAATGAAGTAGGCTACCAATGGCCTAAAATAACAAATCTAGCAAACTATTCTAATTAATAATGATAATAATGCTCACTAAGAAGACATGATTTATTTACCAAACCAATTTCATTTATTTATTTTCTTACTTTGCAATTAAAAAAAAGTTCTAAAAATTGTTGATAATTTATTTCATACCATGGGGCAATCGCGAACAGTCCGGGGTAATGGCAAACATTCTGTCTGGCATTTCCCCATGAGACACCATTTTATTGTTGAAGTTGAAACTAATTGTTGACTACATACAGACTAGCAAGATTACAAAGAACTAATACTCAAATGAAAAATGAAATCTTTAAAGTTTTACGTCCCACGATTATGTCGTTAGGTTAAAGGAGAAGGTGATAATGAGAAATGAGTGAGATGGTTGAATGAAGAAAGTGGTAGGAAACGGGAGAACCCCGAGAAAACCCATGAGCACGGTGTTTGTCCACCACGAAGTCCACACGGCGCGAGCTGTGATCGAACCAGGGACCCCAAGCACCGGAGGTGAACGCTCTACCACTGAGCCACCACGCCCCCTAATACTCAAATATAAGGGAACATATTTCCTTATCTGTAACAACATAGATAAGATAAGAGCCAACTTACCTTCCCCAGATTATAGAATGAATGTTATAAGTGAACGAACAAAAGCAATAAAATGTCTTCTTCCTAGCAATCCATTCAACTGACTGTCACCAAATTTATGCTACACTTTCCCAGTTCTTTCCTCTAGCATGCTGCGAAATCGTCTGTTTTCTAACAAGCTTCCTTGGGCGTAAACTTGGGTGTTCAGCACTACCCCAGTATTTGAGAATACCCCGGTTTCCCCTATTATTATTATTATTATTATTATTATTATTATTATTATTATTATTATTATTATTATTATTATTATTATTATTATTATTATTGTTTTTGTTATTATTATTATTATTATTATTATTATTATTATTATTATTATTATTATTATTATTATTATTATTATTATTATTATTATTATTATTATTATTATGTTTGAAGTACTATCAAATATCACGACATTAATTATTAGTTTTAATTAACTCAATTGAGCTGAAAATTAAATCTTGTTTTCAAAAGATTAAGTTTATGCATTTTGTACCTTTCTAAAGTAATACAGTGAAACCTTTCAATAGCGGACACCAATGGGACATTAAGTTTTGTCCGTTACTCAGAGGTGTCCGTTATAGAGAGGTTACAGATATTTAATTTCTCATAAGAGTAATTGTATGCAGTAATATACAGTAAATACAATATGTATGGCCGTAAATACGTAAAATTCAATATGAAAATAGTCTTATTTAGTACAATTTGAATTACTGGGAAGGATGAAGGAGAAATCCATTTTTTAAAATCATAGCCTATTATTGCTCGGCAATGTTTAACGAAAAAGGCATGCTTCTTCCTCTACAACGGTAATAAAAGTCATTAGCAAGTGTCCTCTAAAAATCCTCAGTACGATTGCAGAAGAAACATGTGTGTGTGTGTTTGTGCACTGGCGCGGCATCTTCGTTGACAGTCAAGCTATTGGGGGTGCATATTTATTGACCCAGGCCCAATCACAAAAAATATCATTTTAGAGAAAATGAAAAATGAAGCCGGGAAAACTCCAACCCAGACTTGTTCCAGTATCATGAGTAAAAGAAAAAAAAATCTTTTCCAAAAAAGTAAGAGAGGTAGCATTGCTCGTTGAAAATATTATTATAAAACAAACAATGTTTGTTTTGTTATCTATAAAATTGTCGGTAAAGATGAAAGGTCCAGACGAAAAGGATTAAATTTGTTAGGGAAGGGAATATCTTTCGCATAGAATTCCTGGCCTTACGACTAACCCTGCATGAGTGTTATTGCTTATTGAAAATTTTCTAGGATTTCCGCCAGAAAGCAGTTTTATTGCGGGAAAAAAATTCAAGTTCAGCTGTTCTGTTTGATAGTTCACCAGGTCTGGACTCATGAGAGATACACTTATGGGGAAAAGACTTTTCTGTATACTGTAGTATATCGCAGAACCGAGAACAAATCCTGTCCGTTATGAAGAGGTTATTCAAACATTTGGGGTGAAAAGGACTGTCCGCGTCCGTATCTGAGAGTGTCCGCAAAAGGGAGGGTTTTGTTCCGTAAGAGAACATATATTTTTGCCGGGACAAAAAAATCTGTCCGTATTATAGAGCTGTCCGTTATTGAGAGGTGTCCGTTAAGGGAGGTTTCACTGTAATTTGTTTCTAAAGTAATAATGCTGGAATTGGTTTCAAGACTGTTTCTGAGTGAATACTTTCTTCAAAGTAATATTAAAAATTATAGAAAGATTTTCGACACATTCGAGTCGAGTCGAGATTTTTAGAGGCAGTCTCGACTCGACTCGAATTTTACAAAGTGTGTCTCATATTCGAGTACAGTCTCGACTCGTGAGCATCCTTAGTAATCTCTGTGTTTAAAAGAGGGTTAATTGTAGATGCGAGGTTAGTTAGATCAAGTGTATCCAAGATTGCCCGTGTAGAGTGAACAACAGCATCGAAGGTGAAGAAGAAATACAGAATTCATGACAAGACATCATCAGAAAAGAAAAAAAAATCGACGGAAAGCAAGACCTCATGAACTGGATCACACAACATTGAATTTTTAAAATTATCACAAAAACCATAAAGAAAGGCCACCAATCTTCCCGATTTACTACGACAGTTCTTTGTTTTCGGTTCTAATTCCGATTCTTTTTCAACTAAACTCGGGACGCGAGAATGTCCTTGTTTTCTTTTAAAGAGTTATTTTATTTTACACAGTCGTCGTCATTATTAGTAGTATTAATGCAAAACATAAGTTCTTTTTTTGAATACGTATAATTTAAGTAATATAATATGCATATTCTATCCAAAAACATTAATATTTTAAAACAGAAATAAAAAATGTATTCTGTGATGGTGACGATAAAGAAAATCAAAGGAAACTAGAAAGCAAATTATTGTCTATTATGTTTATACAGAGTGTCCCAAAAGAAATGCAATCCAAACTTTGAACGAATGTATTTTTTGAAGTAAGAATGATAGAGACATAATTTTTATGACAAAATTTAGCGTTGTCTATTGAGATATTTTGAAAATAATACCAATGAGACAAATTGTAACGTTGAATTTTAGTGATTGTTTAAATGACCACAAATGTAATTATTAAAAAAGTGGGAAATTACTTACAATCAATTACGAGGCATAGAAAAAAGAATTCAGCGCAGTAATTCTTAATGTAAATGTTTAGTACGCATAAATATTTACATGATGGGACACAAACTGCATGCTATTTTGCAGCATTGACAATTGTAAAGACTATTTCTTATGTATTCACACAGAAATAAGAAACTCATTCTGGCAACAATGTTCCAGCAAATATATTAGCAAAGGTGTAATATCGTCTGCTGAATATTAGCGGTTACTGAATATTAACATGAGCGCAATTTTAGGGTATGCTATCCAGTGATTGTACGAACATTACAAGTGGCCAGTGCAACTAATTTTTTATAGTACAGATTTTGTTCTGCAATCTTTCGAGTTGACACAATGCGCCAACACACACAGCAAGACCTGTTAAGGTGTTGTTAGTGCAGTATTATAATGAATTTCAACTCGCCCGCTCAAACCACATCTTTATTTAATATCTGTGGCCAAGTTTACATAAGTGAGTTCAGCATAAATTTTCTTGTCCATAATCGCTGATGCAATTGAAACTGCACGACATGAAATGAAGTGAAATCTTTGAGTTTAACGTCCCACGATAATGCCCGTTGAAGGCTAAGGGCGACGGTGATTAAGCCAAGTGAATGATAATGAAGACATTGGTGGAATGGGATGTGGGAGGAAACGGGAGTACCCCGAGAAAACCCACGGACACGATGTTGTCCACCACAAACTTTCTTGGCTGGGAGTCGAACCAGGGACTTCACGCATTAGAGGTAAGTGCTCTACCACTGTGCCATGTTGCCTCCTGCACTACATGAAGAATGGTCCACTATTCCTCTGGAAATTATTAACTCTGGATTTTATATATATCTTAAGTCTATAATGAATGAAAGTTATACTACAGGCTAAAGGTAGTCGGCCATCAGGTATCAAGAAGGTAAATTATACTTTCTTAAGGTAGTACATACTTACCAGAAAGCATTATATAGTTTGATTAATGTTATATTTACTTACCATCTTGGCTCCAAGTGCTAAAGCTTTAAACACATCCGTACCCTGTCTTACGCCACCATCAAGGTATATTTCACATTTGTGTCCAACAGCTTTCACTATTTCTGGAAGGACTTCGATCTAAAATAACATAATTAGAAAATATCACTTAATAATCAACACATTCGCCTTTTTGTTTCAAGAGTGGCATAACTCAAAAATCGCCCTTATTGACTGACGGGCAGAAAATGAAATCTATACCCTGGCCAGTGAACGATGATTTCTGACAGCTTTGCACAAGGCCACGGCGAGCGAGCAGAAGACAGCAGGTCAGCCAACCTTAGGCTAAGAACTTGTCGCGTATCCATGGTAACCACCGCACATTGCCGAACTTTCACTCACCCCCTCTCACCCTCAACGAGGAAGCAGACATTTCTCCCCCTGCGCGAGAAGTACATGGCAACACCGCATTCCTCAGTCGTCCTCGCGAGCTGAGCTGTCAGAAATCATCGTTCGCCGGCCTGGGTATAGTGTTGATGTCTATCTCTGCTTAAAAAATTTTTTACAGATGTGCTTCCAAAACTGGGTGCTAGAGAGCACTTGTGTCGTTTCTACGCTCATTTGTTTTCACTGCGTCTCGAAACTTTCAAACGCTTCTTCTGAAAGTTAGAAATTTTGAGTTATGTCACTCTTGAAATAAACACGTGAATATCAAAGAATATGATGGGTTTTGGTAAGTAAATAATTATAAATTTGTTTACTTGTTTATTGTTAGCATAAATATAATGTTTGATACGGGAAGGCTTTCCACGCTTAGACAAGAATTTTATATCTTCTCTTCAGTCTTTTGGCAACACAATCATTAGGATTCTAATAGAATAAAACAGTTCTTTACTAACTTACAATGATGCAATCTATGCCATCGGAAGGAGGTTCCTAAATTTGAGATTCGCTACCGACATTTCCTTCACGGATCTAAGTTCCATGATTATCAATTAGCGAAAGATATTTTGTCAGTTCGAATCCGAAATATTAGCATTTTTTCTATAATGATCTTGGAGTTTTGTACAGTTGTGTTGATACAACATTTAGTATTACACAATTGACTGATTTCTTCCTTTGGGGTTCCATTAACACATATCCCTCCAGAATATTCATGGTTGTATAACAGATAAACTATAGACCATAACACCAGATATGCTTCACTAGTTATACTAGGAATAAGGTTGTGATTTCAGTATGATCATGGGATCAAAAGCAAGCACATTTTGTAGAATATATTTAAGATATCTCAAAATTGGACAGCTTCTCTCTCTCTGTAATGTACTAAATAGCTGCTTTATTTTTCTTTCTATTAAATTAGTCTTTCTTTTATGAGCAACCTATAAATGGAACTTTCATATTGCTCAAAAATGAATATATCGGATTTCCACATGACTGCACTGTATGCACCTATATATCAGAGTAAATAGAAGTTATATGAGTAATGACATAGCAGTTATTTTGTAAGTATCTGCAAATTGTTTCGAACATCTTGATTGCATAATCGTCTACTTAAACGTTTTTCATTGGCCATTCCGTTCTCAATTGGAGAATGGGTTGTCATTACTCGCACAAGTTCCATTTACTCTACCTTACACCTTCCATTTAGAGGCAAAAAAGAGATTAAAATAACATGTTAGTGAGTGTTTCCTCTTGTAGCATGCTGGATGTGGACGTTACAGTTAAAACGGAGATCAGAGAGCAGCACAAATATGGTAACCCAAATAATGTTATACAAATACTAAAGATATACCACATTGACTTGACACCTAGTCTTCCGTTCCAGACGCTGCTATCGGCTGAAAGAATTCCACTCCCTTTCGCTAAGATTCTCTCGCTTATAACAGCTGGACCCTTATTGGCTCAACGCGTGAGTGTGTCGAGGTGTGAGCTTTAGTTCGCATTTTTGCCACGGCTCAAGACATTTTGGGAGCACAATAGCTTGTGTGCGTTATGAGTTTAAACTGATAGCAAGCGGAGACTGGTAGGCTTCAATACAAATTAAAAGTAAACAGCACACGCAGCATAGAAACGTGAAAATTGCACCTCTAAGGCAGTAGCGTGTGATGCATCTTCTAACAACGTATTCGTATGGTGTGAAGTGTTGAGTTGAGTTGATTTTGAGTTTAACGTCCCTTTTCAGCATCGAGGCTATATGAGACGTGGACCTACTGATTAACGTGGAATCCGAACCACATGAGCTCCCGCCGGGAATCGAACCCGGGTCTCCCGCGCCAAAGGCGCGTACGCTAACCGCTTAGCCACGGAGGAGCTCGGTGTGAATTGTAATGGCGCCAAAAGTGAATCGATTCTGGAAAGGCTACATTGTAATAATTTCTGATACACACTTCAGTTGTTCCAGAATGGCGTTAGGAACACACATTTTCCTGTTGGATGCTCTACTATGAATTCTATAGTGCGATGATACGTAACTCAGCAGACATTTGGTAATACTGTGGTAAATGAGCGGACACTACGAGGGTGATTTAATAAATTTGAAAACGGCGACGAATTCCTTCAGAACACGCCAGTTACAACATGACCGCAACCCACTGAAAACGAGGTCCTCATAGGAGAAGTATTCAATTCCAGTACATGAACCATCCACCAACTATTTCACCAGTTTTTGAATCGCTATAAAGTAATATCAAAGGTGAGCATTAGTTGACACCAGGGAAGGGGAAGGAACGAGATGAATAAATATACGCGTTTGTATATGTGGTTTCGCCAGGTGGATTCATCTCTCACGTGCTATGGAAAGTACGCGGTTTAAAGTACGAAACGGTTCCACCTGACGCCGTCTGAACTCTCTCTCTCTCTCTCTCTCTCTCACACACACACACACAGGCCCGGATTAAGGGAGTTACTTAGGGGGCTCTAGCCCAAAAATGTGAAACCTATCCACTTAACTTTCCTACTGTACTTTCAAATGTATTAGGCGAAGTGAGCAGGGGCCACATTTTTTTTCTAGCCCCGGGCCTCAGATGTGTTAATCCATCTGCACACACATATCAGAACTACGACTACACCAACAAAAGATCGTGCTCTGTACTAGTGAACTGTTGTTATCTGGCTACACAATTAGCAGCTGTGTATATTTACGATAAATTCCTATAATTTTAGCTCAAACTTTCACGTTGTTTAAAGTACCTACTGAAATATCTGTTCTTCGCATGGCACGGGAAGTATATTTATTTATTTACTTATTTATTTTCCTGTTTTGCATACAAATGAGAGTAATTTCGAGTACGCATACAGTTGTCAAAATTACAAAATAATTGCATATATGCTATAAAAAAAACTTACAGATAGAGTAATACATACATAACTATGACTTTTATAAGCTTACACATTCATAACATAACAAAAAAACCATTTATACATTGTCTTCAAAAAAAAAAACTCATTTACCGTGTAGTAACATTTATCTACCAAGAACTTGTGAAGATCAGATTTAAACATGGAATATGATTTGTTTTGCTTTAGAAAGTCAGGTAACTTATTGAAAATTTTTGTACAGTTAATATACACGCTTAAAAAAAAAAAAAAAAAAAAAAAAAAAAAAAAAAAAAAAAAACGAGAAATTTTGGGGGATAACATGCAAATTATTAACGAATCGAGTATTGTATTTATGGACGTTAGTGTTTTCAATAAATAAGTGTTTGTTACTTACAGTAAACAAGATAATTTTATATAGATACACACAAGGTAATGGTAATATTTTTTGTCCTCGAAACATGGGCTTGCAAGAAGACTTTGGTGACAATCCAAACACAACCCTTAGTGCTTTCTTTCGTAAGCGAAACGTGCTAATACATTCAGTAGAATAACCCCAAAAAATAATACCGTAAGTTATTAAAGAATGGAATTTTGCACACCTCTGTTGTGACATTACCTCTTAGTCTACGGAGGCCGAAACAAATACTACTTAATTTTTTGTTGAGTTGAGAAATATGCTCATTCCAAGTTAGTTTCGAACTAATGGTGACACTAAGAAATTTAGTTGAAATAGTAAAATAGACTTTTTTGTTATTTACTATTACGTAAGGAATAATACGTTCATGGAATTATTATTTGAGCAAAATTTGAACCCCTTCCCTTTTAGGATACACATATTAATCAAAGTGACATAACAAAAATCAAGGTTAACTAAGTTCACACAGTTAAAACATTTCCTCGCTTTGGCCATTTTATAAATAAGACATGAGAAATTTAGACATGTTAGAAATTACCTTCGTCCACTTCCTTCCCGTAGAGATAAAATTTTCGAAAACGATAGAGCATGTGGTCATTGTGCTTAAATATCATCGGAGCTATCACCAATCAGTTTAGCGACTCCGAATGGACAAAAATGTACGTCATTTTTCATTATCTTTACAAGCCACCCTTTTCCAACTTTTCTCACTCCTCATGCCGATGATGACTGAATTTGGACTTAAACTACATCAGAAGTCCCACCATTTGTCACTAGGGCTAAGATTTTTGGTGGAAAAAGTACTGAAATTGGTGGGGGGAAACACTGTTTTGGGTGGAAATGTGGTGAAATGCTAATTAGTATTTATACTACATCACAAACACAAATTCACTATTTTTGTATCAAATTTTACATATATGTCTACATTTGTCACTTGAAAGACATATATCTTCAATTGAAGATCAAAAAGTGTAAACGAATATCACGGTGTGAGCTTTGATTTGTTGACATTTCAACCTGTGAAAGAGTTAAATATAAATGAAATAAATTGTAGGCCTACATCTTTATATTCTCTATGTTGGAAAATGCCAGACTTTCTTGGTTTGGCAGGAAACTTTAAACTACGAGAAGGAGTGGTCAACGTCTATAGATGCCAAGGACTAAGTTCACTTTGTTTCCAGCAACGTTTAGATCCGTTACATTACATGGATCTCGATTTTTTTTTCAAGCCTGAGTTTTGCTGATCCCTGCACACTAACTTTCGCAACTTGAAGTATATTCCATTGTTCCAGATTAGAAATTCACTGTGACTCCGTTTCCAATTTCTTCATGCAGTTCCTTAATAATTCTACTGTTTTCTTCAGCAATAAGATTCTGAGTATTGTTCACAGACTCTGCTTCTGACAGATTGAGCTTTCCAAAGAAGTCTTGTATTTTATCAAAATTTTCAATTGAATACTTGAACCGTAATCTAAGAGAGACCAAATAATTGTTTCATTTCTCTGCCTCATGCATTCCTGAGCTTACGTTTCCATATTTTTCTATCATGTTGCGACATATTTTAAACAAAAATGTTGTATTGCTGTAGATAATATGAGGGCTGAATAAATTTACGTTAATACTCCCAGGAAACAAGAAAGGACTGAGACCTATATCGATGCAATATATAGGGATAACGAGTAAGACATAAAATTTGGTACTTATTCGGTGAGAATTACTTGATCGGGTGAAGAAGGTTTTTGTGGTGGAGTTTGATAGATATAAATTTCGAGTTTGGAAGTTCAAAAATCATGTGATAATTTGGAAACACTATTTCAGAAACCCACCAACAAACTATGACTTGGTTAAGCACCAAAAACCCGAGCCCTGTTCATCACAGATACCCCGAAAATCATGGATTCTACACCAATATAGGTCGTTTCCGATTATTTTTACATTCCATCCTTTCCAACCTTCCCGACCCCCTGCCGATGGGGATGGATTAAGAGTTAAACAGCATTGGAAGTGTTGGCGACCACAATAGCTATGTCTTAGATACTAATATCGGTCTTTTTCGATTACTTTCACATGACACTACTCCTCTCTCACAATGTTTTTTCTCTAGACTGTAAATCACACGCGTACCATGTTTAATTGAAATAGCTCATGCATTTTTATACAGATATACAGCCTACACGTGTATAATAACAGAGATCAAATAATAATATTAAAATTTATCAGTGCAGCTATTAGTTATTTGGAAATACTGCCAAGGACGCGTAGCTCTAACTATATAGCTAAGAGAGAACTTATTTTATTACATTTTCTACCATAAGCCCTGAGAAATAAAATATGTTGTACTGTACAATAATATGCTATTATGACTTGCTAATAACCTCTTCGAGGAAGCTCTCTTACCGACGCAGGAACCGTGTCTACTTGACGCGCTCCATGGTTGGACACCAAAATGGCGGAAGCTCCCATTTCCACTCCTTTAATTGCATCTTCTGCTGTCAAAACTCCTTTGAGAACTATAGGAAGTGACGTAATGCTAGTGAATACAGGAAACAAGTATTTAAGCAAGTATTACTTTACATTTTACTACAGCTTTACAGACATATTTATTGTTCAATAAAAATTCACAAACAATTCTGACAAAATAATAATAATAATAATAATAATAATAATAATAATAATAATAATAATAATAATAATAATAATAATAATAATAATAATAATAAAATATCTTTGAGAGAATGAATTAAAAGGACGAAATTGAACATGAATTATATAACCCTTATATGGCATAATACGACCTGAAAAAAAGAAATTTACTTCCAAAAGCCAAATATTAACATAGTACTACCGGTACTGTAGGATAATACAATGATTTTAATGTCTTCTTTTTACCATCAGAAAAATATTTTTTCTTGAGTAAACTTTACAATACACGCTCGAGCTGCGTATCGGTAAGTTGGACCGCTTTAAAAGGGCATAGCGGAGTGTGAGTGGGGTAGAGTAGGGTCGGGTTAACTTAGGGTTAGGGAAATTTGAACCCATTTTGTTAAAATTAATCGAGTGTAATTTCTCGTGTCTGCTTAAGGATACCAGCTGGAGCGGGCATTGTAAAGTTTATACTTCCTAAAAAATCAAAAAAATGTATTACAGCGGACTCTCGTTAGTTCGAACTTCGATAATTCGAATAAAATTATAATCCCCTTGCTGTATTGAAAACAATGGCTAAAAAGTTGTGCGTAAATCAAACTTTTAAAGCTCCAGTTTGAATAATTCGAGGTACGTGAAATATAGTACATGAATTTTAAATAAAGACAATTGGTTTTCACTTATCCAGACAATTGGTTTTCAGTTATCCAGACAATTGGTTCTCCCTTATCTAGACAATATTGGTTTTCAGTTATCCTGACAATTGGTTTTCAGTTATCCTGACAATTGGTTATCACTTATCCAGACAATTGGTTTTCACTTGTCCAGAGAGTTGGTTTTCAGTTATCTAGACATTTGTTATCAATTATCTAGACAATTGGTTTTCAGTTGTCCAGACAATTGGTTATCACTTATCCAGACAATTGGTTTTCACTTATCCAGACAATTAATTTTCACTTATCAAGGCAATTGGTTTTCAGTTGTCGAGGCAATTGGTTATCAGATATCCAGACAATTGGTTTTCAGTTATTTAGAAATTTGCTTTTCAGTTAAATCTAGAGAGTTAGTTTTCAGTTATCCAGACAATTTGTTATCAATTATCCATACAATTGGTTTGCAGTTGTCCAGACAATTGGTTTTCACTTACCCAGACAATTAGTTTTCAGTTTTCAAGACAATTGGTTTTCCGTCATCCAGCCAGACAGTTGGTTTTCAGTTATCCAGAAAATCATTTTTCAGTTATCCAAACAATTAGTTTTCAGTTACCCAGACAATTGGTTTTTAGTTATCCAGACGGTTGATTTTCAGTTATCCACACAATTGGTTTTCAGTTATCTAGACAGTTGGTTTGCAGTTGTACAGACAGCTGGTTTATCACTTATCCAGACAATTAGTTTTCAGACAGTTGGTTATCTAGAGGCAGCCGAAGGGACGAGTGACACAAAAAACAACACCCTATCTGATGAAGAATATGAAGAGGAGATCGACAATTAAGCGAAGAAACCTTATTTGAAGCTTCCAAAATGGTTGGAAATTTTTAATATGGTAGTCTGTTCTTAAGATGTTCTATTGAATGACAACCAAATGTTACTAATAACGTATTGTAAGCAATAAAAGAAAATGAAGATTTTTGTAGGCAACCTCAAAACAATCAATTTAAAGCAAAGGAAGAACATGAACTTCTATAAGTGAAAACAAATAATTAAGGTTACTCCTCATGTATGTGGTTGTATTGGATTTAAAGTGTGCTTTACATGGTTTTTGTGTGTGGCTTAATTTATGTGCGAGTAAATGTTTGTTTGTTTGTTTGCGATATTGTTTCATGCTCCCTTAAAGATAAAGTCTGCTGCATATTACTTTCTTCTATGTAGGTGCAATAGTTTTGTTCACCTAGACATTTAACATTGCATATTTTTGGATAACTCGAATATTGGATAATTGAAATTTTTATCGTGTCACCTTGAACTTCGAATTGAAAAAAAATTCCATTGTATATGTTTTAATGATGAATAATTTTTATTTCTGGAACTTCACAAACAAACATCACACATTTGAAACATTATATATTCTTTGTGAATCCATTCCTGACAATCATTGCATTGATTTCTGTTCTTATTTATCTCTTCATCTTGATTCTTATCTTCTTGAATCGTTATAATTTTCTTTGCATATTTTTTGTCTTATTGGTGGTTTCTTTCATTGTCCACAATTCCTTGTTCCTTAGCTCCTTGCAAATTAAACACTAACAAACATACAAAAGCAATAATAATTCATTCATGCACCTTATTAACACGTTGTCCTTCCATCTTCTTGAAAATTCATGGTTTGGTTTACATCTGAATTTTTATTCAGATAAAATAAACTCATTTCAATGCCCTGTACTGAAAAAAAAAATGTGTCTGGTGGAAACGTTGTTACTACCCCGAAATCACATGTAAATAAGTTTAGTAACATTTTTTCAACTGCAGTGCTTGGGTCGGAGTCAGTGGCGGATCCAGGGGGGCGATTGCCCCTCCCCCAGAAGAGGGAAGTTTTTTTAAAATTTATATATAAATAAAACCCATCCCATAGTTTGAAGCTCTTTAAAAGTAGCTCTAATTAGCAGTATTACAACCCACTGCCTCCCCCCAGAACTCCGTCCTTGATCTGCCCCTGGTCGGAGTTTATATTTATCTGAGTAGAAAATATATCTTCTGCCGGGACACACACTTGTCATATGCTTGACAGCTGCTGTTCTTCTATCCCAAGTATTATAAAGGACCTTGCCTTGTCGATAACATGCTAAGCCTTGTCTGGTAACGTGTGATTTCCGCCGAGTACAATTTGTAAAATTTAAGAGCTTGATTTTATTTCCATTTCTTTATATGAATAGTGATCTATATACCTCTAACACTTCTACAATTTTATCAAGTACCACCTTCAATTAGACATCAAAGTTACGCCCATGCACAGACGAACGTTCTATTACTATTCTATCAGGCCTTGTTCCCATATAGTCAAACTAAACACAATACAGTGAGCAACACTATGTGATAAAAATATATAAAACCACAATCACGAAACAGTTTTAACACATTAGCTGTGTCTTCATCAGACTTCAACTTCTTCCTGCTATTTGCAAGTTGGTCACCTCTTATACACATCCCGGAAATTTGCTTTTAATTAGGCTCCGCCCCTTCATTAAAAAGTAACATTTGTGTTTTTCCACGTAAGATTGGAAAGGAACAACAACACAATATATAAGCATCAAAAAGTGACAAACCACAGGAGAGGATGAGAAGGAGCAGAGGTCATAGAAGCAGAGAAAAGGACATTGGTGAGAAAATGAAAATAAGCTAGATAAATCACGAAGGCAGGAGACAATTTGATGAATTGGAATGGAGGATTTGCTGTAAATAAAGAATGTGAGAGGATTTTACTTAAAGAAGAAGGAAGAAAGAGAACAAATTAATAAGGGAACACAAACAAGAATACTCGGCGGGAGCTCATGTGGTTCGGATTACACGTTATCAGTAGGTCCACGTCTTATATAACCTTCCTGCTGAAAGGGACGTTAAACTCAAAATGAAGGAAAACAACAAACAAGGATAATTAAAGGACAAGAATTTATCCAGCAAAAATGCAATTTTTAACTGGACAAGTGTGCATCTTAACAAGTGAAACCGAAAGTGGAAAACACAAGTGTTACTTTTTAACGAAGGGGCGGAGCCTAATTAAAAGTTGATCTCCGGAAAGTATATAAGAGGTCAGCTCCCAAGTAGCTACAAGGGGTATCAGGACATTTACAGTAGTGGACATTTGTGGTACAATAAGAAAAACAGGTTTTCTGGGGCATTTGCGTTACTCTTCAAAACTTTCCCTTAGACAGTGGGACATTTGCGGTATACACCGTAGAACGTGCGCCAAAAGCATACATTTCACCCCACGTTAGTCTATATTAGATGGAACAGCCTAATATTATGTTATTCATTCTGATTGGCTGATTTTGGTAGGTTATGGATATATAAGAGGAGATCACGCGGGGTGCTTAATGGAAACTATCACAGTAATCGAAACCTCTAAGAAGAAACCATGCACTTTTCATTAGGATTTTTCAGTATAGACAGGAACGAGAACATAACTTGGAGGAAACAAATATTGTCCCTTTGATCTTCGACCTCTTACCAACAAGAGCTAGTAAGATGTATCAGAGAATTTTTCAGAAGGCTAATATTAATGATTGGAATCCGAAATTAATCAAATTAGATTTTGAACAAGCAGCAATAAAATCTCGAAGAACACTGTTCCAACAGGAAACGCACATTAGTGTAATGTAATTTCCATTTTAATCAGTGTTTGCGGAGGACAGTAAAGGAATTGGGACTTATAAATCAGTTTCAGAGGTGAGGATCTGGCTCAGAATGTGTTCTGCCCTAGCATCATGTGTTACTGTTATGTGTTTTCCTAATGTACTAATTGAACTCTATTATAAATCATGCAAATAAATTACTAATTCATTGAACGTTAATTTTGACTTCGTTTCTTATAGTTACTCCGAACTACATCTGACCAAAAATCCCTAAATATGCTCATAACAATGGACAACTGTGTGCAAAATGAGTGACTTGTGATAAATCACTCCGCAGGGAAGTTGCTCTGTGGATAATTCCGTAATACTTTCTCCTAATTGTAAATACCTCAATATGTTGAAAACAGGTGGCAAATGGTGACAAAATATAAGGGTAACATGACAAAATACGAATTGAAACTAAGAACTTACAATAAAATATTTGAATGTTATCATTCTGTAGTTTCACTTCCAGTTTCACTGAATGTTATCATTTTGTGTTTAGTTTGACGGATGAATATATATTCTATACATAATTTTCTGAACGTTTCACTGCAACTACAACATCTCAGACAAACTACTTAATATAACCAATTTTATCTTATTAACCTAAATAATTTTATCTCAGTAACAAAGGATAAGAAACTGTTTCATGCTCACAGTCTCTGACAAAGTGAAACATTTTTTATATATACATCTATCTTGCTAATATTAATCGTCTGCGTGTAGTATTTACCTTTTGAGCCACTTAATATCGTTCCACGTCAGAGATTGGTCAAATAGTTCGCTGACGTATTCATTGATACCGGAACCACCTTTACTTTCGTTAACTCTAGTTGCTGCTAGGACGTCGTCAAAATTAGCCATCCTAAAAATAAAATAATATCAATGTTATTATACACCTTACATAAAGACAATTTCTGCAGCAACTGCATTTTGTTATTTTAAAAATGGCGGCTCAAGGTCATTATCATGTACTTTTCCCTCCTATTTGTTTATTCACTGTTGTTTCACTAGCCAACAGGTCTCTTCAAACAGTAGCTAAATGACATTACAATTTTCACCTTAACTGGTTTCCATTTTTTGCAAATAATATTTTGATTTTTCACCGAAACCGGTTTTCATTTCTTTCACAAAACCACTTCTTTTTTCACTTTCTTTAAAAGAATTTTGTTTTCGCTCAAACCAGTATGACTTTCGTCGAACCTGGTATCGCTTTGATTCTTGTAGTACTTGTTCCTAGAAAAGTTAACAAAAAAGAAAAAGAAAAGTAAAAAAAATAGCTTTTGATAGAAAACCAAACCATTTTACAAATGAAACCGGTTTTATGGAAAACAGAAATAAATTTTTCATATATAGAAAACCAAACCGATTTTTCCTAAAACCGATTTTTATGGCCACCACTAGCGACTGCATGCAGAAATTATGAACGATATCTAGGATATGGCACTACAATATTTTCGAGCTTCTTCTCATTGCGAGAAATTTTCTTTTGCCTTAATTTATACAATCTTTCTTCTGGTTTCTTTGAAACGTATAACAGTGGAGTAACAGGGCCGGATTTAGGGGGTGCACCGGTGCACATACAACTCCTTCACTGTAAATATACACTATCTAAAATGAGAACCTAGCAGTGAAAAAGCAAGATTTTCCGAAACTTTCTGTTGTCATGTGTCCGTTTGAGACTTAAAAGAAGGCATAGTTTTGGAAAAGCAATAGTTTAAGTCGATTTTCTGAAGGTTGAAGGAAAAGGATCACTGAGCAGAGTAATATTCGTCATTCACACCACAGATGCCTAAAGACATTTAAAAACCTAAAAATTTAAATCAAATGTGGTGCACCCTCTTCAAGAAATCCTGGATCCGGCCGTGTGAAGTAATTATGTATTAGTTTTGTTGAATGTTGTTTATTGTCTGAAAGTTATTTAATCAAACTGAAAAATGTTTAGCAAGCGTAGTAAAGATTCCTATAGATTTTAATAAATAAAAATTAAATTTACGCTTGATTTTTATATAAATAAACAGGTTAATGAAAAGCTAATATAGTGTTGGTTTACACAAATCTTCATGCCAAATGAAATACCAAAAAAAAAAAAATACAACTAAAATTTCATTGCAATCGTAAATAATTAAATATATTGTATAATACACACCTCAAATGACTGGGAAGAGTAAATTTGTTTTTTGCATCAGCGACTCTCATTCCAAATAATGGAGCATCTACGGTTAAAACTAAAGCTTTGAATCCATTCCTTTCAGCCCTTTGTACCAATTTCTTTGTTACATTTCTGAAATATATAAAAAATGATTACAACAACAGCATTAGAAAAGAATATATCACTTTATCTTTCAGATGTATAACTCTTAGATAATATTCGACTGCAATAAAATGATTTCAATAGAGTTATACACTGGAAAAAAGGTTTGGTCAGATTGACCAAAAAATAGGTGCTGGTTACCAAATCGTTTGGTCAATATAGCGCCAATCAAACGTTTGGTCACCAACACGAAATCATTTGGTTACGATTTGTTTGGTTGCAGGAACCTAGTATTTGGTTATCATTACCATATATGCATTTGGTAATTTTGACCAAATACTGACCAAATAAGTAGGATTTGGTTAGAAATACTAGGTTTGGTTAAAAATATCCAGGTTTGGTGCTTGGGACGAAATAATTTGGTTGTAAATACTAAACCTGAATTTAGCGAATTTGACCAAAACATTTGGTAGCAACTACCAAATACTGTTGGTACAGGTACTAAACTGAAATTAAAAATAGAAATTTCGTTCTATTAATTCTATGAAAATGGGTCAAAACTTCCTTAAACTTGAGCTAACCCGTTCCTACCTCTACCCTACTTACCCCTATCTTACTCTAGTGTGTCCTACCCTACCCTACTCTACTACACCCTTTTAAAGTGGTCGTACATATCGATGCGCAGTTGGAGCGTGTATTGTAAAGTTTACCCAAGGCGCATTTGTTATGCCAAATTTACAGTCAATAAAGTAGCCAATATGCATTAACTAACAGTAAAGTAATACGAACGAAAAATTAACTCACCTCGAAACACGTTGACTAGCAGCGGTAAGTTCCAAGTTCTTAATGTATTGCTCACGAGATCCATTGTGTTGCTGTCAGGTAACAATTACTTATCACTTCACATCATTGAGACTTTGGTGTTGAAAGTTGGACAATATAGACAAAAGTCTGTTTCACACACGTCGTTTGAATTACAAGTGATGTAAACTTGTGATGGTTAGTTAAACGTCTTATTTTTTTTTCGGTAGAGAAACTATATACTTTCACTCATACGCTCAAACCTCGATCCACACATTCATACTCGCCATGTTTACCCAGAAATCAAATGGATACACGTGACCTTGTAACTAAACATTTTGGTCAGGGAAACCAAATCTTTACCAAATCACTTAAGATTTGGTTCGCATAACAAAATTAATCAACCAAATGTTATAACCAAAAAATATAGTGCTCATGACCAAACCAGTTTGGTATAAATGACCAAATTTTGGTTAAACTAACCAAATAAAGTGACCATATGCCCTGAACAAACAAATTTGGTATTCCTGACCAAATTCTTTTTTTCTGTGTATAGTGATTTCTCTTTTACCATTGATAGCACGGGCGTCTCTGGCGGGAGGAACGCGTTTCCCCAATATTTTATTCTAATTTAATTTATTCACTAACGACAGAATAACATCTAAATAATAATGATTATATTTATTTGGCTGTGAAACGATTATAACAGAGTTCTTGATATACCTCATGTGGTCCGTGAAGGTAAAAAGAAAAGTAACATATTGAATCGAAGATAAAATAAACAGGTTGAGCTAGGTAGTACCGTTTAAATCACTTTGTTTGATGTCCCCCCCAAAAAAAAATTACATGCCAAAGACGCCAGTGATTGATAGCACTATTTTTTCTCAATAAAGGGAAGTACAACTTGAATACTGATAGGGTGCAAGGATTATGTTATCATTTTGAAAATGAAATTGTCAAAGATAAACTTTTATTCTGTTGCCAAATGCACGCTATCTACCTATTAAAATGCTATGATACCAATCTAAGGGCCTTAGCTCCAACTTCTAACATATGATTTGAAACGTTTTATTTATGGTTATTTGTGATTTCACGTCCAACAAAGACAAATAATATTTTAAAGAATGTGTACTTTAAATAAGTTATTTAAATATATCTCTTTTATAACGTTTATTTGTTAAAATTATTGTTCAAAACCTTTGTATTTTAATAAGTCTTCTCCAAAATCAAGGCAAATAAATTGTGCTGCCATTTTTGGAGTTCTTTTAAACTATATGATTCTGGACGTTTATATGTTTGTGGCCAATCCCTTCGACAATGAAATCTCGGGAATTACAGCCTCTAGATAGATGACGTTTTCACTGATCGATTGCAAATTTTGCATAGATTGTTCAGTTCTAATTGAATATTTATAAAACATGGCCGTTATTTCTTTATTACACTTTTACGGGTGCACTGGATGTGTTGGAATTGTTTTAAAAAACTAAAGCATCGTATCCTACGAGTTATGCATTAAAACACAACATAATTGTATATGACGGTTGTATATCTACCAGGCGTTTGTTCCATGGCCAAATGATAATGAAAAACGAAGGATAATCATTTCTCCAGTCTAAGATGAATCTTTATCGTTTGGGGTGTTTTGCTCAATAAACACCGTATATCACTGACGTTATAATTAACTGTTTGTGTAATGTATTTGCCTATTACATACTGCATGCAAGAAGAAAGTAAACACTGGTCGCACATGAATTAAAAACTCCAATCGGACGTAGTCTCAAATTTTGCAACAACACTTGTCTGCAAAGGAATATGTATAGATGTTATGAGGAATAACAAGGAGATTCATGCTCATATGTGAATGATGCGCTGTGTAGAGAGCGCAGGTCCAGCTAGTCTATCTATTAAAATACTATAAAAGCTATAAAAACGCCTGAACTCCAACCTTAATTTTGGATTTCAACCCTTTGACTTACGGTTACTTGTGATTTCACGTTTAACAAAGACAATATTTTAAAGTATGTGTACTTTAAATAAATTATTATTAAAATACATCTTTTTTATAAAGTTTATGTTTTAAAGCTATTGTTCAAAACTTTTGTATTTTAATAAGTCTTCTCCAAAATCAAGGCAAATAAATTGTGCTGTCATTTTTGGAGTTCTTTTAAACTATATGATTCTGGACGTTTATATGTTTGTGGCCAATCCTTTCGACAATGAGATCTCGAAAACTACAGGCTCTAGAAAGATGATGTTTTCACTGATCGATTGCAAATTTTGCATAGATTGTCCAGTTCTAATTGAATATTTAAAAAAACATGGCCATTATTTCTTTATTACATTTTTACGTGTACACTGGAAGTGTTTAAATTTAAAAAGAAAAATCTAAAGCATCATATCCTACGCATTATACATTCCAACACCACATTGTTGTGTATATACGGGTTGAATATGTCTCAGGCGTTTGTTTCATGGCTAAATAATACTGAAAAAGGAAGGATAACCATTTCTCCATTATAAGATGAATCTTTATTTTTGGAGTGTGTTGCCCAATGAACACCATATATAACTGACATTATAATTAATTATGTATGTAACGTATTTGCTTATTACATACTGTATGCAAGAAGAAAGAAAACACTGGTCATACATGACTTAGAAACTCCAACAGGAAGTAGGCGTAAATTTTGCAAACGGTGAAAGATATTGAGAAAAAATAATCGAAAAATCTCCCCTTTGTAATACTTCTTGCCGATTTTTTTCTTATCAAGATGTCTTTCACTTGTGTCTGTAAAGGGACATGTACAGATGTTGTGAGGAATGAGAAGGAGAGCTCATATGCGCTGTGCAGACATCGCAGGTTCAGCTAGTATTAAAAAAAAAAAAACACTTTCAAATGGAATTTTTTTAATTAGCGCGTTCTAGTATTACCATAGTGAGAAAAATTAAAAGTGAACATAAAGTTTTAATTGTAACAAATGTCTCGACGAATTTTTGAAATGTAAAAATAAATAACTTTCATAATACTTTCTACGGAAAAATGCCATGTTAGTATATAGGGAAGTTTTATAGCATGACAGATGTTGGACATAGTCTAAATCAATACCAATAAAGTTCTGGAGATGAACTTAAACATATGTATTTTTTTGTAAAAAAAAAAAAAAAAAAAAGAACAATAAAAAATAAAACATTCGAAGGGGTTTTAGGAGAAAATCGGTCAGAAGCTATTTAAAGGTATTCTCTCGGTATAATCAAGGGAAAATTTTGAATATCTTGCTGCTAGATTCGAAATCAGGTTTTTCCAGATTGGAAGAGAAGAATGTTAACAGTACAGTATGTTACTTCTGTGCACCTATCAAAATCAAGACATTGCAAAGTAAACAGACCTATCTTTGTAAATGTAGAGTTGAAACCATTTAATTCCATGTGGCGCTGATTTCGCTACTTCTTCGATACTACATGTGGAAATGGTGCTTTGGATGAAAATGGTTCCCATTGAAGCAGCCGCTGAAACAAAGCAAACACTACATTAAAATAGTTCACATGCCTATTTTATACTCTATGTTCTACGTTCCTCTCTCTAATAGTCTACTGAAACTACGGTGAATATTGAAGTGACTGCTGAAAGAAAGCAAACACTAGATTAAAATAGTTCACATACTTATCTTATACTTTATGTTCTAGTTCCTCTCTCTAATAGTCTATGAAACTACTGTGACTATTGAAGTGACTGCTGAAAGAAAGCAAACACTAGATTAAAATAGTTCACATGCTTATTTTATACTCTATGTTCTACGTTCCTCTCTCTAATAGTCTACTGAAACTACGGTGAATATTGAAGTGACTGCTGAAAGAAAGCAAACACTAGATTAAAATAGTTCACATACTTATCTTATACTTTATGTTCTAGTTCCTCTCTCTAATAGTCTATGAAACTACTGTGACTATTGAAGTGACTGCTGAAAGAAAGCAAACACTAGATTAAAATAGTTCACATGCTTATTTTATACTCTATGTTCTACGTTCCTCTCTCTAATAGTCTACTGAAACTACGGTGAATATTGAAGTGACTGCTGAAAGAAAGCAAACACTAGATTAAAATAGTTCACATACTTATCTTATACTTTATGTTCTAGTTCCTCTCTCTAATAGTCTATGAAACTACTGTGACTATTGAAGTGACTGCTGAAAGAAAGCAAACACTAGATTAAAATAGTTCACATGCTTATTTTATACTCTATGTTCTACGTTCCTCTCTCTAATAGTCTACTGAAACTACGGTGAATATTGAAGTGACTGCTGAAAGAAAGCAAACACTAGATTAAAATAGTTCACATACTTATCTTATACTTTATGTTCTAGTTCCTCTCTCTAATAGTCTATGAAACTACTGTGACTATTGAAGTGACTGCTGAAAGAAAGCAAACACTAGATTAAAATAGTTCACATGCTTATTTTATACTCTATGTTCTACGTTCCTCTCTCTAATAGTCTACTGAAACTACGGTGAATATTGAAGTGACTGCTGAAAGAAAGCAAACACTAGATTAAAATAGTTCACATACTTATCTTATACTTTATGTTCTAGTTCCTCTCTCTAATAGTCTATGAAACTACTGTGACTATTGAAGTGACTGCTGAAAGAAAGCAAACACTAGATTAAAATAGTTCACATGCTTATTTTATACTCTATGTTCTACGTTCCTCTCTCTAATAGTCTACTGAAACTACGGTGAATATTGAAGTGACTGCTGAAAGAAAGCAAACACTAGATTAAAATAGTTCACATACTTATCTTATACTTTATGTTCTAGTTCCTCTCTCTAATAGTCTATGAAACTACTGTGACTATTGAAGTGACTGCTGAAAGAAAGCAAACACTAGATTAAAATAGTTCACATGCTTATTTTATACTCTATGTTCTACGTTCCTCTCTCTAATAGTCTACTGAAACTACGGTGAATATTGAAGTGACTGCTGAAAGAAAGCAAACACTAGATTAAAATAGTTCACATACTTATCTTATACTTTATGTTCTAGTTCCTCTCTCTAATAGTCTATGAAACTACTGTGACTATTGAAGTGACTGCTGAAAGAAAGCAAACACTAGATTAAAATAGTTCACATGCTTATTTTATACTCTATGTTCTACGTTCCTCTCTCTAATAGTCTACTGAAACTACGGTGAATATTGAAGTGACTGCTGAAAGAAAGCAAACACTAGATTAAAATAGTTCACATACTTATCTTATACTTTATGTTCTAGTTCCTCTCTCTAATAGTCTATGAAACTACTGTGACTATTGAAGTGACTGCTGAAAGAAAGCAAACACTAGATTAAAATAGTTCACATGCTTATTTTATACTCTATGTTCTACGTTCCTCTCTCTAATAGTCTACTGAAACTACGGTGAATATTGAAGTGACTGCTGAAAGAAAGCAAACACTAGATTAAAATAGTTCACATACTTATCTTATACTTTATGTTCTAGTTCCTCTCTCTAATAGTCTATGAAACTACTGTGACTATTGAAGTGACTGCTGAAAGAAAGCAAACACTAGATTAAAATAGTTCACATGCTTATTTTATACTCTATGTTCTACGTTCCTCTCTCTAATAGTCTACTGAAACTACGGTGAATATTGAAGTGACTGCTGAAAGAAAGCAAACACTAGATTAAAATAGTTCACATACTTATCTTATACTTTATGTTCTAGTTCCTCTCTCTAATAGTCTATGAAACTACTGTGACTATTGAAGTGACTGCTGAAAGAAAGCAAACACTAGATTAAAATAGTTCACATGCTTATTTTATACTCTATGTTCTACGTTCCTCTCTCTAATAGTCTACTGAAACTACGGTGAATATTGAAGTGACTGCTGAAAGAAAGCAAACACTAGATTAAAATAGTTCACATACTTATCTTATACTTTATGTTCTAGTTCCTCTCTCTAATAGTCTATGAAACTACTGTGACTATTGAAGTGACTGCTGAAAGAAAGCAAACACTAGATTAAAATAGTTCACATGCTTATTTTATACTCTATGTTCTACGTTCCTCTCTCTAATAGTCTACTGAAACTACGGTGAATATTGAAGTGACTGCTGAAAGAAAGCAAACACTAGATTAAAATAGTTCACATACTTATCTTATACTTTATGTTCTAGTTCCTCTCTCTAATAGTCTATGAAACTACTGTGACTATTGAAGTGACTGCTGAAAGAAAGCAAACACTAGATTAAAATAGTTCACATGCTTATTTTATACTCTATGTTCTACGTTCCTCTCTCTAATAGTCTACTGAAACTACGGTGAATATTGAAGTGACTGCTGAAAGAAAGCAAACACTAGATTAAAATAGTTCACATACTTATCTTATACTTTATGTTCTAGTTCCTCTCTCTAATAGTCTATGAAACTACTGTGACTATTGAAGTGACTGCTGAAAGAAAGCAAACACTAGATTAAAATAGTTCACATGCTTATTTTATACTCTATGTTCTACGTTCCTCTCTCTAATAGTCTACTGAAACTACGGTGAATATTGAAGTGACTGCTGAAAGAAAGCAAACACTAGATTAAAATAGTTCACATACTTATCTTATACTTTATGTTCTAGTTCCTCTCTCTAATAGTCTATGAAACTACTGTGACTATTGAAGTGACTGCTGAAAGAAAGCAAACACTAGATTAAAATAGTTCACATGCTTATTTTATACTCTATGTTCTACGTTCCTCTCTCTAATAGTCTACTGAAACTACGGTGAATATTGAAGTGACTGCTGAAAGAAAGCAAACACTAGATTAAAATAGTTCACATACTTATCTTATACTTTATGTTCTAGTTCCTCTCTCTAATAGTCTATGAAACTACTGTGACTATTGAAGTGACTGCTGAAAGAAAGCAAACACTAGATTAAAATAGTTCACATGCTTATTTTTTACTCTATGTTCTACGTTCCTCTCTCTAATAGTCTACTGAAACTACGGTGAATATTGAAGTGGCTGTTGAAAGAAAGAAACATTAGTTTAAAACAATCAGTGTTGGGGAGTAACGTAACGCAAGTAACGCGTTACTTGTAACGTGTTACTTTTTAAGTAACGGTTCCTAGTAACGCGTTACATTTTTTCAAAGTAACTGTAACGGTAACGCGTTACAAATTTTTAAGTAACGTACCTAGTTTGCGTTACTTTTTTCGCGTTACTTTTCGGATGAGTAACTATAAGATATGTATATATTCTTTTTTCGGAAACAAATGTTTCTTTCCTGTAAGTGAATTTCTCAGAATGAAACAACCGAGCATGAACTACGTATGTCAGTGACCGACAGTCATAGACACACAGAGAAACCGATAAGTTCGTAGTGCCACTTGCTGTTTTCTGAAGATAAGGACAGCCTTAGGGAAATCACGTGTACTGATTGCAAGAACCTAGAAGATTTTGTCGTAGATTCTGACAGCTCCAAACCAATACATTCAGTGAGTGAACTGTGAGTACAATGATACCGGTAGTCTATTTTACTTTGATTGGTGTTGTTTTTATAAAGATGGAGAACGAAAATTTTCACCGTTCGAACATTTGAAAGAATAGTTTTTTCTTAAGAGGTGAGGATGATGGTGGACAGAATTTAAAAGTAAAGTGTCTGAAGTGCCCCGACGGAAAATATTTATCAAAAACTAGGGTACCAAATTAACGATTTACAGTAAGGAGTTAATATGAATAAACTGTGTTTTGATGAGCAGGCCTAATTTATCACTAGAAAATAGTTTGCTGATGGTATGTAATATTGGAGTTTTTTGAGATCAGTTTGCTTATCGTAGAGTCCCGTTGATTTTAGTGTAATGTTTCTCTATACTCTTTATATTTAATTTTACATATCAACATCGTTATTATTATATAATTAGTTTAGCAGAATAATAATAAGCAACCATTTTTTCTAACGCATAGGGATGAACACGAGTCAAGCTAAAACTCGACTTTCGAATTCAAGTCGAGTTTCGAGTCAAGTCAAGGGTAATATCCTCGAGTCGAGTTCCCAGCCGATTCAGCTTTTCGCGTCGAGTTTCGAGTCCAGTCGAGTTTGATAAAAGGCTCGTTCTTTTTAAGTCGTCTTGAAATCATGGCCTGATTACACTGGAAAACGAAAGCCATGGAACACTTTTAGTGTTGCTCACGAGAGGGGACACTGCTCGCATCTCGTCTCGTCTCGATAACGAGACCACAAGAGATTTTTTATAACAAGCTCAGTTCGGCTCGGCTCAACTGAGAAGATGGCTGGAGCCGGCTCACTTGGGGTGAACCATCAGCTCGAGCTGGCTTGGTAGGGATGAGTCATTTGCTCGGTTCGGCTCAACTAAGCCGAGGGCTCTAGCCGAGACGGTTGAGTGAGCTGTTGGCTCGGCTCACTTTTCGGTTCGGGTCTATAGTGAATGAGCTGTGAGCCGAGCTGCTCGAGTCATTGACAATTCTAAACCCAGGCCGAGCAGTTTTGAAGATATTTGGCCAGTGCCCTATAACTTTTAACAGTGTTTGGCTCGAGCACGAATACTCAACCTAGACCTTCAACCGAAATTCAGAATCTCGTGAACAATGTCCTTGACTCCTAGACTTCACGACCATGGGAGCCCACAGAGGAGTACAAGAGGGGCAATTGCCCCTCCCTGGATTTTCGATAAAGGTTAACATTTATAGGCTCTATTGGTGATAATAGTACACTTTTAAAATCAACATTCACTAAATGATTTAGAGTAACAAAATTTAGTCAAATACATCCCCAAGATTTTAATCTATTCCTTTCCCCCATGTGATGTTTCATATTTTTTCACTAATAATTATATTCAGCCTCGTGCTGCTTGCAATGCTAAGTATTTTGAATTATGGTATCCGTCAGTTGAGTTGAAAAGATAATTTCGCTCATTGTTCTTTCTTTTGCTTACGTGCTGCTGATAGCAATGAAGTTTTATTTTGCTGGGTTTCATTCTAGCAATTGTGTGTGTGTATCTTTCCCCCCCCCCTTGGAAAATATCCTGCGGGCGCCCATGTTCACAACTACCGAGATTGGCAATCAACTAGTTTTTTAGTATTCAAATACAAACCACCTATCTTCCTTTTTACATACAGTGTTGTTATAATTAATAATAATAATAATAATAATAATAATAATAATAATAATAATAATAATAATAATAATAATAATAATAATAGCGTTAGTAATAGTAGTAGGGAAAATTGAAGTCATAATTTTTTCCACATTTTAAAAGTTTCGGACCTAAAAGTAACGCGTTAGTAACGCGTTACTTTCGAAGTAAAGTAACAGTTACTTTTTGGGGGCAAGTAACGCGTTACTAACGCGTTACATTTTAAGAGAAAGTAAAGTAACTTGTAACGCGTTACATTTTTACAAGTAACTTACCCAACACTGAAAACAATTCACATGCTTATTTTATTCCTCAGTTTTATATCCTGCGTTTCACTCAGTAATAGCCTTGTCAATGAAGCCAGGGAAACTTAGTAAGATTTTTTTTTAAAATTAGAGAGAACAAAACAAACTACAGCTAGACCTCGAACTTCGATAACTCGAATTCCTTAATAGGTTGTTTTTTTTTTTTAAGATTTCCTTCAACTTTAAGTAACACTCAATGTTAAAATTACCTCTGTAAGTCGAATGTTTAAAAATTACATTGTCGATAAGTCGAACTTTATGACCTTCATAATCGTATTTAAAAAACCTCGGTAACTCGAATTTTCGTATCTGCCAACTTCTACAAGTCGAAGTTAACCTCTATAATTCGAATATTTCTTAATGTTACATCAATAACTCGAAAACTATGCTTTTACGTAATTGCCATTGTTTGCTAGTCCTGTCATTGGTTTTCCTAAACGTCTAAACATAAAAGCCAAACCCCTCCAAAACAACACATATGTAGTATTTTATTTTTGCCAGTCATCTTATTTAATATAAGGACCTTTCACATTTCGAGTTATAGAAGTTATATAGTCGCTTTTAATGAGGAACGTGGAACCTCGGCGGTATCGCGAGTTTTTGTTGCAGCCACCTTGATAACTCGAACCTTGATTACTAGGGCAACCCAAAAGCATAAAAAGCATAACAACAATTCACACATATGGTTGGTACCTTGAATATGGTTATGGTTGTCTAAGGATCCAGAAGAAACTAATTTTAAAAACATAATAAAGCATAATTTTAGAAAATAAAGCATAAAGCATAATTTAAAATATATAGCACAGTTCTTGGAAAATTCTATTAGAACAATTCTTGGAAAATTCTGTTTAACCGCAAGTTTAACATACTGTATTCATATTTTTTAAAATCAATATTTACAATGGAAAATCATTGAGAACGTAAAAGTACAACAATGAAAAGCTTATTTTTTATTTCGGTGTAATCCTTTGATGTGGAGAAAAGTTTAAAAGGAAAAGAAGAAAACTTTCTGCCAACAGTGAATAGTACAAAAGAACTCTATTCTATATCGTTATGTGTACCTCTTAAACTTAAGCACTTTCTGTACTTTTTGGTGGCATCTTTTACTTTCCCTTTCTGTATATATGTACCTCTAAAAGTTCATTAAATATGAAAGAAACTGGTTGCATAAAATATTAATAAATAGACCAAGATATTTAGAATATTTAATGTATAGTAAATATTATACATTATACACGATTAATGTAAAACAACGATTGAAATTAAAAATAAATCATAATTTGCAAAACAATAAAGCATAATTAACCAAAAATAAAGCATAATGTGGATTGCTCTATTGATTACTCAAAAAGCTTGAATTTTTATTTATTCCATTAAGCTTTGAGATACCGGGGTTCCACTGTATATATTTGTTCTGAAATAAACCACCATTCAATTTCCTCTCAAACCAACGCTATTATCGTTAAAAGTGCCTTATTTTCGTTCAACACAAAGCAAAGAACAATAAAAGAGGTCAATAGTATTTAACATTTACTTGTAGAAAAGTCAAAATTGGAGGAAATAAATACCTTTAACTGTAGCACATTCTCCGTCGTGATGAGCCATTTTCTGCATAGCAGTTGGTGAAACACCTATTGGCAAGTTGATGGTTTCTCCCAAAATGGTAACTTTCATGTCTCTTCGAGAAACATCTCGCAGGAAACGAGGTCGTATTCTCCACCTGAAAAAAAGTCAAAAACTTAGCTTTATAAGCAGCAAAATAAATGATAGAATGATCTATATGTATAATAGACCCTGACAGAAAAGGTTCTTCAATGTAGAAGTCACAACATGTTTCTCGGTTCAACAAAATGAAAAGCATTGTCTACTGCTTCGATGTTTGTATTGGCAAAGTTACTTACACTCTAAGGTAGCCTTCACACTAGGATCCTGTGACCAGCTCGCGTGAACTGCAGCTGCTAGCTTTACATTGTCTTAAATGAAAACCTTCACACAAGCGCTTCGGTGCAAGTGAGCCGCGGATCTGAACTGCTATGTACATCACTCCGCCAATAGCTGCCTCGAGCGGGCTGCTGGAAGGGAAGAAAATAACAGGCAGTCTTATGAGAGCCGTTCACACGTGGGCATGAACTCAGTTGGAAAGGAGAATCCAATATCATCATATATATTTTATGTTAAAATTTTTCTCATTTTCTTGTTACTCTGAGGAAATGTACACTTTATACTATTATACAGTTCATTAAACGAAGATATAGACATAGTGAAGTAATTGAAAAAAATTATTTCATCTTCTCCTAGTTTAGGAAACAAACTGTAAAATGAACATTCTTCCAGTCCAGTATTCAATGCCTTCACATTACAGATTCACAGGTGAGCGGCTCAAAAGATCCTAGTGTAAAGGCAGCCTAAGGTACATTAGTTATGGGGACAATAACCCAGTGGCAGATCCAGAATATATACGTATAATGTAACAATTGTCTGAATATATATGTAATTTAGAGCTGTTATTTGTAGACATGAAGTAGTTTTCAGCAACGCAAAGTAATATAACCTTAAATATGTTTCAGTAATGGCGCGATTCGATTTTTTCTTTAATTTAGATTACCAAAAAAAAAATCATCATAATCCTTATTTGAAATTCAAATTGTTAAAAATTGCAGTAGCGTATTAAATTATTTGCTCATTTTACAAGAAAGTCCTCAGGATAGTTACTGCATGTGTGGCAGAAAGCTAAAAAGAGGTTCCCTAATATATCTCTTTGTGCTCAATATTTTCGATTTATCTAAGAAATTAATCATTTTCTTGAAGTATATAACTTCCTCCCCACAACCTGTGAATTTTTGTGATTTAATGATCCGTCTTAGATAGGAAAACTTCAGACAATGCCGTAGCTTGAAACTTTTCCTAGAGAGGAAAGCATTAATACTTGGTCCCTCTTAAAATATATTAAGTTGGGCCATTTAGAAAAAATACAAAATATGAAGTTTGATCTTTTTTTCCTGGAATTTTAAACGTTAATGAACATTTCTCTGCGTTAAAATTAAAAACAAGATTTACTGCTGCAAAGTGCATGCTACTTAATAAATCAAACAGATGTATTTCAATATAAAACTGCAATACGTTAAGCATACAAGTAGGCCTAACTAACAACATTTATATATCACCTCTGAAAAGTACATAATCACAATAAGTTAAGTGACTGTGACGTGATTTATTGAAAATAAATCTTCCGTAAAATGAAAACTGTAAGTGTGCTGTTGAAAAATAATTATATTTTTTGAACTTCTGAAAATCACTTAATACTCAAAATTTAAATGGGTCATATTGTTAAAAGTTATTATTATTATTATTATTATTATTATTATTATTATTATTATTATTATTATTATTATTATTATTATTATTATTATTAGCTTTTTTCTCTACGATATCTTAGAATTTTGTCTAAGTTTAATCTTATAATTTCACATACAACGAACAAAATTCCCAAACTGTTCAAACGTTTTTGCTAAATTGATTATCTTAACTAACTTTTATATTTCAACATGGTTTCAACTTGAAAAAATCCTTTCTCCAGATGTCACAGACACTAGGATTGTCAAGATATTGCGTATATTGCAATGTTCTTTTATTTTCTTTTTCTTTTTCTTTTCTTTATTATTATTATTTGTAACGTTCCTCTTTGAGCGTTACATTTTCTCAAAGAGATTATTTGTGGAAATGTTTAATCAGCTCTTAGTTAGTGTTATTTTTTTTTATATATTTTCTCAATTCTCGACTCTCGTGAAGGATTCAAGATGGTCGACAATTGGACTAATGTATGTAGTCAGAATATGCTACTTTTCTTTGTATGTCTATGTTTCGCGTTGAGCGGTTTTCTGTGAATAGCGTTGACTGTTTGAAATAATTTAAATTTTTGTGTTTCATGTAAACGGAGGGATTATTATGAACATGCATATATAAATGCTCACTCATATAATTTTATTTTTATTGGGATATATATATTTTATTATTCAA
Source organism: Thermobia domestica (assembly GCF_964235325.1). Classification (NCBI taxonomy): domain Eukaryota; kingdom Metazoa; phylum Arthropoda; class Insecta; order Zygentoma; family Lepismatidae; genus Thermobia; species Thermobia domestica. Next base: position 284,853,316 of record NC_137461.1, on the reverse strand, counting down.
AATTGTTGTTTCGATACTACGCTCTGATGCGTAGTAAGGAGCGACCAATCAGGAGCGAGCGGGCTGCGGAAGCGCGCTCCCTTTTGTTTCCGCCCTTTGAAACAAAACATGGCGGTAGTTAAGAGGGAGGCGTAGTTTTTACTCCTGTCCTTTGGACATGAAATTATCGTGAATAGTGCAGTGAGTGATCGTTCTTTTATCACAAATTGTCTTTAAGAGTTGCCATAGTCGAACAGTATGCTAGGCTAATATATATACAGTGAATTACAAGAGAATTTACCCATAAACACTCGACCTGTGCGTGTTTGGAGTATGGCTGGGATTGGTGTGACACTCACTAACCACTGCGGTGATGGAAGCTGAAGTTCAATAGTCCTTTTGGTATTTGTCTCTGGAACTAAATTCGATTGGTGTATGGCCTTTTCCTCTTGACGTTGCAAATTTCCGTCTTCCGTCCCTACGTTTTCCTTAATAAGGGACTCTGTCCTCTGTTACTTGTCGTCAGTTCCGCCTGCTTTTGTGGGAGTTAAATGTGCCTGACTGTGGTCGCTGCTGCGAAGGTGAACGTTGCAGCAGCTTTGCAGTGATAATTTTGTCTACCTGGTGGAGATAGTAGCGGAATGTATGTCCTTGCTATTAACCAAGAAGGGGTCACCGTTTGATCAACCTGCGCCGAGGTTATGGTTGCACTTGTTATATGGTGAGATGTCGAAGAAGTCCTCTGAACCGGTTGCCACCCTAGGATGTCGTCCCGAATGGAGCCCGATGTACTGGTCCGGGGGGAGGGCAATGTTGTCTACTTGTGAAGCAGGGAACCATTTGGGTGAGCTTTGGTCACTGTTCCAGGTAACTATATCTTATTCTCTATTCCGTCCTGTGAAGAATAGAGAAAGTAATGTCGGCCGAGAAGTGGTGAAGAACTTGTACACCGTTCATACAATCGTCCAAGTTGTGTCTGTCTACAATATCTAAAGGTTATATTATTACTACCGTGTGTTTATTCTACTGTCTCAAGTCTTTTTATAAAGCACAATAATATACGTACATTCATTAATCATTGGTTCCTCAGTGTATTTACATATTGTGTGCATCAATTCTACAATGTCTATAATATTGTCTAAAGTAAATCTTGTCCGTAACATGTCCGAGTAAACGAAAGTGAGTCTCTATCCAGTAAGTCGAATCATACGCCAGCGGGGTAGTCTGATATCAACACCGTTTCTCTCTTGCTTTGAATGGAATCATTCCCCAGAGTTGTGTAGATGTATAATATATTACTCGCTACCATCTAGCTCATGTTCGTCCAGTAGCGGGCATTCCGTATTGTTTATTTTCTCAAGTATCTGCTTGATAAAGCAAAGATCGATTAGCGATAGCTAGCTCATGTTTGTCCAGTAGCGGGCATTCCGTATTGTCTATCAATATATATATATATATATATATATATATATATATATATATATATATATATATATATATATATATATCACAATTCATGTATTAAGTCGCCACACAACAAATTTTATGTAAATCTCCGAGTTGTTCCATGTCATGTTATATCTCAGCTATAATGTTGCTTACTAGTTTAGTAAGGCACGTCGGAGACGGTGGGCATACAATAACACTCACATTTGGATGTGACAATGTCAAGGGTAGAGTCTAATTATTGGTTGGTCTTGTACTTCCTATAATGTTTCTCCAATATGTTATTATTACCGCCGCTGTTAATGACAAGTTATGTCGAGGGAATGCCCTCTTACCGGCCGGTTGTAGAAGTAGTGGAAACGTTATGCGTTTAGGGAGGAAGGTTAGTCGACACAGCCACACGCTTACTCCCTCTGCTGTGAGATGTTTTGTAAACAGTAATGAAATTGGTAATTCCTCTCTGTGAAGTAGCCTACTGAGCATTATGTTCTAATGTTTAGCTGAAAATGTAAACAACTCTTCTATCGTTATTAAGGATATTGTTCAAACATTGTTGTTATTCATATTTTAGTTGTGTTGGCGCTAGAAGTTTTGGAATCTTTTGAGACTGAATACATACGATTTTTTTTCTCCAACTAAGTCTAGCTGTTTATGTTCATTAATGTTAATGAGAGTTTCAATATTATACGTTATTACAGGAGAGTTAAATAAACAGAGTTGCAAGATATGTGGTGTTGTCCTGAATGATTTTTTTTCCTTCTTCCTCATTATCGACGATGCCATTAGTGTGCAAGAGTCTGGAGTTAAATAGCGTTGTGCTTACTGGTCTATAATTACAGCGTAAGAAAGGAATAATATCGGCTACCCAAAATACTTTTTTTTCCTTTCCCTTTCCCTTAACGTCGGCTACGGATACATCTTAAGATAAATAACTCTTTCCAAGCTGGCAATGCCAGCCAGGATTCTAATTACTGTAAAATGTACGTTTCAAGCTGGCTTCCCGTAGCCTAGGATGGTGCGTTTCATATTATTATTATTATTATTATTATTATTATTTGTATTTTACAACCAAGAGTATATTACACACGTGTGGGACCCTCTTAGGGACGGGACCCGTATCAAAGCAATTGGCCCAACCCTGGATACAAAATTACCTGAAAGCAGAGGTAGGGTTACCGGAAATGAAACCAATATTTTGGAAGTATATTATGAAAAATTCATATGGGTAAATTTAAAGGATCTTCTGTAAGATTGTGAGGCAATGTTTTGCACAACTTACCAACCGATGACAAACTAACAAAGGTTGTGTTCAAGGACTAATAATGTAACTACAACAAGAAAATTGCAGGAAAAATTTCCACCAGAGGCTGTAATTGAATGAAAACGTTTACTTTTCGAGCGGTTACTGACCCAAAGATTTTCAAAAATCGTCTTCACGATAAGACAGAATCCGAATGGAAGTTTTAACCGTATGTGACTCACAGCGTTATTCCAAAATCTCGTTTGTTGGTGAAAAAATAGTGCAAAGAGCTGCCTATTACACTTTTTTGTGTTTTAATAATGGCTTCTTGGTAAGATGTGAAGTTTTACAGGCGTCCAGATTGATACAAGTTCTCCTACTCAACAGCGATTTCCAAGAACTTTGATCGTGAATGAGTCGCGGCAGCATATGTTGCATATCTATACAAGGACTGACAAAGAAGCAGGTAAAACCGAAAAGAGTAGAGAAGAAAGACTAATAAGTATAGCAACCCAAAAGCATAAAAAGCATAATAGCAATTTAGACATATGGTTGGTACTTTGAACATGGTTGTGATTGTTTTAGGGTCCAGAAAAAACTAATTTTAAAAGCATAATAAAGTGTAATTTTAGAAAATAAAGCATAAAGCATAATTTAAAATATATAGCACAATTCTTGGTAAATTCTATTTAGATGCAAGTTTAACATACTGTATTAATATTTTAAGACCAATATTTACAACGCAAAATTATTGAAAACATAACAATGCAACAATGAAAAGCTAATTTTTATTTCTGTGAATATTTTGGTGTGGTGGAAAAAAGGAAAAGAAGAATAAAACTTTCCGCCAACAATGAATAGTACACAAGAACTCCACACTATATTGTTATGTGTACCTCTTGAACTTGAGTACTTTCTGTACTTTTTGGTGGCATCTTTTACTTTCCCTCTTTGTATACGAGGCCTGTCTAAAAAGTATCCGACCTTAATTTTTTCCACGCAAAGTAGTGATTCTCAGGCGGCGCCACCGTGCACGGTGGAAGGAGGAACCTTAATGCGCATGCTTGAATTTTTTCACTGCGTTTGCGTGTGCCAGTCGTGAGCTGGTGGTCGCGAAGTGAGGTGCTGTTGGTAGTGTTCGTCGGATTTAGTGTTTCTCGCAAGATGACTGAACGAATTGAGCAAAGATACTGCATCAAATTCTGTCAAAGGCTTGGTGATTCTCAAAGCCAAACAATTCGTAAGATTCAGCAGGTGTTTGGAGAAGATGCGATGGGTGTAACACAAATTAAACCATGGTTCAACCGATTCAAAGATGGCCGCACATCAGTCGAGAGTGAGCAGCGTAGTGGCAGGCCCCAAACTGCTCGGAATGCAGCTGTTGTTGAGCGGGTGCGAAATTTGGTGATGGCAGATCGCCGTTTGACAGTGCGGGAGATTGCAGAAGATGTTGGAGTGAGTAAAGATTCTGCACATGCAATTTTGCGTGACGATTTGAACATGAAATGAGTGGCTGCTAAATTTGTACCCAAGTTGTTGTCTCAGGAACAAAAAGACACCCGTTTTGACGTTGCACAGGACCTTCTGGACACCACCAACACTGATCCTGGGTATCTGCATTCCGTGATAACTGGAGATGAGTCATGGGTGTACAGGTACGACCCAGAAACAAAACAACAATCGTCTCAATGTAAGCATCCCGATTCTCCAAGGCCGAAGAAAGCGCGGCAGGTGCGAAGCAAAATCAAGGTGTTGCTGACTGTTTTCTTCGATGCCCGTGGAATTGTGCATCACGAGTACGTCCGGAAGGACAAACAGTGACAAAGGAGTACTATCAAGATGTTCTCAGGCGACTCCGTGACGCAGTCCGGCGCAAAAGACCAGACATGTGGACAGCGAAGAACTGGCACGTCCATCATGACAACGCCCCAGCACATTCATCCCAATGGATCCACACGTTCTTAGCCAAACATGGAATTACAACCGTTCGCCAATCTCCCTACTCTCCAGACCTGGATCCTTGTGACTTCTGGTTGTTTCCAAAATTGAAGACGCCTCTGAAGGGATCCCGTTTTGAGAGTAGAGAAGACATAATGCGGAACACGACGACGGAGCTGAACAACATTCCAAAAGAAGACTTCCAGCGGTGTTTCCAGCAGTGGAAGGATCGGTGGGCTAAGTGTGTGGAAGCACAAGGGGCCTACTTTGAAGGGGATTAGGGTCCCAAATCTGTCAGGTATTCGCAACTATTTTTCTGGCCAAAGGTCGGATACTTTTTAGACAGCCCTCGTATATGCACCTCTAAGGCGCACACAAGTGATAAAAACTGACTCGAGTAAAGTATCTCTTTACAGTACATTAAGTAGAAAGTTCATTAAATATGAAAGAAACTGGTTGCATAAAATATTAATAAATAGATCAAGATATTTAGAATATTTAATGTATAGTAAATAATATACATTATACACAATTAATGTAAAACAATGATTGAAACTAACAATAAAGCATAATTACACAAAAAATAAAGCATAATGTGGGTTGCTCTACTAATAACAGAGGAACGACGACGCCTTCGAATCCAAAATAGAGTATGAATTGTCTCCTAATTTTTATATACGTTTTTTTTTCTTTTAAAAAAAATTGTCTTATTCAGTGGCGAATCTAGCCCCGGGCTTCAGTTTTTTGAGCGACAAAAATAACTGAAACTATTATTTGTATATTTTTGAAAGTTTATGGTAAGTGTTGCTTTTGAATCTTTATTGGAAAACTTTTAAACATTAGATATAGTTTTAGTTGCAATTTTTGTGTTATGCAATGTGTAAAACAATATTTGAGATTCACAACGTTAACGTCCAACGTAGCCATGATATCTATCGGGAGAAAGTTAAGTTACAAACTTCTGCAGGACCCATGAAAAATTGTAAATTCACGATCAGTGGCGTATTTACGATTTTGTTTCGGGGGAACTTTGCTAACTTTCGGGGAGGGGAATTTGCCTGAAAATGTGAAAATTCTGCAAGATATTCCATATACTTTACTATAGTAAGTAAGATTTCGGGGGGGCATAAGCCCGGAAGGCCTCCCTAAATACGCCACTGTTCACGATATATCTATCATAGTCTGGATTCTGTCTGCTTCCTCCAGTTTTAACCGTCTAGATCCGCCACTGGTCCTATTTGTACCTTTTTCTTACAACATGAGAACCATCGTTCTGATATTTGCTGTAGTAATAGTATTGAAGGTAACAATATCTCTGAACGAGAATTATTCTGTTCATGTGACGGCAGAATTGAATTGTGTTTCTTGTATATGTTTTAAAGCTATATACGATGGTGCTTCACTTCTAGCACCATGAAGTGATACATAGTAAATCGTTTACGTTAGTACCTATTATTCCAAATATAGACAATATTATTTTTAAAAAGAACTATAATTGTGACACAAATCCCATCAGCTGTTTCAGAAAAAGAAGTACAAATCGTTTTCACAGTTGTGGTTTTCTCATTGTGTACATATAACACAGGTTATATGAACCAAACTAACAAACTGCTTAATCGAAGCAAAAATTTTGATGATTGGTTGCTACTTCCAAAGTACTATAGTTGCCGATGCAATAGTATCTTAAAAATTGATCTTTTTCGAACATGCCTACACAAGATTTGAAAAGCCATATCTCAAATCTTAATTTTAAATTTTCATACCTTGTAAGAATGGCGTCGATTTCTGTTTAACTTTTGAGGGAGCTCATTGCGGTTTGTCAGATATAATCTAACACGACATCAAGGATGATTTTAATACGTAAATTTCAGAGGGGTGGGCCCTCAGTCTACCCAGGACTTACACCAATGTCTTGTAAAGGGGAGGGGTGAGTTAAAACTTGGTAACCTGCCTTAACCGCTTCCCGGATTAACCCGAGTTATTTCGTTTTACTAACTGGGTCAGTTCTGGTCGAATTTTCTTCCGAAACGTGACTATGTGGTACACGAAATATTTCGCAATAAAACACGAAAGCACAATCGACGAAACAAAGTGCGAATTTACTCGTCCTGTTCCAAATTGAAGCAAATGCGGAAATCTTAACTCGGGTTGCTCCGCCAGGACCTGGTTACTTCGGATAAAGTGGACCGGGAAGTGGTTAAGTACACCCCTCTCTATCAGAAATTTCTATGATATCAAAATTCGTAATGAATGTACAATTATTGTTTGGATTAATTGATTCGGTATGCAAACGTAGAATAAAAAAGAGAAAGAAAGAAACAAGAAAATAAGCGAAATACAATGTAGTTGTTGTAATAGTCTACTTCTGTAAACTTAAACAATACTAATTGTTAAATGTAATACGCAGTAATGTGAGAAAATAATGAAGTTATTATTATTGTTAAGTTTTCTGCCAGTTGGCAGGTCCTGGAACTAATTAACTCTTTGATTGAAAAAATAATGAAGTTAAGGCAGTGGTTTCCAAATTTTCTGCGGAGAGTCAACCTTTGAAATTAATGTTTCCCATACGACGTTCCTACACTACTAAAAATACCAATTTTCTTATATTTTTTACATAAAAAAATATTTATGTAAAACCGTTTCTTATGCAAGTTCTTATGCGCCAACGAAAACATTGAATAAAATACAATTTTAAGAATGTAACCAAAATATTAAGAAAAAGTACTAGTTAAAAATTTGATGGTATAATTTGATAAGAAAATAATAATTTAAATTACTAATTTATATTATTTTAAATGAAAAAAATACAAATTAGAATAGCATTAGATAACTGAATAATAATAAATTAATGTTATAGATTGATATACTATATAGGGCTTATAGCCGAAAAATGATTTCGCGACTCATGATGTTCAGCCAAATAGTCAAAGTATTGACTTATATAAATTTTCCCTTATACGAATCATATATCCATGATTAGACAAACAATTTAGATTTACCTTTCTGGGCTTTCGGCATCTAAGGCCAATTAGCCCGTCATGTTTTGAGGGATGACGTTCCTCGACAAGCACACAACCCGGGGAAAGGGAAGGAAGAAAGGATTAGGGATGCACACGAGACAATATTTCTGGCTGTCTCGTCTCGAAAATGTGCTATAAAAGTGATGTCTCGACTCGAATTTTGGCAGGAAAGTCCTGTCTCGACTCGTCTCGTGCACATCCCTAGAAAGGTTTCGGGGAAGAAGGAAGCGGTCTGTGACTTATAAGTGTGGTATCAGCCCGGCATTTGCCTGATGTAAATGAGGAAAACCTCTCATATATGTATGAACATAACCTTAGGACGACACGGTGGCTCAGTGGTAGAGGGTTTACTTATGATGCCGCAAGGTCCCTGGTTCGGTCCCCGGCCAAGTAAGTTTCTAGTGTATAATATCGTATCCTTGGGTTTTCTCTGGGTACTTCCACTTTATCATTCCACCAATTCCCTCATCATTATTCACTTGCCTTAATCATCCGTCTCCCTTAGCCTAACGTTCATAATCGTGGGACGTTAAACTCAAAGATTTACGAACACAATCTTGTTGCCACTTACCTGGTAAAGGCCTGCCTGTTAAGTTTCAGTGAAAATTCTCCCCCTGCACCGCTGCGATAGTAATCAAAAGCAGACCGTGGTAGCACTTTGCGAGCATACATCTCAAAATCCATCACGGTCACAAACTCACTTCCAGTCGCCATATTTATTCAGCACTTAACAATACACTATTATAGCTGCACTTACACAGAAGGCACAGTAATATAGTCCCTACTACTTGGACGAGTCGCTTTAGCAAATCCAATTTGCTTACTGACTGGGATTTCAGTGCTGGGGTTATGTATGGAAGCAAAGTGCAAATGTTATCACTCGGTCAATAGATATTGTGTCCATGCACAACGGATAAACAAATCATTTAGTGCAACCAATTCCACGACAGCTGATCATTTCCTCTAAATAGTACGAATTTATAAATTGTGTTTTGTTTGTTGTGTTGTAAAAAATTATCTGATTAACATGTATTTTATTCCATATATTATTCTTAAACTTGTATTTTATTTATAGATAAACCCGTAAAGTTCCAAGAATTACGTAAGCAGATTGTTATGTAATCTTACTCGTATTAAGTAATTCGAAACTATGATCTACTGCTAGTAGCCAATGCATTACAACATTAAAATGTAATACTGCGAAATTGTTGTTATCGCGGCTCCAGCTATGTCATTTCTTAATACGTATCAGATTACTTGGCTAATTTTCTGTGTTCCAAAACTTCCGTATACAAACTAATTTAGTTTCATCTGTGCTTCTTTTCCATAAAAGGAATGCGTTTCTCTTCTCGATACACTCTTTAAAGAAAGCTTTTCGTTCTCCCTTTTGTTAAAAGAACGAATTTGTTTCATTAGTGACATTTCACCTAGCGGAAACGATGGTTCAGTGGTAAAGGATTGATCTCGGTGCCAGGTGCTAGCGGTTCCTGGTTCGATCTCAGGCTGTTTAATTTTGTGGTAGACAATATTGTATCCGTGGATTTTCTCGAGATTCTCCCACATTCTCATTTCATTATAATTATTTCTAATTATTTCATACTCTTTCTTTTTATCATGTACTTGTATGGTTTCTCATGAATTCATCAATCAGAAACTTACTTTTACTCGTTAATTAACAAATGTAAAATTACATATATATCACATTTATATAAGTCACCGATTTCTCCTTTGTAACTAGCTAGCTAAACCTGAAACAGAAATTACACTTTCTGCATCAGCGTAATGCTTCAATAATTTGTTGATTACGTCTCGGTTTTCCCTACTTAATTCAACAATTTAGAAATTTTAGATGTATGTTACAGTTTCTTCACTTTTCTCCGTTTCACTGAAGGGTCTCTTCCGTAGCTAAATAGTTAGCGTATGCGCCTTTGGCGTGAGAGACCCGGGTTCGAATCCCGGCGGGAGCTCATGTGGTTCCGATTCCACGTTAATCAGTGCGTCCCACCTCATATAACCTCGCTGCTGAACGGGACGTTAACCTCAAAACGAACTCAACTCGGTTTTAAGACGACACTTATATAAAGGTCCTCAGTTGTATTTATATCTAGACTAGGCTACTAAAACCACCGTAACATATTTTATATTACATTCAATATTTTCCTTTTTGTTATAGAACATAATTACTCAAATAAATACACACCTTCAAAGATTATGCTTGCAGCTTTTTATAAGATAGTTCCGGAATTACATATATTGATACTTTGTTGCTATGACAATGAATCTCTATATTTTTAACATAAAATGGCAACGTATATCAACAGCAAAGCAATTACAATTTTATATATATTTATCGTTTATATATATTTCTTCTTCCTTTTCTTAAATAGTTTGTGTATCAATTGAAAGTACATTCTGCCCAAAGATGTTGAAATACAAGTATAAAATAGAAGTAAAAATACAGGTATCGTTACATAATGTCGCCCGGAAAATGGGACTTTTTTTAATAAAAAAAAAGAAATCCTGGACCGTTGGATATCACATGTTGGTTATTTGAGTTTTCGAATGACCCTCGTATATGCACTAATTACAATTCATACAATCATATATCATATTTTACTTTTATATCAATATTATTTTCATATTTATCTTAGTTCTTATAATTAATTTCATTTTATACTATTCAACATTGACAATAGGAGTTACATTCAAATAACGTTATAAAAATTGTTTAATTTAAAGTCCTTTCGAGGCCATCGATACGTGTTACAAGTTGGAAGTTAACAAAATCTATGTCATTTTCTTTGGCAAAACTAAGAAGATTGTGAAAAGGATATTACTACGATGTTTGTATGATTGTTTTCTTAAATGAGAAAGGATCAAATGTATTATATATTCAAACAAAATGCAATTTATAAAATATCGACAATATCTAGAACAAAACACGATAATCAACATCATAACATAACTAACATAAATAAAGAAATGATCATATTAGGAATTAGCATAATTATCATAACTTTGCAAGGGAAATGAGTGAAAAGGATGGCAAGGAGTTGGAAGAAAGAAGAAACGAAAACGGAAAATATGTGATTTTGCTTTGGGTGCATACGTCGCCCCTATGCGAAAGAGACGCGGATTCATCTCAATGCACAAAGATGAGAGAACACGTAGGAAGGATGCAAACGCCGTTCGTATAGACAGCCAGCGAGACAGTGCTACACAGTGGGTTGCAAATATCGCGTAATGGGAACAACTATGAGATGGTTGAGTTGAGTTGATTTTGAGTTTAACGTCCCGTTCAGCAGCGAAGATATATGAGACGTGGACCTACTGATTAACGTGCAATCTGAACCACATGAGCTCCGAGCTCCGCCGGGAATCTAACTCGGGTCTCCCACGCCAAAGGCGCGTAGGCTAACTGGATGTTGGAAATGAAAATGTGTGTAGGCACTAGTAACACAAAAACAAAAATGTTACTATTAATGTTACGTTCTATGGGTATTTTCGTAGTGATAGAATGATAGCCATGCGTGGTGCTGATATTACTGTTGCTGTTTGTTACATCTATTGCATTCTACTATGCTATGAATTTTTGGTCCCATTACGCAATATATGCAATCCACTGCGTAGCACTGTCTCGCTAGCTGTCTATACCAACGGTGTTTGCATCCTTCCTACGTGTTCTCCCATCTTTGTGAATTGAGATGAATTCGCGTCTCTTTCGCATAGGGGTGACGTATGCACCCAAAGCAAAAACATGTATTTTCCGTTTTCGTTTCTTCTTTCTTCCTACTCCTTGCCACTCTTTTCACTCATTTTCGTACCACATTGTGACAATGTTATACAAGTGATTGGTCAATTTCCGGAAGTTCTGCTTTCTTCGCATGGGTGTGTTCTACCTCATCGCCTTGCGTTACCTATGAGTAGTATTTCGTACATTTAACTTTTTCCGACATCTCTTCTCGTTCTCGCTATATTCCACAATCTCATTTTGATCCCATTTTTATGCTCCTATTTGACCCTTTCATTGTGCTTGTTGGCCAATATTAAAAGAATACGGGCGCTTATTTTTTGATGTTCTCTATGTCTGCGCAAACTTATCACAATCGGCGTGTTACATCAGGGTACCCTGCCTTGTAAGTATAAGAAATGTGATTTGGAGTTCCTATATTATTTTTAGGTGTGTAAACTTGGGAGTAAAGTTATGTTTAATATAGGGTGACCAACCGTCCCGTAAAAACGGGATTGTCCCGTTTTTTCACTACGATTCCCGGTGTCCCGAAAACTTCTCCCGGGACGCCAAAATGTCCCGTATTTACGTACATTAGGTACAAAAAAACCTTTCGAATCGCTAAAATTTCCTAATTTATATTATTATTTTCTAAGCTATGTGATTATATTGGAATATGTCTAATTACTGAGCAACGTCATTACGACGTTTGCAATATTGGATGTGGTGGCTGCACTGTTTTCCCTCCTAAGCCTCCCCACTCCGCAGACGATACTGCAAGGGGCTGAAAGTCTTATGGAGAAAGAACAAATGTAACCTGCTTTTACTCTCTATTTCGGGCAGTGGAAGATTGAGGCGCTATCATCAGCACAGTACAGTGTTTCCGTGATTTGACTAAGATGTAACACACTACAAAACGGTTACAAAGGTATAGAACGATAAAAGTGAAAGTAAAAAGAAACCTAGATGTAAGTGAAATATTGTTTAAAAGTAACAAAATGCAAATAAAAGAAGTTGGAATCCGATGCTGAGAATAATTATAAATCCTGTCGGGGATAGATTTGAGCGCTCATATATTTTTAGTAATGTTTTCAAATATTTCATCTTTTGTTAACTGCTGATAGTTACTTATTATCTCATTAATTCCACAACCTTTTCAATAGGTTTTAAAACGAAAAAGTGTAAATTTGCCCTTTTTTTGTGAGAGAATAAAAAAAAACGGAGAGGCTAAAAAATATATTTTGGGGAGCAATCTATCCAGAAATAAAAGATGTCCCGTTTTTTCTAGTTAACGATTTGGTCACCCTAGTTTAATACGATCAAATTTATATGTAGAAGTTAATACTATTTGCAAAGTTTTAATGCTTCAGGAGCATGGTAGTCGTGTTTTAAAAGATAACGTAACGTAACTTAATCTAACTTAACCTAACAATTTTTAATTTTTTAAGTGCTTTTTTGTACGTTTGAAACTGGAAAGGCACCTCTAAAGTTAAATTTCTTATATACCGATATTATTGTAGTGTACATATTATGTAAATTATATTGTTAATCTTGAGAACTTCAAACCAAAGTCAAAATCCTGCGACAGCATGTTTTGAAGTAAAATTAAATTACTGAGTTTATCAGTTATGCCTTATAAATAATCTTATCTCCCTAATTAAGCTAAAGGATATCTACAGAACACCAAGGTCATGAGACTTTATTGTCAGTTGGATTACGTGTGTTAGTTTTTAGATTAGTTCTTGTCATTTTGTTATTTATTAATGTAAACTCTGTTGTCCACTAAAAGTATAATAACTGGACTTCTGTCAGTGCTTTTAAGTCTATTTTTTTTAAGTGCATGCTTTCAGTGTAGTGAACAGTTACGTAACAGTAGAGACAAATCTAACAGTATAATATGTAACACGTAACAGTTTTCGTTAAATATTTATTTAAAGATACAATATAGCCAGTTACTTAAAAATTGCAGAAAAAATCTTCATTTGGCGAAATGTAATAGAGAAAAAAAGTAATTGTGGTTCGAAATCTTCTAGTATCTGTAAAATGTCATCGATAAAAAGCTTTCATTTTAGAGACCGATTTTTCTATTGTGAAGATGTTAAATTGTCAACACTGCGCGAAGATTTAGAAAAATCTTTGAATATTGAAGTAGGAAGTGTAACGCCATTTTTTGTCTACAGTACTCGCCAAGTGAAGGAAAATATTAATGATTATTTGTCAGCTTTAGAAGAGGCGGGAATAAAGGATACAACGTTACTGGGATATGCATTGAAAGCAAATGGAAACCCACATTTAGTGAAGCTGATACGTTCACTTGGATGCAATGTTGCAGTCGCTGTTTCTGGATATGAAATACAAGTAGCATTGGATAGCGGATATTCTGGAGAAAATATCATTTACAATGGGAATGGGAAGAAAACGTAAGTATCAGTTTTTAAATAGTAAAAGCAAATTGGGATAGAAGGGTTCTGAAAAAAAAACTGGCTCAAAAAAGAGAGAAAACGAAACGAAATTTTTTGAATAGCTTTTTTGCCTGGATTTTTTTTTAACATTTCAAGTTTAGTGAAGGAATAACAGTATTTTTTACCTTCCTCTTTCTTTGTAACACGAAAAAAAAAATAAACTGGATTCTGAAAAAAAAAAATATGATCGATGATCAGAATGTAAGATTAGAAAGACTGCAGTGAAACGTGTAAGGATCATTCCATGTGAAATCAACCAAGCCCAAAAACTCAAGGTGTCAGATTTTGATAAACTTGGTGTACATGTAGGCCCCTATAAGAAATGATCATGCATCAAAGTGTAGCCCTGCACCCCCTGTAGTTTCGGAGTACATGGTGATAAAAAAAATGGACAAATTTGATGTTTTTTGTAGAATCTTGTTAGCTTCAATTGGTCATATCTCTCGTAAATATGAGCTACAGAAAAAATAATATACCATTTTGAAGAGGAAAGAATATTCTACAAGATATGTCAGGAACATTTATTTGAAAATCAAATATTTTCCGGGAAATTTTGGATCAGTGATATTTCATAGTAGTAGTTAGACTTACTAGGGATGATTCCATACCGGGACCAAGTACCTGGAGAAAACCTATATGTCTTCTGAAAGCCCTTGCCATGAGAAGTACAAAACCATTTTCAAATCACGGGCAAACCCGGAAACAACCTATATGAAGCCAGTTCGTTGGTGTTTGTGACCCTACGTATGGTATATTCGACAGAAATAAAAATGAATATTACAATGCATCAAACGTATGCTCCTGAGCCCCTCATATTCCTGTTTGGCTCACTTCTAGAACGTGACTCGGGTAAGGGTTTGATAATATCACTTTGCACCCAAACGTACCCATTTCGTCAGTGTTGCCAACGAATTGTAAATACAACGTAGCAGATGGTTTTTGTACCACTCCATGTATATCTATGAGAACGCGGCATAAACATCATTCGTCACTAGAGAAAATTTACTTAACACATATTCCTCCTCCAAGGACCCCAGTTTATCAGTATTGCCAACCAAGTATAAAAATCAGAAATTGTAAAATACTTTCCGTACGATAAGACGTTTATACACAAAGCTTTGCAGAAACATCACGCGAACTATACCAAAAAGATGTTGAGTGTGGCCGTCTCCCAACCATTGTAGGTTGTCAGTGTTGTTAACAAGTGTAAACATAACAATGTTGAAAATGGCGTGAATGTCATTGAACGAATATATGACAAAAGTGATAGAAGCAGGAATGGACAATTGAAAAGATAATGTCCATCTCCCAAGCACCTCAATGTGGCGGATATAATTAGACTTTGGCCCATACTAGGTTTGTAGTATGTTAGTGAACCCACAAGCACCCATGTTGTCATGTTTGCCAATGCGGTAGGCTTCATGCGAAAATCTTGTATGCTCGCATTGGTTGACAACACTGCCACACTGGGGTGGTGGGAGACTTGGACATACACTGTTTTTCATTGTCCAATGCTGCTTCTGTCACACTTGTCATACATTCTTTCAATGGCAGTCACGCCATTTTCAACATTGTGATATTTACACTTGTTGGCAACACTGACAACCTAAAATGGTTGGGAGACTGCCACACTCAACATCTTTTTGCTATAGTTCGCGTGATGTTTCTGCAAAGCTTTGTGTATAAACGTCTCATCGTACGGAAAGTGTTTTACAATTTCCGATTTTTATATTTGGTTGGCAACACCGATAAACTGGGGTCCTTGGAAGAGGAATATGTCCGAAGCATATTTTCTCTAGGGACGAACGTTTATATCCGTTTTCATGGGTATACATGGAGTGGTACAAAAACCATCTGCTACGTTGTATTTACAATTCGTTGGCAACACTGACGAAATAGGTACGTTTGGGTGCAAAGTGATATTATCAAACTCTTACCCGAGTCACGTTCTAGGAGTGAGCCAAACAGGAACATGATGGGCTCAGGGGCTTACGTGTGATGCATCGTAATATTCATTTTTATTTCTGTCGAATATACCATACATATGGTCACAAACACCAACAAATTGGCCCCATATAGAGTCAGTTTTCAGGATTGCCCGTGATTTGAAAACGGTTTCGTACTTCTCATGGCAAGAGCTTTCAGATTATATATACGTTTTCCCCAGTATTTGGTCCCGGTATAGTATCATCCCTAATTAGTGGAGTAAAATTGTCACTTAGAATTTATCCATAAACTAAAACTTCATTAAGTAATTTTTTAGAGTTTAAGAGGTTATATGTAAGAGGTTACATGGAACAAATTTATCTATCTATATACACAGCATTAATTAAGGCCGTTAAAATTTAAGCGGGTTGCCACGTTAGAAGAACTTGCAGCTGTCATAAAAAAAAAAATCTTGAAACCCTACCATATTTCACCATGTACACATAGTCTTGAAAGGGACATAAAACATTTTTTCCATCTTGCAAGTAGTTGAACAGTGTGCAACTTTCTGGGATGTCTTGCTTACTACCTGCTATCGTCCTCCCGCTGACATAAAGGAAAAACCAGTTTCGCCGCTTTCCGAAACAACGGATTCTTTTGGACAGGGAGGGGGAGTGCGCCAAAATACGCGTTTTTAATGAGGAAGTTCACTCTTTGTCCACTAGAGTGCAGTGCTGCATAGGTGGAAATGCCTTTCTTGCTTTCAAGTAGGCGCAGATCCAGGACCGACTTCTCGGAGGGGAGGGGGGCGGTGAGTTGTCATACTGTTACTTTTAAGGTCTCCAAACTTTGGAATGGGTTTTATTTATATATATAAAATAAGAAAGCTTCCTCTTCTGGGGGGGGGGCGATCGCCCCGATCGCCCCCCTGCTCTCAAGAAGTTGTAATATGTACACAGTAAATAGAAAGATTGGGTTTTAAGATTTTTTATGACAGCTACACGTTCTTGTAAAGTGACAAGAGCTCTTAAGACGTTATACCCAAGTGCGGCATTTTGGTCACACAGCGGAAACCCACATAGGGATGCATTCGAGTCGAGTCGAGTCGAGATATAAGCCTGTCTCGACTCGTCTCGAGAAAATGTTGTCTCGACTCGAAAATATGTTTCTGTCTCGACTCGACAGTCTTTGTCTCGACTCGACTCGAATTCGAGTCGAGACGTCTCGAAATTCGAGTCGAGACAAAATGTACGAGTTAAAATATACGCACCCATCAGCCAGACCATCATGACTACCTACCTAATTGTCAGTATGTCGACTTTTGGCATGGATAAAAACGGCGACACGTCTTGGCATACACGCAATGATCCTTGATAGGTCGCTGGAGAGAGCTGGCACCACATGTGCTCACTCAGGTCACCTAATTCCCGTAAATTCCGGGAAGGGGGCGATGTGTTCTGACGTCACGTTCAATCCCACCCCACAAGGGACATCACTCAAGTGTCCGGCTCCAATTTCAATGAAACTTTTTTTGCTGATAGAAGGTATGTATGCATCATTACTTGTGATGACAAATTTTTGCCATGGTGCATGTTTTCTATTTTTTTTAATAACTTTTAAGAGTTGTGATGTGGTTATTAGAAATTACTACAGAAGTCCCTTACTACGCTTTGTAAACGGAGCGTTAATGAAGAAAAGTGAAGAAAAATCATGTGGATACATATAAGTCCTGGGGGGAAGTCGTATGGTAGATATGACCTTGATGGTAGCCATCTTGAAATCCGCCATTTTGAATTAAGGTCAAGTTTTCAAAATGGGAATAGGGTATTATGATACATAATTTCGGGCTAGAATTTAATTAGAAAAATAATGGTGAGGTTAGTTTTAAGATACACCCATTTGGGGGAAAGTTACAGGCATATTAATTGTTTTTACTTACTGTGTGCGTAAGACCCTTCTTACTTTCGTCTCAAGACCTGTAAATCGATCGCAACGCCAGAGCCCGGTTTCGCACTAGTGTTTAGAATTCTTTAAACTCACTTGAGGCAATATTTGTGGATTATTGTATTGTATTTTGCCTTTAATTAAATTTGAACCCACTTCATGATCTTGTGTAAAGTATCACTAAAAGAGAATTTATGTTTTTATGGAGAACGTAAGCATGGCAATTATAAAAGGTGAGTAAGGTGCGTATGTATTTATAAGAAAGTTTATTTTACGAGTCTTTTGTGGTTCCGCCAACCTATTCTTTAGTTGTTTTTTTTTTCAAAATACTCATATCTCATAAATAAAAGAGCTATTATAAAATCTCTTACCACTATTCTTTAATACTTATAAAATTTTATTTATTGTAAAAGCACTGGCGAGATATTTCTTATCGCCCACTAAAATTATGGTGGAGCTCCTTCGTGGCTAACGGTTACCATACATGCCTTTGGCGTGGGAAACCTGGGCTTGATTCCCGGTGGGAGTTCGTGTGATTTTGATTCCACGTTAATCAGTAGGTCCACGTCTTACATAGCCTCGCTGCTGAACGGGACGTTAAACTCAGAATCAATTCAACTCAAAATTATGGTTTTGACTTTATTATGATGTTATTAGTTTAAACGCCCAACTGCCCAGTAATTATAAACATTGACTACATTATAAAATTGTAATTTGTGACGACTAAAATATCAGAAATTAAAGATTATTCTTTGGGTTTTGGAACATTTTCAAAAACGTGAAAAACTGGTACTGCACCGATACAACACACCTTTTGGATTTGTCATAACATGTCTTACATAGCTTTGGTTCGATTCTCAACACGGACTGCAACTACCCGTTAAATTGTGCATCCGAAAGGCACTCTTTGTTAAACCTCGCTTATCACCGCTCATCTTAATAATATATATAACTTCACAGCGAAGCAAATGTTGCATTTCTCTCTTTCATCCTAACACAAAACAAAACTAACCACAGCTGTGACACGAAGGAGCTATTTCGAAAAGAAACAAACTGTGCTTCATAGAGATGTGTACCAAATGATAGAAGTATAACGTATTGTTTTCTTTCCTGTTTATTGATATCAGTTGGTGTTCTTAATGAGTTTACTCACTAGTTTAGAAAGAGTATATATGGAATTTGGACATATGTTGTACGTATTCTTCTGAGAAATTGATGAGACCAGAAAAGTTATAAGGACAGATAGAATAGGTTTAAGCGCATCTACGTGACTTTATCAAATATTTATTCTCCATAATGGTACCACGCGGAAAACTTGGTATAGGCCTACTTTTATCTTTACCTCCCTCTGTTAGCTGTTTCGTATCATATATATCGGATGGTTTTGATATTTCTTCTGATCATTAAAACAACAATGGTACCTGTGTGCGTGCAGAAATGCAAAAGCACAAGGTAACTTCCCATTTGTTTTGGAAACAACAAACCCATTTCATGTGTGCGAGAGAAATTGAGCACAGCGAGATCGGGTGTTTACTCACGGTCAGTTCGCAGCAGGAGTCTATGGTAAAAGATTTGGCTATCCCGAAAACACTCGCAAAACCTTACAAATACAAAAGACTGCGCTTCAAAGAAAGTTTAGACACAGATGTTTCAATTTTCTTTTAGCATCTTTCTTCAGCAAAAGAGTCGGTTCATTGTATTCGAAAAAGGAAAGGGAGAAAGGGTGAATTTATATTTTATGTGGGGGTAACGTTGTAAGTAGTATAAACAATACATACCGCTTCCGACTCTGTACTGAACCACTTCCTTTAGCGGTATATCACTAGATCTATCCTGACCCTCATCCCACCTCAAGTTGTAAAGTAGAAAGGGACAGAAGTATTCAACATGACTGCGCACTTGAGTTTCAGTTCACAATACGAAAACCAGTGAGCAAGTAAACAGTCTTTTGTAGGATCGTGTTTTACTTCTTGAATTTATTTTTGAACATTTCTGTGAATTCAACAACAGAACGCAGTAGAAATACGGACTAGTTTTTACTCCAACCATTACTTTCGCTCCAACCCAGGGATGCCACATTTATGATTTCGTACTAGATTTAGTGATTTTACTATTGAACTAGTGATCTAGTACGTACTTTGGGTAAATAGGCACATTCTAGTGATTTTTTTTGCATTTTTTTCTGATGCAGACAAATGAGAAGGATATGGTTCTTAAAATAAAAGGAAGAAGTATATTGCAGTTCAAAACAAATGTAGAAACCTTAAATTATTTTTTCTTTTCCCTCTGACTGAATGAAACCCCTGCTGTGTAACGACCTTAAGTAAACAACGGCAATCTTTGGTCCGCTATATCCTTTTGTTAGAAGACATGAGATGGGTTACTTTTTTTTCTGGAAGAAAGTGAAGAAATAATTATCCAGTACATTTACGTTTTGTCAGGCACACAGGCGCAGTCTGTACTTGTTTCCTAACGAATTTTAGCAACATAACATAAATGAAACATATGTACCAGAAAATAGAGGCAGTACAAACGGAAATTTTCATCTGTGACACATTTGATGAGAAATATAGTTAGATGTCACGTGCAAGCACTCTAAACATGTCCTATCCTGTAATTCTATTCGTATGTTTATGTAGGTGAGACTGAGAAATCAAGAAATAATAATAACTGGTTTTCTTCCAGGGGGAAAATCTAAATGTGAAGGGGTGTTACACTGGGACTTCAATTGCGTCCTTTGTACAAGATTAACAAGTAATAGCAATTTTTTAATTTATTTTAGTTCTTGGGGAGAGGAAGATGGAAGCGAACCCTCGTAAGGACCTCTGCAAGGAAACATTAATACTATCCGCCACTGTTTGTTACATTACACAAAATAGTTATATATATATATATATATATATATATATATATATATATATATATATATATTTATATATATATATATATATTGAGTTTTAGTCAGGGTTTTCATTCTGCAGGAGAGGGGGGGATAGTAATACCTGACGAACATTTTCTATTCTCAGAGTGTTGCAATGATAGCATTTCCTCCATTATAACTTGGCCAAGCTAGTTGCATTATATGTAAGGATTAAGTTAGCCTAAAAAGCTTAAATTTCTATGGCTGTTTTACTCTGTACCCATGTTTCTCATTTTCGGTCTACGGGACTCTGTGTCCGGAAATTTTCGATGGCTTCCAAGTCGGAAAATAAGTGTATCAAAGGCATATATATTATATCTATGGTTATATGAGGCATGGATCTACAGTTTTAAAGTGGGATACCGGTAACAACTTCATGAGCTTCCACCGTAAATCGAACCAGAGTCTCCCGCGATCAAGGCGTATGTGTTAACCATACAGCCACGAGAAAATTCACATAAGCACACACACATATATATTGTTGAGTTGATTTTGACTTTACCGTCTCTTTCAGCAGCGAGGATATATGAAATGTAGACCTACTGATTAACGTGGAATCCGAACTACATGAGCTCGCGCCGGGAATTGAACCTAAGTCTTCCACGGCAAAGACGCGTACACTAGCCGCAGAGTTCACACACAAACACAGAATCAGAGTCCTCACACACCAAGGGTGAGAGCTGTGCCACTGAGTCACAGCGGCCACGGGGCTAGGTCGAGTCCACTTTACGTTCATAGTTTCTTAGTACATAAATGTTACGATTATGAAATAGATTTTCCTTAATGAGCTGCATAAAAACAAAAGCTTTCAAAATGCATTAAATAATTAGCTCGATTTGAGTGTGAACTTCAAGTTATATCAGAGTGTAAATACGGATACGCACCAAAGCTCGAAAACTTAATACACTATTTCTCCTATATAGTCAGCATGTATCAAGCAATCGTTCAGCTTTCATTTGAGAGGATGGAAATCGAAGGCCCCTGAACAACTATGTTACTAATGTGCGGAATGTATTTATCTTACAGTGAACTGCTTTGATGCCAAGTGGCCTAACTCCAAAATTGAAATTTTCCAGGAGTGAAAGTTGAAGTTCAATATCTCATGAACAATCCATATTTCTTTTATGTTGGGAACTAAAACCATAATTACTGTATGTAGTTCATTGTTTTATAACTTAGTGTTTACAAAAATCCTTTTAAAAAATACCTATTCATAGAAGTGAATGGTACTTATCTGTACTAGTTCTTGGCATCCAAGCAGTCCATTTATTGTAATACTAGCCTAAAATACCCATTCTTCGCATGGGGGCTGTATTTGGAAGTCAACACCTGTGGAAGTATCACCATTCATTTTAGTGACCGCGAAAACTATGGATTTGACACTAGTATCAATCAATATGGGCTATTTATACATGTCTCGGTATTCCTCACCCGCTGACACCCGGCCCGCATACAGTAGAATAGTAGCTGAATTTGCAAGTCATCGCTGATGGAAGTGTCACCATTGATCTCAGCGACCGTGAAAACTATGGATTTGACACTAATGTCGATCAATTTGGATTACTTTTACTACATGTCTCGCTAAACGCCCCCCTGAGACCCCCTGGTTCCAATTTTGACAAAAACGCTTCGCCTTAGACTGGGACCTGGACCAAGGTATCCGTGACCAAAATTTGGTAACTATTGGTCAACTTGTCTGGTCCCCAGGTCGGTCCCAGTAAGCGTCCCCCCGAGACCCCCTGGTTCGAAATTAAAAAAGAAACGCTTCGTCTTGATCTGGGGCCTGGACCAAGGTACCCGTGACCAAATTTTGGGAACTCTCGGTCCACTCGTCTGGTCCCCAGGTTGCACACAAACAGACAGACAAACACACAAACAAACTTTATTTTATTTATATTAGATAAGACATACTATGTAAAATAGTCTCGTATCATAATATGTGATGTACAACAAATGTTACATTATATATTATCCGTAGCTCTTGATATGCTGCAACATATTAAAGCCTCAAAATAGTTGGGCAAGCGAATAATCCAGAAGTTACGTAACCCTATTGCGTTCATGGGAACAAAAACACAATAATTATAATTATGCTAAATTACTATAGACTACCAACTGCTCATTCAGAGAATTTATGAAGTTCACCTTATCGCAATAGTTTTATACAAACTAGATTTAGACTACGGATAATAGTTTTATACAAACTAGATAATCAATTATTATTATTATCATTATATTTGCAGTACAACCAAATACAACGACATTAACTATTAGTTCTAATTAACTGAATTGAGCTGAAAATTAAATCTTGATCTTTAAGGATTAACTATTAATTTTATGCGTTCTGTACCTTTCTGAAGGAATAAAAGCTGGAATTGGTTTCAAGGCTGTTTCTGAGTGAATACTTTTTTCAAAATAATATTAAAAATTATAGAAAGATTTTCGAGACATTCGAGTCGAGTCGAGATTTTTAAGAGCCGTCTCGACTCGACTCGTGTCTCGACTCGAAAATTCGAGTCGAGAAATACGTTTGTCTCGACTCGTCTCGAATTTTACAAAGTGTGTCTCGACTCGAATCTCGACTCGAATTCGAGTCGAGTCGAGTCGAGATTCGAGACATGTCTCGACTCGAGCGCATCCCTAAACCCACACACTTGGAAACAAATTTAACACAACACTCACAACAATGGTCCTGTTTTGTGCGTTATTGTCGTCCGCGCGGAAAAACAACTCCGTTCCCAGGAAGCCACTGCACAACACTGCAGGGTGCCACGAGCCAGGTCGGGTGAGTCCATTCTGGCCGGGAGGGGGAAGGAACGAAATCGGCCAAGCATAGGCTGAACAACCTACGTATATTTCAACTTTTTATCTTCATCTTGAACTTTAGTTATTCTATTTGCTTCAGCCATGTTGTATAGTAATATTTGAGTTCTTATAAAACAGATAATGTAAGCAGTTGCAAGATTTATTAAGAGGTCACTCGGTCGAAAAAGTGTAACACGCTTTTTCAGGCGAGCCACCTTGAATGAGGTTTTCCTGGGTTTTCCTCATTCCCACCAGGCAAATTCCGGGTTGGTACCTAACTTATAGGTCCCAGGCCGCCTCCTTCCTTCCCCAAGCCTTTCTTCCTTCCCTTTCCCCGGATAGTGTGCTCACCGAGGGAGGTCATCCCTCAAATCGTGACGGGCTAAATGGCCATAGATGCCGAAAGCCCAGAAATCTAAATCCTAAATCCCTAAATCACCTAATTTATTACAGGCTTCTATAATATCCTAGACTTGGTGTAATTACCTGCACGTGTTGGAAAATACGTCACTTAATACCAACACTTTTTTCCTTTACCTTGGGTACAACACAGAAGTGCCATAATTGACACATTTTGTCTACACGCGGAAAAGGCTACTCTCCAACGCACATGTGTTCTTTTTGTTTCATGAAAATTAAGGCCATAAACACTACAGCAGCTTAATGTGGCGCATTTACCAGCACCTACCTTATATCAATTTATATAAACGCCATCGAGCTTAACAAAATAACACGCCGCGGCAAGTAGTAATGGCGCGCCGGACGGTAAAATATCATGTATAGTTATTGAGAAAAATGAATTCGCTATAAACTACGTGCATCATTACTACTCGTATTCGATAGGTTTTATTCTCGTACTGTATATGCACTGTACGCTGTTGACGTACAGCCCGTATCGATTCTTGTTTGTCTTCTCAGACGATTATGGCATATACTGCTAACAGTGACGTACAGTGGCGTACGCAAGGGGGATTTCGGAGTTTTAAACTCATCTTGAGCAACATGATATGCATCAATAAACCATTACCATATTAAGATATTTATATATTTATAAACATTTGCTGGGTGAAAGTTTTTGTTTCGATCGACTTGAATTCTGATGCACAACTTTCAGATGCCTTATCTCACATTTTGCAAAATCTGTCCTTGCTGGCTACGATATATGGCTGGTGCCATCTCGTAGTGATAGCTACATTCTGAATGACACAACTAGGCTAGTTGTCGCCCGGGGCAAGAACTCGGCTCAGCTCTTCCCCCCCCCCCCTGACCAACGAAACCAAAACGATTCCCAACCACACCTGATATTGGCATCACACAGTAATTCTCCTATTTCATTTTTTCTTTAAGTGGTAAAGCTTGATTTCAAAGTTGCAGTACATAATTTATTTTTTAGCACAAGATAAAATATCAAACTACTTAGTATTTGATTGCCAAATAACCTAACAGTAGCATAATTGACATATCCTTATAGTCTTATCATAATAATTGCAAATCACAAATGTTTTTGGAATTAGTCCTATATCGGGATGTGCATAAGTGTAGAATGAATCAACAGTCTGTTGCTTTAGAATAGAATATTTAATTATGACAAACAGCCAAGCCGTTGTCTCGAGTATTATACTGGGACATTTTAAAAATCTCTTAAAACGATGTAAGTTAAATGAAAACACAACAAGCTGGAACTAAAACTTAACGTTGTGAACTCTTTGGCTGCATTTTTTTTAGAATGTCCTCAAAAGATAGATTTGAAAGTAACTTGTGCTGCATGGATATATCCTAAGGTTGGTGAGTCGTTGTTGTTCTGTTAAGTTTCTGAGGTATTTTTTAATGATCTTTAGTTTGCTAAAACTCCTTTTTTTTTGCCTTATAGTGAAAATAAATATTTGCCCAGTTTTGCGCCCCCTTAATGCAGCGCCCGGGGCACAAGCCTCATTTGCCCCGTTCTTCTTCATGAGGACTGCAGGATCTCCTCTTTTTACAATTTGTTGTGCACATATCCCATCTTCATCATCCTGCTATAGAGTTTCGTTTGTTCGAGTGGCTGAAGACCTCAATACATTCTAGAAACAGTATGTACACTCATGTCCAAAATTATTGTCGCATGTTTATAAATATGTTATTGTAGGAATATAATTTGATAACGAATTCGCCCTTTATTTCTTATAATGTTAGTACGTATATAATCGGCAGAGACATGTATGTGGCAAATTTCCTGTGAAAAGAGCAGTAAATAAGAACAATAAAACGATAATAAAACTTTGTCCATTTAGCAACATTTTGTTTTACTAATTCTAATTTTCGTATTTATAATCCTTTTCCTATGAAATTTACCACAAATATCCATTCCCCGATTATACATATAGTATCAGTATTAAGAGTACCCTGCAAAATCATTATCAAACTATATTCTTACAACGAGACAGTTATAGATATGCGACAATCATTTTGGATATGAGTGTACATTAACGATAAATCTATTATCTGCTGTTTTCAGCTTCACGGCACAGGAGATGATGTTTAATTTAATGTGAGGTTTCCTTTTACGTATCTTGATTCAGTTGCATATTTGCAGTATTGCACCAAATAGCCCATCGACTATGGAAAATTTCTATGGTACCTTCTTCCCTTGATGCCCCAAGAGTATGCTTATTTTTCTTAATTGTCATTTCCCCCCACCTCGTGAGAAAAGGTAAAGTATGGACAAGAGGTCCATTTAGTTACTAATCTCAGTTCATTACCATTTCTTTGCTTTGTTTCCATTTATTTAAGAACTGAAATTTACTGCTACATTTTTATCACAGATGGGAGATAGAACTTGCAGTGAAACATGGATGTATAATGAACATTGATTCAGATTTTGACGCCAAGCGGATATGTGAAGTAGCATGCAGATTGAAGGCAGACCAAATCAAAGTTCTTATAAGGATTAACCCAAACTTAAACCCTAATGTTCATCCTTACAATTGCACAGCCCTTGCAGAATCCAAATTTGGAATTGGGATACAGGATTTACAGAAGGTACGTACTTAGGCAGGTTTTATTATAACGCCAATTTGCCAGGAGTTCAATATTTACTTATCTAAAGATTTATCGTAGTATATACGGCCTACTCATATATAATATAGTTGCTACTTACTACGATGATACTACAAGAATTACACACTAGTTTTGATCACTTAAATGCACTATATTTCAAAATAATTATTATTTGCTTCACTGCAATTCAATATACTTCTATTTTATATGGCGTCCTGTTGAATTATATTAGTTAATTAATTATAAACAAATCCCTGGTAACAAAAACTGTTACCATAGCAACCAGATTACATTCCTAACAACAAGTAAGCAGGCTTTTACATATAGTGATAGAAAAATAAAACATTTATAGATCAAGATTATTCACATTTTTAAATAGCATTTCTTTTTGTTTTTCTAATTTGTACCTATTCTCAGATAAAATAGCATTTTTGTCTAACATATTAAATAAGATAAAAGATATAAATACACGCTATCATTGTATTATGTTTACATTGATCTCCTTTCTCTCATTTCAGATAGCTAAGTTACAATATTCTTAGTGTTGAACGAAGAAAAATCCAAAGATGAGACCAGTAGCGTACGCAGGAATTTATTTCTGAAGGGGCCCAAACTCAATATGAGTGTATTTTATATTAAAAATCATAAAATTGCCCCTAAAATTAGGTTAAATTTACACAAAGTCGAACTTTCGGGGGGTGTCCGGACCCCCAGGACCCACCTCCTACGTACGTCCCTGGATGAGGCATATTCCAATCAATAAACTTTATTGAGCTGACCAAAATTATATGGATAATTAAATTCTCATGTATAGTTTTAGAAAAATCGAAAAAAAATGTTTTGTAAGCCTAAAAAATAATGCCGTAAGATACGAAGCCATGCTTTTAAACCACTGTAGTCTTTTTTCATACAACAAAACAGGTTTTATTCATTTAAAAAATTAAGAAATACTTATATAATAAGCTTAAGAAATTAGGGGATTTACTCAGTCTTTTTTAGATTTAAAAATAGTTTGTTTGTTTGTAATGTTTGTTTATTTTTTTTATAGGTTTTAGAGGTGATAAAGCATTGCAGAGCAATGCAATTAGTAGGACTTCATTGCCACATAGGTAGCACTATCACCGATGTAACCGTATTTCGTGATGTAGCTACAGTTCTCGCAAACACTGCAACAGACGTAAGTACTCTAAAATTAAACATTTTCTTATATAACAGGAATTTGAGAGAGTGATGTGAACATTTACGGGAACCTATTTGTCCACGAAATGAGAAATGCAACTCGTCTCGATTCTCGTCTCAAACACGAGACGAGAAGCACTTTATTAAATTTGAGACAAGAAGTTTTAGGAATCTCAAAGACCCCAGACAACACGTACCTGTACGGCACATGTGCACTTTCCATGCATAAGCCGTACATATGCACATGTTCATTTGTGTGGATGATGCATACATACATAACCCGTGCTTAAGCCGTACATGTGAATTTGCGTGGATGAAGCACACATACAGAACCCGGGCAAACACACATGTGCATTTGCGTGGATGAAGCACACGCACATAACCCGTGATTAAGTCGTGCATGTATACATGTGCACCTGCATGGATGAAACACACATTTATATAACCCGTGCTTAAGCCGTTATGTGCACATGTACATTTGCGTAGATGAAACACACCCACATAACCCGTGATTAAGTCGTGCATGTGCACATGTGCACTTGCATGGATGAAACACACATTTATATAATCCGTGCCTAAGCCGTTATATGCACATGTGCATTTGTGTGGATGCTGCACACGTACATAACCCGTGATTAAGAAGTGCACGTGCACATGTGCATTTCCATGGATGAAAAACATTATATAACACGCGCTTAAGCCGCTATATGCACGTGTGCATTTGTGTAGAATAGGCACACGTACATAACCAGTGATTAACAAGTGCATGTAGACATGTGCACTTGCATGGATAAAGCACACACTTACATAACCCGTGCTTAAGCCGTTATGTACACATGTGCATGTGCGTAGATGAAAGACACGCACATAACCCGTGATTAAGAAGTGCACGTGCACATGTGCATTAGCATGGATAAAACACACATTTATATAACCCGTGCATAAGCCGTGATATGCACATGTGCATTTGCGTGGATGAAGCACACGCACATAACCCGTGATTAAGAAGTGCACGTGCACATGTGCATTATCATGGATGAAGCTCAGATTTGTATATCTCGTGCTTAAGCCGTTATGTGCACATGTGCATTTGCGTGGATGAAGCACACGCACATAATCCGTGACTAAGTCATGCATGTGCACATGTGCAATTACATGGATGAAGCACACATGTATATAACCGGTGCTTAAGCTGTTTCGTGCATATGTGCATTTGTGTAGAATAGGCACACGTACATAACCAGTGATTAACAAGTGCATGTACACATGTGCACTTGCATGGATAAAGCACACACTTACATAACCCGTGCTTAAGCCGTTATGTACACATGTGCATTTGCGTAGATGAAACACACGCACATAACCC
Organism: Thermobia domestica; assembly: GCF_964235325.1. Lineage (NCBI taxonomy): Eukaryota > Metazoa > Arthropoda > Insecta > Zygentoma > Lepismatidae > Thermobia > Thermobia domestica. Next base: position 284,824,325 of record NC_137461.1, on the reverse strand, counting down.
GTGATTAAGAAGTGCACGTGCACATGTGCATTAGCATGGATGAAACACACATTTATATAACCCGTGCATAAGCCGTGATATGCACATGTGCATTTGCGTGGATGAAGCACACGCACATAATCCGTGATTAAGAAGTGCATGTGCACATATGCATTCGCATGGATGAAACGCACATTTATATAACCCGTGCTAAAGCCGCTATGGGCACATGTGCGTTTGCGTAGATGAAGCACACGCACATAACCCGTGATTAAGAAGTGCACGTGCACATGTGCATTAGCATGGATGTAAAACGCATTAATATAACACGTGCGTAAGCCGTTATGTGCATAAGTGCATTTGCGTGGATGAGGCACACGTACATAACCAGTGATTAAGAAGTGCATGTGCACAAGTGCATTAGCATGGATGAAGCACACATTTATATAACACTGCTTAAGCCACTATGTGCACATGTGCGTTTGCTTAGATGAAGCACACGCACATAACCCGTGATTAAGAAGTGCATGTGCAAATATGCATTCGCATGGATGAAACGAACATTTATATAACCCGTCCTTAAGCCGTTATATGCACATGTGCATTTGTATAGATGAGGCATACGTAGATAACCCGTGATTAAGAAGTGCACGTGTACATGTGCATTATCATGGATGAAGCACAGATGTGTATATCACGTGCTTAAGCCGTTATATGCACATATGCAGTTGTGTGGATGATGCACACGCACATAACCCGTGATTGAGAAGTGCATGTGCACATGTGCATTAGCATGGATGAAACACACATTTATATAACCCGTGCATAAGCCGTGATATGCACATGTGCATTTGCGTAGATGAAGCGCACGCACATAACATGTGACTAAGTTATGTATGTGCACATGTTCACTTGCATGGATGAAGCACACATTTATATAACCCGTGTTTAAGCCGTTTCGTGCATATGTGCATTTCCGTAGAATAGGCACACGTACATAACCAGTGGTTAAGAAGTGCACGTGCACATGTGCACTAGCATGGATGAAAAACGCATTTATATAACCCGTCATTAAGCCGTTATATGCACATGTGCATTTGTGTAGATGAGGCATACGTACATAACCCGTGATTAAGAAGTGCACGTGCACATGTGCATTATCATGGATGAAGCACAGATTTGTATATCACGTGCTTAAGCCGTTATATGCACATATGCATTGTGTGGATGATGCACACGTACATAACCCGTGATTGAGAAGTGCATGTGCACATGTGCATTACCATGGATGAAACACACATTTATATAACCCGTGCATAAGCCGTGATATGCACATGTGCATTTGCGTAGATGAAGCGCACGCACATAACATGTGACTAAGTCATGTATGTGCACATGTTCACTTGCATGGATGAAGCACACATTTATATAACCCGTGTTTAAGCCGTTTCGTGCATATGTGCATTTCCGTAGAATAGGCACACGTACATAACCAGTGGTTAAGAAGTGCACGTGCACATGTGCACTAGCATGGATGAAAAACGCATTTATATAACCCGTCATTAAGCCGTTATATGCACATGTGCATTTGTGTAGATGAGGCATACGTACATAACCCGTGATTAAGAAGTGCACGTGCACATGTGCATTATCATGGATGAAGCACAGATTTGTATATCACGTGCTTAAGCCGTTATATGCACATATGCATTGTGTGGATGATGCACACGTACATAACCCGTGATTGAGAAGTGCATGTGCACATGTGCATTACCATGGATGAAACACACATTTATATAACCCGTGCATAAGCCGTGATATGCACATGTGCATTTGCGTAGATGAAGCGCACGCACATAACATGTGACTAAGTCATGTATGTGCACATGTTCACTTGCATGGATGAAGCACACATTTATATAACCCGTGTTTAAGCCGTTTCGTGCATATGTGCATTTCCGTAGAATAGGCACACGTACATAACCAGTGGTTAAGAAGTGCACGTGCACATGTGCACTAGCATGGATGAAAAACGCATTTATATAACCCGTCATTAAGCCGTTATATGCACATGTGCATTTGCATAGATGAGGCACACGTACATAGCCCGTGATTAAGAAGTGCACGTGCACATGTGCATTATCATGGATGAAGCTCAGATTTGTATATCTCGTGCTTAAGCCGTTATGTGCACATATGCAGTTGTGTGGATGATGCACACGCACATAACCCGTGATTAAGAAGTGCATGTGCACATGTGCATTAGCATGGATGAAGCACACATTTATATAACCTGTGCTTAAGCCGTTATGTACACATGTGCATTTGCGTGGATGCAGTACACATTTATATAACCCGTGCTTAAGCCGTTGTGTGCACATGTGCATTTGCACAGCTACTGCACATGTGTATGACACATTCGTAATACCGTGCAAGTGTATTTAGTTTCATTCTGCTAATATTTACATTAAATATGGCTATAGTATTTTTAATTGAAAGTTCAATTTTTTAAAAATTATTATATTACTCATTCTAAATAAACAATATAATGTAACCTGCATTTTTCGAAGGCTTAAGTACATTGGAATAAATATTCAATCAGATAAATCGACACGCTATAAATAGGCTCTCTCAGTAGCATAAAAAATGTGCAGTGTTGGCTTTGATGTAATAAATGACGTGAGAACCGAATAGACATGTGTCTGATTATATACATACAAAAAGATATGTAAATATAATAATCTTAATAAGATTATTATTGTTTGGAAGTAAAATATTATTTTTCTCTATTCGTTATTAATTTAATTTTTATTTCGAATCACGCATGCGCACTGGTTGGAGCTGTGTATTAGCCATGCACGGCGCGCTTATTTGTGTGGTCGGGTACGAGCTGTGGTGTGGTGGTGTTTGTCCAATGTTGTTGAAGGCGAAGAATTCAACATTATATTATAATCAGGTGAGTGATGAACTTAATTTTACTGTAATTTGTAAAATTTAATAAAGCACCCGTTTAAATAATAAAACTGGTGTTAATGTTGCCGTATACACATGCATCCTGTTCTTCTCAAGCAGTATTTATTAGTTGACATTTTATGTTTTTGGAGGGGACATTGAAGCTATAGATATACATTGAAGGCACTGTCATGATTTGCATCTCTTTAAAGAAAGATCTGCAAGAGTCATTATCACGTAGTCCTTTTAACATGAAATAAATTATGCATACATAACCCTACATTTGAAAGGAGGTAGTGTTCCAACGGCAGAACCTCCGAGATAATTTACAATCAAATCAAGGTATGCTAGTATCATTACCAAATCCAGAATGGGAATTAGGGGTAATAGTTAAAATAGGGAAGGTTCTAGATTACTGGTCCCCCATATAGATTAGTAGCTGGGTAGGTTTCTTTCTGTACTAAGTTTATGCATTTAACTTATACAGTATTGCCGAGCGAGCGTTAGCGAGTGAAGGCGGGTTAGAACCCCGCAGGGCACGTTGTTTTCTGTCTTTATTACTGCTCAATGGGAAGGGAACAGTAATCAAGAACCTTGCCGTTAAAATAGAACCTGATCGTATGCATGTATTTTTCTTGAGCCATCTTTTAAGAAAGGTATAAAGGCATTACTCGAGCAAACGGTTCTATGAAATTTACACGCATTTATTGCATTTTCCGGTTTCTTTTTGCAGAACATGCACTAAATGAGGAGCTAATGCATAAACCACGAACCAACTTGTCTAGGTGGCCACTAAAAAGCACGAATGCTATCTAACCGAATCAGGGCAGGAGCGCAGCAGGAGGCCCGAGCGGATCAAAGGGGTGCGTTCGTAGGGAGCAGGCGGGTCAGCAACAAGGGCATACGCATAAACGAGGATAGTGAAAACATACATTAAATATCTGCAATAATTTTTACCTTCAAAAGCACTTATATAATAGTAGTAATTCTTAATTTCAAAATGGCTTCACTGCTTTCCCGCGTACAAATGGTCTGCTGCGAGGAGAAATTCGTATGCTCTGAATTTTTACTTTTCTACACTTACCATGACGCTTGAAAAACTATAATACGACGCTCTTTATCACACGTATCGACGCTCTCTAATCGTATGCTTACATTATATCTATCGCAGTCGTCCATTGCTAACACGAACGGAACTTTCCCGCAGTTTATTTTCACCTTCTTCACATTCTTGTATTCTTCCGCTTCAGTAAATAGTTACATGTAGAATACGTTCACTACCATTGAAAATGTATTTCAATATGATATCCACTGACAGAAATTACTTATATTTACACTCTGCTTCTTTTACGAAAAGTGTTTCACATCGTATTTTACCTATAAATTTTGTTTTCGGTAGAACCGCCTGCTCGAGTGAACCCATACAAGCATTGTTTTGAAGACCTTACTGCAACATGCAATATTTAAAAAGGATATCTGAATATAGATCGAATTGATTCAGGATATAGCTTAAGGGCAACTCTTTACTGTAGGTCTCACATGTAACATCTCCACTGTGACTTACTTCACAAAAGATAACTCTGCGAGGCAGGGTTGGTTTAAACCAGCTGGTTTTTCAGAAAAAAAAATGGTTTAAACAAGAAAAAAAAAAAAGAAAAATGTTTAAATCGTGTGAACTTTATGGTGACGTTTCCACATATCAAACCATCCGCATTACGTTTATCTACTTTTCACCTTTTAATCGAGGGGTCCCGTGTTCAATTCTCGGTCCATCTTTCAGGTGTAAAGCAAGTAGCAATTCAAGGTGTCTCTTTAAGCGAAAGTCTTCTCCGTGATAACGTTGGTATTTCATAAGGAATTTAAGCCTAAACATACGAAATGAAACCAAGTTATATATTTCTACTTGTTTTATAAAGAAGCCAAGGCTGCTTAAACATATTGATAGAAATTGGCAAAATTTATCAACTGCCTACGTAGCTTCCAACATCAGCTTGGATTTCACTTTGTTTTAATTTTATTGAATATCTACATACCCAATTTTTAATTTAATACCTCAGTTTTAGCCTAGTGATTATGATATGTTGACCTTCAAATTTTACACACAAATACATTTAAATAACAGGATTTTCCCAATGGAGTTTCCCGATTTATATATATAATTCTGTATAATGTTTTTACTTGTGTAACTGTTTGTCTTTTAGTCCTTCTGAAATGACTCTTGACTAGGGATGGCCACAAAGTTCCGGTTCCAGAACCTGTTCTTAGGAACCGGTTTCAGACTTGGATCCGAAAGCCCCCAAAGACCCGTAAAGGAGCCACAAATTTCACCTTCAAAACACTGCAAAGAGGACCATGCGCTTGTGCTCTCCCCGCCCAAACTCTCTTGTGCCCCCAGAAAAAAATTTTGGTCCACTAGTTTTTTTTGTTTTTATTTTGGTCCACCAGTGTTTTTTGTTTTTATTTTGGTCCACCAGTGAGTGTTTAGCCAAATGAGTTGGCCAATTTGCCTGTTTAACCATTAAGTTTGCCAGTTACCCAGTTAATTTAGCTAAATGAGACAAGCGGCCGCCACCTGGGTGCCTGCCTGTCGCTTCCACCATTTCATCTAGCACACTGTTCACAGCATTCCAGCAGCTCGTGTTTAGTGTAGGGATCGTCACAAAGTTTCGGTTCCAGACCTGGATCCGAAAACCCAGTTCCAGAACCGGTTACAGACCTGGATCCGAAGAACCGGTTCCGGACCTGGATCCGAAAAACCGGTTGTTGAACCGGATCTTCTAGAACCGGATCCGTTCAGACCCGAAAAACTGTTCCAACAGGAACCGGTTCTGGCCATCCCTACTCTTGACAATTATAGCTATTAACAAGCAAGCTTATGTAAAGATCAGTACAACGTATTTTTATCAAGAGTCCTTCGTGAGTGAGTCGGCAATCACATTTGTGACCAGTTAACCCCGGTTTCGTGTCCAAATGGACAATTTCTCTTGGATGTCTGAAGCTAGAACAGCTGGGGGATAGCCCAGTGCCTAGAATAGATAACTTGGTTTCAAATTTTATGCCCGAATGCAATCTCTTTGTCAAACCAAGGACCATGGGAGGGGGACCTCTCATAATTTGTACGTGAGAGATACTGGCGACCATCATTTTTGTATTGGCGAGTGAGTCTGACTTTGAAATTTTGCGCCCTGTTGTCTGTTATGCTATTGTCATTTTCTCTCTCTCTCTCTCTCTCTCTCTCTCTCTGTAATAATGCACGAAATTTGCACTTCACAAAAAAATCAAAGCTCTGTTCAGTCATGTCTTTAACCCGTTATGTAGATTCTTACAAAAAATAAAGTAGTACGAGAAAAAGCACAATCTTATCAAAAAAGAGCTGAGTTTGAATGATTTATGAGTGTTATCTAGTTAGGATATTTTTTCCTTCACTGCTATTAAATTTTTCATAGTCACTTATGAATCTTTGTAAATAGTGAATTGAAAAAATGAAATGAAATCTTTGAGTTTTACGTCCCACGGTTATGCCGGTTAGGCTAAAGGAGACGGTGATAATGAGAGATGAGTAAAATGGTGGAATGAAGAAAGTGGGAGAAAACGGGAGTACCCCGAGAAAACCCACGAGCACGGTGTTTGTCCACCACAAAGCTCACTTGGCGGGGGCTGGGATCGAACCCGGGACCCCAAGCACCAGAGGTGAACGCTCTACCACTGAGCCACCGCGCCTCCCAAATAGTGAATTGAAACTAAATTGTCCACAATAATGTAAATGGATTGTGTGTGTGTGAAATAGTTACCTATAATGAGCAACCAAGACAATATTACGTGAGTAGACATTTATAGACTTTATAACATTTCAGAAAATAAATTGTTTTCACAGAAATTAGTTATGTAGCGCTCCCTAGCAGAATGCTCCCGATTTTTGGTGACTGAATTTGATCTAACTTTGACCTAAGTTTTCCGGAGATACATAGATTATCTCCACTTTATAGGTTCAGATTCGCGTACATCCTGTATGAGATTTACCATTGTTATTTTTTTTTTCCTACTAGATAGCACCATTAATACTCCTCATTGTGAATATAAACAACTAAAAGTAGTACTGATGGCACAGTCCGTCAATCTTCTATTTCAGTGTTCTAACTTATTAAATTAAAAAAAAAAAATTCGTCGCTTTGCATGAGTAAAGTTGTGAATTTACGAAATACATATTTTTCTGAAGTCATGGCAATTGTATTAATTTGAAAGGGATGTTTGTATGATACTTTTTATATTGCTACTCTCACTATTTCATTGTAATAATAGAATATTGAGTGTCTGTTATTTATCTTATTGTGCTCTGAAATTAAACTTCACTTTCTGCTCACTTTTATATTGACTGTTCGCTTCTATATTCATGTGTAAGACAAAAACTTGACATTTACAACATTGGTGCTGAATACTAAATTGTCGTAAGAGTTGACATTTTGAAGTTATTAAATACGTTTCATCCGTATGCATGTTTTTTTCTATAAGTTAAATTGTGTAAAAAGTTTTCAACAACTAAGAATGTATGTGTATATTGACTATGTATATGTATAATTTTATCAAATTTGCAGAATTAAGACACATTCAAAAAGTCACACATTAAAGAATTATCTTCTTTAGCGATCATGGGAACTCGGATAGTACTACATTCCTCCACATGCTCTATGAAGTAAAAACAGTGGAGTTGGCAAAAAATGTAATGCATTTCCTAGGTTGGTTTCTTCAGCAAACAAACGAAAGTAACATTGAAAAAAAAACTACCAATAACATTGATTGTTTAAAAGTAAGATGTATTAATCTATCCAAATTGGATCCTAGTTTTCATCAGATTTGCTGATTTATTTTTGCCACCACATTTCACATCATATAAAAGATATGTAACCTTGGCAGATAACTTAATCACAAGAAATAATTTATGGTGATTATTTGCTCTAACATTAACTAAATATTGAAAAATATTATTTATATGCATGAAATTTTTTCGCTGCATTAACACAGCACAATCGATACAATGTTACTTTCAGTTTCCAATGTTGGCGAGTGGTGGAAAAACTCCAAAACAACTAGCACAGAATATTCTTCGTCGTGTCGTGGTGGATGAAGTTGCTGAGCTGTATAGCCTCACAGGAAAGTCGGGAATAAATTGTGTGAGGAAGCTGTCGTTTGTGGAGACACAAACCTACAAGTTTATTGTTGGTAAGATTTTTTTGTGCATTTTTTTTTAATCGTGATCGCATTGTCTTCAATGCTTGATAGTTTATAGGGTGTTTATTGGGAAATGGCAATAATTAGGTTGTGCTCAAGCATGTCCAGAACAAGAAGTCCATATAAACTTTGTTTCAGGGATATTACTATATGAATTTGGTACATGTGGACAAGGAAATGTGTACATTGGAGTTACGTTGAAACAGTTTCATTAATTTTATGTTCCCGCTGTTATTTACCAACACTGTACACCTTTTCTTTCAACCACCCATACAGTAGCCCAAGGGTGTTAGAACAGGTGCCTAGGTGGCCATTAGACTAGCCCAAAACATCCAATCCAACGACTAGTATTTTGCGTGAAGGCACTGGGTGATAGTCGAGTGAAAACGGTTCACCGTCCATTTGGTATCACATGATGCGTAGAAAGAATACTATCCTCCAAATACGGAGGGAAAGTATTTTGCAAAAGATGAAGGTATGGTGCACTGTCAACACGAAAGTTCCATCTGGTAACTGTTCGCATGAAGCATGTTGGTTTTCCGCGGACCATTGGTGCCAATTATGAGTAGTGTTAATCCTGTAGTATCCTCCTCAGTCCTCTTTACATTAGTTACCATTCTCGTGTCTTATAGTATCACAGTACGCATTTCAACATAATTGCAGTGTACCCTTGTCACCATGCATTAAACTTCATGTAGTGATATATCTGAAACAAAGGTTTAAAACGTATATGTTTATGTAAACTTGATTGTTGTAGTCGACAAATCTGACCGCCTCTCAAATTATTGACCTTTCCTCCTGAAGCACCCTGTATATTGTTTCTTTTTGAGTAACAAATTGTTCTTTGATATAAAATATACTGTTTTGCAATAGAATGTAAGTTGAGTGTTTGTAGTAACACAGACCCCACCAAAAACAAAACAAACAGAAGAAAAGTGAGATGAGTACAGTTATGTTTAATTATTTCAATAAGTGAGGAATTTTTAATTTGATAGGTTCTTTTTCTGGCGTTAGTAGAAGCCATAAAATTCTACTATATTTACTCAATTATACCGCTGAATTGTTCCAAATTTTATTACCTTAAAACAATGATTCTCATTATAAACAATAATTTTGAAAGGCATGTGAAACATGGCCGTTGGTTCAATTCCAGATCACACAAAATATTTCCAATCCTCTCCCCACATTATTTAAACTTGTAAGACGAAAATATCATACGTCGTATATGCTTTGTAATGACTGCACTTTTTTATTTACTTAAAAAGTCACTGACAATTGCTGCAAATGATAAAAATGTCAATTAGATTGAGAGGGGAGTCATTGGTGTGGTGAGTGACTCACTGCTGGGAATGACAATTTCAGCAATCTTCAATACAGAGAGGCAGTGGGAGGGGGGGAAAATCGGAGCATAAACTTCTCTGTATGCTGTATGCGAAATAGTTTTTCTTTATCTGTTCCGTATAAAAATTGCGTGAAGTATTATACTCTCGTAAATACAGCAAATATCTCATTACCAAGGTATCATTCAGACGGAAAAGGATTGCATACCAAAATTGTTGTTAGGGTTTCTCTTTCTCACTTTTGATGTTCTTATTTTAGGATTTAAGTTTACTAATGAATGTATAATTTCATATATATCAACATAGTCATATGTACATTTTTTTCTAGCATCTGCAAAGAAATTATATCCTGAGTGTTCGGAGGAGCAAATCAGGGAAGCGATAAGTGATTGGCTGCACCACGCCAAAACAAGGAGGTCACGAAGGTACGTATCACCTCTGATGTTTGGTTTTCATGTATTCGTAAGCCTTTATTTTAATATTTACATGCAATTTTGCAGCAGTTTTCAAAATAAGAACGGTTAATAAGTGGTCTCCAAGCTTTAAATTGTCACTATAATCTACATCAGAAGTCGGCAACAGGGCGGACATTTTTGCATACTTGGGACCTAGCGGGCAAGGAGGTGCGGAACTGTGCTTTTACCTTGAAATATGTGCGAGTAGCTAACGGAGTATAAAATGTGTTTGCTCTCGTAGGTAATTTATAAGCAGAAAAAAAAAAACCTTTGACGCAGTCATTCTTTCAACTTTATTCTCTATAATTTATACGCACCTATTCTCAACGTGTATATTAACGCTCTCCAGCGGCGTTCTCATTTTCAAAGGGGACACTAGAACAAAACTGGGCGATTCGGGGGTGTTTGAGATTTCATGATCTTTAAGACTTTTTTCTTATTCTGCGAGAACGATTATGTATTTTACAAACTATTAGAAATTTGTAGACTTATATGACACAAACAAACTTTTTCTTTTTTTTTTAACGGTTAATATCGACGGAAAAGAAAGGAACATTTCATTTTTTTTTCGTCTTGTACAGTGTTCAATATAAATATCGCAACTCGACTACAGTTTTAAGATTTTATCTTATGCAATACATTTGAAATCAATGTTCTGCAGGTTGCTGCATAATCAATCTAACCTTAAACTAACGCCTGATAGGCAGGTAACCAGCGAAATATTGATTTCAAATGCATAAATTAAAGTATTGTACTACTATAGAGTTGCGATATTTATGTGGAACACTGTACCACCTGATGATAAAAAGAAATTGACTCATTGATAGTAAAAGAAATGTTTCTTAAGAATCTTACTAGTATTGTTTAAATTCAAAATGTACATTATATTAGTTGAAAAAAAGAAGAAACCTTTACGTCAGGATTGCAACACTGAGTTAGGAAGGAGGATAATCCGATGTCCCGTCATTGCACTATTCGATTTACAGGCACGCAGACAGAGAATATGGATTTTGCCGATCGCTTATCTAGGATATAGGATCTTTTTTTCTTACACAAATTTGCCACTGTGTTTTTGCATATTTTGGGTTAAATTTTAAGCAGTACTTAGTCTTCCAGTGTCTCAGTATCTAGTAACATGACTTGAAATATGAATATCTAAAAAAATTTATTAATAATGCCATTGTACTTGATAGCAATAAGATATATAAATTTGTTTCACTGTGAGTCATATAAGTCAGGGGCGCACTGACAGGAAGTCCGTCGGATCTGAACCCCTATAACGTTTAATTTGTATGAAAATGAATATAATTTCAAGGGCAGGTACGTAACTTATTTGCATTTCATACTCTAAACCATCCTCGGCCGCTCGCAGAGAGGAATACAGAGTGCACTACTGTATATACTTCTGCCTATCTTGCATAACGTGGTAGAGATCAGCCAGTTATATACAATTGATAATATGGAAAAGGCAACGTTTTTATTGGTTGTTCATGCCACAAAAATAAATCTTTTTCATCTTGCTTGCTTCTCTGAATATTGTTTCTTACTTTCAACCCACTTCCCGTAGCTTAGGTAACATAAAACTTCCATTTGTGCTAGATTTTTCTTCGTTATGCGTTGCCTCACAGCTTTCGTCTTCATTTTGAACTTTTCAGAAGGCATTCGAAGTGTAGTGTTTCGATCATCCGTGAACATTCACCTCAATTTCTCTACCAAATTCACTTCTCATAGTTCTTACTGCATCCAGTCTTGAGTTTATTCTCATCCTTCACTGTCCGTACGAATGAGCACGGGGTGAACAAGCATGCTCATACATTTACTCCTGTTGTAATAACTCAGTTTTACGTGTACTTAAACCCACACTTGTCAATGTCATTCAAGGTCAGTGCATTTAGTACCATTTACTCATGAGATGTTCTACCAGTGTTTTCAACACACGTTTGCACAGGATTGCCACCTGTCGATAAAAAGCCAGCCTCGTTTTCAAATTGCTAATTTAAATACTCTTACTGGAATTGATTCAATACCCTAAGAAATCTTATTTCAGAGATGCTGATGGTGGTGATTTATTGAGCTTAAATGGTAGTCTTTAGCTTTGTTTCTGGAGAAAATGGTATGGCATGTATAATTTGGATGGACCATATTTAAATTCTTAATCTCAAACTATGCTAAGAATATGACTGTGATTTAGTTTAAATAGATTGATTTAGTGTCTGCACTTACTGTATTACTTTTAAAACTTCTCTTTACAGGATGCAGAGGGCTGAGGCCAAGGATTTATCGGAGAAAGTAAATTAAAAGAAAGAAAAAAAAACTACAACCATCTTGTAGATTACTTTTTATATTTAATAAGAAATAAATGTATAGATATATATATATAATCAGTTGTTATCAATGTTGTAATACCTACTATTTCCATAAAATTACAGCGGAGTTGCACCAAGTTACGGTTAATAGAATATATAAACATTTTTGCACTTGGATTTTGTTTAAAATCTAATTTCACTTGTGATTGAGTTGAGGCCACTTTGCTTTATCAAGCATATATTTTAAATCTGAAATAGCTCCATGATGGCTTTTGATGAAATCATACTATGTAAAAGCTATGTTGACAAACCAAGCACTGTATTAAAAGAAAAAAATATATATGCAAACCACAACTGTTTATAAGTTCAGAACCTAATTATTCAGACAAGTATGAGTTTTTTCTTTCTTAATATTTTCAGTATCATATATAGGGGTCGGAAGTTAAAGATAGTTTTTCCCAAGTGCCCGAAGGTAAGAGGAACACCATAATATATGTTAATTTCGGGTATTTTTAGGCCAGAAAATGCTTAGTTTTAAGTCATATTTGGCTTATTGGTCCCCATTACCCTTTAAGTCTTAACAGCTGGTTTTGGTACTTGACCTTTTTTCAACTACAGTTTTGCTGCCCATTCTCAATTAGAAACTCTTAAACATAGTTTTCTGTAATAATCTCTGACAATAGGAACCCTTGAATGACTGGAGCAGGTATAGTAGGTATGACCAGACAGTAGATGCTTGTGAGGATTGTCCTCCAAGTAGTTCAAAATGAACAGCAGAAACAGGGCGACGAAAATGCAAATTTGCAATTTTTTTTCTGTTCAACATATCACCAGAATTGTGTATTATTTAAATATTATACACATTAAGTGTATCATTATTGATTTTATCATATTTTAAGTATTTTTTTTCCAAATTTAGGTCATTTTCTTAATATGTTTAGGCTTTATAAAAATTTTTTTAGGTAAGGTCTTCAACTTCCAGGCCCTAATGGTACGATACCCAATATGCTGCATAGCAAAATGAAAAGTCTATAATGATATATGTGTAGGAAGAAAGAAAAATATTGTCTAAATGCTCGTGACAGTGGTTTGTTAATATATACGCTACTGATAAACAAAGTTTCGTCAGAGTACCATATTGTCTCGTCTTCAGGTGACGAGAATATGCTGTAGCTGCCTTTTGAGGGGGGGGGGAATTGGAATATAGAACTTTGGGATTACTGGCCTGGAACGTTAATGGTGCGGTAGAGTAGTGCACGAGTCAGTAATTTTGGGTAAGTATATAATTGCTTTTTCGTTACATGTAACTCTGTTACTTTTCAAGAAGACGTTTACAATGTTGTATTTGAACTGCGTAAGGCACCAAATATATAAACTCCTTTTTTTTCGTTGTATCTCTAATATGCTTTTACATCACCTCTACACTACGAGGAAATCACCTGTGTCCTACATGAAAATCCTCTCGGTACTGCGTGTAAATCAAATGTGCGGAAGGTGTAAATCACTTGTGCAGGACGTGTGCATGGTAGGTATTGCGCATCCGAAGATGTTGAATAGAACCTGTGACGCTTATGTGCATCACATGTACAGGCGTACATTTATACAGATGATGCACATGTTGCATCCGTGCAATTGTACATGTACTACATGTAAATCACCTCTGTCGTTCATGTAAATCAAATACGTGCTACGTGTAAATCAACTGTGCGAAAGGCGTAAATCACTTGTGCAGGACGTGTGCACTGCACATGTACTGTGCACGTGAAGATGTTGAATAGGACCTGTGACGCTTATGTGCATCACATGTACAGGCGTACATTTATACAGATGATGCACATGTAGCATCCGTGCAATTGTACATGTACTACATGTAAATCACCTCTGTCCTACATGTAAATCAAATACGTGCTACGTGTAAATCAACTGTGCGGAAGGCGTAAATCACTTGTGCAGGACGTGTACACTACACATGTACTGTGCACGTGAAGATGTTGAATAGAACCTGTGACGCTTATGTGCATCACATGTACAGGCGTACATTTATACAGATGATGCACATGTTGCATCCGTGCAATTGTACATGTACTACATGTAAATCACCTCTGTCCTACATGTAAATCAAATACGTGCTACGTGTAAATCAACTGTGCGGAAGGCGTAAATCACTTGTGCAGGACGTGTACAATACACATGTACTGTGCACGTGAAGATGTTGAATAGGACCTGTGACGCTTATGTGCATCACATGTACAGGCGTACATTTATACAGATGATGCACATGTTGCATCCGTGCAATTGTACATGTACTACATGTAAATCACCTCTGTCCTACATGTAAATCAAATACGTGCTACGTGTAAATCAACTGTGCGGAAGGCGTAAATCACTTGTGCAGGACGTGTGCACTGCACATGTACTGTGCACGTGAAGATGTTGAATAGGACCTGTGACGCTTATGTGCATCACATGTACAGGCGTACATTTATACAGATGATGCACATGTTGCATCCGTGCAATTGTACATGTACTACGTGTAAATCAACTGTGCGGAAGGCGTAAATCACTTGTGCAGGACGTGTACAATACACATGTACTGTGCACGTGAAGATGTTGAATAGGACCTGTGACGCTTATGTGCATCACATGTACAGGCGTGCATTTATACAGATAATGCACATGTTGCATCCGTGCAATTGTGCATTTACTGCGTGTAAATCACCTGTGTTCTACATGTAAATAACCTCTGTCCTACATGTAAATCACCTGGGTATTGCGTGTAAATCACCTCTATCGTACATGTAAATCACCTATGTGCTACATGTAAATCCCCTCTTTCCTACATGTAAATCATCTGGGTACTGCGTGTAAATCACCTGTGTGCTACGTGTAAATCACCGCTGTCCTAGATGTAAATCACCTGTGCACTACATGTAAATCGAATACGTGTAACGTGTAAATCAACTGTGCGGAACGTGGAAATCATTTGTGCAGGACGTGTGCACTGCACATGTCCTGTGCACGTGAAGATGTTGAATAGGATTTGTGATGTATATGTGCATCACATGTACAGGCGTGCATTTATACAGATGATGCACATGTTGCATCCGTGCAATTGTACATGTACTACATGTAAATCACCTCTGTCCTACATGTAAATCAAATACGTGCTACGTGTAAATCAACTGTGCGGAAGGCGTAAATCACTAGTGCAGGACGTGTCCAATACACATGTACTGTGCACGTGAAGATGTTGAATAGGACCTGTGACGCTTATGTGCATCACATGTACAGGCGTGCATTTATACAGATAATGCACATGTTGCATCCGTGCAATTGTGCATTTACTGCGTGTAAATCACCTGTGTTCTACATGTAAATAACCTCTGTCCTACATGTAAATCACCTGGGTATTGCGTGTAAATCACCTCTATCGTACATGTAAATCACCTATGTGCTACATGTAAATCCCCTCTTTCCTACATGTAAATCATCTGGGTACTGCGTGTAAATCACCTGTGTGCTACGTGTAAATCACCGCTGTCCTAGATGTAAATCACCTGTGCACTACATGTAAATCGAATACGTGTAACGTGTAAATCAACTGTGCGGAACGTGGAAATCATTTGTGCAGGACGTGTGCACTGCACATGTCCTGTGCACGTGAAGATGTTGAATAGGACTTGTGATGTATATGTGCATCACATGTACAGGCGTGCATTTATACAGATGATGCACACGTTGCATCCGTGCAATTGTACATGTACTATACGGATACTGTACGTGTATTGTGCTGTCTGGGACAATGCTAGTTTATCAATGTCTTAGACCTCAAACACTGTTTTAGTGTTATTTGATTTTTAGTATTTAAAAAAAATGGATAAAGTAATTGTGCGAACACAATGAAGCATATTTATCAACATTTATTGATAAGCAAGTCATTACACAATATACTCTAATAATAATAATAATAATAATAATAATAAATATGGATTAAAGGTTCTTATATCACATCATTTGTGGACCTCTCGTGAAGCGGAAATATTCTGATAACTTTCTGATCGGAAAATGAAATCTTTAACGTCCCAGGATTATGCCCTAGGCAAGGGAATGATGATGGAAGAATTAATGGAATGAGGAAATGGGAAGAAACGGAAGTACATCGAGAAAATCCATTGACAAGATATTGTTCACCACAAACTTACTTGGGCGGGACTCGAACCAGAGATCCTACGTACCAGAGGTAAGCGCTATACTACTGACCCATCGTGCCTGCCCTCGTGTCATCGACAACACCAAGGGGGTCATAGGGCAGTTGCAACTAGCAATACTCTTGAGGTGTTCTTGTCTCAAAAATGTCATGAAAGTGATATCTCGACTCGAAAGATGTATCTGATAGTCTTGGAAGAGCTCTGTCATATCTCGAATCTCGTCACAAAAATTCTGTCTCGTCTCGTGCGAATCTTAGTTGTAACCGTTTTTTGGCTCCATACTATCGTCTTTTACCGTTAATCTTTATTTACTAAAAGAAATTAAACTATATTATACATTCTTCAATATATAAATTTGGTTGGAAAAAGAACCATTTCCAATCCAATGAAATGCTCTCTAACGACACAGTTCCATACTTGTATTCTCAATAAATCACACGGAGAGAGGAAATAACAGAGTAGGAAACGTGTCGCTGACTAAAGATGGTTGTAATAAGAAACCTGTCGTTGACTAAAGATAGTTGTGATAGGAAGCCTGTCGCTGACTAAAGATAGTTGTAATAAGAAACCTGTCATTGACTAATGATAGTTGTGATAAGAAACCTGTCATTAACTAAAGATAGTTTTGATAAGAAACCTGTTATTGACTAATTATAGTCCTGATAAGAAACCTGTCGTTGACTAAAGATAGTTGTGATAAGAAACCTGCCATTGACTAAAGATAGTTTTGATAAGAAACCTGTTATTGACTAATGATAGTCGTGATAAGAAACCTGTCGTTGACTAAATATAGTTGTGATAAGAAACCTGTCGTTCATAGTTGTGATAAGAAACCTGTCATTGACTAAAGATAATTGTGATAGGAAACCTGTCATTGACTAAAGATAGTTGTGATAAGAAACCTGTCGTTGACTAAAGATAGTTGTGATAAGAAACCTGCCATTGACTAAAGATAGTTTTGATAAGAAACCTGTTATTGACTAATGATAATCGTGATAAGAAACCTGTCGTTGACTAAAGATAGTTGTGATAAGAAACCTGTCGTTGACTAAAGATAATTGTGATAGGAAACCCTGTCATTGACTAAAGATAGTTGTGATAAGAAACCTGTCGTTGACTAAAGATAGTTGTGATAGGAAGCCTGTAGCTGACTAAAGATACTTGTAATAGGAAACCTGTCGCTGACTAAAGATAGTTGTAATAGAAAACATGTCGCTGAATAAAGATAGTTGTGATTCTTACGTTAAGATGTAAGAATAACATTTCTACATTTTCCTAATTATGTGTTTTCTTTGCAGCTGATTCAAGATGGATTTGAGGCCATTGAGTATCTGAACCTCGGTGGAGGATTGGGCATAGATTATGAACACCAGAATAAGCACCCAAAGCCGAAAGAGCTTACAAACCAAGTGAAGGATATTTTGAAAAAGTATAAATTCAAGCTTATCTTAGAGCCTGGGCGATCCATTATTGGAAACACAGGTATTATTGATAAGAATAACTTTAACATAAAAGCAACAGGTGTCATTGGATTCTCGGTATTGTGATTGAGTTTATTTTAATGATGTATTATCTGTTTACTAATGATAATGGCATTGCCATTTATCTCAAGGTTACTAGATTTATCTAGAAAACCGGAAGAAATCTAAATGATCTACAATCATCCGAAATGTGCCCAAAAAATTATATATTTAAAATCATAATAATTATGCCCAATTAAAATATAGCTGCAGTGAGGAATGTAATGTTATATATAGATACTAAAAGTCGATTTTCTTGAATGAGCATGACACATATGATGATTTTGCATTGGTAACATATTCTTAAACTGCACTAAGTATCCAGCGTGTAAGGTGGGCCATGGAGTGTAAAGTTGGTGAAAGTAGAGGAAGTGTGGGTAATTTGGACCCCATTTTTATTTTTAAACAGAAATTTGTCAATATACACATATATTGAATACTATTAGAAGAAAACAATTCTTTGTTTATTTGTGCAATGTTTGAACACAACAATTTTACTTACGTCATGTTAAGTTTTCAGTTATTCATTGTTTAATAAAAAATGGCGAGTTTTGCCCGTTAGCAAAATGGTCAGATAAAGTGGACCCCCGGATCACAAAAACATAAGTTATAAAAATAGACGAACAATAACTAAAATAAAAGTGCACTGCGCGCCCTTCATTTACTTTTATGTCAGATCAATTAACAATTCAGTATCATTTGAGCACTACTTAACTATGCCGAGCTGGGCAATATGTTATCTATTCTTTACACAAATCACAAATATAACGCTTAAGAATATCTAATCCAGTGCATGTTTCATGCCACCACTCAAAACACTGTACGCACTGGATCCACTTCTCACCTCCATAAGCTTCACTAAATTGTATACCACAAAGAACGCAAGAAGCATCATTACTCTCAAGTTGGTCATCATTCGCATGAGTGGAACGAGTGTTTGCTTCTTTCGTCGTGTCTGAACCATGTCCAAAATTTAAACGACGAGATTATTTTAAACGTTTAGTTGATGCTGCTAACACTTGTTGTCTGAAAGAGGCTGAATGTAACAACACATGCAGATCCCGTAGCTCTGACACATCCACCACATGTTGCAGATGGAAAACATGGTGCTGGTGGTAGCAAGATTTGGGAAGGAGGATCTCGAAATCCGGAGTTTTATGACGTGGAAGGTTGACATATGACATCAGAATCAATAGGCACCACTGATAACAACTTCATAAATGTTACATTATTCGTGTAATAAATAGGAACACAAACAATAAAACACTCTACTGAAAAGATCGAGATCTACTCCAGTTAAACGCCATAATGAGGTCCACTTTAGCCGCCAACAGGGATGTTACATGTTTCTTGAATAAATTGCATGGTATTCATTTGAAGGTCACACCAAGCTAATGTAACATTCGTGATACAACATTGTTTATGTAACCTGCATGTACAAATTATAAGAAGAAAACCGTAAACAAACATACCTTTAGAAAAATGTTAGAATCTTCTTCACACATATAATAATATCACCTGACTCGACTTCAGTGGCCTCCTTACTGAAAGTTCACGTAGATGACTCGGGACGAGAGTGACACCTTCTGACAATATTACCAATTCGCTGTTCTTATTTATTCCGAAGAAAAACAGGGGGCCCACTTTACCTGCCGGGTCCACTATACCTGCACTTCCTCTACCTTTGTTAAGTTTATAAGAGAAGTTAGAATTTTTGGGACGAGTGTAAGATGTTGACAAATCTTGGGATTACTCGATGTCTTTTTATCTGATGTAACGGGTTAACTGCAACGAGTGGGACGTGTAGACTATTCCTCTCCAAATCAGAATGCCGACTATTGTCTATATGGAGTGTGCGAATAGACGCTGGAGTTTCCCGCTCACCTGCATTTTTACGGAAACGTACTTAGCTGTCACAGAAATAACTTTCATCACTGAACACTACCTCCTGTATTTATTTTCCCTCTACAGTTTCTACCAGTAACACCAAAGATTTTTCGCCAATGGGTAGATTTTTCGCCAATGTCAAGGGTAATTGTACGAAAGAAACACAACCTACTTTCCTTCAATAATAGATTGTTTACCGTTTGTCCTCTTTCATAGAGGCCATGGTGTCTGTTCGCAGTGGCATTCAGTGTCCTGCCAGTTAGGATGTCTCAAAGGATTCTTCTATCAAGGGATTTTCAGATGCATTCCAGACACGGACTGGCATTCCAGACACGGACTGTGATCTACTCTATGATTTGTCATGTTGTTCGACGATCTTCAATTAGTACCTACGTACACTATACAAGTAGCTTGCTCTCTACGGTTGAAGATGTACTGAGACTGAAATTATCATCAAGTGTTCTCTACAGACACACATCTGTAGTCTGAATTTCGTTCGAATTGGACGATCTATGAAGAGTATTCTTAAATTCATTTCTGTAATGAGAATCCACTCACAAGATTTATTCTATGGACAATACTTTGATAGAAACATTTATGTATACTGTTGTTAATTTCTTATCATGAAGATGATTTATTGTAGCAGAGTGAATTAATGTAACAACACATGAAAAAGTACATGTACAAAGGGAGCAATTATGGTTGAAAATTTTGGTAGCGAATTTCAGTCAAATTTCAAAATAATTTCTATAGAATCAATTATATTTAGGAAATGTTCCTGGAGTCTCTTGAAATTTGTGGTGAAAGTTGGTATTTGCACTTAAGTGTTTTCCGAAATATGATTGAAATAGCCATTTTGGTAGTTTACGTGGCAGTACATTTAGAATGAGTAAAATAGCAGCTAACAAAAATCAAGAATCATTATTTTGAATATATTTGAAAGCTGTTATGATATGTTTACATTTCACGTTTATAATAACGATATTTTCTATCAGAAAAGAAATTGCGATACAGTTAACTTATATTTGATGTTCGAAAGTGCCGTAAAACTGCTATCAGTCAGAGAGATATATCGTAGTAGTCAATCGTGGCTATATGTTTATCGTACGCACCTCTGGCGCGGGACATTCGTGTTCCATTTCCCGATGGTAACTCATATGGTTCGTATCCCACGTTAAGCTGTAGGTCCACATCTCAAATAACTTCGTTACGGAAGCTGGCGCTAAACTGCAAATCAACCAAACATACAGAAAAAAGATGTAACATTAATGTCAGAACTAAACGCAGTATAATATATATTTAGCATTGTTCTGTTTAATCGTTGTAGGCATTATTATGGGTGACATACTGGGCATCAAAGTGACTCCACAGAAAAATTTCTTGGTCACCGACATTGGAATGACTAATATAATCCGACCGTGCCTTTATGATGCTTACCATGAGATCGTTCTTGCTGAAGTTCCTGAAAGCCAAAACGTACGTATTCAACTCTGAATATAGAAGTAATTGTATAATACTGATAATCGTATAGTATTGAGATATTGCATAAAGTAATGTATTTTCCCGCAAAAGAAAAGGTTTTTTACGTTCAATGTGAACTATGCTACAAAACCATTACATTCTGAAAGGCTCCAGCTCCACTTACCAACCCACCTTCTCTAATTCGCTACCAAAATTTTCAACCATAATTGCTCCCTTTGTACATGTACTTTTTCATGTGTTGTTACATTCATTCACTCTGCTACAATAAATCATCTTCATGATAAGAAATTAACAACAGTATACATAAATGTTTCTATCAAAGTATTGTCCATAGAATAAATCTTGCTCCCGGCGGCTGCAAGAAAATAGGTAGAAAACACGTTTTGCTCAGTCACGCTAAAAGTGTGGTTACATTATACGTAAAGGTAGGCGTTTAAAGGATCGCTCTGCAAGGCAGGTTAAAGCAAGAAAGAGATAAGCCATGACACGTGGACAGTCGGTAACATTAAGATTGTCACTTACGCTATGTTGCCAAATCTCTTATGGACATCAATCAGTGTTGCAGACTCCATATTAAAATAACTAAAACCTTTGTTCGGTCGTTACTCATTCCTATACAACAATAAATGTCCATAATTATCTTTTATTAATTAGTATTCTTCGCACTTTTAGTATTTATTGTGGATGCTGTTGACGTTTTGGCATTACAGAGCTTCTTCTGTATATACTTAGAGCACAACATAAATACATTATGGAGAAGGTTTTTCCATGCTAAAAACTTCGGAGTAGCTTTTACCATATATGATCACTGATCACTGTTATTTGAGAGATGAAGAAATCATCACTGTGCCACGGCATTGCTCTTCCTCACAGAGTAATGTACTACGGTATTAGACATAGCTGGAGGTGCTGATAGGAGATCCTCTACCAAAAGAAGTTAAGTGCCGGCGTGCGTAGTCACCAGCATCCCAAACGATTCATTAACACGAGTTTTGGATGTCTTATCTCACCACGGAGTTTGAACGAGGCATTGTCAGGAGTTTGTGAGGTAGGCAACTATGGCTGTACCTAGCGGAGGAGAGCGAAGTCTCCCAAGTCATCCTTTCAATCAGTAGAGCATCCATAAGTCGTAAGGCACGACTGTAAAGGAAGGCTAGTTACCCATCTTATAACGGGTAAACAGGTGAGATAGATGTTCAGCTACTCATATCTTTGCGCTGTATGTGGATTGACTTAATGGATCCAATAATCTGAATATGAGTTGTTTTCAATACTACATTTACATCAGGTATGTAATTTATCTGTCGTCTTCTGTTGCACGAACGATAAACAGGAAGACTTTTTGTAATAATAATATTCACCATTTTCTAATACTATTTCTCATATGATTCAGGGGTAAAAGTGCGGGGGGATGCCGTTCCCCACCTCGAAAAAATATGTAAGGCGTCCCCCAAGTTTCTTAAAAAAATACAATGGGCAAAGATAGGCAGGGGGAACGGCATGACGTCATGCCGCTACCTACCGTCCCCCCACCTTTTCAGATCCACTTTTACCCCTGATATGATTTAACTTTTCTTTAAAATATTGTAGCTCCGGATATTGCACTCGCTAATGCTCTCATCTTTGCTGCGAGCGGTCCCGGCTTCGATGCCCAATGGAAACTTTTTGCCGGAAAGATATAATTGCTTTTTCAAGCCAGTTATCCTAAGTGAGATATTTCCGGGTTTTCCTTATTTATACCAGGCAAACACGGGGATGATATTTAACATACAGCTATCAGGACGGTTTCTTCCTCCGCCATTCCTTTCTTCTTTACCTTCTTTCCTCGATAGTCTAGGGACGTCATCCCGTCATAGGTGAGGACTTAAGAGTCAAGATCCCAGTAATATCCAGAAATACCGTATGTATAAATAAATAAATCTTTAAAATATTATGATGGTTGTTAATGAAATTAACTTTTATATAACAATGTCCCGCTTCGAACAATTAATAGAGGACGGCACACTGGCTCAGTACAACGCGTACGTTTGATGTACGAGGTCTCTAGTTCGGTCGTCGGCTAAGTAAGCTTGTGGTGAAGAACATCGTGTCAGTGGGTTTTCTAGGACACGCCCTTTCCTCCCACATTCTTATTCCACCGATTCTTCCATCACCATTCACTTGCCTTAATCACTCGTCTCTCTTACAAGCAAGGTCCACAACGAGGCACACTCAGATCCGACTCAAACTTCGTCCAGAGGACACATAATGGAAAACAAGAAAAAATGCCAAATTGGAGCTGCCCAATGCCAGAAACACCGGAGTTATGCTCCCCCAAGCGACAATATGATCTAAGGTAAACGTCGCAAAATACCCGTTTATGTCGAAAACGGAAAGGGCGAGAAGCACCGGGATGATATCAAAAAGATACCTGATATGTTATAACAATGTTTTGGCGGCCATCTTGAAAGCCACGATCTTGGATATAGCGTAAGGTATTGAAATGAGAAGTGGGATGTGTGATATATCAATGTAAGGTAAAATGCAAAATGAAAATCAATGATGTAATCGCGAAAAGCATATGTGTAATGGTGAGGACGTGATGAAGTGTAGAAGAAAAAATGAAATTTATTAGTTTTACGTCCCGCGGTTATGCCGACCAGGCTAAAGGAGACGGTGATTATGAGAAATGAATGAAATGTTGGAATGATGAAAGTGTAGAAGACTCGAGTAAAACAAACGTGTATGCGAAGGACAGAAGACGCCACGGCATTGGGTAACATGCCACGGCAATGGTACGCGACAAGTAAACGTAACAGTGTCTGTACATGGAAGTGTCTCCGCATTGGCGCATTATGTCTTTCAAGGATATTGGGACCCGGCTTGGTACAGTAAAAACAACAGTTGCACCCGCGATACGAGCGTTCGTTTGAAGACTACAGGAACTACAAAGGGCTATCTATTGTGAAACAGCATGAAGGCAGCTCGATCGGGAGAGTAGGTAATATAATATTGAATTGGTTACCAAAAGCAGGACCTATCTGGGATCGAAACTCACTCCTGGGCAACGTTTAATACGTTTCTTATTCACTTTTCCTGCTGTTTCGTGAGAACAAAGGACATTTCGGCCTACGTTTGTTTAAACAACAGTATTTCAAACAACGTATGCATGGGTGATAAGACCTAGTCATGTTCTAGCTGACATTTCTTTACGAATGTTTCTTCTCTTTGCGCAATGTGCTACACTGTTTTTCGACGGGAGACGCGGTGACTCTGTGGTAGAGCGTCCACCTCTGGTGGTTGGGGTCCCTGGTTCGATCCCAGCTCGCGCCGTGTGGACTTGGTGGTGGACAAACACCGTGCTCGTGGGTTTTCTCGGGGTTCTCCCGTTTCCTCCAACTTTCTTCATTCCACTAATTCACTCATCTCTCATCATCACTGTCTCCTTTAGCCTAACCGGCATAACCGTGGAACGTAAAGCTCAAAGATTTCATTTCATTTTTTATTTTTCGACGGTCGCAAACAGAATCACAATATCAGTGAAAGGCAGCACTGCGGAGTCGAGTTCCATGAGTTGTTGTAATCTCCCACGAGAGGGCTGATTCACCACACAGTGAAACCACTCGAATTGTGTTTACGGGTTTCACTGGCACAGATGGAACGAAGTGAGCGTGACAGCAGGTGCTAGCCCGTGAGAAGTGATAGTGTCTTTGTGGCATACGCGAGTCAAAACGCGCAATATTCTGTATAGTGAATGTGTCCGCACTATTGTTCATCTAAAAACGCCAGTGTAGACCTGCAATATGAACCCTCTCAATGTGGTGTTAGTTATGCAAAGGGAGCTTTCAAAACAAGGGTACGTTCAATCGACAGAACCGACAGTGGCGGAACGAAAAGCAGCTGAACAACTACGATGTAACAGAAGTAAATGTGGATGAGACTCTCGACATTGATTAATAGTAACCCGGTCCGGCCCAAACAGGTGAAGGGGATGCCGCGGATAGTGGTGACAGCACGCTGCTTTGGAGTGATTCTTCGCCCGAACCACAGGCAACAAACACCGTTCTCGTCCGACAGTGACTATGAGCCGAATGGAAACGAAGGTAATACAAAATATTATACGCTAGAGGACAAAGTTAACATGTTACACTACTGGCTTGACGTAAAAGGCAAAGGACGTCAAACATTCTCACATCGTTCATATCACTCGATGAAACACAGATTCCGCAACTGTCCCTCGGTGAGAACACTGTTTAAATGGAAAGAACAACGCGACAAAGGCTTATTGAAAACAAAACGCGAAGTGTATCGCGAAATCACAGAACATGTGCTGCAACAATTTATAGCTGCGCGACGTGATAACCGCATTGTCCATGACAGTGATCTTAAATTATGGGCAAAGGAGCAGGCTCTGAAGTGTAGTCTCCGTACGTTCAATGCTAGTCACGGATGGATTGGGGCACTCAAACAACAAAACAATATTGTGAGCCGTAAAATCACGTCATATGTCACAATGAAGTATGTACGCGACAAGCAGGATATTGATTTGGTTATTGCTGGGTGGCGTGACGAAACCAAGACCATCATGGAGGGGTTTGAGAATGCAAATATATGGAATGCTGATGAATCCGGTTTTGCGAAAGAGTTGACAAGTGGGCGCACAGAAGAGCCAGAAGAGGATCATCGCACATTCAGGGCTGGGTCCAGTCTGTGCATGAAACGACGCATACGTACACTGTGGTGCCGTTGTTGTCGAAAGCAGGGGTGGTGGCGGATAAACTCTTTGTCATTCTCCAGGAACCCGTAGCTTTAAGTACTAGGGTTCAGGACAATATGTTCGCCGCACCAAATTTAGTGGTATTCTGGACGCCTTCTGGTAAAATGACAAGGGAAGCGTATTCGGTTTTCATCAAAGAATGCGTAATATCACAAGTAGCAGCAGATGCTCCCAGCACACAAAGCCTTCTGTTGCTAGATTCATATGGACTTCACAAGGACAGAGACACATTTGCAAGGCTACTTCATGAAAGTGGTTTCACCGATGATCATATTCGCATCCATATTATACCTGAGGAAACTACTTTGCAGTGCCAACCGTTGGATCTGTATTACTTCCGTATGTATAAACACATGGTACGACGGATTTCGGAGGCATTGCGTGACCATACCAACGTGAACCCTCACCAGCGAGACACCGTCCTTAAGCTGCATTCACTGGTACACAACCAATTTTGTTGTCCACGATTTCATACGACACATCAATGCGGGTGGAAACTAGCTGGATTAGCAGAGGACGTTGCTTTCCAGTACAACACAACTGAGTTTTGTTTCAATCTACGACAGCGTGAATGTTGTAAAGACGAGTGCCCAGAACTTTCTGTGATCAAATGTGCTTGGTGTTTGCGGGAGCTGTGTGTCACCCATTTCTTTACTCACTACCACTAATGCCGAGATTTTCAACAATAGGTACAATCTTATATATCTGTATCTATGTATATGTGTGTATGTAGCATTCCAACTCAAATGTATATGTTTCTCTCTATGTGTGTGCGTGTGTGTTTCTTTGTCGCATCATCCATGTGTTCTGGGTTCCTTTGGCCGTTTCTGTTTCATCGCGTTAACAACATAACTTCAGCTGTTTTTCCATACTCTGCTCGCATGAATTCCTCTTCACGTTAATACCATGCTCGATACGTTATTAGAGTTTGGGCATTGGTTTCAGTTTCTAATTCTACCCGACATCGATCTTTCACAAGACATCCTTCACGTTTCAATACCTTACGATATATTCACGATAACGGCTTTCAAGATGGCGGCCAAGTCTGTGTTATACCATATCAGGTATCTTGGTATCATCTCGGTGCTTCTCGTCCTTTCCGATTTCGACCTAAACGGGTATCTTACGACGTTTACCTTATATCATATTGCCGCGTGGTGCATTATGGTTGGGAGCATAACTCCGGTGTTTCTGGTATTGGGCAGCTCCAATTTGGCATTTTTTCTTCTTTTCCATTATGTGTCCTCTGGGCGAAGTTTGAGTCGGATCTGAGTGTGCCTCGTTGTGGACCTTGCTTGTTAGCCTAATGGACATAACGTGGGACGTTAAACTAAAAGATTTCATTTCATTTTTCGGAGCAATTAGTATTGTGCTATTCCATTCTTTAAAAGCCCCCGCCAAGTGAACTTTGTGGTGGACAAACACCGTGTGCGTGGGTTTTCTCGGGGTTCTCCCGTTTCCTCCCACTTTCTTCATTCCACCATTTCATTCATTACACATCATCACCGTCTCCTTTAGCCTAACCGGCATAACCGTGGGACGTAAAACTCAAAGATTTAATTTTTTCCATTCTTTAACAGCATTTAGAATTCTACTCACTAATATTTTGTATTTAGCGGAAATTTATGCAATTTTAATATCATTGTTTAGTCACTGACTTTTTTTTTTAAAGTGCGGACCGAAACTAATGTGTAACATTGATAATTTTGAGAGAACATTAACCACAAAGTATTATATATAGAACATTGCAGCGCGCTACAGCATGGCGTCCCCTTTTCTTTAGTGTTAAGGCATCACATCCGTCACAAACATGAAACTTGGGCAGTGGCGGATCTAGGCCGGAGCCAAGGGGCCTAGCCTCCCAGTTTTTTGAGCGTCTAAAATAATTGAAGCCATTATTTATATATTTTTGAAAGTTTATAGTAAACTCATAATATACCTGGATTTTGGCTAGCCCTCCCAAATTTTATCTTCTAGATCTGCAACTGTAGTTGAGTTTCTTTGTCTATGCGATAATTTTAGACTTCCGAACTATGCTTGCCACAAGCATGGGAATTCTTATAGAACGGCTATGATCGTTATTTTCTCCTCAGGCATGAAGGCGAAAGGCTTTCTAATGTAGATCGAAGGTCCCAAGGAACGGAAGTGGTAGAAATCGGACATTTCTGGTTTTAATATTAGATTTTTTCATTAGAATAAAAGCTTAAGAGATATCAATAAAGTGTTTTTCGATATCAGATTCAGCATTCCAAAAGTAGATTCTATCGCCTCACTTACAAGCCAATTGCAAGCAAAAACAGGTAACTGTATCTCTTTTGGTCAGAATATTGGACTTCTATAAGTTGAGTTGTTTACCATAGTGTCAAAATGTGAATTTCCAAGCTTTAGACGCGTCTAGAAATTTCCTGCATGCTAGCGACATTTTTTGGCATCAGGTTAAGGCAGCCCAGCTAGCGACAATTATTAAGCTCACTGACACCTGCTGGACTGACAGACTGAGATATCTTCCGTTTATAATATTAGTCTAGCCATAAATTCTGTCACACACTTTTTTGTGAATATATGAAATACGGTTTGATATTTTCAATTTTCTTTTAATATGTTATAACCACATACATTCTTTACAATTGGCACCTATCAAACTTCAAAATGTCCACCACTGGCACGCACACAGGCTTTGAGTCTCTAGGGCCAGTCATCTATTGCAGTACGGAGAGTATCAATCGGAAAATCCGCCACTACTGCCACCAAGGAACGCTTCAAACTTTTAAGTGAAGGGTCTTTTCTTGCAGACCATGTCTTCTAACACTGCCCACAGTTTGTAGTCCAGAGGGTTTAAATCGGGGCTACCAGAAGGCCACTGAGCACTGGAGATGAAATCTGATACATTGGCCTCCAATCACTGTTGTGTGATCCTTGCCTTATGAGCTGGCGCAGAATCCTGCTGGAAGGTCCAGTGATCATTGTTAAACATGGTGTCACTCAAGTCCTTCACAATAGGCTCCAGAACAGTTTCCACATGTACCCTGGCACTTGTTTTTACACCTTGCTCACAAAAGTGAAGTCTGGTGTGGCCTTCATAGCTTATCCCCCACCAAACCATGACTGAGGAGGGGTGATGACCTCTCTGAACTTTAAGAACTTTCCCACGAGCTTCTCGAGAGCTTGCCGCATATATCCTATCATTTTGGCGGTTAAAGTTCTCTTCAATGGTAAAGATTTTCTCGTCGGTAAAGAGGATTTGCTGATGTCCATTGTTGGCGTACCGCTGTAGGAGCTGACTTGCTTTCAGTTTCCACTGCTGCTTCAGCTGTGGTATCAAGAAATGCCCCGTGCTCCGCCGATAAGCTCTGACTTCAGGTCTTCAGAAAGTAACCTGGATATTGATCTTGGGGCCATGTTGAGCTCCCGTGCCATGATCTTCTGCTTGCGGAGTGGATTTCGCCGCAAACGAGCAGCCACTGCTTTAACAGCTGCCACTGTTCTCACACTGCGAGAATGACCATCCCTTGGCCGGTCACGTACACTGCCCGTCTCAGTGAACCGCTGGATTGTCTGGTAAACAAATCTTTTGCTGATTTTCAGATGTTTCAGCAGTTTGAAAATCTCACTTGGTGAATTCCCACCCTTATGCAAGGCAATCACTGCAACTCTATTTTCGTACTCACCCCACTCCATGCTTAAGCGAAGCAGATCCACCCGCTCTCTTTCCCTGTTCGACACACACTGGCCAGGGCTGATCTTGAGCTAAATTGTACCTTGCCACCTGCAGAACAGGTTCTACATTCAAAGCCAAGATTTTATAACAGTATTTATGGCTAGACTAGGTAAGGATTAAGAAAATCTAAATATTTTTCGAAGATATTTATGTAATCTATAACTCGAAATGCTTTGAGGTCTGCATATCTATGTTATTCACATACTTATATTATTTTTATTTATAATAAAGATTTAAGTCATATGAGCACTATTAGTTTAGTTTGTCACCGTCGCATTTACGCTCGAGCAAATGTGAGGGTGCATATTCCTTAGTTGCGCAGATGGCGCGTGGAGTGGTGAGGTGGTATCCAATATTATTTTTAAATAAGAATCAAGGTTTAAATATTTCCTATATATTTTATAAAAATATTTATGAGTATCGGATACAGACTGTGCAGGTATACTAAGATAGATAGGATACTTATCATGACATCCAGTTGTCCATTGCACTTCACAAAAAAATAACTGAGTCTATAATTCTCGTCGCACTTGGTTTCACTCCATGCACTTCATCTTCCAGAGCCTGGTCTCCGGTGCCCCCTCGGTACGGGTTCCGACCCTTCCGCTGCTGCCACTGTTGATGTTCTCTTCTCGGGCCCCACGTGAAGAAGAAGGGCTCTTCTCACTATGATGTATACAGCCTCCTTGGCCGGATCCTGCGCTGCCACCTGGCGAGAAAACTGGGAACCATCCAGAGACGTTTCAGAAGCCTGGGACGATGTGGTGGCGCTGACTACCACAAGTTACAAGACCTGCAGATCTAATCACGACTTTTTGATCATTTGGTATTATAGAGACCGCAAGGAGTCATGAAGCTGGACCCATATCTAACCATTTCAACGTCCAATAGAACGCGTCGGTGTGTCCCAGTAGCCAGCGATCATCCATGAAATTTTGTCACTGTCGTCTCTCGCTTACACAGAGAACATCTCCTGAGGACACAGTTTTGCCGGATTGCCAATAAGTTTCGTGTTGTTTTGTTTATTTTTCTTGTTTTATATTTTTCTTATTATTTTTACACTTTTAATTCAAATAACTGTTAGTGTTTGTGTTATAGTTCTTTCAGTGTGGCTTCTTATCTCTCGTTTACTTTATCTGCAAAGTTCGTCGACATTGTTAGTACACTTCTGCTATTTCACATTTTCTCAAGTGTGCATTCGGAAGGTAGCTCCACGAATCGTATCGAACTGTTCCGATGCATCACAAGTGAGGCAAAGCAATTCTATGATTGGTTTAGAGCCCAGGTTTCACGAGTCGTCACGGTCACCATAGACGAAGTAGTAAACTTTATTCAGAGTATTAAATATTTAACAAAACTTTTATGTTAATTGTATTTGTGTTTAACGTTGTCATTCATTCTTGTAGACAAGAAATTTCGACATTGTTGGTCCAGTGTGTGAATCCAGTGACTTTCTTGGACGTGATCGAGCACTTCCAGACCCTTCCATTGGCGATAGCCTGATAGTGATGGATGCTGGAGCATACTGTAGTGCTATGGCTTCCAACTACAACCAAAGGTGCTTTGCGATGGAAGTTCTTATCGAAGGATCCAGCTATTCCTTTATAAGACGAATGCAAACATTCGAGAACATGATGTCTCTTTTCAAATGATTACAGAAGAATTCAAGTTCGTGTTATTAGTATAGCGAGTGAACAATGTTTTGGTGTCTGAAACATTGAGATTTATATAAATTAATGAACATTCCACTGATATTTATTTACAACAATTTATCTAAAATAAATGTACCATGCCCAAAGGTAAAGAACTAAAAGAAGTATTTCTACTGTAAGACATTAACATGAAAGATATGAATGACATGCTAGAACAAACAGAAGGATTATCTATCGTCTCTCTACGAGGAACTACTGACCTTTTCTTAAACATTAGTCTTAATTTATTAGAAAGAGTTTAGTGCAAAGCTTCCCATGAGAAATCCGCAGAATTTGTTGGTGAAAGTGTCGCTCTAGGCATCGAGCCGTTTTATTTATTCACTTATTTTTAAATTCTAACATTTATTATTCTATTATTATTGAAGTTAATTATTTATGTTTCGATAAATGTAAATTAGTACTCATCTAATCAATAACTATTTTGGGTAATTGTTTGTACCATTATAATTTTTTGTAAATTTTATGTATTTAATTTTCAATGCTTAAAAATTCTGAATTTAACAATGTTCAATTTAAATCTGAAGATCATTGTTAGCAACTGCGTTTTAAAATTCACTATAAATAAATGTATGTATGTATTTGAATATTAAATAATGATTGTCTAAAATAAATTAACTCGAACTATTATATTTTTTACTTGACAATGTAATAACATTTTATATTCTTTTATTTTCAAATTCTGCCGGGAGATAAAGTCATCGTGATTCAGCTATATAGTAAGAAGTGTAAGAATGTTATTGCTTTTGCCATTTTTTAAATATATACAACAATCATGAGTCAGATTCAAAAAAAAAAAAAAGATTAACTATAATGATTCTAGAATTACTTTATTTAATCCTTTCAGGTAATATACCTCAGGAAATAAGACCAATCTTTTTGGAGCATCACTTATTGCGCTTAATAAGAAGAACGGTGGAATTCGACCAATTGCAGTGTGGAACATTTGGAGAAGAATATCAGCAAAAGTTATATGTTCCAGAATTAAAGAATCCGTCGTAAGTTTCCTTTACGCGAACCAATTGGGAGTATGTGTTCCCAATGGAGCCGAAGCCGCAGCACATGCAGCTGGCATTTACTTTTCTACTCCCCATTCACAAGAGGCTTTTCTGAAATTAGACTTTCGTAACGCTTTTAATGAACTGAACCAAGACGCTATGCTACTCACAATTAAAACTAATTTTCCATCGATTTATCACTATGTATATCAATGTTATGCGCAACCAAGTAACCTATTTATAGGTGATAAGATTATCCTCTCGCAACGTAGAGTACAACAAGGCGATCCTCTAGTTCCCGCTTTGTTCGCCATGACAATTCAG
Organism: Thermobia domestica; assembly: GCF_964235325.1. Taxonomy (NCBI): domain Eukaryota; kingdom Metazoa; phylum Arthropoda; class Insecta; order Zygentoma; family Lepismatidae; genus Thermobia; species Thermobia domestica. The sequence goes on along the minus strand of NC_137461.1, from coordinate 284,791,465 downwards.
CCCACAGTGTCTAGGATTAACACTGAATTAAATATATGGTACTTAGATGATGGCACCATAGCAGGAGATCCTGACACAGTTATAAGTGAACTACATAATATTCGTACTATGGTAGCAGACATCGGACTACACTTAAATTTTATGAAGTGTGAAGTAGGATTTTTAGGAATTTCGCAAGATCAAATGGAAGTGTTATATTCACAATTTAAAAATTCAGCACCGGGAATACAACTTATCACAACCTCGTCAGCCTTTCTACTTGGTGCAGCCCTTTCACCTGAGGCAACATGTAATTTGTTAGTCGAGAAAATTAAAAAGTTAGATTTTTTCTTGTCACCTCTGACCCTAGTCTCCGCACATTCAGCTTTTTATCTCCTTCGTGCGTCGTTCTCCATACCAAGAATAATCTATTTTTTTACGCTGTTCTACTTCTTGGCGTGAAGTCGATTTACTAGAGAAGTTTGACACCGTTCTGAAATGTGGACTGGAATCGTTACTCAACTGTAACCTAAATAGCAACGCATGGATACAGGCCTCCCTTCCAGTTGATTCTGGAGGTCTTGGTATTCGTCGGGTTGTAGATTTGGCGTATCCTTCATTTTTAGCGTCGTTCTATGGCTCCCGGCATACCATTGAGATACTCCTCAACCAACTGAATGAGCCTCACATAGAATCCGATGTCCAGGACTGCATATCTGACTGGTATAACCTAGTTGGTTTAAGCCCTCCTGAAATAACGGGCAGAAGTTCGCAATCAATTTGCGACAAGCCAATCATCAAATTATATCAATCAGTGTTATTACAAGAAGCAGACAGTCAGAGGATAAAGCTAGACTTCACGCCTCCTCATCATCAATTTCAGGTGCTTGGCTACAGGCATTACCTTCACACACCCTAGGACTGCACCTTCCAAACGAAAGTTTTCGTATTGTAGTTGCACTTCGCCTAGGAGTAGACATCTGTGAATCACACAACTGCTCTAAATGTGGTTCATCAGTCAATCAGAATGGTCTACACGGTCTGTCTTGTATAAGTAGCTCCGGAAGACATGTGAGGCATTCGAACGTGAATGACATTATCTGGAGAGCACTCACATCGGCGGAAGTTCCATCTGTTCGTGAAAGGCAAAAGACAAGATGGCATGACGCTGGTACCATGGAAGAGGGGAAGGATTCTTCTCTGGGATTTCACCTGCTCTGACACTTTCGCGTCATGTAATCTCACTCTTTCTTCATCTCGAGAAGGAGCTATTACAGCCCGCAGAGAATGCGAGAAAAGAAGAAAATATAAAGATCTGCTCGATAGATACATGTTCGTGCCCGTAGCCATTGAATCGAGCGGCATTTGGGGCCTCGAAGGGCTCAATTTCATCAAAGAAGTAGGCCAACGTATTGCACACCTTACTGGTGACAAGCGGGCTACTACTTTTCTGATACAACGTATCAGCATAGCAGTTCAGTGAGGAAATGTGGCTTCCATTTTAGGTACATTACCTCCTGGAAAATTATTAGAAGAAGTTTTCCTTTTATAACTGACTATTCAGAATTTACTGTTTATCTTTCTGTAAAAAAAAAAAAAAAATAGCACATTACTTTTTACATTCTTAATAATACAACTGAAAAATGTGTACTTCATCAGATTATAACTAAATGTTAATTGCTTTAATTATTAACAAGTGCAATTGAATATTTTGAACGTTTAAAAAAAGTATATGAATGAAAACATCAATATTGGAATATGATATATTTAAATTTATTGCAACAATAAAACAAATTTTAAAAAATTGATAATGTATTATAACTTAGCCAAATACTAACATAAAACTGATTAAGTACAATTTCAAAAAAAAATAAAATAAAATAAAAAAAATAAATGAATGTCTCGTAAGAGAAATAATAAAAGGAGAAAGCTGTCTACAATATTAGTATATATAGTTTTCTTTCTTTTTAATGTATGGCAAAACTTCCACAATGCATTCCTGAGGTATGAACGCGAACAAAAATGCATTTATGTTTTCAATTTTCACATTCTTCAACGTTAGACAACCAGCTTTGCAGTGATGTTTGCTGGGTTGATAACTAGGTAAGCGTTCTACAAGTGCTCTAGTTTGTTCAGAAGATGACAGTGTAGCAAACTGAAAAAAGTAAAATAAAATCCTTGCCTTTGTAACGATAAACTATCGGGAACAAGACAACGTTGAGTATCTATTGAGAGACTAATATCATGAGAAAGTTACAAAGTGATTTTAATTTAAACTTAGACATACCAAGGAAAAATCAGTGTTGTTCAAACTTTCATTTGTTTCACAGCATACAATATTTTATAAAATCTTTGATTATGTATATTATTCATTTCAACATTACCTTCACATTTGTAGTTTTCAGTTTTAATATTTCAACTGAAACTTTATGAAAAAAAATCATGTCGTGTGGGGTGATTTGACTCCCATCTTTGTTTTGGGAGACTACATAACCATCGTATTTTTAATTTTTTTTTAAAATAAGTATTACTATTATGTGTCGTTTACACATCAAAGCTAACAAGAATACTTTCCGTTGTTATATTATCGGTTACCAGGGTGTTCGGAAAATGCAATCGAAAAAACAAACAAAAAAAAGCGAAAATCTAAGAAAGTAAAAATGAAATGTGTAGTGTATGACATTTTAATTTGTGGAAACCATAGCATCAGGAGAAAATAAATCATGTTTCAAATATGACAAATAGTAAAACTGTATGTCTTGAGTATTTTGTGAATACATAAGTTTGTGCAATTTGATCTTCAATTAATAATAGAAACATGTCTCCATTACAAGAATTTACAAGATCAAAGGAACACGAGTGCTCGCTTCTAGAACGCCGAAACATAACTTTCACTATCCCGTGCTATATTCTAAGTAACCGAGAGTTATATTTTGGTAAAAAAGAATAAACAAAAATGATCAAAACCAATCAAATGTGAATATGGATGACTATTCCTGATAATATTTCAATAACATCTATCTCCACTCTCCCTTTCTCTTGGTTGATATGTGCGTGATTATTGCATATCATCTCTAGATTGAGAATTTTGAGCATCATTCAGTGTGTAAGAATAAATGAAATTCACAGGTATTAGTTTGCAGTAGAGTGAATTTAAACTGGAGACCTTGGGATCACTAGACCATCGATCGCCTATAACACCTCGACTATTCTTTTACTACTGCGAAGTCTCCCAACTTGATAGTTGTAATAATAAAATGAAAGCCAGAGAGAGAAAGAATGAAAAATATAGTTGATGAAAAAACTAACAGACGCGTTTCGCTTTCCGAATGATGGTTAAAGTGACCAAGTCTCGGTTAAGACAACTTTTTTGAAATTAATAATCGAACAGTAGTAGTTTATATCATACTTTGCTCTTGCAATCTATTTTTGTGATTCTAGTTACCGAGAAAATTGGCAAAAAAAAAAGTTTTCAGCAACTTACTCGGTTACTTTGTGTTAAGCTTAAGTTTGTTTTAATTCTCGGTTAAAAATATTTTGTCATCCGATCGGTTAAATTATAAAGGTAATCAAGAAAGTTCTGTCGCTTCTTCACCCACCAACTTCGAACATCGATATGTCACCTAAAACGTACCTGGAAGATAAAAAATAGTCCCTATCTGCACTGACAAACTTCTGCCAACGTTCTGAAAGGTCATGAATTCTATCGTGGTAGAAATTGGTGGGTCATAAAGCGAAGAAGATATCAAGCGCATTTTGCACCTCTACTAGGAATTTGGACTGGCCTCCTCTAAAGTGATTGTGCAAGGAATGGAACAGGTGATAATTGGACGGTGCAATGTCCAGAGAGTATGGCGAATGCAATAATGTTTCCCATCCAAGGCGTAGAATGGTGTCCCAAGTTATCTTAGCCACACGAGGATTTAGCGTTGTCTTGTAATAGGAGGACCCCTTTCGGACTCAGAAGTGCTTGCTGCAGAGTTTTGAGTTTTTCTTGAACACGGCTCAACTGCTGACAGTACACAGTTGCATTGATGCTCTGACCAGCTATTACTAGTTCCCGATTCACGATGTCGCGAGCAGTCCACCAAACACACAGGAGGACCTTTTTCTGGTGCAGTGCTGGTTTTGGCTGTTTCGGAACCGGTTTATAGGATACTAACCAATGATGATGGTGCAGTGGAGCTTCGTACAGGACACACTTCTCATCACATGTCAACACCCTGTCCAGATATGGCTTCTTCCTCAGACGAGACAACAAAGAAATAGGTGTCTGCTAGCGTTGCCTTTTAGCCCGGTGTCAAATCATGTGGGACCCATCGACACAACTTGTAGTGCTTCCCAAGTTAACGGTGCTGCCGAGTGGTTTCTCCACTCACACTAAATTGTAGTCTCAGTTCGTCACATGTCTGGCCACTGTTCGCCTCAATTGTTGCCCGAAGATCTTCATTTTGAACATGTATTGGTCTTCTGGCAAATGGTACGTCTTCGAGTGCTTCGTCACCGTCCTTAAACTACCGCTGCACTATCCGCATAGTGACGACACCCTCACCAAAGGCCCGGGCGTATCTTTCGCCTCGCTGCAGCGGCGTTTGACCCCAGTTTGAACTCGTACAGCATACACGCCCTTATGACGCTCTGTGGAGGTCCCATGTTTATTCTGTCCTTTCACAAGTTCACGGGTGTAACTGAACTGCCACAACCAGGTAGTTTGTTGCTTATACCCACACCAAAAACTGACCTTCCCTTTATTTGCATTCCCACTCAACTCACGGTGTGAGAGACAATTGAACACAGGCTTCCACAAAAAGCAACAAAATTTCCTTGGTTACCTTTATATCAAAGTAACTTCTGCCAAGTAGTGCTATGATACAATACCCATTTTATTCCTTTTATGAGGTCTTATTACCCCATATGGTTATATGGACGTATACAGGGGTCTATTCTATTTTTAAGACGCACATTCGTGCCCCCATTTGAAAATTTGGGAGAGGTACCTTGGCCCCCCCTTAAATTTTCGAAATTGTCCAATTTAAAAATTCGATATAATAGTATAGGACCTTAATATATGCCATTATAAATTTGGGTGGTCGATCTCGTTCCCTTTTACGGTTAAAAGTTGCCAAAAATTAGTTCGACCACGTGTTCGGTTATTGATCCATTTTATATCCTTTGATGAGGTTTTATTACCTTATATGGTTATATGGTCTATTCCTTTTCTTAAGATATAGGTACATTGAAAATTTAGGAGGGGTACATTGGCCCAATCCTTAAAATTTAGAAATTGGCCAATTTAAAAGTTTGCAATAATAGTACAGATCCCTAATAAACACCATTTTATATTTTTTAAAAAAGACGCAGCTTTTGTGCTCAAAGTAGGCAGGAACCACTGATATTCAGGGAAAAGATAAATGTTCGCTGTAAAATGCTCTTCGGATTTGTAGTAGATTAGTACCAACCAGTGGCGTATTTAGGGGTGGCTATCGGGCTCAAGCTCCCCGAAATAAATTTATTATATGCACAGCTTCATTAAAAGTTGTCGGCATCCAAAAGGAAAAATTTAAGTGCCTATTCACGTGTTGTGCGTAGCCTTCCGAAACAAAATCCTAAATATGCCACTGGTACCAACCAAACAATAAATTGGTTTCAAATTGGCCTAACATCTAAACACTCACCAAGGCAATGATGTAAAGTATCCCTGTGTCCACAAATAAGACATTGATGAGTAGTGCTCTGATGAATGGCGTATAAGTGTTCATTGGTGTGAATCAGCTTATGTAGGGTTATGTAGGGTAAGCGAAAAACCGAGACACCTACCTCAGGCTATATATAAGATCACGGTTCCTACTCATTTGGTCAGAATCAATAAATTACCTGTCTTTTTCAGGTTAGTACTCACAATTTTCCAGTTTATTCTATATACAGTTTACAGAAATGAAGCCCCACAAAGGATATACAGGGTTTTCATAAAGTATGGACGGATTTAATTCGCTTATAATTTACATAAAAATGCTCATATTGAAATCAAATAAAGTGCAAACGGTAGCGGAAAGATTAAAGTTTTACCTGTAATCTGCACCAGCTCAGTTCATTCACCGCCACACCTCCAACTGGGCGCCATTTACGTCCACACATTCGCGTAGGCGGCGCTGGAATCCACTCACAGCGTTCCGCCGTGTTTGATCCGAAATGCCAGCCACAGACGCCCTGATTTTGTCCTTTAAGTTCTCCAAACCACTTGGCTTCTTTGCATAAACTTCCGTTTTCACATGACCCCAAAGCCAGAAATCGCAGGGGGTAAGGTCGGGTGATCTTGGTGGCCAAGCGGTCGGGCCACCACGGCCAATCCATCGGTTAGGGAATTTCTCGTCAAGGAACTGTCTCACCTTGATTGCATAGTGAGGGGGTGCCCCGTCCTGTTGGAACACGATATCGTTCTGGATTCCACGTGCCTTCAGTTCCGGAATGAGGTATTTCTGCAACATATCCAGGTACGAATCTCCATTCACGGTCTCCTCTTCAAAAAAGAACGGTCCCTTGCCCTCCCTCTCCCTCTCTCAACGTGTTCAGAGTTGCCGCTTATCTAACAGTGTTGCCAACTAAAAATTTAATCCTTCCGCTACCGTTTGCACTTTATTTGATTTCATTATGAGCATTTTTATGAAAATTATAAGCAAATTAAATCCGTCCAGACTTTATGAAAACCCTGTATAAAGAATGTGAAAAGGTAACATAAGGAGAGCCGCCTGGTGTCCTTTATTTCGAATTTTTGTGTTTAACAGGTCCAATTACGACACACTCTCCCATTTATGATTGAAGAGATACTTTTTTTTTTCTGTTGCACCATCATTTGAGTCAGAAGTACTACCTTCCGTTTTTAGATGAGACATACTAGTTCTTGCGGGTTGATTTTTTTAAATCTGAGGAACGAAAACCGGGACAAACCGGCGTCCCGAAAGCCTTTTTCGGGACAGTTAATTCTTTCATTGTAAACCGGGACGTCTGGCAACCCTAACCTTATGAATTGATTGGTACAACATACTTTTTACTTCGTTTGTAGGGAGAGGATAATTTATATTCTGTCAAATCACGGGCCAGTTGTCTTGTAAATGGTGCATAATAATAGAAGTAGTTTCTAAATTTCCGTGCTCTTGCTCGAGTACGTTGTACAAAATGTGTGTATTTCTTGAATGGCCTGGGGACAAGGGGGCATATATGCCTAGTCTAATAAGGGAGAGTCGGCTAATGGCGCTTACTCCTCTGTAGTCATTATGAAACATGGTATTGGAGTTGAGCCTGTCCTAACACCTAAACTCCAGTACTAAGTGGCCCTAGAAAAAAGAAGGTACATGTGGGGTTGTCGTCGGCAAAGCAACGTGAGAAAAATTAATTCTGGATTGTTTGTTATATAATTGAGAAGACAAAAAGTGCAAGAAAACTGGATTCAACGTTTAAGATAGAGTATTGCTATTTTTACATATATAATAATAGTATCTCTTGTCTGTTTCTTCATGATTATAAACTAAATATTTGGCCTACTACATGTGAGAAGATATAAATAATATAAAATGGTGCGTATCGCTTAATGACACTCTGGCTGAGCGTCATTTCCCAGCTTAGTATTAGAACTATATTTTAAATTGCTTTCGTTCTGTAGACTATTATAACTAATCGTACAAAAGGTTTACGATTTTTGGTATAGAACACGTCAAATACATGAAGACGAAACTTGGGCAACCAGGACAATCAATGGTTTTGAGAGCAACACCAACGAAATCCAAATTATAGGCTAAAAAGGAAAGGAAACCGTCATCATCAGTGATGATTTCAGAATATTTTGCCCGGGGAAATATTAATTACAAAAGGGGGGGGGGAAGAAAAGTACAAACCATAAGTGTCCTACAGCAGTTTCCGCTATAATTCTTACTTGCAGAAGGGGCATAAATATTTATCGACTCTGGAAAGGTCGACAAAAATTGTGAAAAACTATTTAATATTTTACAGTTAAAGTTAAAATAGAGAGCAAATTTTTAAATTTTAGAAACTTGGGTTCTCAATATCTATATATATAAAAGAGAACGCACAAATCCTTTGTCCGCTCATCACGCTAATACGGCTGAACCGATTTCTTTCATTTTTGGGGGGTTCTTAGGATTTGGACCCTAGATGGTTTTTATCATATCACTTTAATTTTTAATTACCAGTGTCTTGAGATAATGGACCATTCAAGTGTCCATCCTTTGTTAGTTATTCATCATAGGTAAAAATAAACGTATTTATATGCAACCCGCATGACCCTGTGACTCGGCGGGTTAACATAAATGACAGGCGTTATAATGGTTTTTATCATATCACTTGAAAGCGAAAAAGTAAAAATTATCTAATTAACAAAGTTTATTGCGTTCGGGGGTGACCGCAGCGAAGCGGGGCGGGTTAACATAAATGACAGGCGATATAATGTTAACATTTACTGCAATCTTCTATGGTTTTTATCATATCACTTGAAAGCGAAAAAGTAAAAATTATCTAAGTAACAAAGTTTATTGCGTTCCGGGGTGACCGCAGCGAAGCGGGGTGAACGCTGCTAGTTCGTAATATTTGAACTGACAATTCAAAGGCACACACACACACACACACACACATATATATATATATATATATATATATATATATATATATATATATATATATATATATATATATATATATGTGTGTGTGTGTGTGTGTGTGTGTGTGTGTGTGTGTGTGCCTTTGAATTGTCAGTTCAAATATTACGAATATCGATATATATATATACAAATACTGGTAGAAAATTTGTCACAGCCTCACAGACGTCGTTGTCTTCTTACGATGATGAAATGAAACTCTAGACTCAATTTGACCATAATTTTGCTTCCCTATTTTCTTATTATAACCAGTGGTGCTACTCTAATTTTTTAACAACCTGTTCTGTAAACACACAGACCACACACACACACACACACATATATATATATATCTATATATATAAAAGAGAACGTACAAATCCTTTGTCCGCTCATCACGCTAATACGGCTGAACCAATTTCTTTTATTTTTGGGGGGTTATTAGGATTTGGACCCTAGATGGTTTTTATCATATCACTTTAATTTTCAATTACCAGTGTCTTGAGATAATTGACCATTCAGGTGTCCATTACGTACAAATCCTTTGTTAGTTCATCATAGGTATAAAAATAAACGTATTTATATGCAACCCGCATGACCGTGTCACTCGGCGGGTTAACATACATGACAGGCGTTATAATGGTTTTTATCATATCACTTGAAAGCGAAAAAGTAAAAATTATCTAAGTAACAAAGTTTATTGCGTTCGGGGGTGACCGCAGCGAAGCGGGGCGGGTTAACATAAATGACATATATAGATAGATAGATAGATAGATAGATAGATAGATAGATAGATAGATAGATAGATAGATAGATAGATAGATAGATAGATAGATAGATAGATAGATATACCTATTTATTTATTTTAGTGATGAGCAAATGCAAGACCAAGACCAAGACTGGGGTGGTCTTGGTCTTGCACTGGAACCCTTGGTCTTGGTCTTGCTTGCAACAGTCTTGCAAGTCTTGCAAGTCTTGCTTTTAAGAAATCTTATGCTTTTCATAGGTAAATTATACTCTGGATATAAGGGATAATAAATTCTACAATACGCCAATAGTAACGGAAATACAATGTATGTTTTTAAATGTAATACAGTTTATCTTCGTGTATGATGATAGTGTACAACATAGGTGATGATCTTTATTTTTTTAATGGGTGCTCACTCTTCACTACTTATAAGATGAATCACAACGTTTCGTAATCTTTTTATATTTTTCAACAGATTCAACACTCCACTGGTTCCCAAACTGGGGAGGCTACCCCTGAAACGCATGAAAGAAAATCAAGACGGCACAGATTATTGAAATACCATAAATTACAAAATTATTTTTACACTCTAAAGGCGTCAGATTTTTCTTTTCAACTACGATTAACTAATCCTTGCATTAAACAAACTTCCAATTAAATATTGAGATTTTGTTTTAGTGATTCCAATATGTACTCTATGGGGCAGAAACGTGGACATTACGCCAGGAGTAAAAGTGGATCTGAAAAGGTAGGGGGACGGCAGGTAGCGGCATTACGTCAGGCGTTCCTCCTGCCTATCTTTGCCCATTGTAATTTTTTAGGAACTGGGGGGACGCCGTACATATTTTTTCGAGGTGGGAGGACGCGCTAGAGGGTATGGTGGAAGGACAGAAAGGGAGGGAGCGAAGAAGACTGTAGTTGAAGGAAGGTATTAAAACAGAAAATGCTACGTCAGGTCGAAGAAACTAGCTGAGGACCACCGTACATCGAAGCTTCTCAGTTGCAGGAAGTAGTCTGGAAATAATGGCAGAATAGCTATGATGGTGATGATGATGATATGTTTAGCAATATTGACCAAAGAAGAGAGAGAAAAAAATTAAAATAATACTTATTATTAAAAAGCCTCTAAATAATTTAGAATAATTGAAAATTGAAAACGACTCAACTATCTACACAGTAAAAAAAATCGTTGTGTTATTTCAACGATATGCCTATGTGTTAACACGATTGTGTTAAAATATAATACAAACAGGTGGTTAGAACAACTCACTCTCCATTTGGAGTTCTGTGTCAAATGCCGGTAGTTGAAATGTCACACAGCCTCTGTGTTAAATTAACACAAGTGTAGAATCTTCGGTGTTGTTTTCTGTGCGATTGCCAAATATGTTGATCATCTAATTGTAAAACGCTTATGAATTGAAGCTACAGACAAACAAATAGAAAGAAATACTTTTAAAAATCCAGGTATACGCAAATTTTAACATGCTAACCGCGCAATGTGTTTTCAATTGTTTTACATAATGTTTCTGAAGAAATATGTCAACAGCGAAAAAAAACATCGTATTACTGTGTCACTTCTACACTGAACTAGAGCTCACCAATCAGCACTGGGGATTGTGCTTCAAAAATGGCAGGAAACAAGTAGAATCACGATTAGGCCTAAGAGGTAAACATATTATAAGGATATAGGTAAGAGTTTCTTATCAGTCTTGAAGAAGATGCTGGTGAAGGTTGTGTTTCGCACCATCAAAAAATACTTCACGACAGATGTTGGGGGGATGACAAAAATTTTTATGAAGATTTCCTACATGAAGTGTTCTGTAGTTTACTATTCTTATTTTAAAATTAGAATCTTCGGTAAGCGTAAGCATGCACACCACATGGTTTCCCAACACAGAAAAATTGTTACATCAACACCACACGCGGAGTTATTTCAACATCGAAATAGGTGTCGTAGTAACACAGAAGTGGAGTCGAACTAGCACCAGAAACGGTGTTAATCTGGCAGTCTGACCTTGAATTTTAACACAGGGAGTGTTGAACGGCTTTCACCTTGAATTATGACAGATTGTGTGTTGAAATAATAGGAAAATGATGTTGAAGTAACACAGGGACTATGTTATATTGGTATTTTAGATGGTGTAATATTAACACAAAATAATTCACACACTACACACTGTGTTACTTTCTTCGTGTTGGTGCAACACCGTCGCAAGTAACACTCAACACTTTTCTCCACACTATCGACCCTCACATGGTGTCGAATCAACACCGCAAATACTAACACAGATACGAATTTAACACCGGTTGTGTGTTAAAGACGTAACACACCCCCTGTGTTAAACGCCAACACCACGGTGTCTGTGTTGAACTAACACCGCATAGTAGTAATCACGTTGGAACCACTACCCTGTGTTAAAATTGAGTTTAAATAACACAACCATTTTTTTACTGTGTATGTCTTTTGTGTAAACTCAATTTATATAAATACTTTTGACCTATATTAGAAATACAAAATAACGACATCAAACTCCAAGTTACTTGAAGTCAGTCTCACTTGTGAATATGGATTACTAGCATCAATTAACCACTTCGTTTGGTTAATTTTTTTTAATAATATGTTTCGTTAGTTAGTCACTTTTTACTATTATTAAAGCGGTCTCTGACATCGGTCATTTTCGATGATATTTATATTTCTCTCCCCTCCTTCTTCGCAAGTTGCGGGGCAGAATTTGGATGTAAACGGCATCAGAAATGACATTGTACATCTCAGAGAACCCGAAAACTATGGATTCGGCACAAATATCGATCATAATATCGATCATATTCAATAAATTTATATATATCTTCTTCATGTTGCGAGGCACGGCATCAGAAGTGTCACTGTTCATCTCAATGACCTCAAAAACCATGGATTCGACATTGATAATGGTCATTTTCGATTTATATATATATATATATATATATATATATATATATATATATATATATATATATATATATATATCCTTCCTCCTCCTCCCCCAAGTTGCGGTGCTGAATTTGCATTTAAACGGGACCGGAAGTATCACTCTTCAACTTAGCGACGCCGAAAACTTTGGATTCAACACTAATATTTGGTCATTTTGATCATTTTTATGTATCTCCCCCTTCCCCAAGTTACGGGGCTGAATTTGGTTTTAAACGGTATCGGAAGTGTCAGTATTCAACTCAGTGATCTCGAGAACTATGGATTCGACACTAATATTCGTCATTTTCGATATTTTTATATATCTTCCCTCCGCAAAGCTACGGGGATGAATTTGGATTTATATAGCATCGGAAGTGTCACTGTTTATCTCATCAGTGGCGGATCCAGGGGGGCGATCGCGCCTCCACTAAAAGAAAACTCTTTAATTTTATATATTAATAAAACCCATCCCAGAGTTTGAAGCTCTTAAAAGTAGCTCTAAGTAGCAGTATTACAACCCACCGCCCACCCCAGAAGTCCGTTCTGGATCCGCCCCTATATCTCAGTGACCCCCAAAACTATAGATTCCACTTCAATATGGGTCATTTTCGATCTTTTTTTAAATATCTCTCCTCCATCTCCTCCCCTAAGCTGCACCGTCGAAGTGATATGACAGAAACCATATCAGGACCGACCCTCACCTGTGTTGAAAATGTGATGGAGATCGGTCGGGTGGTTCAAGAGTTATGTGCATTGTCCCCTCTCCTCCCCCTCCTTTAAGCTCTACCGTCAAAATGATATGATAAAAACCACCCCAAAATGAGATCAAGGGGCTGGTTCAAGAGTGATGAAGTCACAAAGACAGTCACTTATATTTTACCTTCTCTCTTACTTACCCTCCTTCTCCCCTACGTTGCACCGTCAAAGTAAAATGATAAAAACCGTTCCAGGCCTGAACTTCATCTATGTTGAAAATGTGATCGAGATCGGTTGGGTGTTTCTAGAGTTATTAAGTCACAAACTCATGTGTTCACTTTTATTTTTATTTATATTGATTTTTATATATCTCCCCTCTTTCTCTTCCCCTACGTTGCTCTGTCAAAGTGAACTGACAAATAACATTCCAGGCTTGAACCTCATAAATGTTAAAAATTTGATCGAGTTTAGTCGATTGGTTCTAGAGTTATTAAATTTTATTTATTATTTTATAACTCCCCCTCCTCTCCTTCCCTAAGTTTTACCGTCAAAGTAAAATGATGAAAACGCTTTCAGGCCCAAACTTCATCTATGTTCAAAATTTGATCGAGATCGGCCAGGTGGTTCAAGAGATTAGGAGTCACAAACATAGTCACTTTCAATTTTATAATATAGATTTACTGTTGTATAATGTTATATCGCTCAATCCTCGATGTGACGTATACCTAAGGAGGCTAAAGTTATATTGATAAACAATTATTCAACGTATAAGCACCCGCCCATGAAATCAAACTTGCGGGCAGATGCACTAAGTTTTTCTCAATGTCATGAAAATGTTATTTCGTTATTAATTTTATGAGCACATATTAAAAATTTCCAACAGATGCTTATGTCTCGGAGGCAAGACTATACCCATGTAGTCGGCACCTATGGTGTACGGAATTACCAATGCTCAATACTACATTTCTCTTTAGTTTTGGGAAAACATCACTATGCTTTGAAATGTTAACATCCCAGGATCATGCACCAAGGCTACGGGAGACGGTCATGGTGAGAAATAAATGAAATGGTGGAATGAAGAAAGTAGGAGAAAAAAAAAAAAAAGAAACCAGAAAACCCACGCACACGATGTTTGTCTACCAAAAATGCTCACATGGCGCAAGATGACACCTGTGTAGCTTGAAAACGAGCAACATCTACAGAAAACGCGAACAACCAATTCAGAAAACGACATAGGCTACTGTAGCTATATGCTACAGGGACAGATCGACGCACACGGATTGCATAAACTACTGGGAACACATTTTCTCCGGCGGCATTTTTACTGAAGCCAAGAAATTCAAGTAAAGATGTAATGATTTTTCCCCTTCTTTTTTACATTCTATAAAAAAAATTCAAGTAGTGCCGGTACTTGTGCAAGACTCTTGCGCAAGAGTCCTGTCTTCCGGCCCGCTGGTCAGCTATTCAAAACAATAATTATTAATTATTATATTTTTTCTTTTTTTCTTTCCTTTTTTTTTTTTTTTTTTTTTTTTTTTTTTTTTTTTTTTTTTTTTTTTGCAAAACCTGTTGAGAGTGAACTGGAAATTGTCCATCGATCACTTAGTGGGAAACGTGGTAACGCCCTAAAATCAAGAACTTGGCAGGCGCAGATACTTTGGGGAAATTTCCCTCGGTATAAGGATTGCTAGATGTACCGAGAAAGTTCTAAATACATTATTCTGCTCCTCTTTAGTGAGTAAATATTTTGGTTACCACTATAACAGTTGTTTTGTGTTATTGTGCTGTAAATTACGATGAACATGTTCCAGGGGGAGCGGTGGCTCAGTGGTAGCCGGTGGCAATAGCCGAGTGGTCTCGGGTGTTCGTTTTCGGATCATGAGGCGCAATCCACTGGGGGTTTCAATCCTCTGAAGAGCAAGCACGGGCGTCTCTGGGGGGGGGGGGGGACGCGTCCCCCCAATATTTTGAAGTACAAAATATTTAATATTCTATTCTAATTTTATTTTATTTACAAACGAGAGAATAAGATATAAATGATTATTATTATATTTATTTGGAATATAATATTCAGACTGTGAAACAATTATAACAAGAGATCTTGATATGTCTGACGGGGTCCGTGAAGGTAAGCACAAAGTAACAAATGGAATTGAAGATAATAAACAGGCTGGGCTAGGTACTACCATTTAAATCACCTTTGATGTCCCCCTCCAAATTTTACATGCCAGAGATGCCAGTGAGAGCAAGGTAGGAATTTTAACTGCCCTGGATGTTTCTGTGTTCGTGTTCCTGTCGTGTTTGGATTACGCAGAAATTGCGCGAACTGCCCATGGCGAACAGTATCCCGGTTGGGATGAACTTTAATAATAATAATAACAATAATAATAATAAGTGGTAGAGCGTTCACCTCCGGTGCTCAGGGTCCCTGTTTCGATCCCAGTTCGCGCCGTGTGGACTTTGTGGTGGACAAACACCGTGCTCGTGGGTTTTCTCAGGGTTCTCCCGTTTCTTCCCACTTTCTTCATTTCACAATTTCATTCATTTCTCATCATCACCGTCTCCTTTAGCCTTCCGTGAAACGTAAAACTTAAAGATTTCATTTCATTTCATTTTGAACATGTTCCATCATTTAATGCTATACTAATCAATTGTCGTAAAAAGGATATACTTACAGTGAGGCCCGCGACGCCATTTAATGCTCTGTGATTGGCCCGTCCACTGTTCCAAGTTCCACACCAATGTTGTAAACGAATTGTCCAAGAGATACAAAACGTATCAGAACGAATTGTCAAAAAGTATCAGGAAGACCTTCATCCAGCAATGAACTGATAATTGTTGGTAATGGTATGTATGTGTTTCAAATATACACAACGCTCAAAGGCCTTGTTCTGAGAAATCATGGGCCTTATGCAGAGTCGTTCTGACACGTGATTAGTGCCATACTAGAGTTCGACTAACATATGTTTCCTGCAGTAGTCAGGCCTTTGGTAGGATGCTAATCATACGTCAAAATGACTGCATAAGGCGGCATATGTTTAACCCTATACCCATAAGAATTTCTAAAATAAATAAATTAATTAATTAAATTAAATTAAATTTATCGTTCTGCTATCCCGCCATTAATCTCCTGGTATGTACGTACGTATAGAACAAATCAAGGTTCTTTAAATAGGTCAATTGCTTTTGGCCAGGCATGTCAAACTCGCGGCCCGCTTATGCCTCACTATTTATTTTGCATAAATAAATACATAAATTAATTAATTAAAAGAAGGAAACGAAACCTTCAGCATCATATTTTCCCTGCTACTCTACACACACACACAAAATGTGGCTCGCCTTACATTTTTGTAACAGAATTCTTAATTAATAACCTTTAATTATTGGTTTTCTAATCAGCCTTCTTACTGCAAATTGACGTCAACTATGTACGCATTATTCAGACACCATATATATATATATATATATATATATATATATATATATATATATATATATATATATATATATATATATATATATATAATATCGTAACATGCGGCCCGCTGACATCTCAAATAATTTTTAAATGGCCCCATATAAGAAATCAGTTTGACATACCTGCTTTTGGCTCTTGAAATTTTGTATCCGACAATATCTCCCTTACAGCTGCGTGTGTGTGTTTATGATTTGGTAGAACAAACGGTTCTGCGAACTCGGAATATTTTAACAACCGGTTCGAGCGAAACCGGTGCAAACCGGCTGAATAGCACCACTGATTATAACCGTAGCAAAACTTTTTTTTTTTAATGAATAGGGCTCCTCTAGAGCTTTAGACACACACACACACACACACACACACACCAAGGGCGTCGTTAGCGGGGTCGGGGGGCGCGTTCGCCCAGATTTTAATCAAATATATTTAAAGAAACTAAGACAATTTTGTATATATAACTTTTGTCGGAGAGAGGATTTTG
This sequence comes from Thermobia domestica, assembly GCF_964235325.1. Classification (NCBI taxonomy): domain Eukaryota; kingdom Metazoa; phylum Arthropoda; class Insecta; order Zygentoma; family Lepismatidae; genus Thermobia; species Thermobia domestica. Next base: position 284,774,491 of record NC_137461.1, on the reverse strand, counting down.
ATTTTGATTCATACGACCTCCCCCCCCAGATTTAAAAAGCTAACGAGGCTAGTGCACATAGATACATACACCTACCTTCCGAAATCGAGGACGATTGGATAAAACACGACCAACAAATATATGAACAACCATACAAACGTCTTTTATCACAATTGTCTTACAGGATGCTTTACTGATGTTATTTGCAAGTATAGATCAATTACTTATTACCGTGCTGAGAACTACTTTACGTAGCTACAATCAGCAAGGTTCCCAAAAAGTTAGGGAAAAAAAAAAAGGGAAGAGAGACCATGAAAGGTTTCGATATTGTTCTTATATGACTATTATGTTATCAATATGACAGGTTGGTATTTTGCTATAACTATTTTACAGTAACTTTAATCTAGAAATTAAATATATGAGTTACTTAGCGTCAACATTTTAATAAAAACAAAGTTTTGCAAATCATAGTACTTCTTTTAGGATGTACTAAACCATCTTCAGCAGATTTTGCAGACCAAGGTGCTACCATCTAGTGAGCATTATTTACATCACATTTGTTGACCTTTCAGTATATTTTTCAGTGAAGTAATCTTTTGTTAACGGTGAAATATTATACCTTGAAAATTTCCTTTCTATTATCAAGTGCATTCAGCCTGTTACCACAAATTAGTGGTTAAAATTTCTCAAACTTCCAGCAGTTATTAAGAAAAAAAAAAAAAAAAAACTACTACTGTTTTTGGAAATCGCTATTAAAAATACCAATGTATACCGGTAGATAATATTATAAATCCTAGTTACTATTACAGTTACCACAGAGAAAATTAAACCAAAAAATGCTATTACAAGTGGTGCTATTCTATTTTTTTTTAACAACCGGTTCTCTCTTTCTCTCTCCATATTCAGAGTGAACATGAAAGATGCGCAGAAACTCCGGGAGGTGTTTTGTGACATTAAAAGAAAACAAAAAGTACTCTTACATATTGTGGAATTCCGCGTCGTGTAAGCAAGGATGTTATAAAATATTTTATAACATCCTTGCGTGTAAGAGTGACAGGGGTGCCAACTTGGAAACGACAATTGGAACGGAACAGAAAGATGTGCACATACTTCGGGAGGTAACTCGTACAGTACCATTGAAAGAAGACAAAAAGTCCTCTTGCATGTTGTCGAATTCCGCGTCGTATACGCTGGCACATCTTCCTACTCAAATCCAATTGTCACGATTCTAGTTTCGACTCCAAGTTCGCATCCCTGTGATTCGTACACAACGCGGAATTCTACAATATGCAAGAGGACTTTTTGTTTTCTTTTGATGTCACGAATCACCTCCCGGAGTTTGTGCACATCTTTCAGGTTCACCCTATATCTATCTATCCAGGCTCGTGCTGGCCCACCGAGACACCGGGACATGTCCCGGTGCGCCCTCCGAAACATCACATTATATATAAAGGTACTGTTTTTAATAATAAATTCTTACAGTTATTATTAGTAAAGAACTCATGATACGTACAGTACGATCTTTACATAAGACGCCCTTGCGAAAACACATCAAAGATAAACGGTTTCATTTATTCTTCTGTATGGCACAGTTCTGTACAATGAATACATACGTTACTGTTAGTGAAGAACCCATGAAGGATACAGTACGCCCTTTGCAAAGGCGCCCTTCCGAAACCACATCAAAGATAAACGGTTTTATTTGGCAGGGTTCTGTACAATGAATGCATACTGTTGGTAAAGAACCGGTGAAAGACACAGTGCGCCCTTTACGTAAGGCGCTTTTTTCATGTGATTATTCCTGTGTGTTTTAGAGCAGTATTGGAATAATCAATGGCTATTGTATTTCTAAAATATAGCTATATTGATTTATTAGTGTATATTGAGCTTCATTTTGTTTGACAAAAAAATTCTTACAAGAACTAAAACAGTGTTTCTCTAGTAAAGAAGTTTTCACAGTTTAGCTATTTACGTTATTAAACAAACGTTGGGTTTTAATACATAAAATGGCGCCAGCAAGGGCGCCGATCCTGCCCCCCCCCCAAAGCTCATGTGGGCCCCCTTATTGTATTTACGAATGTACAATATTTGGCATAATTTGAGTGCAATTTGTCTTAAAATCCTCATATATATATATATATCTTCTGCATCTCAATGCTCCCCCTCCCAAATTTACAGAGAAATCGGCGCTCTTGGGCGCCAGTATGTATACAGGGTGTAACTTAACATAAACTTCAGAAGGTGGCTGCTGACACGGATATAAAATGAAAAGTATACACCAACCTGGGTGTAAAAATGCCTCCTTTTGGCGCCTTGATCACACGAAAATTTGTCGGAAAAGTGTAAGAACAGCCATAACTCAAGAATAAAACATCGGATCGAAGTCGGGTAAAAGAAAATGTCCGTTATTTTTAGTCGTAGATCTCATTAGTGTACAATTGGATATAGTGCAG